>NW_028176001.1:0-702000 GCF_949987555.1 Borostomias antarcticus
GCAAATTTACCTTTGGGGAATGCTAACTGTAGAATTTGATGATGGGTAGATTGAGCCCATCTGCGAGGCTCTACGACTTTCGATTCAAAACTTATAGCCGTTTGAACCACATAATTTTTCATATCTGTACGGTTTTTGTCAAATATCTCGGAAACGGAAGCTCGTACAGCAAATTTAACTTCGGGAATGCTAACTGTAGAATTTGATGAGGAATCGAATGAGCCCATCTGCGAGGCTCTACGACTTTCGATTCAAAATGTAGCCGATTGAACCACATAATTTTTCATATCTGTACGGTTTTTGTCAAATATCTCGGAAACGGAAGCTCGTACAGCAAATTTACCTTCGGGGAATGCTAACTGTAGAATTTGATGAGGAATCGAATGAGCCCATCTGCGAGGCTCTACGACTTTCGATTCAAAATGTAGCCGATTGAACCACATAATTTTTCATATCTGTACGGTTTTTGTCCGATTTCAAGGACATTTGACACATCATTTTTCAAATCTGTACGGTTTTTGTCAAATATCTCGGAAACGGAAGCTCGTACAGCAAATTTACCTTTGGGGAATGCTAACTGTAGAATTTGATGAGGAGTAGAATGAGCCCATCTGCGAGGCTCTACGACTTTCAATTCAAAAGTTATAGCCGTTTGAACCACATCATTTTTCATATCTGTACGGTTTTTGTTAAATATCTCGGAAACGGAAGCTCGTACAGCAAATTTACCTGCATAGGGGAATGCTAACTGTAGAATTTGATGAGGAGTAGAATGAGCCCATCTGCGAGGCTCTACGACTTTCGATTCAAAATGTAGCCGTTTGAACCACATAATTTTTCATATCTGTACGGTTTTTGTCCGATTTCAAGGACATTTGACACATCATTTTTCAAATCTGTACGGTTTTTGTCAAATATCTCGGAAACGGAAGCTCGTACAGCAAATTTACCTTTGGGGAATGCTAACTGTAGAATTTGATGAGGAGTAGAATGAGCCCATCTGCGAGGCTCTACGACTTTCGATTCAAAACTTATAGCCGTTTGAACCACATAATTTTTCATATCTGTACGGTTTTTGTCAAATATCTCGGAAACGGAAGCTCGTACAGCAAATTTACCTTTGGGGAATGCTAACTGTAGAATTTGATGAGGAGTAGAATGAGCCCATCTGCGAGGCTCTACGACTTTCGATTCAAAACGTAGCCGATTGAACCACATAATTTTTCATATCTGTACGGTTTTTGTCCGATTTCAAGGACATTTGACACATCATTTTTCAAATCTGTACGGTTTTTGTCAAATATCTCGGAAACGGAAGCTCGTACAGCAAATTTACCTTTGGGGAATGCTAACTGTAGAATTTGATGAGGAGTAGAATGAGCCCATCTGCGAGGCTCTACGACTTTCGATTCAAAATGTAGCCGATTGAACCACATAATTTTTCATATCTGTACGGTTTTTGTCCGATTTCAAGGACATTTGACACATCATTTTTCAAATCTGTACGTTTTTTGTCAAATATCTCGGAAACGGAAGCTCGTACAGCAAATTTACCTGCACAGGGGAATGCTAACTGTAGAATTTGATGAGGAGTAGAATGAGCCCATCTGCGAGGCTCTACGACTTTCGATTCAAAACTTATAGCCGTTTGAACCACATAATTTTTCATATCTGTACGGTTTTTGTCAAATATCTCGGAAACGGAAGCTCGTACAGCAAATTTACCTTTGGGGAATGCTAACTGTAGAATTTGATGAGGAGTAGAATGAGCCCATCTGCGAGGCTCTACGACTTTCGATTCAAAATTTATAGCCGTTTAAACCACATAATTTTTCATATCTGTACGGTTTTTGTCCGATTTCAAGGACATTTGACACATCATTTTTCAAATCTGTACGGTTTTTGTCAAATATCTCGGAAACGGAAGCTCGTACAGCAAATTTACCTTTGGGGAATGCTAACTGTAGAATTTGATGAGGAGTAGAATGAGCCCATCTGCGAGGCTCTACGACTTTCGATTCAAAATGTAGCCGATTGAACCACATAATTTTTCATATCTGTACGGTTTTTGTCCGATTTCAAGGACATTTGACACATCATTTTTCAAATCTGTAAGTTTTTTGTCAAATATCTCGGAAACGGAAGCTCGTACAGCAAATTTACCTTCGGGGAATGCTAACTGTAGAATTTGATGAGGAATCGAATGAGCCCATCTGCGAGGCTCTACGACTTTCGATTCAAAATGTAGCCGATTGAACCACATAATTTTTCATATCTGTACGGTTTTTGTCCGATTTCAAGGACATTTGACACATCATTTTTCAAATCTGTACGGTTTTTGTCAAATATCTCGGAAACGGAAGCTCGTACAGCAAATTTACCTGCACAGGGGAATGCTAACTGTAGAATTTGATGAGGAGTAGAATGAGCCCATCTGCGAGGCTCTACGACTTTCGATTCAAAATGTAGCCGTTTGAACCACATAATTTTTCATATCTGTACGGTTTTTGTCCGATTTCAAGGACATTTGACACATCATTTTTTCAAATCTGTACGGTTTTTGTCAAATATCTCGGAAACGGAAGCTCGTACAGCAAATTTACCTTTGGGGAATGCTAACTGTAGAATTTGATGAGGAGTAGAATGAGCCCATCTGCGAGGCTCTACGACTTTCGATTCAAAATTTATAGCCGTTTGAACCACATAATTTTTCATATCTGTACGGTTTTTGTCAAATATCTCGGAAACGGAAGCTCGTACAGCAAATTTACCTTCGGGGAATGCTAACTGTAGAATTTGATGAGGAATCGAATGAGCCCATCTGCGAGGCTCTACGACTTTCGATTCAAAATGTAGCCGATTGAACCACATAATTTTTCATATCTGTACGGTTTTTGTCCGATTTCAAGGACATTTGACACATCATTTTTTCAAATCTGTACGGTTTTTGTCAAATATCTCGGAAACGGAAGCTCGTACAGCAAATTTACCTTTGGGGAATGCTAACTGTAGAATTTGATGAGGAATCGAATGAGCCCATCTGCGAGGCTCTACGACTTTCGATTCAAAATGTAGCCGATTGAACCACATAATTTTTCATATCTGTACGGTTTTTGTCCGATTTCAAGGACATTTGACACATCATTTTTCAAATCTGTACGGTTTTTGTCAAATATCTCGGAAACGGAAGCTCGTACAGCAAATTTACCTTTGGGGAATGCTAACTGTAGAATTTGATGAGGAGTAGAATGAGCCCATCTGCGAGGCTCTACGACTTTCGATTCAAAATGTAGCCGTTTGAACCACATAATTTTTCATATCTGTATGGTTTTTGTCCGATTTCAAGGACATTTGACACATCATTTTTTCAAATCTGTACGGTTTTTGTCAAATATCTCGGAAACGGAAGCTCGTACAGCAAATTTACCTTTGGGGAATGCTAACTGTAGAATTTGATGATGGGTAGAATGAGCCCATCTGCGAGGCTCTACGACTTTCGATTCAAAACTTATAGCCGTTTAAACCACATAATTTTTCATATCTGTACGGTTTTTGTCAAATATCTCGGAAACGGAAGCTCGTACAGCAAATTTACCTTCGGGAATGCTAACTGTAGAATTTGATGAGGAATCGAATGAGCCCATCTGCGAGGCTCTACGACTTTCGATTCAAAATGTAGCCGATTGAACCACATAATTTTTCATATCTGTACGGTTTTTGTCAAATATCTCGGAAACGGAAGCTCGTACAGCAAATTTACCTTCGGGGAATGCTAACTGTAGAATTTGATGAGGAGTAGAATGAGCCCATCTGCGAGGCTCTACGACTTTCAATTCAAAAGTTATAGCCGTTTGAACCACATCATTTTTTCATATCTGTACGGTTTTTGTCAAATATCTCGGAAACGGAAGCTCGTACAGCAAATTTACCTGCATAGGGGAATGCTAACTGTAGAATTTGATGAGGAGTAGAATGAGCCCATCTGCGAGGCTCTACGACTTTCGATTCAAAATGTAGCCGATTGAACCACATAATTTTTCATATCTGTACGGTTTTTGTCCGATTTCAAGGACATTTGACACATCATTTTTCAAATCTGTACGTTTTTTGTCAAATATCTCGGAAACGGAAGCTCGTACAGCAAATTTACCTTCGGGGAATGCTAACTGTAGAATTTGATGAGGAATCGAATGAGCCCATCTGCGAGGCTCTACGACTTTCGATTCAAAATGTAGCCGATTGAACCACATAATTTTTCATATCTGTACGGTTTTTGTCCGATTTCAAGGACATTTGACACATCATTTTTCAAATCTGTACGGTTTTTGTCAAATATCTCGGAAACGGAAGCTCGTACAGCAAATTTACCTTTGGGGAATGCTAACTGTAGAATTTGATGAGGAGTAGAATGAGCCCATCTGCGAGGCTCTACGACTTTCGATTCAAAATTTATAGCCGTTTAAACCACATAATTTTTCATATCTGTACGGTTTTTGTCCGATTTCAAGGACATTTGACACATCATTTTTCAAATCTGTACGGTTTTTGTCAAATATCTCGGAAACGGAAGCTCGTACAGCAAATTTACCTTTGGGGAATGCTAACTGTAGAATTTGATGAGGAGTAGAATGAGCCCATCTGCGAGGCTCTACGACTTTCGATTCAAAATGTAGCCGTTTGAACCACATAATTTTTCATATCTGTATGGTTTTTGTCCGATTTCAAGGACATTTGACACATCATTTTTTCAAATCTGTACGGTTTTTGTCAAATATCTCGGAAACGGAAGCTCGTACAGCAAATTTACCTTTGGGGAATGCTAACTGTAGAATTTGATGATGGGTAGAATGAGCCCATCTGCGAGGCTCTACGACTTTCGATTCAAAACTTATAGCCGTTTGAACCACATAATTTTTCATATCTGTACGGTTTTTGTCAAATATCTCGGAAACGGAAGCTCGTACAGCAAATTTACCTTCGGGAATGCTAACTGTAGAATTTGATGAGGAATCGAATGAGCCCATCTGCGAGGCTCTACGACTTTCGATTCAAAATGTAGCCGATTGAACCACATAATTTTTCATATCTGTACGGTTTTTGTCAAATATCTCGGAAACGGAAGCTCGTACAGCAAATTTACCTTCGGGGAATGCTAACTGTAGAATTTGATGAGGAGTAGAATGAGCCCATCTGCGAGGCTCTACGACTTTCAATTCAAAAGTTATAGCCGTTTGAACCACATCATTTTTTCATATCTGTACGGTTTTTGTCAAATATCTCGGAAACGGAAGCTCGTACAGCAAATTTACCTGCATAGGGGAATGCTAACTGTAGAATTTGATGAGGAGTAGAATGAGCCCATCTGCGAGGCTCTACGACTTTCGATTCAAAATGTAGCCGATTGAACCACATAATTTTTCATATCTGTACGGTTTTTGTCCGATTTCAAGGACATTTGACACATCATTTTTCAAATCTGTACGTTTTTTGTCAAATATCTCGGAAACGGAAGCTCGTACAGCAAATTTACCTTCGGGGAATGCTAACTGTAGAATTTGATGAGGAATCGAATGAGCCCATCTGCGAGGCTCTACGACTTTCGATTCAAAATGTAGCCGATTGAACCACATAATTTTTCATATCTGTACGGTTTTTGTCCGATTTCAAGGACATTTGACACATCATTTTTCAAATCTGTACGGTTTTTGTCAAATATCTCGGAAACGGAAGCTCGTACAGCAAATTTACCTTTGGGGAATGCTAACTGTAGAATTTGATGAGGAGTAGAATGAGCCCATCTGCGAGGCTCTACGACTTTCGATTCAAAATTTATAGCCGTTTAAACCACATAATTTTTCATATCTGTACGGTTTTTGTCCGATTTCAAGGACATTTGACACATCATTTTTCAAATCTGTACGGTTTTTGTCAAATATCTCGGAAACGGAAGCTCGTACAGCAAATTTACCTTTGGGGAATGCTAACTGTAGAATTTGATGAGGAGTAGAATGAGCCCATCTGCGAGGCTCTACGACTTTCGATTCAAAATGTAGCCGTTTGAACCACATAATTTTTCATATCTGTATGGTTTTTGTCCGATTTCAAGGACATTTGACACATCATTTTTTCAAATCTGTACGGTTTTTGTCAAATATCTCGGAAACGGAAGCTCGTACAGCAAATTTACCTTTGGGGAATGCTAACTGTAGAATTTGATGATGGGTAGAATGAGCCCATCTGCGAGGCTCTACGACTTTCGATTCAAAACTTATAGCCGTTTGAACCACATAATTTTTCATATCTGTACGGTTTTTGTCAAATATCTCGGAAACGGAAGCTCGTACAGCAAATTTACCTTCGGGAATGCTAACTGTAGAATTTGATGAGGAATCGAATGAGCCCATCTGCGAGGCTCTACGACTTTCGATTCAAAATGTAGCCGATTGAACCACATAATTTTTCATATCTGTACGGTTTTTGTCAAATATCTCGGAAACGGAAGCTCGTACAGCAAATTTACCTTCGGGGAATGCTAACTGTAGAATTTGATGAGGAGTAGAATGAGCCCATCTGCGAGGCTCTACGACTTTCGATTCAAAATGTAGCCGATTGAACCACATAATTTTTCATATCTGTACGGTTTTTGTCCGATTTCAAGGACATTTGACACATCATTTTTCAAATCTGTACGTTTTTTGTCAAATATCTCGGAAACGGAAGCTCGTACAGCAAATTTACCTTCGGGGAATGCTAACTGTAGAATTTGATGAGGAATCGAATGAGCCCATCTGCGAGGCTCTACGACTTTCGATTCAAAATGTAGCCGATTGAACCACATAATTTTTCATATCTGTACGGTTTTTGTCCGATTTCAAGGACATTTGACACATCATTTTTCAAATCTGTACGGTTTTTGTCAAATATCTCGGAAACGGAAGCTCGTACAGCAAATTTACCTTTGGGGAATGCTAACTGTAGAATTTGATGAGGAGTAGAATGAGCCCATCTGCGAGGCTCTACGACTTTCGATTCAAAATTTATAGCCGTTTAAACCACATAATTTTTCATATCTGTACGGTTTTTGTCCGATTTCAAGGACATTTGACACATCATTTTTCAAATCTGTACGGTTTTTGTCAAATATCTCGGAAACGGAAGCTCGTACAGCAAATTTACCTTTGGGGAATGCTAACTGTAGAATTTGATGAGGAGTAGAATGAGCCCATCTGCGAGGCTCTACGACTTTCGATTCAAAATGTAGCCGTTTGAACCACATAATTTTTCATATCTGTATGGTTTTTGTCCGATTTCAAGGACATTTGACACATCATTTTTTCAAATCTGTACGGTTTTTGTCAAATATCTCGGAAACGGAAGCTCGTACAGCAAATTTACCTTTGGGGAATGCTAACTGTAGAATTTGATGATGGGTAGAATGAGCCCATCTGCGAGGCTCTACGACTTTCGATTCAAAACTTATAGCCGTTTGAACCACATAATTTTTCATATCTGTACGGTTTTTGTCAAATATCTCGGAAACGGAAGCTCGTACAGCAAATTTACCTTCGGGAATGCTAACTGTAGAATTTGATGAGGAATCGAATGAGCCCATCTGCGAGGCTCTACGACTTTCGATTCAAAATGTAGCCGATTGAACCACATAATTTTTCATATCTGTACGGTTTTTGTCAAATATCTCGGAAACGGAAGCTCGTACAGCAAATTTACCTTCGGGGAATGCTAACTGTAGAATTTGATGAGGAGTAGAATGAGCCCATCTGCGAGGCTCTACGACTTTCAATTCAAAAGTTATAGCCGTTTGAACCACATCATTTTTTCATATCTGTACGGTTTTTGTCAAATATCTCGGAAACGGAAGCTCGTACAGCAAATTTACCTGCATAGGGGAATGCTAACTGTAGAATTTGATGAGGAGTAGAATGAGCCCATCTGCGAGGCTCTACGACTTTCGATTCAAAATGTAGCCGATTGAACCACATAATTTTTCATATCTGTACGGTTTTTGTCCGATTTCAAGGACATTTGACACATCATTTTTCAAATCTGTACGTTTTTTGTCAAATATCTCGGAAACGGAAGCTCGTACAGCAAATTTACCTTCGGGGAATGCTAACTGTAGAATTTGATGAGGAATCGAATGAGCCCATCTGCGAGGCTCTACGACTTTCGATTCAAAATGTAGCCGATTGAACCACATAATTTTTCATATCTGTACGGTTTTTGTCCGATTTCAAGGACATTTGACACATCATTTTTCAAATCTGTACGGTTTTTGTCAAATATCTCGGAAACGGAAGCTCGTACAGCAAATTTACCTTTGGGGAATGCTAACTGTAGAATTTGATGAGGAGTAGAATGAGCCCATCTGCGAGGCTCTACGACTTTCGATTCAAAATTTATAGCCGTTTAAACCACATAATTTTTCATATCTGTACGGTTTTTGTCCGATTTCAAGGACATTTGACACATCATTTTTCAAATCTGTACGGTTTTTGTCAAATATCTCGGAAACGGAAGCTCGTACAGCAAATTTACCTTTGGGGAATGCTAACTGTAGAATTTGATGAGGAGTAGAATGAGCCCATCTGCGAGGCTCTACGACTTTCGATTCAAAATGTAGCCGTTTGAACCACATAATTTTTCATATCTGTATGGTTTTTGTCCGATTTCAAGGACATTTGACACATCATTTTTTCAAATCTGTACGGTTTTTGTCAAATATCTCGGAAACGGAAGCTCGTACAGCAAATTTACCTTTGGGGAATGCTAACTGTAGAATTTGATGATGGGTAGAATGAGCCCATCTGCGAGGCTCTACGACTTTCGATTCAAAACTTATAGCCGTTTGAACCACATAATTTTTCATATCTGTACGGTTTTTGTCAAATATCTCGGAAACGGAAGCTCGTACAGCAAATTTACCTTCGGGAATGCTAACTGTAGAATTTGATGAGGAATCGAATGAGCCCATCTGCGAGGCTCTACGACTTTCGATTCAAAATGTAGCCGATTGAACCACATAATTTTTCATATCTGTACGGTTTTTGTCAAATATCTCGGAAACGGAAGCTCGTACAGCAAATTTACCTTCGGGGAATGCTAACTGTAGAATTTGATGAGGAGTAGAATGAGCCCATCTGCGAGGCTCTACGACTTTCAATTCAAAAGTTATAGCCGTTTGAACCACATCATTTTTTCATATCTGTACGGTTTTTGTCAAATATCTCGGAAACGGAAGCTCGTACAGCAAATTTACCTGCATAGGGGAATGCTAACTGTAGAATTTGATGAGGAGTAGAATGAGCCCATCTGCGAGGCTCTACGACTTTCGATTCAAAATGTAGCCGATTGAACCACATAATTTTTCATATCTGTACGGTTTTTGTCCGATTTCAAGGACATTTGACACATCATTTTTCAAATCTGTACGTTTTTTGTCAAATATCTCGGAAACGGAAGCTCGTACAGCAAATTTACCTTCGGGGAATGCTAACTGTAGAATTTGATGAGGAATCGAATGAGCCCATCTGCGAGGCTCTACGACTTTCGATTCAAAATGTAGCCGATTGAACCACATAATTTTTCATATCTGTACGGTTTTTGTCCGATTTCAAGGACATTTGACACATCATTTTTCAAATCTGTACGGTTTTTGTCAAATATCTCGGAAACGGAAGCTCGTACAGCAAATTTACCTTTGGGGAATGCTAACTGTAGAATTTGATGAGGAGTAGAATGAGCCCATCTGCGAGGCTCTACGACTTTCGATTCAAAATTTATAGCCGTTTAAACCACATAATTTTTCATATCTGTACGGTTTTTGTCCGATTTCAAGGACATTTGACACATCATTTTTCAAATCTGTACGCTTTTTGTCAAATATCTCGGAAACGGAAGCTCGTACAGCAAATTTACCTTTGGGGAATGCTAACTGTAGAATTTGATGAGGAGTAGAATGAGCCCATCTGCGAGGCTCTACGACTTTCGATTCAAAATGTAGCCGATTGAACCACATAATTTTTCATATCTGTACGGTTTTTGTCCGATTTCAAGGACATTTGACACATCATTTTTCAAATCTGTACGTTTTTTGTCAAATATCTCGGAAACGGAAGCTCGTACAGCAAATTTACCTTCGGGGAATGCTAACTGTAGAATTTGATGAGGAATCGAATGAGCCCATCTGCGAGGCTCTACGACTTTCGATTCAAAATGTAGCCGATTGAACCACATAATTTTTCATATCTGTACGGTTTTTGTCCGATTTCAAGGACATTTGACACATCATTTTTCAAATCTGTACGGTTTTTGTCAAATATCTCGGAAACGGAAGCTCGTACAGCAAATTTACCTGCACAGGGGAATGCTAACTGTAGAATTTGATGAGGAGTAGAATGAGCCCATCTGCGAGGCTCTACGACTTTCGATTCAAAAGTTATAGCCGTTTGAACCACATAATTTTTCATATCTGTACGGTTTTTGTCAAATATCTCGGAAACGGAAGCTCGTACAGCAAATTTACCTGCGTAGGGGAATGCTAACTGTAGAATTTGATGAGGAGTAGAATGAGCCCATCTGCGAGGCTCTACGACTTTCGATTCAAAATGTAGCCGTTTGAACCACATCATTTTTCATATCTGTACGGTTTTTGTCCGATTTCAAGGACATTTGACACATCATTTTTTCAAATCTGTACGGTTTTTGTCAAATATCTCGGAAACGGAAGCTCGTACAGCAAATTTACCTTCGGGGAATGCTAACTGTAGAATTTGATGAGGAATCGAATGAGCCCATCTGCGAGGCTCTACGACTTTCGATTCAAAATGTAGCCGATTGAACCACATAATTTTTCATATCTGTACGGTTTTTGTCCGATTTCAAGGACATTTGACACATCATTTTTTCAAATCTGTACGGTTTTTGTCAAATATCTCGGAAACGGAAGCTCGTACAGCAAATTTACCTTTGGGGAATGCTAACTGTAGAATTTGATGAGGAATCGAATGAGCCCATCTGCGAGGCTCTACGACTTTCGATTCAAAATGTAGCCGATTGAACCACATAATTTTTCATATCTGTACGGTTTTTGTCCGATTTCAAGGACATTTGACACATCATTTTTCAAATCTGTACGGTTTTTGTCAAATATCTCGGAAACGGAAGCTCGTACAGCAAATTTACCTTTGGGGAATGCTAACTGTAGAATTTGATGAGGAGTAGAATGAGCCCATCTGCGAGGCTCTACGACTTTCGATTCAAAATGTAGCCGTTTGAACCACATAATTTTTCATATCTGTATGGTTTTTGTCCGATTTCAAGGACATTTGACACATCATTTTTTCAAATCTGTACGGTTTTTGTCAAATATCTCGGAAACGGAAGCTCGTACAGCAAATTTACCTTTGGGGAATGCTAACTGTAGAATTTGATGATGGGTAGAATGAGCCCATCTGCGAGGCTCTACGACTTTCGATTCAAAATGTAGCCGATTGAACCACATAATTTTTCATATCTGTACGGTTTTTGTCAAATATCTCGGAAACGGAAGCTCGTACAGCAAATTTACCTTCGGGGAATGCTAACTGTAGAATTTGATGAGGAGTAGAATGAGCCCATCTGCGAGGCTCTACGACTTTCAATTCAAAAGTTATAGCCGTTTGAACCACATCATTTTTTCATATCTGTACGGTTTTTGTCAAATATCTCGGAAACGGAAGCTCGTACAGCAAATTTACCTGCATAGGGGAATGCTAACTGTAGAATTTGATGAGGAGTAGAATGAGCCCATCTGCGAGGCTCTACGACTTTCGATTCAAAATGTAGCCGATTGAACCACATAATTTTTCATATCTGTACGGTTTTTGTCCGATTTCAAGGACATTTGACACATCATTTTTCAAATCTGTACGTTTTTTGTCAAATATCTCGGAAACGGAAGCTCGTACAGCAAATTTACCTTCGGGGAATGCTAACTGTAGAATTTGATGAGGAATCGAATGAGCCCATCTGCGAGGCTCTACGACTTTCGATTCAAAATGTAGCCGATTGAACCACATAATTTTTCATATCTGTACGGTTTTTGTCCGATTTCAAGGACATTTGACACATCATTTTTCAAATCTGTACGGTTTTTGTCAAATATCTCGGAAACGGAAGCTCGTACAGCAAATTTACCTGCACAGGGGAATGCTAACTGTAGAATTTGATGAGGAGTAGAATGAGCCCATCTGCGAGGCTCTACGACTTTCGATTCAAAAGTTATAGCCGTTTGAACCACATAATTTTTCATATCTGTACGGTTTTTGTCAAATATCTCGGAAACGGAAGCTCGTACAGCAAATTTACCTGCGTAGGGGAATGCTAACTGTAGAATTTGATGAGG
The DNA here is from genome assembly GCF_949987555.1 of Borostomias antarcticus. Lineage (NCBI taxonomy): Eukaryota > Metazoa > Chordata > Actinopteri > Stomiiformes > Stomiidae > Borostomias > Borostomias antarcticus. The sequence goes on from NW_028176001.1 coordinate 12,404, forward strand.
AGTAGAATGAGCCCATCTGCGAGGCTCTACGACTTTCGATTCAAAATGTAGCCGTTTGAACCACATAATTTTTCATATCTGTACGGTTTTTGTCCGATTTCAAGGACATTTGACACATCATTTTTTCAAATCTGTACGGTTTTTGTCAAATATCTCGGAAACGGAAGCTCGTACAGCAAATTTACCTTTGGGGAATGCTAACTGTAGAATTTGATGAGGAGTAGAATGAGCCCATCTGCGAGGCTCTACGACTTTCGATTCAAAATTTATAGCCGTTTGAACCACATAATTTTTCATATCTGTACGGTTTTTGTCAAATATCTCGGAAACGGAAGCTCGTACAGCAAATTTACCTTCGGGGAATGCTAACTGTAGAATTTGATGAGGAATCGAATGAGCCCATCTGCGAGGCTCTACGACTTTCGATTCAAAATGTAGCCGATTGAACCACATAATTTTTCATATCTGTACGGTTTTTGTCCGATTTCAAGGACATTTGACACATCATTTTTTCAAATCTGTACGGTTTTTGTCAAATATCTCGGAAACGGAAGCTCGTACAGCAAATTTACCTTTGGGGAATGCTAACTGTAGAATTTGATGAGGAATCGAATGAGCCCATCTGCGAGGCTCTACGACTTTCGATTCAAAATGTAGCCGATTGAACCACATAATTTTTCATATCTGTACGGTTTTTGTCCGATTTCAAGGACATTTGACACATCATTTTTCAAATCTGTACGGTTTTTGTCAAATATCTCGGAAACGGAAGCTCGTACAGCAAATTTACCTTTGGGGAATGCTAACTGTAGAATTTGATGAGGAGTAGAATGAGCCCATCTGCGAGGCTCTACGACTTTCGATTCAAAATGTAGCCGTTTGAACCACATAATTTTTCATATCTGTATGGTTTTTGTCCGATTTCAAGGACATTTGACACATCATTTTTTCAAATCTGTACGGTTTTTGTCAAATATCTCGGAAACGGAAGCTCGTACAGCAAATTTACCTTTGGGGAATGCTAACTGTAGAATTTGATGATGGGTAGAATGAGCCCATCTGCGAGGCTCTACGACTTTCGATTCAAAACTTATAGCCGTTTGAACCACATAATTTTTCATATCTGTACGGTTTTTGTCAAATATCTCGGAAACGGAAGCTCGTACAGCAAATTTACCTTCGGGAATGCTAACTGTAGAATTTGATGAGGAATCGAATGAGCCCATCTGCGAGGCTCTACGACTTTCGATTCAAAATGTAGCCGATTGAACCACATAATTTTTCATATCTGTACGGTTTTTGTCAAATATCTCGGAAACGGAAGCTCGTACAGCAAATTTACCTTCGGGGAATGCTAACTGTAGAATTTGATGAGGAATCGAATGAGCCCATCTGCGAGGCTCTACGACTTTCGATTCAAAATGTAGCCGATTGAACCACATAATTTTTCATATCTGTACGGTTTTTGTCCGATTTCAAGGACATTTGACACATCATTTTTCAAATCTGTACGGTTTTTGTCAAATATCTCGGAAACGGAAGCTCGTACAGCAAATTTACCTTTGGGGAATGCTAACTGTAGAATTTGATGAGGAGTAGAATGAGCCCATCTGCGAGGCTCTACGACTTTCAATTCAAAAGTTATAGCCGTTTGAACCACATCATTTTTTCATATCTGTACGGTTTTTGTCAAATATCTCGGAAACGGAAGCTCGTACAGCAAATTTACCTGCATAGGGGAATGCTAACTGTAGAATTTGATGAGGAGTAGAATGAGCCCATCTGCGAGGCTCTACGACTTTCGATTCAAAATGTAGCCCTTTGAACCACATAATTTTTCATATCTGTACGGTTTTTGTCCGATTTCAAGGACATTTGACACATCATTTTTCAAATCTGTACGGTTTTTGTCAAATATCTCGGAAACGGAAGCTCGTACAGCAAATTTACCTTTGGGGAATGCTAACTGTAGAATTTGATGAGGAGTAGAATGAGCCCATCTGCGAGGCTCTACGACTTTCGATTCAAAACTTATAGCCGTTTGAACCACATAATTTTTCATATCTGTACGGTTTTTGTCAAATATCTCGGAAACGGAAGCTCGTACAGCAAATTTACCTTTGGGGAATGCTAACTGTAGAATTTGATGATGGGTAGAATGAGCCCATCTGCGAGGCTCTACGACTTTCGATTCAAAATGTAGCCGTTTGAACCACATAATTTTTCATATCTGTATGGTTTTTGTCCGATTTCAAGGACATTTGACACATCATTTTTTCAAATCTGTACGGTTTTTGTCAAATATCTCGGAAACGGAAGCTCGTACAGCAAATTTACCTTTGGGGAATGCTAACTGTAGAATTTGATGATGGGTAGAATGAGCCCATCTGCGAGGCTCTACGACTTTCGATTCAAAACTTATAGCCGTTTGAACCACATAATTTTTCATATCTGTACGGTTTTTGTCAAATATCTCGGAAACGGAAGCTCGTACAGCAAATTTACCTTCGGGAATGCTAACTGTAGAATTTGATGAGGAATCGAATGAGCCCATCTGCGAGGCTCTACGACTTTCGATTCAAAATGTAGCCGATTGAACCACATAATTTTTCATATCTGTACGGTTTTTGTCAAATATCTCGGAAACGGAAGCTCGTACAGCAAATTTACCTTCGGGGAATGCTAACTGTAGAATTTGATGAGGAATCGAATGAGCCCATCTGCGAGGCTCTACGACTTTCGATTCAAAATGTAGCCGATTGAACCACATAATTTTTCATATCTGTACGGTTTTTGTCCGATTTCAAGGACATTTGACACATCATTTTTCAAATCTGTACGGTTTTTGTCAAATATCTCGGAAACGGAAGCTCGTACAGCAAATTTACCTTTGGGGAATGCTAACTGTAGAATTTGATGAGGAGTAGAATGAGCCCATCTGCGAGGCTCTACGACTTTCGATTCAAAATGTAGCCGTTTGAACCACATAATTTTTCATATCTGTATGGTTTTTGTCCGATTTCAAGGACATTTGACACATCATTTTTTCAAATCTGTACGGTTTTTGTCAAATATCTCGGAAACGGAAGCTCGTACAGCAAATTTACCTTTGGGGAATGCTAACTGTAGAATTTGATGATGGGTAGAATGAGCCCATCTGCGAGGCTCTACGACTTTCGATTCAAAACTTATAGCCGTTTGAACCACATAATTTTTCATATCTGTACGGTTTTTGTCAAATATCTCGGAAACGGAAGCTCGTACAGCAAATTTACCTTCGGGAATGCTAACTGTAGAATTTGATGAGGAATCGAATGAGCCCATCTGCGAGGCTCTACGACTTTCGATTCAAAATGTAGCCGATTGAACCACATAATTTTTCATATCTGTACGGTTTTTGTCAAATATCTCGGAAACGGAAGCTCGTACAGCAAATTTACCTTCGGGGAATGCTAACTGTAGAATTTGATGAGGAATCGAATGAGCCCATCTGCGAGGCTCTACGACTTTCGATTCAAAATGTAGCCGATTGAACCACATAATTTTTCATATCTGTACGGTTTTTGTCCGATTTCAAGGACATTTGACACATCATTTTTCAAATCTGTACGGTTTTTGTCAAATATCTCGGAAACGGAAGCTCGTACAGCAAATTTACCTTTGGGGAATGCTAACTGTAGAATTTGATGAGGAGTAGAATGAGCCCATCTGCGAGGCTCTACGACTTTCAATTCAAAAGTTATAGCCGTTTGAACCACATCATTTTTTCATATCTGTACGGTTTTTGTCAAATATCTCGGAAACGGAAGCTCGTACAGCAAATTTACCTGCATAGGGGAATGCTAACTGTAGAATTTGATGAGGAGTAGAATGAGCCCATCTGCGAGGCTCTACGACTTTCGATTCAAAATGTAGCCCTTTGAACCACATAATTTTTCATATCTGTACGGTTTTTGTCCGATTTCAAGGACATTTGACACATCATTTTTCAAATCTGTACGGTTTTTGTCAAATATCTCGGAAACGGAAGCTCGTACAGCAAATTTACCTTTGGGGAATGCTAACTGTAGAATTTGATGAGGAGTAGAATGAGCCCATCTGCGAGGCTCTACGACTTTCGATTCAAAACTTATAGCCGTTTGAACCACATAATTTTTCATATCTGTACGGTTTTTGTCAAATATCTCGGAAACGGAAGCTCGTACAGCAAATTTACCTTTGGGGAATGCTAACTGTAGAATTTGATGAGGAGTAGAATGAGCCCATCTGCGAGGCTCTACGACTTTCGATTCAAAATGTAGCCGATTGAACCACATAATTTTTCATATCTGTACGGTTTTTGTCAAATATCTCGGAAACGGAAGCTCGTACAGCAAATTTACCTTCGGGGAATGCTAACTGTAGAATTTGATGAGGAATCGAATGAGCCCATCTGCGAGGCTCTACGACTTTCGATTCAAAATGTAGCCGTTTGAACCACATAATTTTTCATATCTGTATGGTTTTTGTCCGATTTCAAGGACATTTGACACATCATTTTTTCAAATCTGTACGGTTTTTGTCAAATATCTCGGAAACGGAAGCTCGTACAGCAAATTTACCTTTGGGGAATGCTAACTGTAGAATTTGATGATGGGTAGAATGAGCCCATCTGCGAGGCTCTACGACTTTCGATTCAAAACTTATAGCCGTTTGAACCACATAATTTTTCATATCTGTACGGTTTTTGTCAAATATCTCGGAAACGGAAGCTCGTACAGCAAATTTACCTTCGGGAATGCTAACTGTAGAATTTGATGAGGAATCGAATGAGCCCATCTGCGAGGCTCTACGACTTTCGATTCAAAATGTAGCCGATTGAACCACATAATTTTTCATATCTGTACGGTTTTTGTCAAATATCTCGGAAACGGAAGCTCGTACAGCAAATTTACCTTCGGGGAATGCTAACTGTAGAATTTGATGAGGAATCGAATGAGCCCATCTGCGAGGCTCTACGACTTTCGATTCAAAATGTAGCCGTTTGAACCACATAATTTTTCATATCTGTATGGTTTTTGTCCGATTTCAAGGACATTTGACACATCATTTTTTCAAATCTGTACGGTTTTTGTCAAATATCTCGGAAACGGAAGCTCGTACAGCAAATTTACCTTTGGGGAATGCTAACTGTAGAATTTGATGATGGGTAGAATGAGCCCATCTGCGAGGCTCTACGACTTTCGATTCAAAACTTATAGCCGTTTGAACCACATAATTTTTCATATCTGTACGGTTTTTGTCAAATATCTCGGAAACGGAAGCTCGTACAGCAAATTTACCTTCGGGAATGCTAACTGTAGAATTTGATGAGGAATCGAATGAGCCCATCTGCGAGGCTCTACGACTTTCGATTCAAAATGTAGCCGATTGAACCACATAATTTTTCATATCTGTACGGTTTTTGTCAAATATCTCGGAAACGGAAGCTCGTACAGCAAATTTACCTTCGGGGAATGCTAACTGTAGAATTTGATGAGGAATCGAATGAGCCCATCTGCGAGGCTCTACGACTTTCGATTCAAAATGTAGCCGATTGAACCACATAATTTTTCATATCTGTACGGTTTTTGTCCGATTTCAAGGACATTTGACACATCATTTTTCAAATCTGTACGGTTTTTGTCAAATATCTCGGAAACGGAAGCTCGTACAGCAAATTTACCTTTGGGGAATGCTAACTGTAGAATTTGATGAGGAGTAGAATGAGCCCATCTGCGAGGCTCTACGACTTTCAATTCAAAAGTTATAGCCGTTTGAACCACATCATTTTTTCATATCTGTACGGTTTTTGTCAAATATCTCGGAAACGGAAGCTCGTACAGCAAATTTACCTGCATAGGGGAATGCTAACTGTAGAATTTGATGAGGAGTAGAATGAGCCCATCTGCGAGGCTCTACGACTTTCGATTCAAAATGTAGCCGTTTGAACCACATAATTTTTCATATCTGTACGGTTTTTGTCCGATTTCAAGGACATTTGACACATCATTTTTCAAATCTGTACGGTTTTTGTCAAATATCTCGGAAACGGAAGCTCGTACAGCAAATTTACCTTTGGGGAATGCTAACTGTAGAATTTGATGAGGAGTAGAATGAGCCCATCTGCGAGGCTCTACGACTTTCGATTCAAAATGTAGCCGATTGAACCACATAATTTTTCATATCTGTACGGTTTTTGTCCGATTTCAAGGACATTTGACACATCATTTTTCAAATCTGTACGTTTTTTGTCAAATATCTCGGAAACGGAAGCTCGTACAGCAAATTTACCTTCGGGGAATGCTAACTGTAGAATTTGATGAGGAATCGAATGAGCCCATCTGCGAGGCTCTACGACTTTCGATTCAAAATGTAGCCGATTGAACCACATAATTTTTCATATCTGTACGGTTTTTGTCCGATTTCAAGGACATTTGACACATCATTTTTCAAATCTGTACGGTTTTTGTCAAATATCTCGGAAACGGAAGCTCGTACAGCAAATTTACCTGCACAGGGGAATGCTAACTGTAGAATTTGATGAGGAGTAGAATGACCCCATCTGCGAGGCTCTACGACTTTCGATTCAAAACTTATAGCCGTTTGAACCACATAATTTTTCATATCTGTACGGTTTTTGTCAAATATTTCGGAAACGGAAGCTCGTACAGCAAATTTACCTTTGGGGAATGCTAACTGTAGAATTTGATGAGGAGTAGAATGAGCCCATCTGCGAGGCTCTACGACTTTCGATTCAAAATTTATAGCCGTTTAAACCACATAATTTTTCATATCTGTACGGTTTTTGTCCGATTTCAAGGACATTTGACACATCATTTTTCAAATCTGTACGGTTTTTGTCAAATATCTCGGAAACGGAAGCTCGTACAGCAAATTTACCTTTGGGGAATGCTAACTGTAGAATTTGATGAGGAGTAGAATGAGCCCATCTGCGAGGCTCTACGACTTTCGATTCAAAATGTAGCCGATTGAACCACATAATTTTTCATATCTGTACGGTTTTTGTCCGATTTCAAGGACATTTGACACATCATTTTTCAAATCTGTACGTTTTTTGTCAAATATCTCGGAAACGGAAGCTCGTACAGCAAATTTACCTTCGGGGAATGCTAACTGTAGAATTTGATGAGGAATCGAATGAGCCCATCTGCGAGGCTCTACGACTTTCGATTCAAAATGTAGCCGATTGAACCACATAATTTTTCATATCTGTACGGTTTTTGTCCGATTTCAAGGACATTTGACACATCATTTTTCAATTCTGTACGGTTTTTGTCAAATATCTCGGAAACGGAAGCTCGTACAGCAAATTTACCTGCATATGGGAATGCTAACTGTAGAATTTGATGAGGAGTAGAATGAGCCCATCTGCGAGGCTCTACGATTTTCGATTCAAAATGTAGCCGTTTGAACCACATAATTTTTCATATCTGTACGGTTTTTGTCCGATTTCAAGGACATTTGACACATCATTTTTTCAAATCTGTACGGTTTTTGTCAAATATCTCGGAAACGGAAGCTCGTACAGCAAATTTACCTTTGGGGAATGCTAACTGTAGAATTTGATGAGGAATCGAATGAGCCCATCTGCGAGGCTCTACGACTTTCGATTCAAAATGTAGCCGATTGAACCACATAATTTTTCATATCTGTACGGTTTTTGTCCGATTTCAAGGACATTTGACACATCATTTTTCAAATCTGTACGGTTTTTGTCAAATATCTCGGAAACGGAAGCTCGTACAGCAAATTTACCTGCACAGGGGAATGCTAACTGTAGAATTTGATGAGGAGTAGAATGAGCCCATCTGCGAGGCTCTACGACTTTCGATTCAAAAGTTATAGCCGTTTGAACCACATAATTTTTCATATCTGTACGGTTTTTGTCAAATATTTCGGAAACGGAAGCTCGTACAGCAAATTTACCTTTGGGGAATGCTAACTGTAGAATTTGATGAGGAGTAGAATGAGCCCATCTGCGAGGCTCTACGACTTTCGATTCAAAATTTATAGCCGTTTAAACCACATAATTTTTCATATCTGTACGGTTTTTGTCCGATTTCAAGGACATTTGACACATCATTTTTCAAATCTGTACGGTTTTTGTCAAATATCTCGGAAACGGAAGCTCGTACAGCAAATTTACCTTTGGGGAATGCTAACTGTAGAATTTGATGAGGAGTAGAATGAGCCCATCTGCGAGGCTCTACGACTTTCGATTCAAAATGTAGCCGATTGAACCACATAATTTTTCATATCTGTACGGTTTTTGTCCGATTTCAAGGACATTTGACACATCATTTTTCAAATCTGTACGTTTTTTGTCAAATATCTCGGAAACGGAAGCTCGTACAGCAAATTTACCTTCGGGGAATGCTAACTGTAGAATTTGATGAGGAATCGAATGAGCCCATCTGCGAGGCTCTACGACTTTCGATTCAAAATGTAGCCGATTGAACCACATAATTTTTCATATCTGTACGGTTTTTGTCCGATTTCAAGGACATTTGACACATCATTTTTCAATTCTGTACGGTTTTTGTCAAATATCTCGGAAACGGAAGCTCGTACAGCAAATTTACCTGCATATGGGAATGCTAACTGTAGAATTTGATGAGGAGTAGAATGAGCCCATCTGCGAGGCTCTACGACTTTCGATTCAAAAGTTATAGCCGTTTGAACCACATAATTTTTCATATCTGTACGGTTTTTGTCAAATATCTCGGAAACGGAAGCTCGTACAGCAAATTTACCTGCGTAGGGGAATGCTAACTGTAGAATTTGATGAGGAGTAGAATGAGCCCATCTGCGAGGCTCTACGACTTTCGATTCAAAACTTATAGCCGTTTGAACCACATAATTTTTCATATCTGTACGGTTTTTGTCAAATATCTCGGAAACGGAAGCTCGTACAGCAAATTTACCTTTGGGGAATGCTAACTGTAGAATTTGATGAGGAGTAGAATGAGCCCATCTGCGAGGCTCTACGACTTTCGATTCAAAACGTAGCCGATTGAACCACATAATTTTTCATATCTGTACGGTTTTTGTCCGATTTCAAGGACATTTGACACATCATTTTTCAAATCTGTACGGTTTTTGTCAAATATCTCGGAAACGGAAGCTCGTACAGCAAATTTACCTTTGGGGAATGCTAACTGTAGAATTTGATGAGGAGTAGAATGAGCCCATCTGCGAGGCTCTACGACTTTCGATTCAAAATGTAGCCGATTGAACCACATCATTTTTCATATCTGTACGGTTTTTGTCAAATATCTCGGAAACGGAAGCTCGTACAGCAAATTTACCTTTGGGGAATGCTAACTGTAGAATTTGATGAGGAATCGAATGAGCCCATCTGCGAGGCTCTACGACTTTCGATTCAAAATGTAGCCGATTGAACCACATAATTTTTCATATCTGTACGGTTTTTGTCCGATTTCAAGGACATTTGACACATCATTTTTCAAATCTGTACGTTTTTTGTCAAATATCTCGGAAACGGAAGCTCGTACAGCAAATTTACCTGCACAGGGGAATGCTAACTGTAGAATTTGATGAGGAATCGAATGAGCCCATCTGCGAGGCTCTACGACTTTCGATTCAAAATGTAGCCGATTGAACCACATAATTTTTCATATCTGTACGGTTTTTGTCCGATTTCAAGGACATTTGACACATCATTTTTCAAATCTGTACGTTTTTTGTCAAATATCTCGGAAACGGAAGCTCGTACAGCAAATTTACCTGCACAGGGGAATGCTAACTGTAGAATTTGATGAGGAGTAGAATGAGCCCATCTGCGAGGCTCTACGACTTTCGATTCAAAACTTATAGCCGTTTGAACCACATAATTTTTCATATCTGTACGGTTTTTGTCAAATATCTCGGAAACGGAAGCTCGTACAGCAAATTTACCTTTGGGGAATGCTAACTGTAGAATTTGATGAGGAGTAGAATGAGCCCATCTGCGAGGCTCTACGACTTTCGATTCAAAATTTATAGCCGTTTAAACCACATAATTTTTCATATCTGTATGGTTTTTGTCCGATTTCAAGGACATTTGACACATCATTTTTCAAATCTGTACGGTTTTTGTCAAATATCTCGGAAACGGAAGCTCGTACAGCAAATTTACCTTTGGGGAATGCTAACTGTAGAATTTGATGAGGAGTAGAATGAGCCCATCTGCGAGGCTCTACGACTTTCGATTCAAAATGTAGCCGATTGAACCACATAATTTTTCATATCTGTACGGTTTTTGTCCGATTTCAAGGACATTTGACACATCATTTTTCAAATCTGTACGTTTTTTGTCAAATATCTCGGAAACGGAAGCTCGTACAGCAAATTTACCTGCACAGGGGAATGCTAACTGTAGAATTTGATGAGGAGTAGAATGACCCCATCTGCGAGGCTCTACGACTTTCGATTCAAAACTTATAGCCGTTTGAACCACATAATTTTTCATATCTGTACGGTTTTTGTCAAATATTTCGGAAACGGAAGCTCGTACAGCAAATTTACCTTTGGGGAATGCTAACTGTAGAATTTGATGAGGAGTAGAATGAGCCCATCTGCGAGGCTCTACGACTTTCGATTCAAAATTTATAGCCGTTTAAACCACATAATTTTTCATATCTGTACGGTTTTTGTCCGATTTCAAGGACATTTGACACATCATTTTTCAAATCTGTACGGTTTTTGTCAAATATCTCGGAAACGGAAGCTCGTACAGCAAATTTACCTTTGGGGAATGCTAACTGTAGAATTTGATGAGGAGTAGAATGAGCCCATCTGCGAGGCTCTACGACTTTCGATTCAAAATGTAGCCGATTGAACCACATAATTTTTCATATCTGTACGGTTTTTGTCCGATTTCAAGGACATTTGACACATCATTTTTCAAATCTGTACGTTTTTTGTCAAATATCTCGGAAACGGAAGCTCGTACAGCAAATTTACCTTCGGGGAATGCTAACTGTAGAATTTGATGAGGAATCGAATGAGCCCATCTGCGAGGCTCTACGACTTTCGATTCAAAATGTAGCCGATTGAACCACATAATTTTTCATATCTGTACGGTTTTTGTCCGATTTCAAGGACATTTGACACATCATTTTTCAATTCTGTACGGTTTTTGTCAAATATCTCGGAAACGGAAGCTCGTACAGCAAATTTACCTGCATATGGGAATGCTAACTGTAGAATTTGATGAGGAGTAGAATGAGCCCATCTGCGAGGCTCTACGACTTTCGATTCAAAAGTTATAGCCGTTTGAACCACATAATTTTTCATATCTGTACGGTTTTTGTCAAATATCTCGGAAACGGAAGCTCGTACAGCAAATTTACCTTTGGGGAATGCTAACTGTAGAATTTGATGAGGAATCGAATGAGCCCATCTGCGAGGCTCTACGACTTTCGATTCAAAATGTAGACGATTGAACCACATAATTTTTCATATCTGTACGGTTTTTGTCCGATTTCAAGGACATTTGACACATCATTTTTCAAATCTGTACGGTTTTTGTCAAATATCTCGGAAACGGAAGCTCGTACAGCAAATTTACCTTTGGGGAATGCTAACTGTAGAATTTGATGAGGAGTAGAATGAGCCCATCTGCGAGGCTCTACGACTTTCGATTCAAAACTTATAGCCGTTTGAACCACATAATTTTTCATATCTGTACGGTTTTTGTCAAATATCTCGGAAACGGAAGCTCGTACAGCAAATTTACCTGCATATGGGAATGCTAACTGTAGAATTTGATGAGGAGTAGAATGAGTCCATCTGCGAGGCTCTACGACTTTCGATTCAAAATGTAGCCGATTGAACCACATCATTTTTCATATCTGTACGGTTTTTGTCCGATTTCAAGGACATTTGACACATCATTTTTTCAAATCTGTACGGTTTTTGTCAAATATCTCGTAAATGGAAGCTCGTACAGCAAATTTACCTTTGGGGAATGCTAACTGTAGAATTTGATGAGGAATCGAATGAGCCCATCTGCGAGGCTCTACGACTTTCGATTCAAAATGTAGCCGATTGAACCACATAATTTTTCATATCTGTACGGTTTTTGTCCGATTTCAAGGACATTTGACACATCATTTTTCAAATCTGTACGGTTTTTGTCAAATATCTCGGAAACGGAAGCTCGTACAGCAAATTTACCTTTGGGGAATGCTAACTGTAGAATTTGATGAGGAATTGAATGAGCCCATCTGCGAGGCTCTACGACTTTCGATTCAAAATGTAGCCGATTGAACCACATAATTTTTCATATCTGTACGGTTTTTGTCCGATTTCAAGGACATTTGACACATCATTTTTCAAATCTGTACGGTTTTTGTCAAATATCTCGGAAACGGAAGCTCGTGCAGCAAATTTACCTTCAGGGAATGCTAACTGTAGAATTTGATGAGGAATCGAATGAGCCCATCTGCGAGGCTCTACAACTTTCGATTCAAAATGTAGCCGATTGAACCACATAATTTTTCATATCTGTACGGTTTTTGTCCGATTTCAAGGACATTTGACATATCATTTTTCAAATCTGTAAGTTTTTTGTCAAATATCTCGGAAACGGAAGCTCGTACAGCAAATTTACCTTTGGGGAATGCTAACTGTAGAATTTGATGAGGAGTAGAATGAGCCCATCTGCGAGGCTCTACGACTTTCGATTCAAAATGTAGCCGATTGAACCACATCATTTTTCATATCTGTACGGTTTTTGTCCGATTTCAAGGACATTTGACACATCATTTTTCAAATCTGTACGGTTTTTGTCAAATATCTCGGAAACGGAATCTCGTACAGCAAATTTACCTGCATATGGGAATGCTAACTGTAGAATTTGATGAGGAGTAGAATGAGCCCATCTGCGAGGCTCTACGACTTTCGATTCAAAAGTTATAGCCGTTTGAACCACATAATTTTTCATATCTGTACGGTTTTTGTCAAATATCTCGGAAACGGAAGCTCGTACAGCAAATTTACCTTTGGGGAATGCTAACTGTAGAATTTGATGAGGAGTAGAATGAGCCCATCTGCGAGGCTCTACGACTTTCAATTCAAAAGTTATAGCCGTTTGAACCACATAATTTTTCATATCTGTACGGTTTTTGTCAAATATCTCGGAAACGGAAGCTCGTACAGCAAATTTACCTTTGGGGAATGCTAACTGTAGAATTTGATGAGGAATCGAATGAGCCCATCTGCGAGGCTCCACGACTTTCGATTCAAAATGTAGCCGATTGAACCACATAATTTTTCATATCTGTACGGTTTTTGTCCGATTTCAAGGACATTTGACACATCATTTTTCAAATCTGTACGGTTTTTGTCAAATATCTCGGAAACGGAAGCTCGTGCAGCAAATTTACCTTCAGGGAATGCTAACTGTAGAATTTGATGAGGAATCGAATGAGCCCATCTGCGAGGCTCTACAACTTTCGATTCAAAATGTAGCCGATTGAACCACATAATTTTTCATATCTGTACGGTTTTTGTCCGATTTCAAGGACATTTGACATATCATTTTTCAAATCTGTAAGTTTTTTGTCAAATATCTCGGAAACGGAAGCTCGTACAGCAAATTTACCTTTGGGGAATGCTAACTGTAGAATTTGATGAGGAGTAGAATGAGCCCATCTGCGAGGCTCTACGACTTTCGATTCAAAATGTAGCCGATTGAACCACATCATTTTTCATATCTGTACGGTTTTTGTCCGATTTCAAGGACATTTGACACATCATTTTTCAATTCTGTACGGTTTTTGTCAAATATCTCGGAAACGGAAGCTCGTACAGCAAATTTACCTGCATATGGGAATGCTAACTGTAGAATTTGATGAGGAGTAGAATGAGCCCATCTGCGAGGCTCTACGACTTTCGATTCAAAAGTTATAGCCGTTTGAACCACATAATTTTTCATATCTGTACGGTTTTTGTCAAATATCTCGGAAACGGAAGCTCGTACAGCAAATTTACCTGCGTAGGGGAATGCTAACTGTAGAATTTGATGAGGAGTAGAATGAGCCCATCTGCGAGGCTCTACGATTTTCGATTCAAAATGTAGCCGTTTGAACCACATAATTTTTCATATCTGTACGGTTTTTGTCCGATTTCAAGGACATTTGACACATCATTTTTTCAAATCTGTACGGTTTTTGTCAAATATCTCGGAAACGGAAGCTCGTACAGCAAATTTACCTGCACAGGGGAATGCTAACTGTAGAATTTGATGAGGAGTAGAATGAGCCCATCTGCGAGGCTCTACGACTTTCGATTCAAAAGTTATAGCCGTTTGAACCACATAATTTTTCATATCTGTACGGTTTTTGTCAAATATCTCGGAAACGGAAGCTCGTACAGCAAATTTACCTTTGGGGAATGCTAACTGTAGAATTTGATGAGGAGTAGAATGAGCCCATCTGCGAGGCTCTACGACTTTCAATTCAAAAGTTATAGCCGTTTGAACCACATAATTTTTCATATCTGTACGGTTTTTGTCAAATATCTCGGAAACGGAAGCTCGTACAGCAAATTTACCTTTGGGGAATGCTAACTGTAGAATTTGATGAGGAATCGAATGAGCCCATCTGCGAGGCTCCACGACTTTCGATTCAAAATGTAGCCGATTGAACCACATAATTTTTCATATCTGTACGGTTTTTGTCCGATTTCAAGGACATTTGACACATCATTTTTCAAATCTGTACGGTTTTTGTCAAATATCTCGGAAACGGAAGCTCGTGCAGCAAATTTACCTTCAGGGAATGCTAACTGTAGAATTTGATGAGGAATCGAATGAGCCCATCTGCGAGGCTCTACAACTTTCGATTCAAAATGTAGCCGATTGAACCACATAATTTTTCATATCTGTACGGTTTTTGTCCGATTTCAAGGACATTTGACATATCATTTTTCAAATCTGTAAGTTTTTTGTCAAATATCTCGGAAACGGAAGCTCGTACAGCAAATTTACCTTTGGGGAATGCTAACTGTAGAATTTGATGAGGAGTAGAATGAGCCCATCTGCGAGGCTCTACGACTTTCGATTCAAAATGTAGCCGATTGAACCACATCATTTTTCATATCTGTACGGTTTTTGTCCGATTTCAAGGACATTTGACACATCATTTTTCAATTCTGTACGGTTTTTGTCAAATATCTCGGAAACGGAAGCTCGTACAGCAAATTTACCTGCATATGGGAATGCTAACTGTAGAATTTGATGAGGAGTAGAATGAGCCCATCTGCGAGGCTCTACGACTTTCGATTCAAAAGTTATAGCCGTTTGAACCACATAATTTTTCATATCTGTACGGTTTTTGTCAAATATCTCGGAAACGGAAGCTCGTACAGCAAATTTACCTGCGTAGGGGAATGCTAACTGTAGAATTTGATGAGGAGTAGAATGAGCCCATCTGCGAGGCTCTACGATTTTCGATTCAAAATGTAGCCGTTTGAACCACATAATTTTTCATATCTGTACGGTTTTTGTCCGATTTCAAGGACATTTGACACATCATTTTTTCAAATCTGTACGGTTTTTGTCAAATATCTCGGAAACGGAAGCTCGTACAGCAAATTTACCTGCACAGGGGAATGCTAACTGTAGAATTTGATGAGGAGTAGAATGAGCCCATCTGCGAGGCTCTACGACTTTCGATTCAAAAGTTATAGCCGTTTGAACCACATAATTTTTCATATCTGTACGGTTTTTGTCAAATATCTCGGAAACGGAAGCTCGTACAGCAAATTTACCTTCGGGGAATGCTAACTGTAGAATTTGATGAGGAATCGAATGAGCCCATCTGCGAGGCTCTACGACTTTCGATTCAAAATGTAGCCGATTGAACCACATAATTTTTCATATCTGTACGGTTTTTGTCCGATTTCAAGGACATTTGACACATCATTTTTCAAATCTGTACGTTTTTTGTCAAATATCTCGGAAACGGAAGCTCGTACAGCAAATTTACCTTTGGGGAATGCTAACTGTAGAATTTGATGAGGAGTAGAATGAGCCCATCTGCGAGGCTCTACGACTTTCGATTCAAAATGTAGCCGATTGAACCACATCATTTTTCATATCTGTACGGTTTTCGTCCGATTTCAAGGACATTTGACACATCATTTTTCAATTCTGTACGGTTTTTGTCAAATATCTCGGAAACGGAAGCTCGTACAGCAAATTTACCTGCATATGGGAATGCTAACTGTAGAATTTGATGAGGAGTAGAATGAGCCCATCTGCGAGGCTCTACGACTTTCGATTCAAAAGTTATAGCCGTTTGAACCACATAATTTTTCATATCTGTACGGTTTTTGTCAAATATCTCGGAAACGGAAGCTCGTACAGCAAATTTACCTGCGTAGGGGAATGCTAACTGTAGAATTTGATGAGGAGTAGAATGAGCCCATCTGCGAGGCTCTACGATTTTCGATTCAAAATGTAGCCGTTTGAACCACATAATTTTTCATATCTGTACGGTTTTTGTCCGATTTCAAGGACATTTGACACATCATTTTTTCAAATCTGTACGGTTTTTGTCAAATATCTCGGAAACGGAAGCTCGTACAGCAAATTTACCTTTGGGGAATGCTAACTGTAGAATTTGATGAGGAATCGAATGAGCCCATCTGCGAGGCTCTACGACTTTCGATTCAAAATGTAGCCGATTGAACCACATAATTTTTCATATCTGTACGGTTTTTGTCCGATTTCAAGGACATTTGACACATCATTTTTCAAATCTGTACGGTTTTTGTCAAATATCTCGGAAACGGAAGCTCGTACAGCAAATTTACCTGCACAGGGGAATGCTAACTGTAGAATTTGATGAGGAGTAGAATGAGCCCATCTGCGAGGCTCTACGACTTTCGATTCAAAAGTTATAGCCGTTTGAACCACATAATTTTTCATATCTGTACGGTTTTTGTCAAATATCTCGGAAACGGAAGCTCGTACAGCAAATTTACCTTCGGGGAATGCTAACTGTAGAATTTGATGAGGAATCGAATGAGCCCATCTGCGAGGCTCTACGACTTTCGATTCAAAATGTAGCCGATTGAACCACATAATTTTTCATATCTGTACGGTTTTTGTCCGATTTCAAGGACATTTGACACATCATTTTTCAAATCTGTACGTTTTTTGTCAAATATCTCGGAAACGGAAGCTCGTACAGCAAATTTACCTTTGGGGAATGCTAACTGTAGAATTTGATGAGGAGTAGAATGAGCCCATCTGCGAGGCTCTACGACTTTCAATTCAAAAGTTATAGCCGTTTGAACCACATCATTTTTCATATCGGTACGGTTTTTGTTAAATATCTCGGAAACGGAAGCTCGTACAGCAAATTTACCTGCATAGGGGAATGCTAACTGTAGAATTTGATGAGGAGTAGAATGAGCCCATCTGCGAGGCTCTACGACTTTCGATTCAAAATGTAGCCGTTTGAACCACATAATTTTTCATATCTGTACGGTTTTTGTCCGATTTCAAGGACATTTGACACATCATTTTTCAAATCTGTACGGTTTTTGTCAAATATCTCGGAAACGGAAGCTCGTACAGCAAATTTACCTTTGGGGAATGCTAACTGTAGAATTTGATGAGGAGTAGAATGAGCCCATCTGCGAGGCTCTACGACTTTCGATTCAAAACTTATAGCCGTTTGAACCACATAATTTTTCATATCTGTACGGTTTTTGTCAAATATCTCGGAAACGGAAGCTCGTACAGCAAATTTACCTTTGGGGAATGCTAACTGTAGAATTTGATGAGGAGTAGAATGAGCCCATCTGCGAGGCTCTACGACTTTCGATTCAAAACGTAGCCGATTGAACCACATAATTTTTCATATCTGTACGGTTTTTGTCCGATTTCAAGGACATTTGACACATCATTTTTCAAATCTGTACGGTTTTTGTCAAATATCTCGGAAACGGAAGCTCGTACAGCAAATTTACCTTTGGGGAATGCTAACTGTAGAATTTGATGAGGAGTAGAATGAGCCCATCTGCGAGGCTCTACGACTTTCGATTCAAAATGTAGCCGATTGAACCACATCATTTTTCATATCTGTACGGTTTTTGTCAAATATCTCGGAAACGGAAGCTCGTACAGCAAATTTACCTTTGGGGAATGCTAACTGTAGAATTTGATGAGGAATCGAATGAGCCCATCTGCGAGGCTCTACGACTTTCGATTCAAAATGTAGCCGATTGAACCACATAATTTTTCATATCTGTACGGTTTTTGTCCGATTTCAAGGACATTTGACACATCATTTTTCAAATCTGTACGTTTTTTGTCAAATATCTCGGAAACGGAAGCTCGTACAGCAAATTTACCTGCACAGGGGAATGCTAACTGTAGAATTTGATGAGGAGTAGAATGAGCCCATCTGCGAGGCTCTACGACTTTCGATTCAAAACTTATAGCCGTTTGAACCACATAATTTTTCATATCTGTACGGTTTTTGTCAAATATCTCGGAAACGGAAGCTCGTACAGCAAATTTACCTTTGGGGAATGCTAACTGTAGAATTTGATGAGGAGTAGAATGAGCCCATCTGCGAGGCTCTACGACTTTCGATTCAAAATTTATAGCCGTTTAAACCACATAATTTTTCATATCTGTATGGTTTTTGTCCGATTTCAAGGACATTTGACACATCATTTTTCAAATCTGTACGGTTTTTGTCAAATATCTCGGAAACGGAAGCTCGTACAGCAAATTTACCTTTGGGGAATGCTAACTGTAGAATTTGATGAGGAGTAGAATGAGCCCATCTGCGAGGCTCTACGACTTTCGATTCAAAATGTAGCCGATTGAACCACATAATTTTTCATATCTGTACGGTTTTTGTCCGATTTCAAGGACATTTGACACATCATTTTTCAAATCTGTACGTTTTTTGTCAAATATCTCGGAAACGGAAGCTCGTACAGCAAATTTACCTTCGGGGAATGCTAACTGTAGAATTTGATGAGGAATCGAATGAGCCCATCTGCGAGGCTCTACGACTTTCGATTCAAAATGTAGCCGATTGAACCACATAATTTTTCATATCTGTACGGTTTTTGTCCGATTTCAAGGACATTTGACACATCATTTTTCAAATCTGTACGGTTTTTGTCAAATATCTCGGAAACGGAAGCTCGTACAGCAAATTTACCTGCACAGGGGAATGCTAACTGTAGAATTTGATGAGGAGTAGAATGACCCCATCTGCGAGGCTCTACGACTTTCGATTCAAAACTTATAGCCGTTTGAACCACATAATTTTTCATATCTGTACGGTTTTTGTCAAATATTTCGGAAACGGAAGCTCGTACAGCAAATTTACCTTTGGGGAATGCTAACTGTAGAATTTGATGAGGAGTAGAATGAGCCCATCTGCGAGGCTCTACGACTTTCGATTCAAAATTTATAGCCGTTTAAACCACATAATTTTTCATATCTGTACGGTTTTTGTCCGATTTCAAGGACATTTGACACATCATTTTTCAAATCTGTACGGTTTTTGTCAAATATCTCGGAAACGGAAGCTCGTACAGCAAATTTACCTTTGGGGAATGCTAACTGTAGAATTTGATGAGGAGTAGAATGAGCCCATCTGCGAGGCTCTACGACTTTCGATTCAAAATGTAGCCGATTGAACCACATAATTTTTCATATCTGTACGGTTTTTGTCCGATTTCAAGGACATTTGACACATCATTTTTCAATTCTGTACGGTTTTTGTCAAATATCTCGGAAACGGAAGCTCGTACAGCAAATTTACCTGCATATGGGAATGCTAACTGTAGAATTTGATGAGGAGTAGAATGAGCCCATCTGCGAGGCTCTACGACTTTCGATTCAAAAGTTATAGCCGTTTGAACCACATAATTTTTCATATCTGTACGGTTTTTGTCAAATATCTCGGAAACGGAAGCTCGTACAGCAAATTTACCTTTGGGGAATGCTAACTGTAGAATTTGATGAGGAATCGAATGAGCCCATCTGCGAGGCTCTACGACTTTCGATTCAAAATGTAGACGATTGAACCACATAATTTTTCATATCTGTACGGTTTTTGTCCGATTTCAAGGACATTTGACACATCATTTTTCAAATCTGTACGGTTTTTGTCAAATATCTCGGAAACGGAAGCTCGTACAGCAAATTTACCTTTGGGGAATGCTAACTGTAGAATTTGATGAGGAGTAGAATGAGCCCATCTGCGAGGCTCTACGACTTTCGATTCAAAACTTATAGCCGTTTGAACCACATAATTTTTCATATCTGTACGGTTTTTGTCAAATATCTCGGAAACGGAAGCTCGTACAGCAAATTTACCTGCATATGGGAATGCTAACTGTAGAATTTGATGAGGAGTAGAATGAGCCCATCTGCGAGGCTCTACGACTTTCGATTCAAAATGTAGCCGATTGAACCACATCATTTTTCATATCTGTACGGTTTTTGTCCGATTTCAAGGACATTTGACACATCATTTTTTCAAATCTGTACGGTTTTTGTCAAATATCTCGTAAATGGAAGCTCGTACAGCAAATTTACCTTTGGGGAATGCTAACTGTAGAATTTGATGAGGAATCGAATGAGCCCATCTGCGAGGCTCTACGACTTTCGATTCAAAATGTAGCCGATTGAACCACATAATTTTTCATATCTGTACGGTTTTTGTCCGATTTCAAGGACATTTGACACATCATTTTTCAAATCTGTACGGTTTTTGTCAAATATCTCGGAAACGGAAGCTCGTACAGCAAATTTACCTTTGGGGAATGCTAACTGTAGAATTTGATGAGGAATTGAATGAGCCCATCTGCGAGGCTCTACGACTTTCGATTCAAAATGTAGCCGATTGAACCACATAATTTTTCATATCTGTACGGTTTTTGTCCGATTTCAAGGACATTTGACACATCATTTTTCAAATCTGTACGGTTTTTGTCAAATATCTCGGAAACGGAAGCTCGTGCAGCAAATTTACCTTCAGGGAATGCTAACTGTAGAATTTGATGAGGAATCGAATGAGCCCATCTGCGAGGCTCTACAACTTTCGATTCAAAATGTAGCCGATTGAACCACATAATTTTTCATATCTGTACGGTTTTTGTCCGATTTCAAGGACATTTGACATATCATTTTTCAAATCTGTAAGTTTTTTGTCAAATATCTCGGAAACGGAAGCTCGTACAGCAAATTTACCTTTGGGGAATGCTAACTGTAGAATTTGATGAGGAGTAGAATGAGCCCATCTGCGAGGCTCTACGACTTTCGATTCAAAATGTAGCCGATTGAACCACATCATTTTTCATATCTGTACGGTTTTTGTCCGATTTCAAGGACATTTGACACATCATTTTTCAAATCTGTACGGTTTTTGTCAAATATCTCGGAAACGGAATCTCGTACAGCAAATTTACCTGCATATGGGAATGCTAACTGTAGAATTTGATGAGGAGTAGAATGAGCCCATCTGCGAGGCTCTACGACTTTCGATTCAAAAGTTATAGCCGTTTGAACCACATAATTTTTCATATCTGTACGGTTTTTGTCAAATATCTCGGAAACGGAAGCTCGTACAGCAAATTTACCTTTGGGGAATGCTAACTGTAGAATTTGATGAGGAGTAGAATGAGCCCATCTGCGAGGCTCTACGACTTTCAATTCAAAAGTTATAGCCGTTTGAACCACATAATTTTTCATATCTGTACGGTTTTTGTCAAATATCTCGGAAACGGAAGCTCGTACAGCAAATTTACCTTTGGGGAATGCTAACTGTAGAATTTGATGAGGAATCGAATGAGCCCATCTGCGAGGCTCCACGACTTTCGATTCAAAATGTAGCCGATTGAACCACATAATTTTTCATATCTGTACGGTTTTTGTCCGATTTCAAGGACATTTGACACATCATTTTTCAAATCTGTACGGTTTTTGTCAAATATCTCGGAAACGGAAGCTCGTACAGCAAATTTACCTTTGGGGAATGCTAACTGTAGAATTTGATGAGGAGTAGAATGAGCCCATCTGCGAGGCTCTACGACTTTCGATTCAAAACTTATAGCCGTTTGAACCACATAATTTTTCATATCTGTACGGTTTTTGTCAAATATCTCGGAAACGGAAGCTCGTACAGCAAATTTACCTTCGGGGAATGCTAACTGTAGAATTTGATGAGGAATCGAATGAGCCCATCTGCGAGGCTCTACGACTTTCAATTCAAAAGTTATAGCCGTTTGAACCACATAATTTTTCATATCTGTACGTTTTTTGTCAAATATCTCGGAAACGGAAGCTCGTACAGCAAATTTACCTGCATATGGGAATGCTAACTGTAGAATTTGATGAGGAGTAGAATGAGCCCATCTGCGAGGCTCTACGACTTTCGATTCAAAATGTAGCCGTTTGAACCACATAATTTTTCATATCTGTATGGTTTTTGTCCGATTTCAAGGACATTTGACACATCATTTTTTCAAATCTGTACGGTTTTTGTCAAATATCTCGGAAACGGAAGCTCGTACAGCAAATTTACCTTTGGGGAATGCTAACTGTAGAATTTGATGAGGAGTAGAATGAGCCCATCTGCGAGGCTCTACGACTTTCGATTCAAAATGTAGCCGATTGAACCACATAATTTTTCATATCTGTACGGTTTTTGTCCGATTTCAAGGACATTTGACACATCATTTTTCAAATCTGTACGGTTTTTGTCAAATATCTCGGAAACGGAAGCTCGTACAGCAAATTTACCTTTGGGGAATGCTAACTGTAGAATTTGATGAGGAGTAGAATGAGCCCATCTGCGAGGCTCTACGACTTTCGATTCAAAATGTAGCCGATTGAACCACATCATTTTTCATATCTGTACGGTTTTTGTCAAATATCTCGGAAACGGAAGCTCGTACAGCAAATTTACCTTTGGGGAATGCTAACTGTAGAATTTGATGAGGAATCGAATGAGCCCATCTGCGAGGCTCTACGACTTTCGATTCAAAATGTAGCCGATTGAACCACATAATTTTTCATATCTGTACGGTTTTTGTCCGATTTCAAGGACATTTGACACATCATTTTTCAAATCTGTACGGTTTTTGTCAAATATCTCGGAAACGGAAGCTCGTACAGCAAATTTACCTTTGGGGAATGCTAACTGTAGAATTTGATGAGGAGTAGAATGAGCCCATCTGCGAGGCTCTACGACTTTCGATTCAAAACTTATAGCCGTTTGAACCACATAATTTTTCATATCTGTACGGTTTTTGTCAAATATTTCGGAAACGGAAGCTCGTACAGCAAATTTATCTTTGGGGAATGCTAACTGTAGAATTTGATGAGGAGTAGAATGAGCCCATCTGCGAGGCTCTACGACTTTCGATTCAAAATTTATAGCCGTTTAAACCACATAATTTTTCATATCTGTACGGTTTTTGTCCGATTTCAAGGACATTTGACACATCATTTTTCAAATCTGTACGTTTTTTGTCAAATATCTCGGAAACGGAAGCTCGTACAGCAAATTTACCTTCGGGGAATGCTAACTGTAGAATTTGATGAGGAATCGAATGAGCCCATCTGCGAGGCTCTACGACTTTCGATTCAAAATGTAGCCGATTGAACCACATAATTTTTCATATCTGTACGGTTTTTGTCCGATTTCAAGGACATTTGACACATCATTTTTCAATTCTGTACGGTTTTTGTCAAATATCTCGGAAACGGAAGCTCGTACAGCAAATTTACCTGCATATGGGAATGCTAACTGTAGAATTTGATGAGGAGTAGAATGAGCCCATCTGCGAGGCTCTACGACTTTCGATTCAAAAGTTATAGCCGTTTGAACCACATAATTTTTCATATCTGTACGGTTTTTGTCAAATATCTCGGAAACGGAAGCTCGTACAGCAAATTTACCTTTGGGGAATGCTAACTGTAGAATTTGATGAGGAGTAGAATGAGCCCATCTGCGAGGCTCTACGACTTTCAATTCAAAAGTTATAGCCGTTTGAACCACATAATTTTTCATATCTGTACGGTTTTTGTCAAATATCTCGGAAACGGAAGCTCGTACAGCAAATTTACCTTTGGGGAATGCTAACTGTAGAATTTGATGAGGAATCGAATGAGCCCATCTGCGAGGCTCCACGACTTTCGATTCAAAATGTAGCCGATTGAACCACATAATTTTTCATATCTGTACGGTTTTTGTCCGATTTCAAGGACATTTGACACATCATTTTTCAAATCTGTACGGTTTTTGTCAAATATCTCGGAAACGGAAGCTCGTACAGCAAATTTACCTTTGGGGAATGCTAACTGTAGAATTTGATGAGGAATCGAATGAGCCCATCTGCGAGGCTCTACGACTTTCAATTCAAAAGTTATAGCCGTTTGAACCACATAATTTTTCATATCTGTACGTTTTTTGTCAAATATCTCGGAAACGGAAGCTCGTACAGCAAATTTACCTGCATATGGGAATGCTAACTGTAGAATTTGATGAGGAGTAGAATGAGCCCATCTGCGAGGCTCTACGACTTTCGATTCAAAATGTAGCCGATTGAACCACATAATTTTTCATATCTGTACGGTTTTTGTCCGATTTCAAGGACATTTGACACATCATTTTTCAAATCTGTACGGTTTTTGTCAAATATCTCGGAAACGGAAGCTCGTACAGCAAATTTACCTTTGGGGAATGCTAACTGTAGAATTTGATGAGGAGTAGAATGAGCCCATCTGCGAGGCTCTACGACTTTCGATTCAAAATGTAGCCGATTGAACCACATAATTTTTCATATCTGTACGGTTTTTGTCCGATTTCAAGGACATTTGACACATCATTTTTCAAATCTGTACGGTTTTTGTCAAATATCTCGGAAACGGAATCTCGTACAGCAAATTTACCTGCATATGGGAATGCTAACTGTAGAATTTGATGAGGAGTAGAATGAGCCCATCTGCGAGGCTCTACGACTTTCGATTCAAAAGTTATAGCCGTTTGAACCACATAATTTTTCATATCTGTACGGTTTTTGTCAAATATCTCGGAAACGGAAGCTCGTACAGCAAATTTACCTTTGGGGAATGCTAACTGTAGAATTTGATGAGGAGTAGAATGAGCCCATCTGCGAGGCTCTACGACTTTCAATTCAAAAGTTATAGCCGTTTGAACCACATAATTTTTCATATCTGTACGGTTTTTGTCAAATATCTCGGAAACGGAAGCTCGTACAGCAAATTTACCTTTGGGGAATGCTAACTGTAGAATTTGATGAGGAATCGAATGAGCCCATCTGCGAGGCTCCACGACTTTCGATTCAAAATGTAGCCGATTGAACCACATAACTTTTCATATCTGTACGGTTTTTGTCCGATTTCAAGGACATTTGACACATCATTTTTCAAATCTGTACGGTTTTTGTCAAATATCTCGGAAACGGAAGCTCGTGCAGCAAATTTACCTTCAGGGAATGCTAACTGTAGAATTTGATGAGGAATCGAATGAGCCCATCTGCGAGGCTCTACAACTTTCGATTCAAAATGTAGCCGATTGAACCACATCATTTTTCATATCTGTACGGTTTTTGTCCGATTTCAAGGACATTTGACACATCATTTTTCAATTCTGTACGGTTTTTGTCAAATATCTCGGAAACGGAAGCTCGTACAGCAAATTTACCTGCATATGGGAATGCTAACTGTAGAATTTGATGAGGAGTAGAATGAGCCCATCTGCGAGGCTCTACGACTTTCGATTCAAAAGTTATAGCCGTTTGAACCACATAATTTTTCATATCTGTACGGTTTTTGTCAAATATCTCGGAAACGGAAGCTCGTACAGCAAATTTACCTGCGTAGGGGAATGCTAACTGTAGAATTTGATGAGGAGTAGAATGAGCCCATCTGCGAGGCTCTACGATTTTCGATTCAAAATGTAGCCGTTTGAACCACATAATTTTTCATATCTGTACGGTTTTTGTCCGATTTCAAGGACATTTGACACATCATTTTTTCAAATCTGTACGGTTTTTGTCAAATATCTCGGAAACGGAAGCTCGTACAGCAAATTTACCTTTGGGGAATGCTAACTGTAGAATTTGATGAGGAATCGAATGAGCCCATCTGCGAGGCTCTACGACTTTCGATTCAAAATGTAGCCGATTGAACCACATAATTTTTCATATCTGTACGGTTTTTGTCCGATTTCAAGGACATTTGACACATCATTTTTCAAATCTGTACGGTTTTTGTCAAATATCTCGGAAACGGAAGCTCGTACAGCAAATTTACCTGCACAGGGGAATGCTAACTGTAGAATTTGATGAGGAGTAGAATGAGCCCATCTGCGAGGCTCTACGACTTTCGATTCAAAAGTTATAGCCGTTTGAACCACATAATTTTTCATATCTGTACGGTTTTTGTCAAATATCTCGGAAACGGAAGCTCGTACAGCAAATTTACCTTCGGGGAATGCTAACTGTAGAATTTGATGAGGAATCGAATGAGCCCATCTGCGAGGCTCTACGACTTTCGATTCAAAATGTAGCCGATTGAACCACATAATTTTTCATATCTGTACGGTTTTTGTCCGATTTCAAGGACATTTGACACATCATTTTTCAAATCTGTACGTTTTTTGTCAAATATCTCGGAAACGGAAGCTCGTACAGCAAATTTACCTTTGGGGAATGCTAACTGTAGAATTTGATGAGGAGTAGAATGAGCCCATCTGCGAGGCTCTACGACTTTCAATTCAAAAGTTATAGCCGTTTGAACCACATCATTTTTCATATCGGTACGGTTTTTGTTAAATATCTCGGAAACGGAAGCTCGTACAGCAAATTTACCTGCATAGGGGAATGCTAACTGTAGAATTTGATGAGGAGTAGAATGAGCCCATCTGCGAGGCTCTACGACTTTCGATTCAAAATGTAGCCGTTTGAACCACATAATTTTTCATATCTGTACGGTTTTTGTCCGATTTCAAGGACATTTGACACATCATTTTTCAAATCTGTACGGTTTTTGTCAAATATCTCGGAAACGGAAGCTCGTACAGCAAATTTACCTTTGGGGAATGCTAACTGTAGAATTTGATGAGGAGTAGAATGAGCCCATCTGCGAGGCTCTACGACTTTCGATTCAAAACTTATAGCCGTTTGAACCACATAATTTTTCATATCTGTACGGTTTTTGTCAAATATCTCGGAAACGGAAGCTCGTACAGCAAATTTACCTTTGGGGAATGCTAACTGTAGAATTTGATGAGGAGTAGAATGAGCCCATCTGCGAGGCTCTACGACTTTCGATTCAAAACGTAGCCGATTGAACCACATAATTTTTCATATCTGTACGTTTTTTGTCCGATTTCAAGGACATTTGACACATCATTTTTCAAATCTGTACGGTTTTTGTCAAATATCTCGGAAACGGAAGCTCGTACAGCAAATTTACCTTTGGGGAATGCTAACTGTAGAATTTGATGAGGAGTAGAATGAGCCCATCTGCGAGGCTCTACGACTTTCGATTCAAAATGTAGCCGATTGAACCACATCATTTTTCATATCTGTACGGTTTTTGTCAAATATCTCGGAAACGGAAGCTCGTACAGCAAATTTACCTTTGGGGAATGCTAACTGTAGAATTTGATGAGGAATCGAATGAGCCCATCTGCGAGGCTCTACGACTTTCGATTCAAAATGTAGCCGATTGAACCACATAATTTTTCATATCTGTACGGTTTTTGTCCGATTTCAAGGACATTTGACACATCATTTTTCAAATCTGTACGTTTTTTGTCAAATATCTCGGAAACGGAAGCTCGTACAGCAAATTTACCTGCACAGGGGAATGCTAACTGTAGAATTTGATGAGGAGTAGAATGAGCCCATCTGCGAGGCTCTACGACTTTCGATTCAAAACTTATAGCCGTTTGAACCACATAATTTTTCATATCTGTACGGTTTTTGTCAAATATCTCGGAAACGGAAGCTCGTACAGCAAATTTACCTTTGGGGAATGCTAACTGTAGAATTTGATGAGGAGTAGAATGAGCCCATCTGCGAGGCTCTACGACTTTCGATTCAAAATTTATAGCCGTTTAAACCACATAATTTTTCATATCTGTATGGTTTTTGTCCGATTTCAAGGACATTTGACACATCATTTTTCAAATCTGTACGGTTTTTGTCAAATATCTCGGAAACGGAAGCTCGTACAGCAAATTTACCTTTGGGGAATGCTAACTGTAGAATTTGATGAGGAGTAGAATGAGCCCATCTGCGAGGCTCTACGACTTTCGATTCAAAATGTAGCCGATTGAACCACATCATTTTTCATATCTGTACGGTTTTTGTCCGATTTCAAGGACATTTGACACATCATTTTTCAAATCTGTACGTTTTTTGTCAAATATCTCGGAAACGGAAGCTCGTACAGCAAATTTACCTTCGGGGAATGCTAACTGTAGAATTTGATGAGGAATCGAATGAGCCCATCTGCGAGGCTCTACGCCTTTCGATTCAAAATGTAGCCGATTGAACCACATAATTTTTCATATCTGTACGGTTTTTGTCCGATTTCAAGGACATTTGACACATCATTTTTCAAATCTGTACGGTTTTTGTCAAATATCTCGGAAACGGAAGCTCGTACAGCAAATTTACCTGCACAGGGGAATGCTAACTGTAGAATTTGATGAGGAGTAGAATGACCCCATCTGCGAGGCTCTACGACTTTCGATTCAAAACTTATAGCCGTTTGAACCACATAATTTTTCATATCTGTACGGTTTTTGTCAAATATTTCGGAAACGGAAGCTCGTACAGCAAATTTACCTTTGGGGAATGCTAACTGTAGAATTTGATGAGGAGTAGAATGAGCCCATCTGCGAGGCTCTACGACTTTCGATTCAAAATTTATAGCCGTTTAAACCACATAATTTTTCATATCTGTACGGTTTTTGTCCGATTTCAAGGACATTTGACACATCATTTTTCAAATCTGTACGGTTTTTGTCAAATATCTCGGAAACGGAAGCTCGTACAGCAAATTTACCTTTGGGGAATGCTAACTGTAGAATTTGATGAGGAGTAGAATGAGCCCATCTGCGAGGCTCTACGACTTTCGATTCAAAATGTAGCCGATTGAACCACATAATTTTTCATATCTGTACGGTTTTTGTCCGATTTCAAGGACATTTGACACATCATTTTTCAAATCTGTACGTTTTTTGTCAAATATCTCGGAAACGGAAGCTCGTACAGCAAATTTACCTTCGGGGAATGCTAACTGTAGAATTTGATGAGGAATCGAATGAGCCCATCTGCGAGGCTCTACGACTTTCGATTCAAAATGTAGCCGATTGAACCACATAATTTTTCATATCTGTACGGTTTTTGTCCGATTTCAAGGACATTTGACACATCATTTTTCAAATCTGTACGGTTTTTGTCAAATATCTCGGAAACGGAATCTCGTACAGCAAATTTACCTGCATATGGGAATGCTAACTGTAGAATTTGATGAGGAGTAGAATGAGCCCATCTGCGAGGCTCTACGACTTTCGATTCAAAAGTTATAGCCGTTTGAACCACATAATTTTTCATATCTGTACGGTTTTTGTCAAATATCTCGGAAACGGAAGCTCGTACAGCAAATTTACCTTTGGGGAATGCTAACTGTAGAATTTGATGAGGAGTAGAATGAGCCCATCTGCGAGGCTCTACGACTTTCAATTCAAAAGTTATAGCCGTTTGAACCACATAATTTTTCATATCTGTACGGTTTTTGTCAAATATCTCGGAAACGGAAGCTCGTACAGCAAATTTACCTTTGGGGAATGCTAACTGTAGAATTTGATGAGGAATCGAATGAGCCCATCTGCGAGGCTCCACGACTTTCGATTCAAAATGTAGCCGATTGAACCACATAATTTTTCATATCTGTACGGTTTTTGTCCGATTTCAAGGACATTTGACACATCATTTTTCAAATCTGTACGGTTTTTGTCAAATATCTCGGAAACGGAAGCTCGTGCAGCAAATTTACCTTCAGGGAATGCTAACTGTAGAATTTGATGAGGAATCGAATGAGCCCATCTGCGAGGCTCTACAACTTTCGATTCAAAATGTAGCCGATTGAACCACATCATTTTTCATATCTGTACGGTTTTTGTCCGATTTCAAGGACATTTGACACATCATTTTTCAATTCTGTACGGTTTTTGTCAAATATCTCGGAAACGGAAGCTCGTACAGCAAATTTACCTGCATATGGGAATGCTAACTGTAGAATTTGATGAGGAGTAGAATGAGCCCATCTGCGAGGCTCTACGACTTTCGATTCAAAAGTTATAGCCGTTTGAACCACATAATTTTTCATATCTGTACGGTTTTTGTCAAATATCTCGGAAACGGAAGCTCGTACAGCAAATTTACCTGCGTAGGGGAATGCTAACTGTAGAATTTGATGAGGAGTAGAATGAGCCCATCTGCGAGGCTCTACGATTTTCGATTCAAAATGTAGCCGTTTGAACCACATAATTTTTCATATCTGTACGGTTTTTGTCCGATTTCAAGGACATTTGACACATCATTTTTTCAAATCTGTACGGTTTTTGTCAAATATCTCGGAAACGGAAGCTCGTACAGCAAATTTACCTTTGGGGAATGCTAACTGTAGAATTTGATGAGGAATCGAATGAGCCCATCTGCGAGGCTCTACGACTTTCGATTCAAAATGTAGCCGATTGAACCACATAATTTTTCATATCTGTACGGTTTTTGTCCGATTTCAAGGACATTTGACACATCATTTTTCAAATCTGTACGGTTTTTGTCAAATATCTCGGAAACGGAAGCTCGTACAGCAAATTTACCTGCACAGGGGAATGCTAACTGTAGAATTTGATGAGGAGTAGAATGAGCCCATCTGCGAGGCTCTACGACTTTCGATTCAAAAGTTATAGCCGTTTGAACCACATAATTTTTCATATCTGTACGGTTTTTGTCAAATATCTCGGAAACGGAAGCTCGTACAGCAAATTTACCTTCGGGGAATGCTAACTGTAGAATTTGATGAGGAATCGAATGAGCCCATCTGCGAGGCTCTACGACTTTCGATTCAAAATGTAGCCGATTGAACCACATAATTTTTCATATCTGTACGGTTTTTGTCCGATTTCAAGGACATTTGACACATCATTTTTCAAATCTGTACGTTTTTTGTCAAATATCTCGGAAACGGAAGCTCGTACAGCAAATTTACCTTTGGGGAATGCTAACTGTAGAATTTGATGAGGAGTAGAATGAGCCCATCTGCGAGGCTCTACGACTTTCAATTCAAAAGTTATAGCCGTTTGAACCACATCATTTTTCATATCGGTACGGTTTTTGTTAAATATCTCGGAAACGGAAGCTCGTACAGCAAATTTACCTGCATAGGGGAATGCTAACTGTAGAATTTGATGAGGAGTAGAATGAGCCCATCTGCGAGGCTCTACGACTTTCGATTCAAAATGTAGCCGTTTGAACCACATAATTTTTCATATCTGTACGGTTTTTGTCCGATTTCAAGGACATTTGACACATCATTTTTCAAATCTGTACGGTTTTTGTCAAATATCTCGGAAACGGAAGCTCGTACAGCAAATTTACCTTTGGGGAATGCTAACTGTAGAATTTGATGAGGAGTAGAATGAGCCCATCTGCGAGGCTCTACGACTTTCGATTCAAAACTTATAGCCGTTTGAACCACATAATTTTTCATATCTGTACGGTTTTTGTCAAATATCTCGGAAACGGAAGCTCGTACAGCAAATTTACCTTTGGGGAATGCTAACTGTAGAATTTGATGAGGAGTAGAATGAGCCCATCTGCGAGGCTCTACGACTTTCGATTCAAAACGTAGCCGATTGAACCACATAATTTTTCATATCTGTACGTTTTTTGTCCGATTTCAAGGACATTTGACACATCATTTTTCAAATCTGTACGGTTTTTGTCAAATATCTCGGAAACGGAAGCTCGTACAGCAAATTTACCTTTGGGGAATGCTAACTGTAGAATTTGATGAGGAGTAGAATGAGCCCATCTGCGAGGCTCTACGACTTTCGATTCAAAATGTAGCCGATTGAACCACATCATTTTTCATATCTGTACGGTTTTTGTCAAATATCTCGGAAACGGAAGCTCGTACAGCAAATTTACCTTTGGGGAATGCTAACTGTAGAATTTGATGAGGAATCGAATGAGCCCATCTGCGAGGCTCTACGACTTTCGATTCAAAATGTAGCCGATTGAACCACATAATTTTTCATATCTGTACGGTTTTTGTCCGATTTCAAGGACATTTGACACATCATTTTTCAAATCTGTACGTTTTTTGTCAAATATCTCGGAAACGGAAGCTCGTACAGCAAATTTACCTGCACAGGGGAATGCTAACTGTAGAATTTGATGAGGAGTAGAATGAGCCCATCTGCGAGGCTCTACGACTTTCGATTCAAAACTTATAGCCGTTTGAACCACATAATTTTTCATATCTGTACGGTTTTTGTCAAATATCTCGGAAACGGAAGCTCGTACAGCAAATTTACCTTTGGGGAATGCTAACTGTAGAATTTGATGAGGAGTAGAATGAGCCCATCTGCGAGGCTCTACGACTTTCGATTCAAAATTTATAGCCGTTTAAACCACATAATTTTTCATATCTGTATGGTTTTTGTCCGATTTCAAGGACATTTGACACATCATTTTTCAAATCTGTACGGTTTTTGTCAAATATCTCGGAAACGGAAGCTCGTACAGCAAATTTACCTTTGGGGAATGCTAACTGTAGAATTTGATGAGGAGTAGAATGAGCCCATCTGCGAGGCTCTACGACTTTCGATTCAAAATGTAGCCGATTGAACCACATCATTTTTCATATCTGTACGGTTTTTGTCCGATTTCAAGGACATTTGACACATCATTTTTCAAATCTGTACGTTTTTTGTCAAATATCTCGGAAACGGAAGCTCGTACAGCAAATTTACCTTCGGGGAATGCTAACTGTAGAATTTGATGAGGAATCGAATGAGCCCATCTGCGAGGCTCTACGCCTTTCGATTCAAAATGTAGCCGATTGAACCACATAATTTTTCATATCTGTACGGTTTTTGTCCGATTTCAAGGACATTTGACACATCATTTTTCAAATCTGTACGGTTTTTGTCAAATATCTCGGAAACGGAAGCTCGTACAGCAAATTTACCTGCACAGGGGAATGCTAACTGTAGAATTTGATGAGGAGTAGAATGACCCCATCTGCGAGGCTCTACGACTTTCGATTCAAAACTTATAGCCGTTTGAACCACATAATTTTTCATATCTGTACGGTTTTTGTCAAATATTTCGGAAACGGAAGCTCGTACAGCAAATTTACCTTTGGGGAATGCTAACTGTAGAATTTGATGAGGAGTAGAATGAGCCCATCTGCGAGGCTCTACGACTTTCGATTCAAAATTTATAGCCGTTTAAACCACATAATTTTTCATATCTGTACGGTTTTTGTCCGATTTCAAGGACATTTGACACATCATTTTTCAAATCTGTACGGTTTTTGTCAAATATCTCGGAAACGGAAGCTCGTACAGCAAATTTACCTTTGGGGAATGCTAACTGTAGAATTTGATGAGGAGTAGAATGAGCCCATCTGCGAGGCTCTACGACTTTCGATTCAAAATGTAGCCGATTGAACCACATAATTTTTCATATCTGTACGGTTTTTGTCCGATTTCAAGGACATTTGACACATCATTTTTCAAATCTGTACGTTTTTTGTCAAATATCTCGGAAACGGAAGCTCGTACAGCAAATTTACCTTCGGGGAATGCTAACTGTAGAATTTGATGAGGAATCGAATGAGCCCATCTGCGAGGCTCTACGACTTTCGATTCAAAATGTAGCCGATTGAACCACATAATTTTTCATATCTGTACGGTTTTTGTCCGATTTCAAGGACATTTGACACATCATTTTTCAATTCTGTACGGTTTTTGTCAAATATCTCGGAAACGGAAGCTCGTACAGCAAATTTACCTGCATATGGGAATGCTAACTGTAGAATTTGATGAGGAGTAGAATGAGCCCATCTGCGAGGCTCTACGACTTTCGATTCAAAAGTTATAGCCGTTTGAACCACATAATTTTTCATATCTGTACGGTTTTTGTCAAATATCTCGGAAACGGAAGCTCGTACAGCAAATTTACCTTTGGGGAATGCTAACTGTAGAATTTGATGAGGAATCGAATGAGCCCATCTGCGAGGCTCTACGACTTTCGATTCAAAATGTAGACGATTGAACCACATAATTTTTCATATCTGTACGGTTTTTGTCCGATTTCAAGGACATTTGACACATCATTTTTCAAATCTGTACGGTTTTTGTCAAATATCTCGGAAACGGAAGCTCGTACAGCAAATTTACCTTCGGGGAATGCTAACTGTAGAATTTGATGAGGAATCGAATGAGCCCATCTGCGAGGCTCTACGACTTTCGATTCAAAATGTAGCCGATTGAACCACATAATTTTTCATATCTGTACGGTTTTTGTCCGATTTCAAGGACATTTGACACATCATTTTTCAATTCTGTACGGTTTTTGTCAAATATCTCGGAAACGGAAGCTCGTACAGCAAATTTACCTGCATATGGGAATGCTAACTGTAGAATTTGATGAGGAGTAGAATGAGCCCATCTGCGAGGCTCTACGACTTTCGATTCAAAAGTTATAGCCGTTTGAACCACATAATTTTTCATATCTGTACGGTTTTTGTCAAATATCTCGGAAACGGAAGCTCGTACAGCAAATTTACCTTTGGGGAATGCTAACTGTAGAATTTGATGAGGAATCGAATGAGCCCATCTGCGAGGCTCTACGACTTTCGATTCAAAATGTAGACGATTGAACCACATAATTTTTCATATCTGTACGGTTTTTGTCCGATTTCAAGGACATTTGACACATCATTTTTCAAATCTGTACGGTTTTTGTCAAATATCTCGGAAACGGAAGCTCGTACAGCAAATTTACCTTCGGGGAATGCTAACTGTAGAATTTGATGAGGAATCGAATGAGCCCATCTGCGAGGCTCTACGACTTTCGATTCAAAATGTAGCCGATTGAACCACATAATTTTTCATATCTGTACGGTTTTTGTCCGATTTCAAGGACATTTGACACATCATTTTTCAATTCTGTACGGTTTTTGTCAAATATCTCGGAAACGGAAGCTCGTACAGCAAATTTACCTGCATATGGGAATGCTAACTGTAGAATTTGATGAGGAGTAGAATGAGCCCATCTGCGAGGCTCTACGACTTTCGATTCAAAAGTTATAGCCGTTTGAACCACATAATTTTTCATATCTGTACGGTTTTTGTCAAATATCTCGGAAACGGAAGCTCGTACAGCAAATTTACCTTTGGGGAATGCTAACTGTAGAATTTGATGAGGAATCGAATGAGCCCATCTGCGAGGCTCCACGACTTTCGATTCAAAATGTAGCCGATTGAACCACATAATTTTTCATATCTGTACGGTTTTTGTCCGATTTCAAGGACATTTGACACATCATTTTTCAAATCTGTACGGTTTTTGTCAAATATCTCGGAAACGGAAGCTCGTACAGCAAATTTACCTTTGGGGAATGCTAACTGTAGAATTTGATGAGGAATCGAATGAGCCCATCTGCGAGGCTCTACGACTTTCAATTCAAAAGTTATAGCCGTTTGAACCACATAATTTTTCATATCTGTACGTTTTTTGTCAAATATCTCGGAAACGGAAGCTCGTACAGCAAATTTACCTGCATATGGGAATGCTAACTGTAGAATTTGATGAGGAGTAGAATGAGCCCATCTGCGAGGCTCTACGACTTTCGATTCAAAATGTAGCCGATTGAACCACATAATTTTTCATATCTGTACGGTTTTTGTCCGATTTCAAGGACATTTGACACATCATTTTTCAAATCTGTACGGTTTTTGTCAAATATCTCGGAAACGGAAGCTCGTACAGCAAATTTACCTTTGGGGAATGCTAACTGTAGAATTTGATGAGGAGTAGAATGAGCCCATCTGCGAGGCTCTACGACTTTCGATTCAAAATGTAGCCGATTGAACCACATAATTTTTCATATCTGTACGGTTTTTGTCCGATTTCAAGGACATTTGACACATCATTTTTCAAATCTGTACGGTTTTTGTCAAATATCTCGGAAACGGAATCTCGTACAGCAAATTTACCTGCATATGGGAATGCTAACTGTAGAATTTGATGAGGAGTAGAATGAGCCCATCTGCGAGGCTCTACGACTTTCGATTCAAAAGTTATAGCCGTTTGAACCACATAATTTTTCATATCTGTACGGTTTTTGTCAAATATCTCGGAAACGGAAGCTCGTACAGCAAATTTACCTTTGGGGAATGCTAACTGTAGAATTTGATGAGGAGTAGAATGAGCCCATCTGCGAGGCTCTACGACTTTCAATTCAAAAGTTATAGCCGTTTGAACCACATAATTTTTCATATCTGTACGGTTTTTGTCAAATATCTCGGAAACGGAAGCTCGTACAGCAAATTTACCTTTGGGGAATGCTAACTGTAGAATTTGATGAGGAATCGAATGAGCCCATCTGCGAGGCTCCACGACTTTCGATTCAAAATGTAGCCGATTGAACCACATAATTTTTCATATCTGTACGGTTTTTGTCCGATTTCAAGGACATTTGACACATCATTTTTCAAATCTGTACGGTTTTTGTCAAATATCTCGGAAACGGAAGCTCGTGCAGCAAATTTACCTTCAGGGAATGCTAACTGTAGAATTTGATGAGGAATCGAATGAGCCCATCTGCGAGGCTCTACAACTTTCGATTCAAAATGTAGCCGATTGAACCACATCATTTTTCATATCTGTACGGTTTTTGTCCGATTTCAAGGACATTTGACACATCATTTTTCAATTCTGTACGGTTTTTGTCAAATATCTCGGAAACGGAAGCTCGTACAGCAAATTTACCTGCATATGGGAATGCTAACTGTAGAATTTGATGAGGAGTAGAATGAGCCCATCTGCGAGGCTCTACGACTTTCGATTCAAAAGTTATAGCCGTTTGAACCACATAATTTTTCATATCTGTACGGTTTTTGTCAAATATCTCGGAAACGGAAGCTCGTACAGCAAATTTACCTGCGTAGGGGAATGCTAACTGTAGAATTTGATGAGGAGTAGAATGAGCCCATCTGCGAGGCTCTACGATTTTCGATTCAAAATGTAGCCGTTTGAACCACATAATTTTTCATATCTGTACGGTTTTTGTCCGATTTCAAGGACATTTGACACATCATTTTTTCAAATCTGTACGGTTTTTGTCAAATATCTCGGAAACGGAAGCTCGTACAGCAAATTTACCTTTGGGGAATGCTAACTGTAGAATTTGATGAGGAATCGAATGAGCCCATCTGCGAGGCTCTACGACTTTCGATTCAAAATGTAGCCGATTGAACCACATAATTTTTCATATCTGTACGGTTTTTGTCCGATTTCAAGGACATTTGACACATCATTTTTCAAATCTGTACGGTTTTTGTCAAATATCTCGGAAACGGAAGCTCGTACAGCAAATTTACCTGCACAGGGGAATGCTAACTGTAGAATTTGATGAGGAGTAGAATGAGCCCATCTGCGAGGCTCTACGACTTTCAATTCAAAAGTTATAGCCGTTTGAACCACATAATTTTTCATATCTGTACGGTTTTTGTCAAATATCTCGGAAACGGAAGCTCGTACAGCAAATTTACCTTTGGGGAATGCTAACTGTAGAATTTGATGAGGAATCGAATGAGCCCATCTGCGAGGCTCCACGACTTTCGATTCAAAATGTAGCCGATTGAACCACATAATTTTTCATATCTGTACGGTTTTTGTCCGATTTCAAGGACATTTGACACATCATTTTTCAAATCTGTACGGTTTTTGTCAAATATCTCGGAAACGGAAGCTCGTACAGCAAATTTACCTTTGGGGAATGCTAACTGTAGAATTTGATGAGGAATCGAATGAGCCCATCTGCGAGGCTCTACGACTTTCAATTCAAAAGTTATAGCCGTTTGAACCACATAATTTTTCATATCTGTACGTTTTTTGTCAAATATCTCGGAAACGGAAGCTCGTACAGCAAATTTACCTGCATATGGGAATGCTAACTGTAGAATTTGATGAGGAGTAGAATGAGCCCATCTGCGAGGCTCTACGACTTTCGATTCAAAATGTAGCCGATTGAACCACATAATTTTTCATATCTGTACGGTTTTTGTCCGATTTCAAGGACATTTGACACATCATTTTTCAAATCTGTACGGTTTTTGTCAAATATCTCGGAAACGGAAGCTCGTACAGCAAATTTACCTTTGGGGAATGCTAACTGTAGAATTTGATGAGGAGTAGAATGAGCCCATCTGCGAGGCTCTACGACTTTCGATTCAAAATGTAGCCGATTGAACCACATAATTTTTCATATCTGTACGGTTTTTGTCCGATTTCAAGGACATTTGACACATCATTTTTCAAATCTGTACGGTTTTTGTCAAATATCTCGGAAACGGAATCTCGTACAGCAAATTTACCTGCATATGGGAATGCTAACTGTAGAATTTGATGAGGAGTAGAATGAGCCCATCTGCGAGGCTCTACGACTTTCGATTCAAAAGTTATAGCCGTTTGAACCACATAATTTTTCATATCTGTACGGTTTTTGTCAAATATCTCGGAAACGGAAGCTCGTACAGCAAATTTACCTTTGGGGAATGCTAACTGTAGAATTTGATGAGGAGTAGAATGAGCCCATCTGCGAGGCTCTACGACTTTCAATTCAAAAGTTATAGCCGTTTGAACCACATAATTTTTCATATCTGTACGGTTTTTGTCAAATATCTCGGAAACGGAAGCTCGTACAGCAAATTTACCTTTGGGGAATGCTAACTGTAGAATTTGATGAGGAATCGAATGAGCCCATCTGCGAGGCTCCACGACTTTCGATTCAAAATGTAGCCGATTGAACCACATAATTTTTCATATCTGTACGGTTTTTGTCCGATTTCAAGGACATTTGACACATCATTTTTCAAATCTGTACGGTTTTTGTCAAATATCTCGGAAACGGAAGCTCGTGCAGCAAATTTACCTTCAGGGAATGCTAACTGTAGAATTTGATGAGGAATCGAATGAGCCCATCTGCGAGGCTCTACAACTTTCGATTCAAAATGTAGCCGATTGAACCACATCATTTTTCATATCTGTACGGTTTTTGTCCGATTTCAAGGACATTTGACACATCATTTTTCAATTCTGTACGGTTTTTGTCAAATATCTCGGAAACGGAAGCTCGTACAGCAAATTTACCTGCATATGGGAATGCTAACTGTAGAATTTGATGAGGAGTAGAATGAGCCCATCTGCGAGGCTCTACGACTTTCGATTCAAAAGTTATAGCCGTTTGAACCACATAATTTTTCATATCTGTACGGTTTTTGTCAAATATCTCGGAAACGGAAGCTCGTACAGCAAATTTACCTGCGTAGGGGAATGCTAACTGTAGAATTTGATGAGGAGTAGAATGAGCCCATCTGCGAGGCTCTACGATTTTCGATTCAAAATGTAGCCGTTTGAACCACATAATTTTTCATATCTGTACGGTTTTTGTCCGATTTCAAGGACATTTGACACATCATTTTTTCAAATCTGTACGGTTTTTGTCAAATATCTCGGAAACGGAAGCTCGTACAGCAAATTTACCTTTGGGGAATGCTAACTGTAGAATTTGATGAGGAATCGAATGAGCCCATCTGCGAGGCTCTACGACTTTCGATTCAAAATGTAGCCGATTGAACCACATAATTTTTCATATCTGTACGGTTTTTGTCCGATTTCAAGGACATTTGACACATCATTTTTCAAATCTGTACGGTTTTTGTCAAATATCTCGGAAACGGAAGCTCGTACAGCAAATTTACCTGCACAGGGGAATGCTAACTGTAGAATTTGATGAGGAGTAGAATGAGCCCATCTGCGAGGCTCTACGACTTTCGATTCAAAAGTTATAGCCGTTTGAACCACATAATTTTTCATATCTGTACGGTTTTTGTCAAATATCTCGGAAACGGAAGCTCGTACAGCAAATTTACCTTCGGGGAATGCTAACTGTAGAATTTGATGAGGAATCGAATGAGCCCATCTGCGAGGCTCTACGACTTTCGATTCAAAATGTAGCCGATTGAACCACATAATTTTTCATATCTGTACGGTTTTTGTCCGATTTCAAGGACATTTGACACATCATTTTTCAAATCTGTACGTTTTTTGTCAAATATCTCGGAAACGGAAGCTCGTACAGCAAATTTACCTTTGGGGAATGCTAACTGTAGAATTTGATGAGGAGTAGAATGAGCCCATCTGCGAGGCTCTACGACTTTCAATTCAAAAGTTATAGCCGTTTGAACCACATCATTTTTCATATCGGTACGGTTTTTGTTAAATATCTCGGAAACGGAAGCTCGTACAGCAAATTTACCTGCATAGGGGAATGCTAACTGTAGAATTTGATGAGGAGTAGAATGAGCCCATCTGCGAGGCTCTACGACTTTCGATTCAAAATGTAGCCGTTTGAACCACATAATTTTTCATATCTGTACGGTTTTTGTCCGATTTCAAGGACATTTGACACATCATTTTTCAAATCTGTACGGTTTTTGTCAAATATCTCGGAAACGGAAGCTCGTACAGCAAATTTACCTTTGGGGAATGCTAACTGTAGAATTTGATGAGGAGTAGAATGAGCCCATCTGCGAGGCTCTACGACTTTCGATTCAAAACTTATAGCCGTTTGAACCACATAATTTTTCATATCTGTACGGTTTTTGTCAAATATCTCGGAAACGGAAGCTCGTACAGCAAATTTACCTTTGGGGAATGCTAACTGTAGAATTTGATGAGGAGTAGAATGAGCCCATCTGCGAGGCTCTACGACTTTCGATTCAAAACGTAGCCGATTGAACCACATAATTTTTCATATCTGTACGGTTTTTGTCCGATTTCAAGGACATTTGACACATCATTTTTCAAATCTGTACGGTTTTTGTCAAATATCTCGGAAACGGAAGCTCGTACAGCAAATTTACCTTTGGGGAATGCTAACTGTAGAATTTGATGAGGAGTAGAATGAGCCCATCTGCGAGGCTCTACGACTTTCGATTCAAAATGTAGCCGATTGAACCACATCATTTTTCATATCTGTACGGTTTTTGTCAAATATCTCGGAAACGGAAGCTCGTACAGCAAATTTACCTTTGGGGAATGCTAACTGTAGAATTTGATGAGGAATCGAATGAGCCCATCTGCGAGGCTCTACGACTTTCGATTCAAAATGTAGCCGATTGAACCACATAATTTTTCATATCTGTACGGTTTTTGTCCGATTTCAAGGACATTTGACACATCATTTTTCAAATCTGTACGTTTTTTGTCAAATATCTCGGAAACGGAAGCTCGTACAGCAAATTTACCTGCACAGGGGAATGCTAACTGTAGAATTTGATGAGGAGTAGAATGAGCCCATCTGCGAGGCTCTACGACTTTCGATTCAAAACTTATAGCCGTTTGAACCACATAATTTTTCATATCTGTACGGTTTTTGTCAAATATCTCGGAAACGGAAGCTCGTACAGCAAATTTACCTTTGGGGAATGCTAACTGTAGAATTTGATGAGGAGTAGAATGAGCCCATCTGCGAGGCTCTACGACTTTCGATTCAAAATTTATAGCCGTTTAAACCACATAATTTTTCATATCTGTATGGTTTTTGTCCGATTTCAAGGACATTTGACACATCATTTTTCAAATCTGTACGGTTTTTGTCAAATATCTCGGAAACGGAAGCTCGTACAGCAAATTTACCTTTGGGGAATGCTAACTGTAGAATTTGATGAGGAGTAGAATGAGCCCATCTGCGAGGCTCTACGACTTTCGATTCAAAATGTAGCCGATTGAACCACATCATTTTTCATATCTGTACGGTTTTTGTCCGATTTCAAGGACATTTGACACATCATTTTTCAAATCTGTACGTTTTTTGTCAAATATCTCGGAAACGGAAGCTCGTACAGCAAATTTACCTTCGGGGAATGCTAACTGTAGAATTTGATGAGGAATCGAATGAGCCCATCTGCGAGGCTCTACGCCTTTCGATTCAAAATGTAGCCGATTGAACCACATAATTTTTCATATCTGTACGGTTTTTGTCCGATTTCAAGGACATTTGACACATCATTTTTCAAATCTGTACGGTTTTTGTCAAATATCTCGGAAACGGAAGCTCGTACAGCAAATTTACCTGCACAGGGGAATGCTAACTGTAGAATTTGATGAGGAGTAGAATGACCCCATCTGCGAGGCTCTACGACTTTCGATTCAAAACTTATAGCCGTTTGAACCACATAATTTTTCATATCTGTACGGTTTTTGTCAAATATTTCGGAAACGGAAGCTCGTACAGCAAATTTACCTTTGGGGAATGCTAACTGTAGAATTTGATGAGGAGTAGAATGAGCCCATCTGCGAGGCTCTACGACTTTCGATTCAAAATTTATAGCCGTTTAAACCACATAATTTTTCATATCTGTACGGTTTTTGTCCGATTTCAAGGACATTTGACACATCATTTTTCAAATCTGTACGGTTTTTGTCAAATATCTCGGAAACGGAAGCTCGTACAGCAAATTTACCTTTGGGGAATGCTAACTGTAGAATTTGATGAGGAGTAGAATGAGCCCATCTGCGAGGCTCTACGACTTTCGATTCAAAATGTAGCCGATTGAACCACATAATTTTTCATATCTGTACGGTTTTTGTCCGATTTCAAGGACATTTGACACATCATTTTTCAAATCTGTACGTTTTTTGTCAAATATCTCGGAAACGGAAGCTCGTACAGCAAATTTACCTTCGGGGAATGCTAACTGTAGAATTTGATGAGGAATCGAATGAGCCCATCTGCGAGGCTCTACGACTTTCGATTCAAAATGTAGCCGATTGAACCACATAATTTTTCATATCTGTACGGTTTTTGTCCGATTTCAAGGACATTTGACACATCATTTTTCAATTCTGTACGGTTTTTGTCAAATATCTCGGAAACGGAAGCTCGTACAGCAAATTTACCTGCATATGGGAATGCTAACTGTAGAATTTGATGAGGAGTAGAATGAGCCCATCTGCGAGGCTCTACGACTTTCGATTCAAAAGTTATAGCCGTTTGAACCACATAATTTTTCATATCTGTACGGTTTTTGTCAAATATCTCGGAAACGGAAGCTCGTACAGCAAATTTACCTTTGGGGAATGCTAACTGTAGAATTTGATGAGGAATCGAATGAGCCCATCTGCGAGGCTCTACGACTTTCGATTCAAAATGTAGACGATTGAACCACATAATTTTTCATATCTGTACGGTTTTTGTCCGATTTCAAGGACATTTGACACATCATTTTTCAAATCTGTACGGTTTTTGTCAAATATCTCGGAAACGGAAGCTCGTACAGCAAATTTACCTTTGGGGAATGCTAACTGTAGAATTTGATGAGGAGTAGAATGAGCCCATCTGCGAGGCTCTACGACTTTCGATTCAAAACTTATAGCCGTTTGAACCACATAATTTTTCATATCTGTACGGTTTTTGTCAAATATCTCGGAAACGGAAGCTCGTACAGCAAATTTACCTGCATATGGGAATGCTAACTGTAGAATTTGATGAGGAGTAGAATGAGCCCATCTGCGAGGCTCTACGACTTTCGATTCAAAATGTAGCCGATTGAACCACATCATTTTTCATATCTGTACGGTTTTTGTCCGATTTCAAGGACATTTGACACATCATTTTTTCAAATCTGTACGGTTTTTGTCAAATATCTCGTAAATGGAAGCTCGTACAGCAAATTTACCTTTGGGGAATGCTAACTGTAGAATTTGATGAGGAATCGAATGAGCCCATCTGCGAGGCTCTACGA
The DNA here is from genome assembly GCF_949987555.1 of Borostomias antarcticus. NCBI lineage: Eukaryota > Metazoa > Chordata > Actinopteri > Stomiiformes > Stomiidae > Borostomias > Borostomias antarcticus. The sequence goes on from NW_028176001.1 coordinate 56,593, forward strand.
CTTTCGATTCAAAATGTAGCCGATTGAACCACATAATTTTTCATATCTGTACGGTTTTTGTCCGATTTCAAGGACATTTGACACATCATTTTTCAAATCTGTACGGTTTTTGTCAAATATCTCGGAAACGGAAGCTCGTACAGCAAATTTACCTTTGGGGAATGCTAACTGTAGAATTTGATGAGGAATTGAATGAGCCCATCTGCGAGGCTCTACGACTTTCGATTCAAAATGTAGCCGATTGAACCACATAATTTTTCATATCTGTACGGTTTTTGTCCGATTTCAAGGACATTTGACACATCATTTTTCAAATCTGTACGGTTTTTGTCAAATATCTCGGAAACGGAAGCTCGTGCAGCAAATTTACCTTCAGGGAATGCTAACTGTAGAATTTGATGAGGAATCGAATGAGCCCATCTGCGAGGCTCTACAACTTTCGATTCAAAATGTAGCCGATTGAACCACATAATTTTTCATATCTGTACGGTTTTTGTCCGATTTCAAGGACATTTGACATATCATTTTTCAAATCTGTAAGTTTTTTGTCAAATATCTCGGAAACGGAAGCTCGTACAGCAAATTTACCTTTGGGGAATGCTAACTGTAGAATTTGATGAGGAGTAGAATGAGCCCATCTGCGAGGCTCTACGACTTTCGATTCAAAATGTAGCCGATTGAACCACATCATTTTTCATATCTGTACGGTTTTTGTCCGATTTCAAGGACATTTGACACATCATTTTTCAAATCTGTACGGTTTTTGTCAAATATCTCGGAAACGGAATCTCGTACAGCAAATTTACCTGCATATGGGAATGCTAACTGTAGAATTTGATGAGGAGTAGAATGAGCCCATCTGCGAGGCTCTACGACTTTCGATTCAAAAGTTATAGCCGTTTGAACCACATAATTTTTCATATCTGTACGGTTTTTGTCAAATATCTCGGAAACGGAAGCTCGTACAGCAAATTTACCTTTGGGGAATGCTAACTGTAGAATTTGATGAGGAGTAGAATGAGCCCATCTGCGAGGCTCTACGACTTTCAATTCAAAAGTTATAGCCGTTTGAACCACATAATTTTTCATATCTGTACGGTTTTTGTCAAATATCTCGGAAACGGAAGCTCGTACAGCAAATTTACCTTTGGGGAATGCTAACTGTAGAATTTGATGAGGAATCGAATGAGCCCATCTGCGAGGCTCCACGACTTTCGATTCAAAATGTAGCCGATTGAACCACATAATTTTTCATATCTGTACGGTTTTTGTCCGATTTCAAGGACATTTGACACATCATTTTTCAAATCTGTACGGTTTTTGTCAAATATCTCGGAAACGGAAGCTCGTACAGCAAATTTACCTTTGGGGAATGCTAACTGTAGAATTTGATGAGGAGTAGAATGAGCCCATCTGCGAGGCTCTACGACTTTCGATTCAAAACTTATAGCCGTTTGAACCACATAATTTTTCATATCTGTACGGTTTTTGTCAAATATCTCGGAAACGGAAGCTCGTACAGCAAATTTACCTTCGGGGAATGCTAACTGTAGAATTTGATGAGGAATCGAATGAGCCCATCTGCGAGGCTCTACGACTTTCAATTCAAAAGTTATAGCCGTTTGAACCACATAATTTTTCATATCTGTACGTTTTTTGTCAAATATCTCGGAAACGGAAGCTCGTACAGCAAATTTACCTGCATATGGGAATGCTAACTGTAGAATTTGATGAGGAGTAGAATGAGCCCATCTGCGAGGCTCTACGACTTTCGATTCAAAATGTAGCCGTTTGAACCACATAATTTTTCATATCTGTATGGTTTTTGTCCGATTTCAAGGACATTTGACACATCATTTTTTCAAATCTGTACGGTTTTTGTCAAATATCTCGGAAACGGAAGCTCGTACAGCAAATTTACCTTTGGGGAATGCTAACTGTAGAATTTGATGAGGAGTAGAATGAGCCCATCTGCGAGGCTCTACGACTTTCGATTCAAAATGTAGCCGATTGAACCACATAATTTTTCATATCTGTACGGTTTTTGTCCGATTTCAAGGACATTTGACACATCATTTTTCAAATCTGTACGGTTTTTGTCAAATATCTCGGAAACGGAAGCTCGTACAGCAAATTTACCTTTGGGGAATGCTAACTGTAGAATTTGATGAGGAGTAGAATGAGCCCATCTGCGAGGCTCTACGACTTTCGATTCAAAATGTAGCCGATTGAACCACATCATTTTTCATATCTGTACGGTTTTTGTCAAATATCTCGGAAACGGAAGCTCGTACAGCAAATTTACCTTTGGGGAATGCTAACTGTAGAATTTGATGAGGAATCGAATGAGCCCATCTGCGAGGCTCTACGACTTTCGATTCAAAATGTAGCCGATTGAACCACATAATTTTTCATATCTGTACGGTTTTTGTCCGATTTCAAGGACATTTGACACATCATTTTTCAAATCTGTACGGTTTTTGTCAAATATCTCGGAAACGGAAGCTCGTACAGCAAATTTACCTTTGGGGAATGCTAACTGTAGAATTTGATGAGGAGTAGAATGAGCCCATCTGCGAGGCTCTACGACTTTCGATTCAAAACTTATAGCCGTTTGAACCACATAATTTTTCATATCTGTACGGTTTTTGTCAAATATTTCGGAAACGGAAGCTCGTACAGCAAATTTATCTTTGGGGAATGCTAACTGTAGAATTTGATGAGGAGTAGAATGAGCCCATCTGCGAGGCTCTACGACTTTCGATTCAAAATTTATAGCCGTTTAAACCACATAATTTTTCATATCTGTACGGTTTTTGTCCGATTTCAAGGACATTTGACACATCATTTTTCAAATCTGTACGTTTTTTGTCAAATATCTCGGAAACGGAAGCTCGTACAGCAAATTTACCTTCGGGGAATGCTAACTGTAGAATTTGATGAGGAATCGAATGAGCCCATCTGCGAGGCTCTACGACTTTCGATTCAAAATGTAGCCGATTGAACCACATAATTTTTCATATCTGTACGGTTTTTGTCCGATTTCAAGGACATTTGACACATCATTTTTCAATTCTGTACGGTTTTTGTCAAATATCTCGGAAACGGAAGCTCGTACAGCAAATTTACCTGCATATGGGAATGCTAACTGTAGAATTTGATGAGGAGTAGAATGAGCCCATCTGCGAGGCTCTACGACTTTCGATTCAAAAGTTATAGCCGTTTGAACCACATAATTTTTCATATCTGTACGGTTTTTGTCAAATATCTCGGAAACGGAAGCTCGTACAGCAAATTTACCTTTGGGGAATGCTAACTGTAGAATTTGATGAGGAGTAGAATGAGCCCATCTGCGAGGCTCTACGACTTTCAATTCAAAAGTTATAGCCGTTTGAACCACATAATTTTTCATATCTGTACGGTTTTTGTCAAATATCTCGGAAACGGAAGCTCGTACAGCAAATTTACCTTTGGGGAATGCTAACTGTAGAATTTGATGAGGAATCGAATGAGCCCATCTGCGAGGCTCCACGACTTTCGATTCAAAATGTAGCCGATTGAACCACATAATTTTTCATATCTGTACGGTTTTTGTCCGATTTCAAGGACATTTGACACATCATTTTTCAAATCTGTACGGTTTTTGTCAAATATCTCGGAAACGGAAGCTCGTACAGCAAATTTACCTTTGGGGAATGCTAACTGTAGAATTTGATGAGGAATCGAATGAGCCCATCTGCGAGGCTCTACGACTTTCAATTCAAAAGTTATAGCCGTTTGAACCACATAATTTTTCATATCTGTACGTTTTTTGTCAAATATCTCGGAAACGGAAGCTCGTACAGCAAATTTACCTGCATATGGGAATGCTAACTGTAGAATTTGATGAGGAGTAGAATGAGCCCATCTGCGAGGCTCTACGACTTTCGATTCAAAATGTAGCCGATTGAACCACATAATTTTTCATATCTGTACGGTTTTTGTCCGATTTCAAGGACATTTGACACATCATTTTTCAAATCTGTACGGTTTTTGTCAAATATCTCGGAAACGGAAGCTCGTACAGCAAATTTACCTTTGGGGAATGCTAACTGTAGAATTTGATGAGGAGTAGAATGAGCCCATCTGCGAGGCTCTACGACTTTCGATTCAAAATGTAGCCGATTGAACCACATAATTTTTCATATCTGTACGGTTTTTGTCCGATTTCAAGGACATTTGACACATCATTTTTCAAATCTGTACGGTTTTTGTCAAATATCTCGGAAACGGAATCTCGTACAGCAAATTTACCTGCATATGGGAATGCTAACTGTAGAATTTGATGAGGAGTAGAATGAGCCCATCTGCGAGGCTCTACGACTTTCGATTCAAAAGTTATAGCCGTTTGAACCACATAATTTTTCATATCTGTACGGTTTTTGTCAAATATCTCGGAAACGGAAGCTCGTACAGCAAATTTACCTTTGGGGAATGCTAACTGTAGAATTTGATGAGGAGTAGAATGAGCCCATCTGCGAGGCTCTACGACTTTCAATTCAAAAGTTATAGCCGTTTGAACCACATAATTTTTCATATCTGTACGGTTTTTGTCAAATATCTCGGAAACGGAAGCTCGTACAGCAAATTTACCTTTGGGGAATGCTAACTGTAGAATTTGATGAGGAATCGAATGAGCCCATCTGCGAGGCTCCACGACTTTCGATTCAAAATGTAGCCGATTGAACCACATAATTTTTCATATCTGTACGGTTTTTGTCCGATTTCAAGGACATTTGACACATCATTTTTCAAATCTGTACGGTTTTTGTCAAATATCTCGGAAACGGAAGCTCGTGCAGCAAATTTACCTTCAGGGAATGCTAACTGTAGAATTTGATGAGGAATCGAATGAGCCCATCTGCGAGGCTCTACAACTTTCGATTCAAAATGTAGCCGATTGAACCACATCATTTTTCATATCTGTACGGTTTTTGTCCGATTTCAAGGACATTTGACACATCATTTTTCAATTCTGTACGGTTTTTGTCAAATATCTCGGAAACGGAAGCTCGTACAGCAAATTTACCTGCATATGGGAATGCTAACTGTAGAATTTGATGAGGAGTAGAATGAGCCCATCTGCGAGGCTCTACGACTTTCGATTCAAAAGTTATAGCCGTTTGAACCACATAATTTTTCATATCTGTACGGTTTTTGTCAAATATCTCGGAAACGGAAGCTCGTACAGCAAATTTACCTGCGTAGGGGAATGCTAACTGTAGAATTTGATGAGGAGTAGAATGAGCCCATCTGCGAGGCTCTACGATTTTCGATTCAAAATGTAGCCGTTTGAACCACATAATTTTTCATATCTGTACGGTTTTTGTCCGATTTCAAGGACATTTGACACATCATTTTTTCAAATCTGTACGGTTTTTGTCAAATATCTCGGAAACGGAAGCTCGTACAGCAAATTTACCTTTGGGGAATGCTAACTGTAGAATTTGATGAGGAATCGAATGAGCCCATCTGCGAGGCTCTACGACTTTCGATTCAAAATGTAGCCGATTGAACCACATAATTTTTCATATCTGTACGGTTTTTGTCCGATTTCAAGGACATTTGACACATCATTTTTCAAATCTGTACGGTTTTTGTCAAATATCTCGGAAACGGAAGCTCGTACAGCAAATTTACCTGCACAGGGGAATGCTAACTGTAGAATTTGATGAGGAGTAGAATGAGCCCATCTGCGAGGCTCTACGACTTTCGATTCAAAAGTTATAGCCGTTTGAACCACATAATTTTTCATATCTGTACGGTTTTTGTCAAATATCTCGGAAACGGAAGCTCGTACAGCAAATTTACCTTCGGGGAATGCTAACTGTAGAATTTGATGAGGAATCGAATGAGCCCATCTGCGAGGCTCTACGACTTTCGATTCAAAATGTAGCCGATTGAACCACATAATTTTTCATATCTGTACGGTTTTTGTCCGATTTCAAGGACATTTGACACATCATTTTTCAAATCTGTACGTTTTTTGTCAAATATCTCGGAAACGGAAGCTCGTACAGCAAATTTACCTTTGGGGAATGCTAACTGTAGAATTTGATGAGGAGTAGAATGAGCCCATCTGCGAGGCTCTACGACTTTCAATTCAAAAGTTATAGCCGTTTGAACCACATCATTTTTCATATCGGTACGGTTTTTGTTAAATATCTCGGAAACGGAAGCTCGTACAGCAAATTTACCTGCATAGGGGAATGCTAACTGTAGAATTTGATGAGGAGTAGAATGAGCCCATCTGCGAGGCTCTACGACTTTCGATTCAAAATGTAGCCGTTTGAACCACATAATTTTTCATATCTGTACGGTTTTTGTCCGATTTCAAGGACATTTGACACATCATTTTTCAAATCTGTACGGTTTTTGTCAAATATCTCGGAAACGGAAGCTCGTACAGCAAATTTACCTTTGGGGAATGCTAACTGTAGAATTTGATGAGGAGTAGAATGAGCCCATCTGCGAGGCTCTACGACTTTCGATTCAAAACTTATAGCCGTTTGAACCACATAATTTTTCATATCTGTACGGTTTTTGTCAAATATCTCGGAAACGGAAGCTCGTACAGCAAATTTACCTTTGGGGAATGCTAACTGTAGAATTTGATGAGGAGTAGAATGAGCCCATCTGCGAGGCTCTACGACTTTCGATTCAAAACGTAGCCGATTGAACCACATAATTTTTCATATCTGTACGGTTTTTGTCCGATTTCAAGGACATTTGACACATCATTTTTCAAATCTGTACGGTTTTTGTCAAATATCTCGGAAACGGAAGCTCGTACAGCAAATTTACCTTTGGGGAATGCTAACTGTAGAATTTGATGAGGAGTAGAATGAGCCCATCTGCGAGGCTCTACGACTTTCGATTCAAAATGTAGCCGATTGAACCACATCATTTTTCATATCTGTACGGTTTTTGTCAAATATCTCGGAAACGGAAGCTCGTACAGCAAATTTACCTTTGGGGAATGCTAACTGTAGAATTTGATGAGGAATCGAATGAGCCCATCTGCGAGGCTCTACGACTTTCGATTCAAAATGTAGCCGATTGAACCACATAATTTTTCATATCTGTACGGTTTTTGTCCGATTTCAAGGACATTTGACACATCATTTTTCAAATCTGTACGTTTTTTGTCAAATATCTCGGAAACGGAAGCTCGTACAGCAAATTTACCTGCACAGGGGAATGCTAACTGTAGAATTTGATGAGGAGTAGAATGAGCCCATCTGCGAGGCTCTACGACTTTCGATTCAAAACTTATAGCCGTTTGAACCACATAATTTTTCATATCTGTACGGTTTTTGTCAAATATCTCGGAAACGGAAGCTCGTACAGCAAATTTACCTTTGGGGAATGCTAACTGTAGAATTTGATGAGGAGTAGAATGAGCCCATCTGCGAGGCTCTACGACTTTCGATTCAAAATTTATAGCCGTTTAAACCACATAATTTTTCATATCTGTATGGTTTTTGTCCGATTTCAAGGACATTTGACACATCATTTTTCAAATCTGTACGGTTTTTGTCAAATATCTCGGAAACGGAAGCTCGTACAGCAAATTTACCTTTGGGGAATGCTAACTGTAGAATTTGATGAGGAGTAGAATGAGCCCATCTGCGAGGCTCTACGACTTTCGATTCAAAATGTAGCCGATTGAACCACATCATTTTTCATATCTGTACGGTTTTTGTCCGATTTCAAGGACATTTGACACATCATTTTTCAAATCTGTACGTTTTTTGTCAAATATCTCGGAAACGGAAGCTCGTACAGCAAATTTACCTTCGGGGAATGCTAACTGTAGAATTTGATGAGGAATCGAATGAGCCCATCTGCGAGGCTCTACGCCTTTCGATTCAAAATGTAGCCGATTGAACCACATAATTTTTCATATCTGTACGGTTTTTGTCCGATTTCAAGGACATTTGACACATCATTTTTCAAATCTGTACGGTTTTTGTCAAATATCTCGGAAACGGAAGCTCGTACAGCAAATTTACCTGCACAGGGGAATGCTAACTGTAGAATTTGATGAGGAGTAGAATGACCCCATCTGCGAGGCTCTACGACTTTCGATTCAAAACTTATAGCCGTTTGAACCACATAATTTTTCATATCTGTACGGTTTTTGTCAAATATTTCGGAAACGGAAGCTCGTACAGCAAATTTACCTTTGGGGAATGCTAACTGTAGAATTTGATGAGGAGTAGAATGAGCCCATCTGCGAGGCTCTACGACTTTCGATTCAAAATTTATAGCCGTTTAAACCACATAATTTTTCATATCTGTACGGTTTTTGTCCGATTTCAAGGACATTTGACACATCATTTTTCAAATCTGTACGGTTTTTGTCAAATATCTCGGAAACGGAAGCTCGTACAGCAAATTTACCTTTGGGGAATGCTAACTGTAGAATTTGATGAGGAGTAGAATGAGCCCATCTGCGAGGCTCTACGACTTTCGATTCAAAATGTAGCCGATTGAACCACATAATTTTTCATATCTGTACGGTTTTTGTCCGATTTCAAGGACATTTGACACATCATTTTTCAAATCTGTACGTTTTTTGTCAAATATCTCGGAAACGGAAGCTCGTACAGCAAATTTACCTTCGGGGAATGCTAACTGTAGAATTTGATGAGGAATCGAATGAGCCCATCTGCGAGGCTCTACGACTTTCGATTCAAAATGTAGCCGATTGAACCACATAATTTTTCATATCTGTACGGTTTTTGTCCGATTTCAAGGACATTTGACACATCATTTTTCAATTCTGTACGGTTTTTGTCAAATATCTCGGAAACGGAAGCTCGTACAGCAAATTTACCTGCATATGGGAATGCTAACTGTAGAATTTGATGAGGAGTAGAATGAGCCCATCTGCGAGGCTCTACGACTTTCGATTCAAAAGTTATAGCCGTTTGAACCACATAATTTTTCATATCTGTACGGTTTTTGTCAAATATCTCGGAAACGGAAGCTCGTACAGCAAATTTACCTTTGGGGAATGCTAACTGTAGAATTTGATGAGGAATCGAATGAGCCCATCTGCGAGGCTCTACGACTTTCGATTCAAAATGTAGACGATTGAACCACATAATTTTTCATATCTGTACGGTTTTTGTCCGATTTCAAGGACATTTGACACATCATTTTTCAAATCTGTACGGTTTTTGTCAAATATCTCGGAAACGGAAGCTCGTACAGCAAATTTACCTTTGGGGAATGCTAACTGTAGAATTTGATGAGGAGTAGAATGAGCCCATCTGCGAGGCTCTACGACTTTCGATTCAAAACTTATAGCCGTTTGAACCACATAATTTTTCATATCTGTACGGTTTTTGTCAAATATCTCGGAAACGGAAGCTCGTACAGCAAATTTACCTGCATATGGGAATGCTAACTGTAGAATTTGATGAGGAGTAGAATGAGCCCATCTGCGAGGCTCTACGACTTTCGATTCAAAATGTAGCCGATTGAACCACATCATTTTTCATATCTGTACGGTTTTTGTCCGATTTCAAGGACATTTGACACATCATTTTTTCAAATCTGTACGGTTTTTGTCAAATATCTCGTAAATGGAAGCTCGTACAGCAAATTTACCTTTGGGGAATGCTAACTGTAGAATTTGATGAGGAATCGAATGAGCCCATCTGCGAGGCTCTACGACTTTCGATTCAAAATGTAGCCGATTGAACCACATAATTTTTCATATCTGTACGGTTTTTGTCCGATTTCAAGGACATTTGACACATCATTTTTCAAATCTGTACGGTTTTTGTCAAATATCTCGGAAACGGAAGCTCGTACAGCAAATTTACCTTTGGGGAATGCTAACTGTAGAATTTGATGAGGAATTGAATGAGCCCATCTGCGAGGCTCTACGACTTTCGATTCAAAATGTAGCCGATTGAACCACATCATTTTTCATATCTGTACGGTTTTTGTCCGATTTCAAGGACATTTGACACATCATTTTTCAAATCTGTACGTTTTTTGTCAAATATCTCGGAAACGGAAGCTCGTACAGCAAATTTACCTTCGGGGAATGCTAACTGTAGAATTTGATGAGGAATCGAATGAGCCCATCTGCGAGGCTCTACGCCTTTCGATTCAAAATGTAGCCGATTGAACCACATAATTTTTCATATCTGTACGGTTTTTGTCCGATTTCAAGGACATTTGACACATCATTTTTCAAATCTGTACGGTTTTTGTCAAATATCTCGGAAACGGAAGCTCGTACAGCAAATTTACCTGCACAGGGGAATGCTAACTGTAGAATTTGATGAGGAGTAGAATGACCCCATCTGCGAGGCTCTACGACTTTCGATTCAAAACTTATAGCCGTTTGAACCACATAATTTTTCATATCTGTACGGTTTTTGTCAAATATTTCGGAAACGGAAGCTCGTACAGCAAATTTACCTGCACAGGGGAATGCTAACTGTAGAATTTGATGAGGAGTAGAATGAGCCCATCTGCGAGGCTCTACGACTTTCGATTCAAAATTTATAGCCGTTTAAACCACATAATTTTTCATATCTGTACGGTTTTTGTCCGATTTCAAGGACATTTGACACATCATTTTTCAAATCTGTACGGTTTTTGTCAAATATCTCGGAAACGGAAGCTCGTACAGCAAATTTACCTTTGGGGAATGCTAACTGTAGAATTTGATGAGGAGTAGAATGAGCCCATCTGCGAGGCTCTACGACTTTCGATTCAAAATGTAGCCGATTGAACCACATAATTTTTCATATCTGTACGGTTTTTGTCCGATTTCAAGGACATTTGACACATCATTTTTCAAATCTGTACGTTTTTTGTCAAATATCTCGGAAACGGAAGCTCGTACAGCAAATTTACCTTCGGGGAATGCTAACTGTAGAATTTGATGAGGAATCGAATGAGCCCATCTGCGAGGCTCTACGACTTTCGATTCAAAATGTAGCCGATTGAACCACATAATTTTTCATATCTGTACGGTTTTTGTCCGATTTCAAGGACATTTGACACATCATTTTTCAATTCTGTACGGTTTTTGTCAAATATCTCGGAAACGGAAGCTCGTACAGCAAATTTACCTGCATATGGGAATGCTAACTGTAGAATTTGATGAGGAGTAGAATGAGCCCATCTGCGAGGCTCTACGACTTTCGATTCAAAAGTTATAGCCGTTTGAACCACATAATTTTTCATATCTGTACGGTTTTTGTCAAATATCTCGGAAACGGAAGCTCGTACAGCAAATTTACCTTTGGGGAATGCTAACTGTAGAATTTGATGAGGAATCGAATGAGCCCATCTGCGAGGCTCTACGACTTTCGATTCAAAATGTAGACGATTGAACCACATAATTTTTCATATCTGTACGGTTTTTGTCCGATTTCAAGGACATTTGACACATCATTTTTCAAATCTGTACGGTTTTTGTCAAATATCTCGGAAACGGAAGCTCGTACAGCAAATTTACCTTTGGGGAATGCTAACTGTAGAATTTGATGAGGAGTAGAATGAGCCCATCTGCGAGGCTCTACGACTTTCGATTCAAAACTTATAGCCGTTTGAACCACATAATTTTTCATATCTGTACGGTTTTTGTCAAATATCTCGGAAACGGAAGCTCGTACAGCAAATTTACCTTCGGGGAATATGTAGAATTTGATGAGGAATCGAATGAGCCCATCTGCGAGGCTCTACGACTTTCAATTCAAAAGTTATAGCCGTTTGAACCACATAATTTTTCATATCTGTACGTTTTTTGTCAAATATCTCGGAAACGGAAGCTCGTACAGCAAATTTACCTGCATATGGGAATGCTAACTGTAGAATTTGATGAGGAGTAGAATGAGCCCATCTGCGAGGCTCTACGACTTTCGATTCAAAATGTAGCCGTTTGAACCACATAATTTTTCATATCTGTATGGTTTTTGTCCGATTTCAAGGACATTTGACACATCATTTTTTCAAATCTGTACGGTTTTTGTCAAATATCTCGGAAACGGAAGCTCGTACAGCAAATTTACCTTTGGGGAATGCTAACTGTAGAATTTGATGAGGAGTAGAATGAGCCCATCTGCGAGGCTCTACGACTTTCGATTCAAAATGTAGCCGATTGAACCACATAATTTTTCATATCTGTACGGTTTTTGTCCGATTTCAAGGACATTTGACACATCATTTTTCAAATCTGTACGGTTTTTGTCAAATATCTCGGAAACGGAAGCTCGTACAGCAAATTTACCTTTGGGGAATGCTAACTGTAGAATTTGATGAGGAGTAGAATGAGCCCATCTGCGAGGCTCTACGACTTTCGATTCAAAATGTAGCCGATTGAACCACATCATTTTTCATATCTGTACGGTTTTTGTCAAATATCTCGGAAACGGAAGCTCGTACAGCAAATTTACCTTTGGGGAATGCTAACTGTAGAATTTGATGAGGAATCGAATGAGCCCATCTGCGAGGCTCTACGACTTTCGATTCAAAATGTAGCCGATTGAACCACATAATTTTTCATATCTGTACGGTTTTTGTCCGATTTCAAGGACATTTGACACATCATTTTTCAAATCTGTACGGTTTTTGTCAAATATCTCGGAAACGGAAGCTCGTACAGCAAATTTACCTTTGGGGAATGCTAACTGTAGAATTTGATGAGGAGTAGAATGAGCCCATCTGCGAGGCTCTACGACTTTCGATTCAAAACTTATAGCCGTTTGAACCACATAATTTTTCATATCTGTACGGTTTTTGTCAAATATTTCGGAAACGGAAGCTCGTACAGCAAATTTACCTTTGGGGAATGCTAACTGTAGAATTTGATGAGGAGTAGAATGAGCCCATCTGCGAGGCTCTACGACTTTCGATTCAAAATTTATAGCCGTTTAAACCACATAATTTTTCATATCTGTACGGTTTTTGTCCGATTTCAAGGACATTTGACACATCATTTTTCAAATCTGTACGTTTTTTGTCAAATATCTCGGAAACGGAAGCTCGTACAGCAAATTTACCTTCGGGGAATGCTAACTGTAGAATTTGATGAGGAATCGAATGAGCCCATCTGCGAGGCTCTACGACTTTCGATTCAAAATGTAGCCGATTGAACCACATAATTTTTCATATCTGTACGGTTTTTGTCCGATTTCAAGGACATTTGACACATCATTTTTCAATTCTGTACGGTTTTTGTCAAATATCTCGGAAACGGAAGCTCGTACAGCAAATTTACCTGCATATGGGAATGCTAACTGTAGAATTTGATGAGGAGTAGAATGAGCCCATCTGCGAGGCTCTACGACTTTCGATTCAAAAGTTATAGCCGTTTGAACCACATAATTTTTCATATCTGTACGGTTTTTGTCAAATATCTCGGAAACGGAAGCTCGTACAGCAAATTTACCTTTGGGGAATGCTAACTGTAGAATTTGATGAGGAGTAGAATGAGCCCATCTGCGAGGCTCTACGACTTTCAATTCAAAAGTTATAGCCGTTTGAACCACATAATTTTTCATATCTGTACGGTTTTTGTCAAATATCTCGGAAACGGAAGCTCGTACAGCAAATTTACCTTTGGGGAATGCTAACTGTAGAATTTGATGAGGAATCGAATGAGCCCATCTGCGAGGCTCCACGACTTTCGATTCAAAATGTAGCCGATTGAACCACATAATTTTTCATATCTGTACGGTTTTTGTCCGATTTCAAGGACATTTGACACATCATTTTTCAAATCTGTACGGTTTTTGTCAAATATCTCGGAAACGGAAGCTCGTACAGCAAATTTACCTTTGGGGAATGCTAACTGTAGAATTTGATGAGGAATCGAATGAGCCCATCTGCGAGGCTCTACGACTTTCAATTCAAAAGTTATAGCCGTTTGAACCACATAATTTTTCATATCTGTACGTTTTTTGTCAAATATCTCGGAAACGGAAGCTCGTACAGCAAATTTACCTGCATATGGGAATGCTAACTGTAGAATTTGATGAGGAGTAGAATGAGCCCATCTGCGAGGCTCTACGACTTTCGATTCAAAATGTAGCCGATTGAACCACATAATTTTTCATATCTGTACGGTTTTTGTCCGATTTCAAGGACATTTGACACATCATTTTTCAAATCTGTACGGTTTTTGTCAAATATCTCGGAAACGGAAGCTCGTACAGCAAATTTACCTTTGGGGAATGCTAACTGTAGAATTTGATGAGGAATCGAATGAGCCCATCTGCGAGGCTCTACGACTTTCAATTCAAAAGTTATAGCCGTTTGAACCACATAATTTTTCATATCTGTACGTTTTTTGTCAAATATCTCGGAAACGGAAGCTCGTACAGCAAATTTACCTGCATATGGGAATGCTAACTGTAGAATTTGATGAGGAGTAGAATGAGCCCATCTGCGAGGCTCTACGACTTTCGATTCAAAATGTAGCCGATTGAACCACATAATTTTTCATATCTGTACGGTTTTTGTCCGATTTCAAGGACATTTGACACATCATTTTTCAAATCTGTACGGTTTTTGTCAAATATCTCGGAAACGGAAGCTCGTACAGCAAATTTACCTTTGGGGAATGCTAACTGTAGAATTTGATGAGGAGTAGAATGAGCCCATCTGCGAGGCTCTACGACTTTCGATTCAAAATGTAGCCGATTGAACCACATAATTTTTCATATCTGTACGGTTTTTGTCCGATTTCAAGGACATTTGACACATCATTTTTCAAATCTGTACGGTTTTTGTCAAATATCTCGGAAACGGAAGCTCGTACAGCAAATTTACCTTTGGGGAATGCTAACTGTAGAATTTGATGAGGAGTAGAATGAGCCCATCTGCGAGGCTCTACGACTATCGATTCAAAAGTTATAGCCGTTTGAACCACATAATTTTTCATATCTGTACGGTTTTTGTCAAATATCTCGGAAACGGAAGCTCGTACAGCAAATTTACCTGCATAGGGGAATGCTAACTGTAGAATTTGATGAGGAGTAGAATGAGCCCATCTGCGAGGCTCTACGACTTTCGATTCAAAATGTAGCCGTTTGAACCACATAATTTTTCATATCTGTACGGTTTTTGTCCGATTTCAAGGACATTTGACACATCATTTTTTCAAATCTGTACGGTTTTTGTCAAATATCTCGGAAACGGAAGCTCGTACAGCAAATTTACCTTTGGGGAATGCTAACTGTAGAATTTGATGAGGAGTAGAATGAGCCCATCTGCGAGGCTCTACGACTTTCGATTCAAAACTTATAGCCGTTTGAACCACATAATTTTTCATATCTGTACGTTTTTTGTCAAATATCTCGGAAACGGAAGCTCGTACAGCAAATTTACCTTCGGGGAATGCTAACTGTAGAATTTGATGAGGAATCGAATGAGCCCATCTGCGAGGCTCTACGACTTTCGATTCAAAATGTAGCCGATTGAACCACATAATTTTTCATATCTGTACGGTTTTTGTCCGATTTCAAGGACATTTGACACATCATTTTTCAAATCTGTACGGTTTTTGTCAAATATCTCGGAAACGGAAGCTCGTACAGCAAATTTACCTTTGGGGAATGCTAACTGTAGAATTTGATGAGGAGTAGAATGAGCCCATCTGCGAGGCTCTACGACTTTCGATTCAAAATGTAGCCGTTTGAACCACATAATTTTTCATATCTGTACGGTTTTTGTCCGATTTCAAGGACATTTGACACATCATTTTTCAAATCTGTACGTTTTTTGTCAAATATCTCGGAAACGGAAGCTCGTACAGCAAATTTACCTTCGGGGAATGCTAACTGTAGAATTTGATGAGGAATCGAATGAGCCCATCTGCGAGGCTCTACGACTTTCGATTCAAAATGTAGCCGATTGAACCACATAATTTTTCATATCTGTACGGTTTTTGTCCGATTTCAAGGACATTTGACACATCATTTTTCAATTCTGTACGGTTTTTGTCAAATATCTCGGAAACGGAAGCTCGTACAGCAAATTTACCTGCATATGGGAATGCTAACTGTAGAATTTGATGAGGAGTAGAATGAGCCCATCTGCGAGGCTCTACGACTTTCGATTCAAAAGTTATAGCCGTTTGAACCACATAATTTTTCATATCTGTACGGTTTTTGTCAAATATCTCGGAAACGGAAGCTCGTACAGCAAATTTACCTTTGGGGAATGCTAACTGTAGAATTTGATGAGGAGTAGAATGAGCCCATCTGCGAGGCTCTACGACTTTCAATTCAAAAGTTATAGCCGTTTGAACCACATAATTTTTCATATCTGTACGGTTTTTGTCAAATATCTCGGAAACGGAAGCTCGTACAGCAAATTTACCTTTGGGGAATGCGAACTGTAGAATTTGATGAGGAATCGAATGAGCCCATCTGCGAGGCTCCACGACTTTCGATTCAAAATGTAGCCGATTGAACCACATAATTTTTCATATCTGTACGGTTTTTGTCCGATTTCAAGGACATTTGACACATCATTTTTCAAATCTGTACGGTTTTTGTCAAATATCTCGGAAACGGAAGCTCGTACAGCAAATTTACCTTTGGGGAATGCTAACTGTAGAATTTGATGAGGAATCGAATGAGCCCATCTGCGAGGCTCTACGACTTTCAATTCAAAAGTTATAGCCGTTTGAACCACATAATTTTTCATATCTGTACGTTTTTTGTCAAATATCTCGGAAACGGAAGCTCGTACAGCAAATTTACCTGCATATGGGAATGCTAACTGTAGAATTTGATGAGGAGTAGAATGAGCCCATCTGCGAGGCTCTACGACTTTCGATTCAAAATGTAGCCGATTGAACCACATAATTTTTCATATCTGTACGGTTTTTGTCCGATTTCAAGGACATTTGACACATCATTTTTCAAATCTGTACGGTTTTTGTCAAATATCTCGGAAACGGAAGCTCGTACAGCAAATTTACCTTTGGGGAATGCTAACTGTAGAATTTGATGAGGAGTAGAATGAGCCCATCTGCGAGGCTCTACGACTTTCGATTCAAAATGTAGCCGATTGAACCACATAATTTTTCATATCTGTACGGTTTTTGTCCGATTTCAAGGACATTTGACACATCATTTTTCAAATCTGTACGGTTTTTGTCAAATATCTCGGAAACGGAAGCTCGTACAGCAAATTTACCTTTGGGGAATGCTAACTGTAGAATTTGATGAGGAGTAGAATGAGCCCATCTGCGAGGCTCTACGACTATCGATTCAAAAGTTATAGCCGTTTGAACCACATAATTTTTCATATCTGTACGGTTTTTGTCAAATATCTCGGAAACGGAAGCTCGTACAGCAAATTTACCTGCATAGGGGAATGCTAACTGTAGAATTTGATGAGGAGTAGAATGAGCCCATCTGCGAGGCTCTACGACTTTCGATTCAAAATGTAGCCGTTTGAACCACATAATTTTTCATATCTGTACGGTTTTTGTCCGATTTCAAGGACATTTGACACATCATTTTTTCAAATCTGTACGGTTTTTGTCAAATATCTCGGAAACGGAAGCTCGTACAGCAAATTTACCTTTGGGGAATGCTAACTGTAGAATTTGATGAGGAGTAGAATGAGCCCATCTGCGAGGCTCTACGACTTTCGATTCAAAACTTATAGCCGTTTGAACCACATAATTTTTCATATCTGTACGGTTTTTGTCAAATATCTCGGAAACGGAAGCTCGTACAGCAAATTTACCTTCGGGGAATGCTAACTGTAGAATTTGATGAGGAATCGAATGAGCCCATCTGCGAGGCTCTACGACTTTCGATTCAAAATGTAGCCGATTGAACCACATAATTTTTCATATCTGTACGGTTTTTGTCCGATTTCAAGGACATTTGACACATCATTTTTTCAAATCTGTACGGTTTTTGTCAAATATCTCGGAAACGGAAGCTCGTACAGCAAATTTACCTTTGGGGAATGCTAACTGTAGAATTTGATGAGGAATCGAATGAGCCCATCTGCGAGGCTCTACGACTTTCGATTCAAAATGTAGCCGATTGAACCACATAATTTTTCATATCTGTACGGTTTTTGTCCGATTTCAAGGACATTTGACACATCATTTTTCAAATCTGTACGGTTTTTGTCAAATATCTCGGAAACGGAAGCTCGTACAGCAAATTTACCTTTGGGGAATGCTAACTGTAGAATTTGATGAGGAGTAGAATGAGCCCATCTGCGAGGCTCTACGACTTTCGATTCAAAATGTAGCCGTTTGAACCACATAATTTTTCATATCTGTACGGTTTTTGTCCGATTTCAAGGACATTTGACACATCATTTTTTCAAATCTGTACGGTTTTTGTCAAATATCTCGGAAACGGAAGCTCGTACAGCAAATTTACCTTTGGGGAATGCTAACTGTAGAATTTGATGAGCAGTAGAATGAGCCCATCTGCGAGGCTCTACGACTTTCGATTCAAAATGTAGCCGTTTGAACCACATAATTTTTCATATCTGTACGGTTTTTGTCAAATATCTCGGAAACGGAAGCTCGTACAGCAAATTTACCTGCACAGGGGAATGCTAACTGTAGAATTTGATGAGGAGTAGAATGAGCCCATCTGCGAGGCTCTACGACTTTCGATTCAAAACTTATAGCCGTTTGAACCACATAATTTTTCATATCTGTACGGTTTTTGTCAAATATCTCGGAAACGGAAGCTCGTACAGCAAATTTACCTTCGGGAATGCTAACTGTAGAATTTGATGAGGAATCGAATGAGCCCATCTGCGAGGCTCTACGACTTTCGATTCAAAATGTAGCCGATTGAACCACATAATTTTTCATATCTGTACGGTTTTTGTCAAATATCTCGGAAACGGAAGCTCGTACAGCAAATTTACCTTCGGGGAATGCTAACTGTAGAATTTGATGAGGAATCGAATGAGCCCATCTGCGAGGCTCTACGACTTTCGATTCAAAATGTAGCCGATTGAACCACATAATTTTTCATATCTGTACGGTTTTTGTCCGATTTCAAGGACATTTGACACATCATTTTTCAAATCTGTACGGTTTTTGTCAAATATCTCGGAAACGGAAGCTCGTACAGCAAATTTACCTTTGGGGAATGCTAACTGTAGAATTTGATGAGGAGTAGAATGAGCCCATCTGCGAGGCTCTACGACTTTCAATTCAAAAGTTATAGCCGTTTGAACCACATCATTTTTCATATCTGTACGGTTTTTGTTAAATATCTCGGAAACGGAAGCTCGTACAGCAAATTTACCTGCGTAGGGGAATGCTAACTGTAGAATTTGATGAGGAGTAGAATGAGCCCATCTGCGAGGCTCTACGACTTTCGATTCAAAATGTAGCCGTTTGAACCACATAATTTTTCATATCTGTACGGTTTTTGTCCGATTTCAAGGACATTTGACACATCATTTTTCAAATCTGTACGGTTTTTGTCAAATATCTCGGAAACGGAAGCTCGTACAGCAAATTTACCTTTGGGGAATGCTAACTGTAGAATTTGATGAGGAGTAGAATGAGCCCATCTGCGAGGCTCTACGACTTTCGATTCAAAACTTATAGCCGTTTGAACCACATAATTTTTCATATCTGTACGGTTTTTGTCAAATATCTCGGAAACGGAAGCTCGTACAGCAAATTTACCTTTGGGGAATGCTAACTGTAGAATTTGATGAGGAGTAGAATGAGCCCATCTGCGAGGCTCTACGACTTTCGATTCAAAACGTAGCCGATTGAACCACATAATTTTTCATATCTGTACGGTTTTTGTCCGATTTCAAGGACATTTGACACATCATTTTTCAAATCTGTACGGTTTTTGTCAAATATCTCGGAAACGGAAGCTCGTACAGCAAATTTACCTTTGGGGAATGCTAACTGTAGAATTTGATGAGGAGTAGAATGAGCCCATCTGCGAGGCTCTACGACTTTCGATTCAAAATGTAGCCGATTGAACCACATAATTTTTCATATCTGTACGGTTTTTGTCCGATTTCAAGGACATTTGACACATCATTTTTTCAAATCTGTACGGTTTTTGTCAAATATCTCGGAAACGGAAGCTCGTACAGCAAATTTACCTTTGGGGAATGCTAACTGTAGAATTTGATGAGGAATCGAATGAGCCCATCTGCGAGGCTCTACGACTTTCGATTCAAAATGTAGCCGATTGAACCACATAATTTTTCATATCTGTACGGTTTTTGTCAGATTTCAAGGACATTTGACACATCATTTTTCAAATCTGTACGGTTTTTGTCAAATATCTCGGAAACGGAAGCTCGTACAGCAAATTTACCTTTGGGGAATGCTAACTGTAGAATTTGATGAGGAGTAGAATGAGCCCATCTGCGAGGCTCTACGACTTTCGATTCAAAATGTAGCCGTTTGAACCACATAATTTTTCATATCTGTACGGTTTTTGTCCGATTTCAAGGACATTTGACACATCATTTTTTCAAATCTGTACGGTTTTTGTCAAATATCTCGGAAACGGAAGCTCGTACAGCAAATTTACCTTTGGGGAATGCTAACTGTAGAATTTGATGATGGGTAGATTGAGCCCATCTGCGAGGCTCTACGACTTTCGATTCAAAACTTATAGCCGTTTGAACCACATAATTTTTCATATCTGTACGGTTTTTGTCAAATATCTCGGAAACGGAAGCTCGTACAGCAAATTTACCTTCGGGAATGCTAACTGTAGAATTTGATGAGGAATCGAATGAGCCCATCTGCGAGGCTCTACGACTTTCGATTCAAAATGTAGCCGATTGAACCACATAATTTTTCATATCTGTACGGTTTTTGTCAAATATCTCGGAAACGGAAGCTCGTACAGCAAATTTACCTTCGGGGAATGCTAACTGTAGAATTTGATGAGGAATCGAATGAGCCCATCTGCGAGGCTCTACGACTTTCGATTCAAAATGTAGCCGATTGAACCACATAATTTTTCATATCTGTACGGTTTTTGTCCGATTTCAAGGACATTTGACACATCATTTTTCAAATCTGTACGGTTTTTGTCAAATATCTCGGAAACGGAAGCTCGTACAGCAAATTTACCTTTGGGGAATGCTAACTGTAGAATTTGATGAGGAGTAGAATGAGCCCATCTGCGAGGCTCTACGACTTTCAATTCAAAAGTTATAGCCGTTTGAACCACATCATTTTTCATATCTGTACGGTTTTTGTTAAATATCTCGGAAACGGAAGCTCGTACAGCAAATTTACCTGCGTAGGGGAATGCTAACTGTAGAATTTGATGAGGAGTAGAATGAGCCCATCTGCGAGGCTCTACGACTTTCGATTCAAAATGTAGCCGTTTGAACCACATAATTTTTCATATCTGTACGGTTTTTGTCCGATTTCAAGGACATTTGACACATCATTTTTCAAATCTGTACGGTTTTTGTCAAATATCTCGGAAACGGAAGCTCGTACAGCAAATTTACCTTTGGGGAATGCTAACTGTAGAATTTGATGAGGAGTAGAATGAGCCCATCTGCGAGGCTCTACGACTTTCGATTCAAAACTTATAGCCGTTTGAACCACATAATTTTTCATATCTGTACGGTTTTTGTCAAATATCTCGGAAACGGAAGCTCGTACAGCAAATTTACCTTTGGGGAATGCTAACTGTAGAATTTGATGAGGAGTAGAATGAGCCCATCTGCGAGGCTCTACGACTTTCGATTCAAAACGTAGCCGATTGAACCACATAATTTTTCATATCTGTACGGTTTTTGTCCGATTTCAAGGACATTTGACACATCATTTTTCAAATCTGTACGGTTTTTGTCAAATATCTCGGAAACGGAAGCTCGTACAGCAAATTTACCTTTGGGGAATGCTAACTGTAGAATTTGATGAGGAGTAGAATGAGCCCATCTGCGAGGCTCTACGACTTTCGATTCAAAATGTAGCCGATTGAACCACATCATTTTTCATATCTGTACGGTTTTTGTCAAATATCTCGGAAACGGAAGCTCGTACAGCAAATTTACCTTTGGGGAATGCTAACTGTAGAATTTGATGAGGAATCGAATGAGCCCATCTGCGAGGCTCTACGACTTTCGATTCAAAATGTAGCCGATTGAACCACATAATTTTTCATATCTGTACGGTTTTTGTCCGATTTCAAGGACATTTGACACATCATTTTTCAAATCTGTACGTTTTTTGTCAAATATCTCGGAAACGGAAGCTCGTACAGCAAATTTACCTGCACAGGGGAATGCTAACTGTAGAATTTGATGAGGAGTAGAATGAGCCCATCTGCGAGGCTCTACGACTTTCGATTCAAAACTTATAGCCGTTTGAACCACATAATTTTTCATATCTGTACGGTTTTTGTCAAATATCTCGGAAACGGAAGCTCGTACAGCAAATTTACCTTTGGGGAATGCTAACTGTAGAATTTGATGAGGAGTAGAATGAGCCCATCTGCGAGGCTCTACGACTTTCGATTCAAAATTTATAGCCGTTTAAACCACATAATTTTTCATATCTGTACGGTTTTTGTCCGATTTCAAGGACATTTGACACATCATTTTTCAAATCTGTACGCTTTTTGTCAAATATCTCGGAAACGGAAGCTCGTACAGCAAATTTACCTTTGGGGAATGCTAACTGTAGAATTTGATGAGGAGTAGAATGAGCCCATCTGCGAGGCTCTACGACTTTCGATTCAAAATGTAGCCGATTGAACCACATAATTTTTCATATCTGTACGGTTTTTGTCCGATTTCAAGGACATTTGACACATCATTTTTCAAATCTGTACGGTTTTTGTCAAATATCTCGGAAACGGAAGCTCGTACAGCAAATTTACCTGCACAGGGGAATGCTAACTGTAGAATTTGATGAGGAGTAGAATGAGCCCATCTGCGAGGCTCTACGACTTTCGATTCAAAAGTTATAGCCGTTTGAACCACATAATTTTTCATATCTGTACGGTTTTTGTCAAATATCTCGGAAACGGAAGCTCGTACAGCAAATTTACCTGCGTAGGGGAATGCTAACTGTAGAATTTGATGAGGAGTAGAATGAGCCCATCTGCGAGGCTCTACGACTTTCGATTCAAAATGTAGCCGTTTGAACCACATAATTTTTCATATCTGTACGGTTTTTGTCCGATTTCAAGGACATTTGACACATCATTTTTTCAAATCTGTACGGTTTTTGTCAAATATCTCGGAAACGGAAGCTCGTACAGCAAATTTACCTTCGGGGAATGCTAACTGTAGAATTTGATGAGGAATCGAATGAGCCCATCTGCGAGGCTCTACGACTTTCGATTCAAAATGTAGCCGATTGAACCACATAATTTTTCATATCTGTACGGTTTTTGTCCGATTTCAAGGACATTTGACACATCATTTTTTCAAATCTGTACGGTTTTTGTCAAATATCTCGGAAACGGAAGCTCGTACAGCAAATTTACCTTTGGGGAATGCTAACTGTAGAATTTGATGAGGAATCGAATGAGCCCATCTGCGAGGCTCTACGACTTTCGATTCAAAATGTAGCCGATTGAACCACATAATTTTTCATATCTGTACGGTTTTTGTCCGATTTCAAGGACATTTGACACATCATTTTTCAAATCTGTACGGTTTTTGTCAAATATCTCGGAAACGGAAGCTCGTACAGCAAATTTACCTTTGGGGAATGCTAACTGTAGAATTTGATGAGGAGTAGAATGAGCCCATCTGCGAGGCTCTACGACTTTCGATTCAAAATGTAGCCGTTTGAACCACATAATTTTTCATATCTGTATGGTTTTTGTCCGATTTCAAGGACATTTGACACATCATTTTTTCAAATCTGTACGGTTTTTGTCAAATATCTCGGAAACGGAAGCTCGTACAGCAAATTTACCTTTGGGGAATGCTAACTGTAGAATTTGATGATGGGTAGAATGAGCCCATCTGCGAGGCTCTACGACTTTCGATTCAAAACTTATAGCCGTTTGAACCACATAATTTTTCATATCTGTACGGTTTTTGTCAAATATCTCGGAAACGGAAGCTCGTACAGCAAATTTACCTTCGGGAATGCTAACTGTAGAATTTGATGAGGAATCGAATGAGCCCATCTGCGAGGCTCTACGACTTTCGATTCAAAATGTAGCCGATTGAACCACATAATTTTTCATATCTGTACGGTTTTTGTCCGATTTCAAGGACATTTGACACATCATTTTTCAAATCTGTACGGTTTTTGTCAAATATCTCGGAAACGGAAGCTCGTACAGCAAATTTACCTGCATAGGGGAATGCTAACTGTAGAATTTGATGAGGAGTAGAATGAGCCCATCTGCGAGGCTCTACGACTTTCGATTCAAAATGTAGCCGTTTGAACCACATAATTTTTCATATCTGTACGGTTTTTGTCCGATTTCAAGGACATTTGACACATCATTTTTCAAATCTGTACGGTTTTTGTCAAATATCTCGGAAACGGAAGCTCGTACAGCAAATTTACCTTTGGGGAATGCTAACTGTAGAATTTGATGAGGAGTAGAATGAGCCCATCTGCGAGGCTCTACGACTTTCGATTCAAAACTTATAGCCGTTTGAACCACATAATTTTTCATATCTGTACGTTTTTTGTCAAATATCTCGGAAACGGAAGCTCGTACAGCAAATTTACCTTTGGGGAATGCTAACTGTAGAATTTGATGAGGAGTAGAATGAGCCCATCTGCGAGGCTCTACGACTTTCGATTCAAAATGTAGCCGATTGAACCACATAATTTTTCATATCTGTACGGTTTTTGTCAAATATCTCGGAAACGGAAGCTCGTACAGCAAATTTACCTTCGGGGAATGCTAACTGTAGAATTTGATGAGGAATCGAATGAGCCCATCTGCGAGGCTCTACGACTTTCGATTCAAAATGGTAGCCGATTGAACCACATAATTTTTCATATCTGTACGGTTTTTGTCCGATTTTAAGGACATTTGACACATCATTTTTCAAATCTGTACGGTTTTTGTCAAATATCTCGGAAACGGAAGCTCGTACAGCAAATTTACCTTTGGGGAATGCTAACTGTAGAATTTGATGAGGAGTAGAATGAGCCCATCTGCGAGGCTCTACGACTTTCGATTCAAAATGTAGCCGATTGAACCACATAATTTTTCATATCTGTACGGTTTTTGTCCGATTTCAAGGACATTTGACACATCATTTTTTCAAATCTGTACGGTTTTTGTCAAATATCTCGGAAACGGAAGCTCGTACAGCAAATTTACCTTTGGGGAATGCTAACTGTAGAATTTGATGAGGAATCGAATGAGCCCATCTGCGAGGCTCTACGACTTTCGATTCAAAATGTAGCCGATTGAACCACATAATTTTTCATATCTGTACGGTTTTTGTCCGATTTCAAGGACATTTGACACATCATTTTTCAAATCTGTACGGTTTTTGTCAAATATCTCGGAAACGGAAGCTCGTACAGCAAATTTACCTTTGGGGAATGCTAACTGTAGAATTTGATGAGGAGTAGAATGAGCCCATCTGCGAGGCTCTACGACTTTCGATTCAAAACTTATAGCCGTTTGAACCACATAATTTTTCATATCTGTACGGTTTTTGTCAAATATCTCGGAAACGGAAGCTCGTACAGCAAATTTACCTTTGGGGAATGCTAACTGTAGAATTTGATGAGGAGTAGAATGAGCCCATCTGCGAGGCTCTACGACTTTCGATTCAAAATGTAGCCGATTGAACCACATAATTTTTCATATCTGTACGGTTTTTGTCAAATATCTCGGAAACGGAAGCTCGTACAGCAAATTTACCTTTGGGGAATGCTAACTGTAGAATTTGATGAGGAGTAGAATGAGCCCATCTGCGAGGCTCTACGACTTTCGATTCAAAACTTATAGCCGTTTGAACCACATAATTTTTCATATCTGTACGGTTTTTGTCAAATATCTCGGAAACGGAAGCTCGTACAGCAAATTTACCTTTGGGGAATGCTAACTGTAGAATTTGATGAGGAGTAGAATGAGCCCATCTGCGAGGCTCTACGACTTTCGATTCAAAATTTATAGCCGTTTAAACCACATAATTTTTCATATCTGTACGGTTTTTGTCCGATTTCAAGGACATTTGACACATAATTTTTCAAATCTGTACGGTTTTTGTCAAATATCTCGGAAACGGAAGCTCGTACAGCAAATTTACCTTTGGGGAATGCTAACTGTAGAATTTGATGAGGAGTAGAATGAGCCCATCTGCGAGGCTCTACGATTTTCGATTCAAAATGTAGCCGTTTGAACCACATAATTTTTCATATCTGTACGGTTTTTGTCCGATTTCAAGGACATTTGACACATCATTTTTTCAAATCTGTACGGTTTTTGTCAAATATCTCGGAAACGGAAGCTCGTACAGCAAATTTACCTTCGGGGAATGCTAACTGTAGAATTTGATGAGGAATCGAATGAGCCCATCTGCGAGGCTCTACGACTTTCGATTCAAAATGTAGCCGATTGAACCACATAATTTTTCATATCTGTACGGTTTTTGTCCGATTTCAAGGACATTTGACACATCATTTTTTCAAATCTGTACGGTTTTTGTCAAATATCTCGGAAACGGAAGCTCGTACAGCAAATTTACCTTTGGGGAATGCTAACTGTAGAATTTGATGAGGAATCGAATGAGCCCATCTGCGAGGCTCTACGACTTTCGATTCAAAATGTAGCCGATTGAACCACATAATTTTTCATATCTGTACGGTTTTTGTCCGATTTCAAGGACATTTGACACATCATTTTTCAAATCTGTACGGTTTTTGTCAAATATCTCGGAAACGGAAGCTCGTACAGCAAATTTACCTTTGGGGAATGCTAACTGTAGAATTTGATGAGGAGTAGAATGAGCCCATCTGCGAGGCTCTACGACTTTCGATTCAAAATGTAGCCGTTTGAACCACATAATTTTTCATATCTGTATGGTTTTTGTCCGATTTCAAGGACATTTGACACATCATTTTTTCAAATCTGTACGGTTTTTGTCAAATATCTCGGAAACGGAAGCTCGTACAGCAAATTTACCTTTGGGGAATGCTAACTGTAGAATTTGATGATGGGTAGAATGAGCCCATCTGCGAGGCTCTACGACTTTCGATTCAAAACTTATAGCCGTTTGAACCACATAATTTTTCATATCTGTATGGTTTTTGTCCGATTTCAAGGACATTTGACACATCATTTTTTCAAATCTGTACGGTTTTTGTCAAATATCTCGGAAACGGAAGCTCGTACAGCAAATTTACCTTTGGGGAATGCTAACTGTAGAATTTGATGATGGGTAGAATGAGCCCATCTGCGAGGCTCTACGACTTTCGATTCAAAACTTATAGCCGTTTGAACCACATAATTTTTCATATCTGTACGGTTTTTGTCAAATATCTCGGAAACGGAAGCTCGTACAGCAAATTTACCTTCGGGAATGCTAACTGTAGAATTTGATGAGGAATCGAATGAGCCCATCTGCGAGGCTCTACGACTTTCGATTCAAAATGTAGCCGATTGAACCACATAATTTTTCATATCTGTACGGTTTTTGTCCGATTTCAAGGACATTTGACACATCATTTTTCAAATCTGTACGGTTTTTGTCAAATATCTCGGAAACGGAAGCTCGTACAGCAAATTTACCTGCATAGGGGAATGCTAACTGTAGAATTTGATGAGGAGTAGAATGAGCCCATCTGCGAGGCTCTACGACTTTCGATTCAAAATGTAGCCGTTTGAACCACATAATTTTTCATATCTGTACGGTTTTTGTCCGATTTCAAGGACATTTGACACATCATTTTTTCAAATCTGTACGGTTTTTGTCAAATATCTCGGAAACGGAAGCTCGTACAGCAAATTTACCTTTGGGGAATGCTAACTGTAGAATTTGATGAGGAATCGAATGAGCCCATCTGCGAGGCTCTACGACTTTCGATTCAAAATGTAGCCGATTGAACCACATAATTTTTCATATCTGTACGGTTTTTGTCCGATTTCAAGGACATTTGACACATCATTTTTCAAATCTGTACGGTTTTTGTCAAATATCTCGGAAACGGAAGCTCGTACAGCAAATTTACCTTTGGGGAATGCTAACTGTAGAATTTGATGAGGAGTAGAATGAGCCCATCTGCGAGGCTCTACGACTTTCGATTCAAAATGTAGCCGTTTGAACCACATAATTTTTCATATCTGTATGGTTTTTGTCCGATTTCAAGGACATTTGACACATCATTTTTTCAAATCTGTACGGTTTTTGTCAAATATCTCGGAAACGGAAGCTCGTACAGCAAATTTACCTTTGGGGAATGCTAACTGTAGAATTTGATGATGGGTAGAATGAGCCCATCTGCGAGGCTCTACGACTTTCGATTCAAAACTTATAGCCGTTTGAACCACATAATTTTTCATATCTGTACGGTTTTTGTCAAATATCTCGGAAACGGAAGCTCGTACAGCAAATTTACCTTTGGGGAATGCTAACTGTAGAATTTGATGAGGAGTAGAATGAGCCCATCTGCGAGGCTCTACGACTTTCGATTCAAAATGTAGCCGATTGAACCACATAATTTTTCATATCTGTACGGTTTTTGTCAAATATCTCGGAAACGGAAGCTCGTACAGCAAATTTACCTTCGGGGAATGCTAACTGTAGAATTTGATGAGGAATCGAATGAGCCCATCTGCGAGGCTCTACGACTTTCGATTCAAAATGGTAGCCGATTGAACCACATAATTTTTCATATCTGTACGGTTTTTGTCCGATTTTAAGGACATTTGACACATCATTTTTCAAATCTGTACGGTTTTTGTCAAATATCTCGGAAACGGAAGCTCGTACAGCAAATTTACCTTTGGGGAATGCTAACTGTAGAATTTGATGAGGAGTAGAATGAGCCCATCTGCGAGGCTCTACGACTTTCGATTCAAAATGTAGCCGATTGAACCACATAATTTTTCATATCTGTACGGTTTTTGTCCGATTTCAAGGACATTTGACACATCATTTTTTCAAATCTGTACGGTTTTTGTCAAATATCTCGGAAACGGAAGCTCGTACAGCAAATTTACCTTTGGGGAATGCTAACTGTAGAATTTGATGAGGAATCGAATGAGCCCATCTGCGAGGCTCTACGACTTTCGATTCAAAATGTAGCCGATTGAACCACATAATTTTTCATATCTGTACGGTTTTTGTCCGATTTCAAGGACATTTGACACATCATTTTTCAAATCTGTACGGTTTTTGTCAAATATCTCGGAAACGGAAGCTCGTACAGCAAATTTACCTTTGGGGAATGCTAACTGTAGAATTTGATGAGGAGTAGAATGAGCCCATCTGCGAGGCTCTACGACTTTCGATTCAAAACTTATAGCCGTTTGAACCACATAATTTTTCATATCTGTACGGTTTTTGTCAAATATCTCGGAAACGGAAGCTCGTACAGCAAATTTACCTTTGGGGAATGCTAACTGTAGAATTTGATGAGGAGTAGAATGAGCCCATCTGCGAGGCTCTACGACTTTCGATTCAAAATGTAGCCGATTGAACCACATAATTTTTCATATCTGTACGGTTTTTGTCAAATATCTCGGAAACGGAAGCTCGTACAGCAAATTTACCTTTGGGGAATGCTAACTGTAGAATTTGATGAGGAGTAGAATGAGCCCATCTGCGAGGCTCTACGACTTTCGATTCAAAATGTAGCCGATTGAACCACATAATTTTTCATATCTGTACGGTTTTTGTCAAATATCTCGGAAACGGAAGCTCGTACAGCAAATTTACCTTTGGGGAATGCTAACTGTAGAATTTGATGAGGAGTAGAATGAGCCCATCTGCGAGGCTCTACGATTTTCGATTCAAAATGTAGCCGTTTGAACCACATAATTTTTCATATCTGTACGGTTTTTGTCAAATATCTCGGAAACGGAAGCTCGTACAGCAAATTTACCTTTGGGGAATGCTAACTGTAGAATTTGATGAGGAGTAGAATGAGCCCATCTGCGAGGCTCTACGACTTTCGATTCAAAACGTAGCCGATTGAACCACATAATTTTTCATATCTGTACGGTTTTTGTCCGATTTCAAGGACATTTGACACATCATTTTTCAAATCTGTACGGTTTTTGTCAAATATCTCGGAAACGGAAGCTCGTACAGCAAATTTACCTTTGGGGAATGCTAACTGTAGAATTTGATGAGGAGTAGAATGAGCCCATCTGCGAGGCTCTACGACTTTCGATTCAAAACGTAGCCGATTGAACCACATAATTTTTCATATCTGTACGGTTTTTGTCCGATTTCAAGGACATTTGACACATCATTTTTCAAATCTGTACGGTTTTTGTCAAATATCTCGGAAACGGAAGCTCGTACAGCAAATTTACCTTTGGGGAATGCTAACTGTAGAATTTGATGAGGAGTAGAATGAGCCCATCTGCGAGGCTCTACGACTTTCGATTCAAAATGTAGCCGATTGAACCACATCATTTTTCATATCTGTACGGTTTTTGTCAAATATCTCGGAAACGGAAGCTCGTACAGCAAATTTACCTTTGGGGAATGCTAACTGTAGAATTTGATGAGGAATCGAATGAGCCCATCTGCGAGGCTCTACGACTTTCGATTCAAAATGTAGCCGATTGAACCACATAATTTTTCATATCTGTACGGTTTTTGTCCGATTTCAAGGACATTTGACACATCATTTTTCAAATCTGTACGTTTTTTGTCAAATATCTCGGAAACGGAAGCTCGTACAGCAAATTTACCTGCACAGGGGAATGCTAACTGTAGAATTTGATGAGGAGTAGAATGAGCCCATCTGCGAGGCTCTACGACTTTCGATTCAAAACTTATAGCCGTTTGAACCACATAATTTTTCATATCTGTACGGTTTTTGTCAAATATCTCGGAAACGGAAGCTCGTACAGCAAATTTACCTTTGGGGAATGCTAACTGTAGAATTTGATGAGGAGTAGAATGAGCCCATCTGCGAGGCTCTACGACTTTCGATTCAAAATTTATAGCCGTTTAAACCACATAATTTTTCATATCTGTACGGTTTTTGTCCGATTTCAAGGACATTTGACACATCATTTTTCAAATCTGTACGGTTTTTGTCAAATATCTCGGAAACGGAAGCTCGTACAGCAAATTTACCTTTGGGGAATGCTAACTGTAGAATTTGATGAGGAGTAGAATGAGCCCATCTGCGAGGCTCTACGATTTTCGATTCAAAATGTAGCCGTTTGAACCACATAATTTTTCATATCTGTACGGTTTTTGTCCGATTTCAAGGACATTTGACACATCATTTTTTCAAATCTGTACGGTTTTTGTCAAATATCTCGGAAACGGAAGCTCGTACAGCAAATTTACCTTCGGGGAATGCTAACTGTAGAATTTGATGAGGAATCGAATGAGCCCATCTGCGAGGCTCTACGACTTTCGATTCAAAATGTAGCCGATTGAACCACATAATTTTTCATATCTGTACGGTTTTTGTCCGATTTCAAGGACATTTGACACATCATTTTTTCAAATCTGTACGGTTTTTGTCAAATATCTCGGAAACGGAAGCTCGTACAGCAAATTTACCTTTGGGGAATGCTAACTGTAGAATTTGATGAGGAATCGAATGAGCCCATCTGCGAGGCTCTACGACTTTCGATTCAAAATGTAGCCGATTGAACCACATAATTTTTCATATCTGTACGGTTTTTGTCCGATTTCAAGGACATTTGACACATCATTTTTCAAATCTGTACGGTTTTTGTCAAATATCTCGGAAACGGAAGCTCGTACAGCAAATTTACCTTTGGGGAATGCTAACTGTAGAATTTGATGAGGAGTAGAATGAGCCCATCTGCGAGGCTCTACGACTTTCGATTCAAAATGTAGCCGTTTGAACCACATAATTTTTCATATCTGTATGGTTTTTGTCCGATTTCAAGGACATTTGACACATCATTTTTTCAAATCTGTACGGTTTTTGTCAAATATCTCGGAAACGGAAGCTCGTACAGCAAATTTACCTTTGGGGAATGCTAACTGTAGAATTTGATGATGGGTAGAATGAGCCCATCTGCGAGGCTCTACGACTTTCGATTCAAAACTTATAGCCGTTTGAACCACATAATTTTTCATATCTGTACGGTTTTTGTCAAATATCTCGGAAACGGAAGCTCGTACAGCAAATTTACCTTCGGGAATGCTAACTGTAGAATTTGATGAGGAATCGAATGAGCCCATCTGCGAGGCTCTACGACTTTCGATTCAAAATGTAGCCGATTGAACCACATAATTTTTCATATCTGTACGGTTTTTGTCCGATTTCAAGGACATTTGACACATCATTTTTCAAATCTGTACGGTTTTTGTCAAATATCTCGGAAACGGAAGCTCGTACAGCAAATTTACCTGCATAGGGGAATGCTAACTGTAGAATTTGATGAGGAGTAGAATGAGCCCATCTGCGAGGCTCTACGACTTTCGATTCAAAATGTAGCCGTTTGAACCACATAATTTTTCATATCTGTACGGTTTTTGTCCGATTTCAAGGACATTTGACACATCATTTTTTCAAATCTGTACGGTTTTTGTCAAATATCTCGGAAACGGAAGCTCGTACAGCAAATTTACCTTTGGGGAATGCTAACTGTAGAATTTGATGAGGAATCGAATGAGCCCATCTGCGAGGCTCTACGACTTTCGATTCAAAATGTAGCCGATTGAACCACATAATTTTTCATATCTGTACGGTTTTTGTCCGATTTCAAGGACATTTGACACATCATTTTTCAAATCTGTACGGTTTTTGTCAAATATCTCGGAAACGGAAGCTCGTACAGCAAATTTACCTTTGGGGAATGCTAACTGTAGAATTTGATGAGGAGTAGAATGAGCCCATCTGCGAGGCTCTACGACTTTCGATTCAAAATGTAGCCGTTTGAACCACATCATTTTTCATATCTGTATGGTTTTTGTCCGATTTCAAGGACATTTGACACATCATTTTTTCAAATCTGTACGGTTTTTGTCAAATATCTCGGAAACGGAAGCTCGTACAGCAAATTTACCTTTGGGGAATGCTAACTGTAGAATTTGATGATGGGTAGAATGAGCCCATCTGCGAGGCTCTACGACTTTCGATTCAAAACTTATAGCCGTTTGAACCACATAATTTTTCATATCTGTACGGTTTTTGTCAAATATCTCGGAAACGGAAGCTCGTACAGCAAATTTACCTTTGGGGAATGCTAACTGTAGAATTTGATGAGGAGTAGAATGAGCCCATCTGCGAGGCTCTACGACTTTCGATTCAAAATGTAGCCGATTGAACCACATCATTTTTCATATCTGTACGGTTTTTGTCAAATATCTCGGAAACGGAAGCTCGTACAGCAAATTTACCTTCGGGGAATGCTAACTGTAGAATTTGATGAGGAATCGAATGAGCCCATCTGCGAGGCTCTACGACTTTCGATTCAAAATGGTAGCCGATTGAACCACATAATTTTTCATATCTGTACGGTTTTTGTCCGATTTTAAGGACATTTGACACATCATTTTTCAAATCTGTACGGTTTTTGTCAAATATCTCGGAAACGGAAGCTCGTACAGCAAATTTACCTTTGGGGAATGCTAACTGTAGAATTTGATGAGGAGTAGAATGAGCCCATCTGCGAGGCTCTACGACTTTCGATTCAAAATGTAGCCGATTGAACCACATAATTTTTCATATCTGTACGGTTTTTGTCCGATTTCAAGGACATTTGACACATCATTTTTTCAAATCTGTACGGTTTTTGTCAAATATCTCGGAAACGGAAGCTCGTACAGCAAATTTACCTTTGGGGAATGCTAACTGTAGAATTTGATGAGGAATCGAATGAGCCCATCTGCGAGGCTCTACGACTTTCGATTCAAAATGTAGCCGATTGAACCACATAATTTTTCATATCTGTACGGTTTTTGTCCGATTTCAAGGACATTTGACACATCATTTTTCAAATCTGTACGGTTTTTGTCAAATATCTCGGAAACGGAAGCTCGTACAGCAAATTTACCTTTGGGGAATGCTAACTGTAGAATTTGATGAGGAGTAGAATGAGCCCATCTGCGAGGCTCTACGACTTTCGATTCAAAACTTATAGCCGTTTGAACCACATAATTTTTCATATCTGTACGGTTTTTGTCAAATATCTCGGAAACGGAAGCTCGTACAGCAAATTTACCTTTGGGGAATGCTAACTGTAGAATTTGATGAGGAGTAGAATGAGCCCATCTGCGAGGCTCTACGACTTTCGATTCAAAATGTAGCCGATTGAACCACATAATTTTTCATATCTGTACGGTTTTTGTCAAATATCTCGGAAACGGAAGCTCGTACAGCAAATTTACCTTTGGGGAATGCTAACTGTAGAATTTGATGAGGAGTAGAATGAGCCCATCTGCGAGGCTCTACGACTTTCGATTCAAAATGTAGCCGATTGAACCACATAATTTTTCATATCTGTACGGTTTTTGTCAAATATCTCGGAAACGGAAGCTCGTACAGCAAATTTACCTTTGGGGAATGCTAACTGTAGAATTTGATGAGGAGTAGAATGAGCCCATCTGCGAGGCTCTACGATTTTCGATTCAAAATGTAGCCGTTTGAACCACATAATTTTTCATATCTGTACGGTTTTTGTCAAATATCTCGGAAACGGAAGCTCGTACAGCAAATTTACCTTTGGGGAATGCTAACTGTAGAATTTGATGAGGAGTAGAATGAGCCCATCTGCGAGGCTCTACGACTTTCGATTCAAAACGTAGCCGATTGAACCACATAATTTTTCATATCTGTACGGTTTTTGTCCGATTTCAAGGACATTTGACACATCATTTTTCAAATCTGTACGGTTTTTGTCAAATATCTCGGAAACGGAAGCTCGTACAGCAAATTTACCTTTGGGGAATGCTAACTGTAGAATTTGATGAGGAGTAGAATGAGCCCATCTGCGAGGCTCTACGACTTTCGATTCAAAATGTAGCCGATTGAACCACATCATTTTTCATATCTGTACGGTTTTTGTCAAATATCTCGGAAACGGAAGCTCGTACAGCAAATTTACCTTTGGGGAATGCTAACTGTAGAATTTGATGAGGAATCGAATGAGCCCATCTGCGAGGCTCTACGACTTTCGATTCAAAATGTAGCCGATTGAACCACATAATTTTTCATATCTGTACGGTTTTTGTCCGATTTCAAGGACATTTGACACATCATTTTTCAAATCTGTACGTTTTTTGTCAAATATCTCGGAAACGGAAGCTCGTACAGCAAATTTACCTGCACAGGGGAATGCTAACTGTAGAATTTGATGAGGAGTAGAATGAGCCCATCTGCGAGGCTCTACGACTTTCGATTCAAAACTTATAGCCGTTTGAACCACATAATTTTTCATATCTGTACGGTTTTTGTCAAATATCTCGGAAACGGAAGCTCGTACAGCAAATTTACCTTTGGGGAATGCTAACTGTAGAATTTGATGAGGAGTAGAATGAGCCCATCTGCGAGGCTCTACGACTTTCGATTCAAAATTTATAGCCGTTTAAACCACATAATTTTTCATATCTGTACGGTTTTTGTCCGATTTCAAGGACATTTGACACATCATTTTTCAAATCTGTACGGTTTTTGTCAAATATCTCGGAAACGGAAGCTCGTACAGCAAATTTACCTTTGGGGAATGCTAACTGTAGAATTTGATGAGGAGTAGAATGAGCCCATCTGCGAGGCTCTACGATTTTCGATTCAAAATGTAGCCGTTTGAACCACATAATTTTTCATATCTGTACGGTTTTTGTCCGATTTCAAGGACATTTGACACATCATTTTTTCAAATCTGTACGGTTTTTGTCAAATATCTCGGAAACGGAAGCTCGTACAGCAAATTTACCTTCGGGGAATGCTAACTGTAGAATTTGATGAGGAATCGAATGAGCCCATCTGCGAGGCTCTACGACTTTCGATTCAAAATGTAGCCGATTGAACCACATAATTTTTCATATCTGTACGGTTTTTGTCCGATTTCAAGGACATTTGACACATCATTTTTTCAAATCTGTACGGTTTTTGTCAAATATCTCGGAAACGGAAGCTCGTACAGCAAATTTACCTTTGGGGAATGCTAACTGTAGAATTTGATGAGGAATCGAATGAGCCCATCTGCGAGGCTCTACGACTTTCGATTCAAAATGTAGCCGATTGAACCACATAATTTTTCATATCTGTACGGTTTTTGTCCGATTTCAAGGACATTTGACACATCATTTTTCAAATCTGTACGGTTTTTGTCAAATATCTCGGAAACGGAAGCTCGTACAGCAAATTTACCTTTGGGGAATGCTAACTGTAGAATTTGATGAGGAGTAGAATGAGCCCATCTGCGAGGCTCTACGACTTTCGATTCAAAATGTAGCCGTTTGAACCACATAATTTTTCATATCTGTATGGTTTTTGTCCGATTTCAAGGACATTTGACACATCATTTTTTGAAATCTGTACGGTTTTTGTCAAATATCTCGGAAACGGAAGCTCGTACAGCAAATTTACCTTTGGGGAATGCTAACTGTAGAATTTGATGATGGGTAGAATGAGCCCATCTGCGAGGCTCTACGACTTTCGATTCAAAACTTATAGCCGTTTGAACCACATAATTTTTCATATCTGTACGGTTTTTGTCAAATATCTCGGAAACGGAAGCTCGTACAGCAAATTTACCTTCGGGAATGCTAACTGTAGAATTTGATGAGGAATCGAATGAGCCCATCTGCGAGGCTCTACGACTTTCGATTCAAAATGTAGCCGATTGAACCACATAATTTTTCATATCTGTACGGTTTTTGTCCGATTTCAAGGACATTTGACACATCATTTTTCAAATCTGTACGGTTTTTGTCAAATATCTCGGAAACGGAAGCTCGTACAGCAAATTTACCTGCATAGGGGAATGCTAACTGTAGAATTTGATGAGGAGTAGAATGAGCCCATCTGCGAGGCTCTACGACTTTCGATTCAAAATGTAGCCGTTTGAACCACATAATTTTTCATATCTGTACGGTTTTTGTCCGATTTCAAGGACATTTGACACATCATTTTTTCAAATCTGTACGGTTTTTGTCAAATATCTCGGAAACGGAAGCTCGTACAGCAAATTTACCTTTGGGGAATGCTAACTGTAGAATTTGATGAGGAATCGAATGAGCCCATCTGCGAGGCTCTACGACTTTCGATTCAAAATGTAGCCGATTGAACCACATAATTTTTCATATCTGTACGGTTTTTGTCCGATTTCAAGGACATTTGACACATCATTTTTCAAATCTGTACGGTTTTTGTCAAATATCTCGGAAACGGAAGCTCGTACAGCAAATTTACCTTTGGGGAATGCTAACTGTAGAATTTGATGAGGAGTAGAATGAGCCCATCTGCGAGGCTCTACGACTTTCGATTCAAAATGTAGCCGTTTGAACCACATAATTTTTCATATCTGTATGGTTTTTGTCCGATTTCAAGGACATTTGACACATCATTTTTTCAAATCTGTACGGTTTTTGTCAAATATCTCGGAAACGGAAGCTCGTACAGCAAATTTACCTTTGGGGAATGCTAACTGTAGAATTTGATGATGGGTAGAATGAGCCCATCTGCGAGGCTCTACGACTTTCGATTCAAAACTTATAGCCGTTTGAACCACATAATTTTTCATATCTGTACGGTTTTTGTCAAATATCTCGGAAACGGAAGCTCGTACAGCAAATTTACCTTCGGGAATGCTAACTGTAGAATTTGATGAGGAATCGAATGAGCCCATCTGCGAGGCTCTACGACTTTCGATTCAAAATGTAGCCGATTGAACCACATAATTTTTCATATCTGTACGGTTTTTGTCCGATTTCAAGGACATTTGACACATCATTTTTCAAATCTGTACGGTTTTTGTCAAATATCTCGGAAACGGAAGCTCGTACAGCAAATTTACCTGCATAGGGGAATGCTAACTGTAGAATTTGATGAGGAGTAGAATGAGCCCATCTGCGAGGCTCTACGACTTTCGATTCAAAATGTAGCCGTTTGAACCACATAATTTTTCATATCTGTACGGTTTTTGTCCGATTTCAAGGACATTTGACACATCATTTTTCAAATCTGTACGGTTTTTGTCAAATATCTCGGAAACGGAAGCTCGTACAGCAAATTTACCTTTGGGGAATGCTAACTGTAGAATTTGATGAGGAGTAGAATGAGCCCATCTGCGAGGCTCTACGACTTTCGATTCAAAACTTATAGCCGTTTGAACCACATAATTTTTCATATCTGTACGGTTTTTGTCAAATATCTCGGAAACGGAAGCTCGTACAGCAAATTTACCTTTGGGGAATGCTAACTGTAGAATTTGATGAGGAGTAGAATGAGCCCATCTGCGAGGCTCTACGACTTTCGATTCAAAATGTAGCCGATTGAACCACATAATTTTTCATATCTGTACGGTTTTTGTCAAATATCTCGGAAACGGAAGCTCGTACAGCAAATTTACCTTCGGGGAATGCTAACTGTAGAATTTGATGAGGAATCGAATGAGCCCATCTGCGAGGCTCTACGACTTTCGATTCAAAATGGTAGCCGATTGAACCACATAATTTTTCATATCTGTACGGTTTTTGTCCGATTTCAAGGACATTTGACACATCATTTTTTCAAATCTGTACGGTTTTTGTCAAATATCTCGGAAACGGAAGCTCGTACAGCAAATTTACCTTTGGGGAATGCTAACTGTAGAATTTGATGAGGAATCGAATGAGCCCATCTGCGAGGCTCTACGACTTTCGATTCAAAATGTAGCCGATTGAACCACATAATTTTTCATATCTGTACGGTTTTTGTCCGATTTCAAGGACATTTGACACATCATTTTTCAAATCTGTACGGTTTTTGTCAAATATCTCGGAAACGGAAGCTCGTACAGCAAATTTACCTTTGGGGAATGCTAACTGTAGAATTTGATGAGGAGTAGAATGAGCCCATCTGCGAGGCTCTACGACTTTCGATTCAAAACTTATAGCCGTTTGAACCACATAATTTTTCATATCTGTACGGTTTTTGTCAAATATCTCGGAAACGGAAGCTCGTACAGCAAATTTACCTTTGGGGAATGCTAACTGTAGAATTTGATGAGGAGTAGAATGAGCCCATCTGCGAGGCTCTACGACTTTCGATTCAAAATGTAGCCGATTGAACCACATAATTTTTCATATCTGTACGGTTTTTGTCAAATATCTCGGAAACGGAAGCTCGTACAGCAAATTTACCTTTGGGGAATGCTAACTGTAGAATTTGATGAGGAGTAGAATGAGCCCATCTGCGAGGCTCTACGACTTTCGATTCAAAATGTAGCCGTTTGAACCACATAATTTTTCATATCTGTACGGTTTTTGTCAAATATCTCGGAAACGGAAGCTCGTACAGCAAATTTACCTTTGGGGAATGCTAACTGTAGAATTTGATGAGGAGTAGAATGAGCCCATCTGCGAGGCTCTACGACTTTCGATTCAAAACGTAGCCGATTGAACCACATAATTTTTCATATCTGTACGGTTTTTGTCCGATTTCAAGGACATTTGACACATCATTTTTCAAATCTGTACGGTTTTTGTCAAATATCTCGGAAACGGAAGCTCGTACAGCAAATTTACCTTTGGGGAATGCTAACTGTAGAATTTGATGAGGAGTAGAATGAGCCCATCTGCGAGGCTCTACGACTTTCGATTCAAAATGTAGCCGATTGAACCACATCATTTTTCATATCTGTACGGTTTTTGTCAAATATCTCGGAAACGGAAGCTCGTACAGCAAATTTACCTTTGGGGAATGCTAACTGTAGAATTTGATGAGGAATCGAATGAGCCCATCTGCGAGGCTCTACGACTTTCGATTCAAAATGTAGCCGATTGAACCACATAATTTTTCATATCTGTACGGTTTTTGTCCGATTTCAAGGACATTTGACACATCATTTTTCAAATCTGTACGTTTTTTGTCAAATATCTCGGAAACGGAAGCTCGTACAGCAAATTTACCTGCACAGGGGAATGCTAACTGTAGAATTTGATGAGGAGTAGAATGAGCCCATCTGCGAGGCTCTACGACTTTCGATTCAAAACTTATAGCCGTTTGAACCACATAATTTTTCATATCTGTACGGTTTTTGTCAAATATCTCGGAAACGGAAGCTCGTACAGCAAATTTACCTTTGGGGAATGCTAACTGTAGAATTTGATGAGGAGTAGAATGAGCCCATCTGCGAGGCTCTACGACTTTCGATTCAAAATTTATAGCCGTTTAAACCACATAATTTTTCATATCTGTACGGTTTTTGTCCGATTTCAAGGACATTTGACACATCATTTTTCAAATCTGTACGGTTTTTGTCAAATATCTCGGAAACGGAAGCTCGTACAGCAAATTTACCTTTGGGGAATGCTAACTGTAGAATTTGATGAGGAGTAGAATGAGCCCATCTGCGAGGCTCTACGACTTTCGATTCAAAATGTAGCCGATTGAACCACATAAATTTTCATATCTGTACGGTTTTTGTCCGATTTCAAGGACATTTGACACATCATTTTTCAAATCTGTACGTTTTTTGTCAAATATCTCGGAAACGGAAGCTCGTACAGCAAATTTACCTTCGGGGAATGCTAACTGTAGAATTTGATGAGGAATCGAATGAGCCCATCTGCGAGGCTCTACGACTTTCGATTCAAAATGTAGCCGATTGAACCACATAATTTTTCATATCTGTACGGTTTTTGTCCGATTTCAAGGACATTTGACACATCATTTTTCAAATCTGTACGTTTTTTGTCAAATATCTCGGAAACGGAAGCTCGTACAGCAAATTTACCTGCACAGGGGAATGCTAACTGTAGAATTTGATGAGGAGTAGAATGAGCCCATCTGCGAGGCTCTACGACTTTCGATTCAAAAGTTATAGCCGTTTGAACCACATAATTTTTCATATCTGTACGGTTTTTGTCAAATATCTCGGAAACGGAAGCTCGTACAGCAAATTTACCTGCGTAGGGGAATGCTAACTGTAGAATTTGATGAGGAGTAGAATGAGCCCATCTGCGAGGCTCTACGATTTTCGATTCAAAATGTAGCCGTTTGAACCACATAATTTTTCATATCTGTACGGTTTTTGTCCGATTTCAAGGACATTTGACACATCATTTTTTCAAATCTGTACGGTTTTTGTCAAATATCTCGGAAACGGAAGCTCGTACAGCAAATTTACCTTCGGGGAATGCTAACTGTAGAATTTGATGAGGAATCGAATGAGCCCATCTGCGAGGCTCTACGACTTTCGATTCAAAATGTAGCCGATTGAACCACATAATTTTTCATATCTGTACGTTTTTTGTCCGATTTCAAGGACATTTGACACATCATTTTTTCAAATCTGTACGGTTTTTGTCAAATATCTCGGAAACGGAAGCTCGTACAGCAAATTTACCTTTGGGGAATGCTAACTGTAGAATTTGATGAGGAATCGAATGAGCCCATCTGCGAGGCTCTACGACTTTCGATTCAAAATGTAGCCGATTGAACCACATAATTTTTCATATCTGTACGGTTTTTGTCCGATTTCAAGGACATTTGACACATCATTTTTCAAATCTGTACGGTTTTTGTCAAATATCTCGGAAACGGAAGCTCGTACAGCAAATTTACCTTTCGGGAATGCTAACTGTAGAATTTGATGAGGAGTAGAATGAGCCCATCTGCGAGGCTCTACGACTTTCGATTCAAAATGTAGCCGTTTGAACCACATAATTTTTCATATCTGTATGGTTTTTGTCCGATTTCAAGGACATTTGACACATCATTTTTTCAAATCTGTACGGTTTTTGTCAAATATCTCGGAAACGGAAGCTCGTACAGCAAATTTACCTTTGGGGAATGCTAACTGTAGAATTTGATGATGGGTAGAATGAGCCCATCTGCGAGGCTCTACGACTTTCGATTCAAAACTTATAGCCGTTTGAACCACATAATTTTTCATATCTGT
This sequence comes from Borostomias antarcticus, assembly GCF_949987555.1. Classification (NCBI taxonomy): domain Eukaryota; kingdom Metazoa; phylum Chordata; class Actinopteri; order Stomiiformes; family Stomiidae; genus Borostomias; species Borostomias antarcticus. The sequence continues at coordinate 98,835 of NW_028176001.1, forward strand.
ACGGTTTTTGTCAAATATCTCGGAAACGGAAGCTCGTACAGCAAATTTACCTTCGGGAATGCTAACTGTAGAATTTGATGAGGAATCGAATGAGCCCATCTGCGAGGCTCTACGACTTTCGATTCAAAATGTAGCCGATTGAACCACATAATTTTTCATATCTGTACGGTTTTTGTCCGATTTCAAGGACATTTGACACATCATTTTTCAAATCTGTACGGTTTTTGTCAAATATCTCGGAAACGGAAGCTCGTACAGCAAATTTACCTGCATAGGGGAATGCTAACTGTAGAATTTGATGAGGAGTAGAATGAGCCCATCTGCGAGGCTCTACGACTTTCGATTCAAAATGTAGCCGTTTGAACCACATAATTTTTCATATCTGTACGGTTTTTGTCCGATTTCAAGGACATTTGACACATCATTTTTTCAAATCTGTACGGTTTTTGTCAAATATCTCGGAAACGGAAGCTCGTACAGCAAATTTACCTTTGGGGAATGCTAACTGTAGAATTTGATGATGGGTAGATTGAGCCCATCTGCGAGGCTCTACGACTTTCGATTCAAAACTTATAGCCGTTTGAACCACATAATTTTTCATATCTGTACGGTTTTTGTCAAATATCTCGGAAACGGAAGCTCGTACAGCAAATTTACCTTCGGGAATGCTAACTGTAGAATTTGATGAGGAATCGAATGAGCCCATCTGCGAGGCTCTACGACTTTCGATTCAAAATGTAGCCGATTGAACCACATAATTTTTCATATCTGTACGGTTTTTGTCAAATATCTCGGAAACGGAAGCTCGTACAGCAAATTTACCTTCGGGGAATGCTAACTGTAGAATTTGATGAGGAATCGAATGAGCCCATCTGCGAGGCTCTACGACTTTCGATTCAAAATGTAGCCGATTGAACCACATAATTTTTCATATCTGTACGGTTTTTGTCCGACTTCAAGGACATTTGACACATCATTTTTCAAATCTGTACGGTTTTTGTCAAATATCTCGGAAACGGAAGCTCGTACAGCAAATTTACCTTTGGGGAATGCTAACTGTAGAATTTGATGAGGAGTAGAATGAGCCCATCTGCGAGGCTCTACGACTTTCAATTCAAAAGTTATAGCCGTTTGAACCACATCATTTTTCATATCTGTACGGTTTTTGTTAAATATCTCGGAAACGGAAGCTCGTACAGCAAATTTACCTGCATAGGGGAATGCTAACTGTAGAATTTGATGAGGAGTAGAATGAGCCCATCTGCGAGGCTCTACGACTTTCGATTCAAAATGTAGCCGATTGAACCACATCATTTTTCATATCTGTACGGTTTTTGTCAAATATCTCGGAAACGGAAGCTCGTACAGCAAATTTACCTTTGGGGAATGCTAACTGTAGAATTTGATGAGGAATCGAATGAGCCCATCTGCGAGGCTCTACGACTTTCGATTCAAAATGTAGCCGATTGAACCACATAATTTTTCATATCTGTACGGTTTTTGTCCGATTTCAAGGACATTTGACACATCATTTTTCAAATCTGTACGTTTTTTGTCAAATATCTCGGAAACGGAAGCTCGTACAGCAAATTTACCTGCACAGGGGAATGCTAACTGTAGAATTTGATGAGGAGTAGAATGAGCCCATCTGCGAGGCTCTACGACTTTCGATTCAAAACTTATAGCCGTTTGAACCACATAATTTTTCATATCTGTACGGTTTTTGTCAAATATCTCGGAAACGGAAGCTCGTACAGCAAATTTACCTTTGGGGAATGCTAACTGTAGAATTTGATGAGGAGTAGAATGAGCCCATCTGCGAGGCTCTACGACTTTCGATTCAAAATTTATAGCCGTTTAAACCACATAATTTTTCATATCTGTACGGTTTTTGTCCGATTTCAAGGACATTTGACACATCATTTTTCAAATCTGTACGGTTTTTGTCAAATATCTCGGAAACGGAAGCTCGTACAGCAAATTTACCTTTGGGGAATGCTAACTGTAGAATTTGATGAGGAGTAGAATGAGCCCATCTGCGAGGCTCTACGACTTTCGATTCAAAATGTAGCCGATTGAACCACATAAATTTTCATATCTGTACGGTTTTTGTCCGATTTCAAGGACATTTGACACATCATTTTTCAAATCTGTACGTTTTTTGTCAAATATCTCGGAAACGGAAGCTCGTACAGCAAATTTACCTTCGGGGAATGCTAACTGTAGAATTTGATGAGGAGTAGAATGAGCCCATCTGCGAGGCTCTACGACTTTCGATTCAAAAGTTATAGCCGTTTGAACCACATAATTTTTCATATCTGTACGGTTTTTGTCAAATATCTCGGAAACGGAAGCTCGTACAGCAAATTTACCTGCGTAGGGGAATGCTAACTGTAGAATTTGATGAGGAGTAGAATGAGCCCATCTGCGAGGCTCTACGATTTTCGATTCAAAATGTAGCCGTTTGAACCACATAATTTTTCATATCTGTACGGTTTTTGTCCGATTTCAAGGACATTTGACACATCATTTTTTCAAATCTGTACGGTTTTTGTCAAATATCTCGGAAACGGAAGCTCGTACAGCAAATTTACCTTCGGGGAATGCTAACTGTAGAATTTGATGAGGAATCGAATGAGCCCATCTGCGAGGCTCTACGACTTTCGATTCAAAATGTAGCCGATTGAACCACATAATTTTTCATATCTGTACGTTTTTTGTCCGATTTCAAGGACATTTGACACATCATTTTTTCAAATCTGTACGGTTTTTGTCAAATATCTCGGAAACGGAAGCTCGTACAGCAAATTTACCTTTGGGGAATGCTAACTGTAGAATTTGATGAGGAATCGAATGAGCCCATCTGCGAGGCTCTACGACTTTCGATTCAAAATGTAGCCGATTGAACCACATAATTTTTCATATCTGTACGGTTTTTGTCCGATTTCAAGGACATTTGACACATCATTTTTCAAATCTGTACGGTTTTTGTCAAATATCTCGGAAACGGAAGCTCGTACAGCAAATTTACCTTTGGGGAATGCTAACTGTAGAATTTGATGAGGAGTAGAATGAGCCCATCTGCGAGGCTCTACGACTTTCGATTCAAAATGTAGCCGTTTGAACCACATAATTTTTCATATCTGTATGGTTTTTGTCCGATTTCAAGGACATTTGACACATCATTTTTTCAAATCTGTACGGTTTTTGTCAAATATCTCGGAAACGGAAGCTCGTACAGCAAATTTACCTTTGGGGAATGCTAACTGTAGAATTTGATGATGGGTAGAATGAGCCCATCTGCGAGGCTCTACGACTTTCGATTCAAAACTTATAGCCGTTTGAACCACATAATTTTTCATATCTGTACGGTTTTTGTCAAATATCTCGGAAACGGAAGCTCGTACAGCAAATTTACCTTCGGGAATGCTAACTGTAGAATTTGATGAGGAATCGAATGAGCCCATCTGCGAGGCTCTACGACTTTCGATTCAAAATGTAGCCGATTGAACCACATAATTTTTCATATCTGTACGGTTTTTGTCCGATTTCAAGGACATTTGACACATCATTTTTCAAATCTGTACGGTTTTTGTCAAATATCTCGGAAACGGAAGCTCGTACAGCAAATTTACCTGCATAGGGGAATGCTAACTGTAGAATTTGATGAGGAGTAGAATGAGCCCATCTGCGAGGCTCTACGACTTTCGATTCAAAATGTAGCCGTTTGAACCACATAATTTTTCATATCTGTACGGTTTTTGTCCGATTTCAAGGACATTTGACACATCATTTTTTCAAATCTGTACGGTTTTTGTCAAATATCTCGGAAACGGAAGCTCGTACAGCAAATTTACCTTTGGGGAATGCTAACTGTAGAATTTGATGATGGGTAGATTGAGCCCATCTGCGAGGCTCTACGACTTTCGATTCAAAACTTATAGCCGTTTGAACCACATAATTTTTCATATCTGTACGGTTTTTGTCAAATATCTCGGAAACGGAAGCTCGTACAGCAAATTTACCTTCGGGAATGCTAACTGTAGAATTTGATGAGGAATCGAATGAGCCCATCTGCGAGGCTCTACGACTTTCGATTCAAAATGTAGCCGATTGAACCACATAATTTTTCATATCTGTACGGTTTTTGTCAAATATCTCGGAAACGGAAGCTCGTACAGCAAATTTACCTTCGGGGAATGCTAACTGTAGAATTTGATGAGGAATCGAATGAGCCCATCTGCGAGGCTCTACGACTTTCGATTCAAAATGTAGCCGATTGAACCACATAATTTTTCATATCTGTACGGTTTTTGTCCGATTTCAAGGACATTTGACACATCATTTTTCAAATCTGTACGGTTTTTGTCAAATATCTCGGAAACGGAAGCTCGTACAGCAAATTTACCTTTGGGGAATGCTAACTGTAGAATTTGATGAGGAGTAGAATGAGCCCATCTGCGAGGCTCTACGACTTTCAATTCAAAAGTTATAGCCGTTTGAACCACATCATTTTTCATATCTGTACGGTTTTTGTTAAATATCTCGGAAACGGAAGCTCGTACAGCAAATTTACCTGCATAGGGGAATGCTAACTGTAGAATTTGATGAGGAGTAGAATGAGCCCATCTGCGAGGCTCTACGACTTTCGATTCAAAATGTAGCCGTTTGAACCACATAATTTTTCATATCTGTACGGTTTTTGTCCGATTTCAAGGACATTTGACACATCATTTTTCAAATCTGTACGGTTTTTGTCAAATATCTCGGAAACGGAAGCTCGTACAGCAAATTTACCTTTGGGGAATGCTAACTGTAGAATTTGATGAGGAGTAGAATGAGCCCATCTGCGAGGCTCTACGACTTTCGATTCAAAACTTATAGCCGTTTGAACCACATAATTTTTCATATCTGTACGGTTTTTGTCAAATATCTCGGAAACGGAAGCTCGTACAGCAAATTTACCTTTGGGGAATGCTAACTGTAGAATTTGATGAGGAGTAGAATGAGCCCATCTGCGAGGCTCTACGACTTTCGATTCAAAACGTAGCCGATTGAACCACATAATTTTTCATATCTGTACGGTTTTTGTCCGATTTCAAGGACATTTGACACATCATTTTTCAAATCTGTACGGTTTTTGTCAAATATCTCGGAAACGGAAGCTCGTACAGCAAATTTACCTTTGGGGAATGCTAACTGTAGAATTTGATGAGGAGTAGAATGAGCCCATCTGCGAGGCTCTACGACTTTCGATTCAAAACTTATAGCCGTTTGAACCACATAATTTTTCATATCTGTACGGTTTTTGTCAAATATCTCGGAAACGGAAGCTCGTACAGCAAATTTACCTTTGGGGAATGCTAACTGTAGAATTTGATGAGGAGTAGAATGAGCCCATCTGCGAGGCTCTACGACTTTCGATTCAAAACGTAGCCGATTGAACCACATAATTTTTCATATCTGTACGGTTTTTGTCCGATTTCAAGGACATTTGACACATCATTTTTCAAATCTGTACGGTTTTTGTCAAATATCTCGGAAACGGAAGCTCGTACAGCAAATTTACCTTTGGGGAATGCTAACTGTAGAATTTGATGAGGAGTAGAATGAGCCCATCTGCGAGGCTCTACGACTTTCGATTCAAAACTTATAGCCGTTTGAACCACATAATTTTTCATATCTGTACGGTTTTTGTCAAATATCTCGGAAACGGAAGCTCGTACAGCAAATTTACCTTTGGGGAATGCTAACTGTAGAATTTGATGAGGAGTAGAATGAGCCCATCTGCGAGGCTCTACGACTTTCGATTCAAAACGTAGCCGATTGAACCACATAATTTTTCATATCTGTACGGTTTTTGTCCGATTTCAAGGACATTTGACACATCATTTTTCAAATCTGTACGGTTTTTGTCAAATATCTCGGAAACGGAAGCTCGTACAGCAAATTTACCTTTGGGGAATGCTAACTGTAGAATTTGATGAGGAGTAGAATGAGCCCATCTGCGAGGCTCTACGACTTTCGATTCAAAACTTATAGCCGTTTGAACCACATAATTTTTCATATCTGTACGGTTTTTGTCAAATATCTCGGAAACGGAAGCTCGTACAGCAAATTTACCTGCGGAGGGGAATGCTAACTGTAGAATTTGATGAGGAGTAGAATGAGCCCATCTGCGAGGCTCTACGACTTTCGATTCAAAATGTAGCCGTTTGAACCACATAATTTTTCATATCTGTACGGTTTTTGTCCGATTTCAAGGACATTTGACACATCATTTTTTCAAATCTGTACGGTTTTTGTCAAATATCTCGGAAACGGAAGCTCGTACAGCAAATTTACCTTCGGGGAATGCTAACTGTAGAATTTGATGAGGAATCGAATGAGCCCATCTGCGAGGCTCTACGACTTTCGATTCAAAATGTAGCCGATTGAACCACATAATTTTTCATATCTGTATGGTTTTTGTCCGATTTCAAGGACATTTGACACATCATTTTTTCAAATCTGTACGGTTTTTGTCAAATATCTCGGAAACGGAAGCTCGTACAGCAAATTTACCTTTGGGGAATGCTAACTGTAGAATTTGATGATGGGTAGAATGAGCCCATCTGCGAGGCTCTACGACTTTCGATTCAAAACTTATAGCCGTTTGAACCACATAATTTTTCATATCTGTACGGTTTTTGTCAAATATCTCGGAAACGGAAGCTCGTACAGCAAATTTACCTTCGGGAATGCTAACTGTAGAATTTGATGAGGAATCGAATGAGCCCATCTGCGAGGCTCTACGACTTTCGATTCAAAATGTAGCCGATTGAACCACATAATTTTTCATATCTGTACGGTTTTTGTCCGATTTCAAGGACATTTGACACATCATTTTTCAAATCTGTACGGTTTTTGTCAAATATCTCGGAAACGGAAGCTCGTACAGCAAATTTACCTGCATAGGGGAATGCTAACTGTAGAATTTGATGAGGAGTAGAATGAGCCCATCTGCGAGGCTCTACGACTTTCGATTCAAAATTTATAGCCGTTTAAACCACATAATTTTTCATATCTGTACGGTTTTTGTCCGATTTCAAGGACATTTGACACATCATTTTTCAAATCTGTACGGTTTTTGTCAAATATCTCGGAAACGGAAGCTCGTACAGCAAATTTACCTTTGGGGAATGCTAACTGTAGAATTTGATGAGGAGTAGAATGAGCCCATCTGCGAGGCTCTACGACTTTCGATTCAAAATGTAGCCGATTGAACCACATAATTTTTCATATCTGTACGGTTTTTGTCCGATTTCAAGGACATTTGACACATCATTTTTCAAATCTGTACGTTTTTTGTCAAATATCTCGGAAACGGAAGCTCGTACAGCAAATTTACCTTCGGGGAATGCTAACTGTAGAATTTGATGAGGAATCGAATGAGCCCATCTGCGAGGCTCTACGACTTTCGATTCAAAATGTAGCCGATTGAACCACATAATTTTTCATATCTGTACGGTTTTTGTCCGATTTCAAGGACATTTGACACATCATTTTTCAAATCTGTACGGTTTTTGTCAAATATCTCGGAAACGGAAGCTCGTACAGCAAATTTACCTGCACAGGGGAATGCTAACTGTAGAATTTGATGAGGAGTAGAATGAGCCCATGTGCGAGGCTCTACGACTTTCGATTCAAAAGTTATAGCCGTTTGAACCACATAATTTTTCATATCTGTACGGTTTTTGTCAAATATCTCGGAAACGGAAGCTCGTACAGCAAATTTACCTGCGGAGGGGAATGCTAACTGTAGAATTTGATGAGGAGTAGAATGAGCCCATCTGCGAGGCTCTACGACTTTCGATTCAAAATGTAGCCGTTTGAACCACATAATTTTTCATATCTGTACGGTTTTTGTCCGATTTCAAGGACATTTGACACATCATTTTTTCAAATCTGTACGGTTTTTGTCAAATATCTCGGAAACGGAAGCTCGTACAGCAAATTTACCTTCGGGGAATGCTAACTGTAGAATTTGATGAGGAATCGAATGAGCCCATCTGCGAGGCTCTACGACTTTCGATTCAAAATGTAGCCGATTGAACCACATAATTTTTCATATCTGTATGGTTTTTGTCCGATTTCAAGGACATTTGACACATCATTTTTTCAAATCTGTACGGTTTTTGTCAAATATCTCGGAAACGGAAGCTCGTACAGCAAATTTACCTTTGGGGAATGCTAACTGTAGAATTTGATGATGGGTAGAATGAGCCCATCTGCGAGGCTCTACGACTTTCGATTCAAAACTTATAGCCGTTTGAACCACATAATTTTTCATATCTGTACGGTTTTTGTCAAATATCTCGGAAACGGAAGCTCGTACAGCAAATTTACCTTCGGGAATGCTAACTGTAGAATTTGATGAGGAATCGAATGAGCCCATCTGCGAGGCTCTACGACTTTCGATTCAAAATGTAGCCGATTGAACCACATAATTTTTCATATCTGTACGGTTTTTGTCCGATTTCAAGGACATTTGACACATCATTTTTCAAATCTGTACGGTTTTTGTCAAATATCTCGGAAACGGAAGCTCGTACAGCAAATTTACCTGCATAGGGGAATGCTAACTGTAGAATTTGATGAGGAGTAGAATGAGCCCATCTGCGAGGCTCTACGACTTTCGATTCAAAATGTAGCCGTTTGAACCACATAATTTTTCATATCTGTACGGTTTTTGTCCGATTTCAAGGACATTTGACACATCATTTTTCAAATCTGTACGGTTTTTGTCAAATATCTCGGAAACGGAAGCTCGTACAGCAAATTTACCTTTGGGGAATGCTAACTGTAGAATTTGATGAGGAGTAGAATGAGCCCATCTGCGAGGCTCTACGACTTTCGATTCAAAACTTATAGCCGTTTGAACCACATAATTTTTCATATCTGTACGGTTTTTGTCAAATATCTCGGAAACGGAAGCTCGTACAGCAAATTTACCTTTGGGGAATGCTAACTGTAGAATTTGATGAGGAGTAGAATGAGCCCATCTGCGAGGCTCTACGACTTTCGATTCAAAATGTAGCCGATTGAACCACATAATTTTTCATATCTGTACGGTTTTTGTCAAATATCTCGGAAACGGAAGCTCGTACAGCAAATTTACCTTCGGGGAATGCTAACTGTAGAATTTGATGAGGAATCGAATGAGCCCATCTGCGAGGCTCTACGACTTTCGATTCAAAATGGTAGCCGATTGAACCACATAATTTTTCATATCTGTACGGTTTTTGTCCGATTTTAAGGACATTTGACACATCATTTTTCAAATCTGTACGGTTTTTGTCAAATATCTCGGAAACGGAAGCTCGTACAGCAAATTTACCTTTGGGGAATGCTAACTGTAGAATTTGATGAGGAGTAGAATGAGCCCATCTGCGAGGCTCTACGACTTTCGATTCAAAATGTAGCCGATTGAACCACATAATTTTTCATATCTGTACGGTTTTTGTCCGATTTCAAGGACATTTGACACATCATTTTTTCAAATCTGTACGGTTTTTGTCAAATATCTCGGAAACGGAAGCTCGTACAGCAAATTTACCTTTGGGGAATGCTAACTGTAGAATTTGATGAGGAATCGAATGAGCCCATCTGCGAGGCTCTACGACTTTCGATTCAAAATGTAGCCGATTGAACCACATAATTTTTCATATCTGTACGGTTTTTGTCCGATTTCAAGGACATTTGACACATCATTTTTCAAATCTGTACGGTTTTTGTCAAATATCTCGGAAACGGAAGCTCGTACAGCAAATTTACCTTTGGGGAATGCTAACTGTAGAATTTGATGAGGAGTAGAATGAGCCCATCTGCGAGGCTCTACGACTTTCGATTCAAAACTTATAGCCGTTTGAACCACATAATTTTTCATATCTGTACGGTTTTTGTCAAATATCTCGGAAACGGAAGCTCGTACAGCAAATTTACCTTTGGGGAATGCTAACTGTAGAATTTGATGAGGAGTAGAATGAGCCCATCTGCGAGGCTCTACGACTTTCGATTCAAAATGTAGCCGATTGAACCACATAATTTTTCATATCTGTACGGTTTTTGTCAAATATCTCGGAAACGGAAGCTCGTACAGCAAATTTACCTTTGGGGAATGCTAACTGTAGAATTTGATGAGGAGTAGAATGAGCCCATCTGCGAGGCTCTACGACTTTCGATTCAAAATGTAGCCGTTTGAACCACATAATTTTTCATATCTGTACGGTTTTTGTCAAATATCTCGGAAACGGAAGCTCGTACAGCAAATTTACCTTTGGGGAATGCTAACTGTAGAATTTGATGAGGAGTAGAATGAGCCCATCTGCGAGGCTCTACGACTTTCGATTCAAAACGTAGCCGATTGAACCACATAATTTTTCATATCTGTACGGTTTTTGTCCGATTTCAAGGACATTTGACACATCATTTTTCAAATCTGTACGGTTTTTGTCAAATATCTCGGAAACGGAAGCTCGTACAGCAAATTTACCTTTGGGGAATGCTAACTGTAGAATTTGATGAGGAGTAGAATGAGCCCATCTGCGAGGCTCTACGACTTTCGATTCAAAATGTAGCCGATTGAACCACATCATTTTTCATATCTGTACGGTTTTTGTCAAATATCTCGGAAACGGAAGCTCGTACAGCAAATTTACCTTTGGGGAATGCTAACTGTAGAATTTGATGAGGAATCGAATGAGCCCATCTGCGAGGCTCTACGACTTTCGATTCAAAATGTAGCCGATTGAACCACATAATTTTTCATATCTGTACGGTTTTTGTCCGATTTCAAGGACATTTGACACATCATTTTTCAAATCTGTACGTTTTTTGTCAAATATCTCGGAAACGGAAGCTCGTACAGCAAATTTACCTGCACAGGGGAATGCTAACTGTAGAATTTGATGAGGAGTAGAATGAGCCCATCTGCGAGGCTCTACGACTTTCGATTCAAAACTTATAGCCGTTTGAACCACATAATTTTTCATATCTGTACGGTTTTTGTCAAATATCTCGGAAACGGAAGCTCGTACAGCAAATTTACCTTTGGGGAATGCTAACTGTAGAATTTGATGAGGAGTAGAATGAGCCCATCTGCGAGGCTCTACGACTTTCGATTCAAAATTTATAGCCGTTTAAACCACATAATTTTTCATATCTGTACGGTTTTTGTCCGATTTCAAGGACATTTGACACATCATTTTTCAAATCTGTACGGTTTTTGTCAAATATCTCGGAAACGGAAGCTCGTACAGCAAATTTACCTTTGGGGAATGCTAACTGTAGAATTTGATGAGGAGTAGAATGAGCCCATCTGCGAGGCTCTACGACTTTCGATTCAAAATGTAGCCGATTGAACCACATAATTTTTCATATCTGTACGGTTTTTGTCCGATTTCAAGGACATTTGACACATCATTTTTCAAATCTGTATGTTTTTTGTCAAATATCTCGGAAACGGAAGCTCGTACAGCAAATTTACCTTCGGGGAATGCTAACTGTAGAATTTGATGAGGAATCGAATGAGCCCATCTGCGAGGCTCTACGACTTTCGATTCAAAATGTAGCCGATTGAACCACATAATTTTTCATATCTGTACGGTTTTTGTCCGATTTCAAGGACATTTGACACATCATTTTTCAAATCTGTACGGTTTTTGTCAAATATCTCGGAAACGGAAGCTCGTACAGCAAATTTACCTGCACAGGGGAATGCTAACTGTAGAATTTGATGAGGAGTAGAATGAGCCCTTCTGCGAGGCTCTACGACTTTCGATTCAAAAGTTATAGCCGTTTGAACCACATAATTTTTCATATCTGTACGGTTTTTGTCAAATATCTCGGAAACGGAAGCTCGTACAGCAAATTTACCTGCGTAGGGGAATGCTAACTGTAGAATTTGATGAGGAGTAGAATGAGCCCATCTGCGAGGCTCTACGATTTTCGATTCAAAATGTAGCCGTTTGAACCACATAATTTTTCATATCTGTACGGTTTTTGTCCGATTTCAAGGACATTTGACACATCATTTTTTCAAATCTGTACGGTTTTTGTCAAATATCTCGGAAACGGAAGCTCGTACAGCAAATTTACCTTCGGGGAATGCTAACTGTAGAATTTGATGAGGAATCGAATGAGCCCATCTGCGAGGCTCTACGACTTTCGATTCAAAATGTAGCCGATTGAACCACATAATTTTTCATATCTGTACGGTTTTTGTCCGATTTCAAGGACATTTGACACATCATTTTTTCAAATCTGTACGGTTTTTGTCAAATATCTCGGAAACGGAAGCTCGTACAGCAAATTTACCTTTGGGGAATGCTAACTGTAGAATTTGATGAGGAATCGAATGAGCCCATCTGCGAGGCTCTACGACTTTCGATTCAAAATGTAGCCGATTGAACCACATAATTTTTCATATCTGTACGGTTTTTGTCCGATTTCAAGGACATTTGACACATCATTTTTCAAATCTGTACGGTTTTTGTCAAATATCTCGGAAACGGAAGCTCGTACAGCAAATTTACCTTTGGGGAATGCTAACTGTAGAATTTGATGAGGAGTAGAATGAGCCCATCTGCGAGGCTCTACGACTTTCGATTCAAAATGTAGCCGTTTGAACCACATAATTTTTCATATCTGTACGGTTTTTGTCAAATATCTCGGAAACGGAAGCTCGTACAGCAAATTTACCTTCGGGAATGCTAACTGTAGAATTTGATGAGGAATCGAATGAGCCCATCTGCGAGGCTCTACGACTTTCGATTCAAAATGTAGCCGATTGAACCACATAATTTTTCATATCTGTACGGTTTTTGTCCGATTTCAAGGACATTTGACACATCATTTTTCAAATCTGTACGGTTTTTGTCAAATATCTCGGAAACGGAAGCTCGTACAGCAAATTTACCTGCGTAGGGGAATGCTAACTGTAGAATTTGATGAGGAGTAGAATGAGCCCATCTGCGAGGCTCTACGACTTTCGATTCAAAATGTAGCCGTTTGAACCACATAATTTTTCATATCTGTACGGTTTTTGTCCGATTTCAAGGACATTTGACACATCATTTTTCAAATCTGTACGGTTTTTGTCAAATATCTCGGAAACGGAAGCTCGTACAGCAAATTTACCTTTGGGGAATGCTAACTGTAGAATTTGATGAGGAGTAGAATGAGCCCATCTGCGAGGCTCTATGACTTTCGATTCAAAACTTATAGCCGTTTGAACCACATAATTTTTCATATCTGTACGGTTTTTGTCAAATATCTCGGAAACGGAAGCTCGTACAGCAAATTTACCTTTGGGGAATGCTAACTGTAGAATTTGATGAGGAGTAGAATGAGCCCATCTGCGAGGCTCTACGACTTTCGATTCAAAATGTAGCCGATTGAACCACATAATTTTTCATATCTGTACGGTTTTTGTCAAATATCTCGGAAACGGAAGCTCGTACAGCAAATTTACCTTCGGGGAATGCTAACTGTAGAATTTGATGAGGAATCGAATGAGCCCATCTGCGAGGCTCTACGACTTTCGATTCAAAATGTAGCCGATTGAACCACATAATTTTTCATATCTGTACGGTTTTTGTCAAATATCTCGGAAACGGAAGCTCGTACAGCAAATTTACCTTCGGGGAATGCTAACTGTAGAATTTGATGAGGAATCGAATGAGCCCATCTGCGAGGCTCTACGACTTTCGATTCAAAATGGTAGCCGATTGAACCACATAATTTTTCATATCTGTACGGTTTTTGTCCGATTTTAAGGACATTTGACACATCATTTTTCAAATCTGTACGGTTTTTGTCAAATATCTCGGAAACGGAAGCTCGTACAGCAAATTTACCTTTGGGGAATGCTAACTGTAGAATTTGATGAGGAGTAGAATGAGCCCATCTGCGAGGCTCTACGACTTTCGATTCAAAATGTAGCCGATTGAACCACATAATTTTTCATATCTGTACGGTTTTTGTCCGATTTCAAGGACATTTGACACATCATTTTTTCAAATCTGTACGGTTTTTGTCAAATATCTCGGAAACGGAAGCTCGTACAGCAAATTTACCTTTGGGGAATGCTAACTGTAGAATTTGATGAGGAATCGAATGAGCCCATCTGCGAGGCTCTACGACTTTCGATTCAAAATGTAGCCGATTGAACCACATAATTTTTCATATCTGTACGGTTTTTGTCCGATTTCAAGGACATTTGACACATCATTTTTCAAATCTGTACGGTTTTTGTCAAATATCTCGGAAACGGAAGCTCGTACAGCAAATTTACCTTTGGGGAATGCTAACTGTAGAATTTGATGAGGAGTAGAATGAGCCCATCTGCGAGGCTCTACGACTTTCGATTCAAAACTTATAGCCGTTTGAACCACATAATTTTTCATATCTGTACGGTTTTTGTCAAATATCTCGGAAACGGAAGCTCGTACAGCAAATTTACCTTTGGGGAATGCTAACTGTAGAATTTGATGAGGAGTAGAATGAGCCCATCTGCGAGGCTCTACGACTTTCGATTCAAAATGTAGCCGATTGAACCACATAATTTTTCATATCTGTACGGTTTTTGTCAAATATCTCGGAAACGGAAGCTCGTACAGCAAATTTACCTTTGGGGAATGCTAACTGTAGAATTTGATGAGGAGTAGAATGAGCCCATCTGCGAGGCTCTACGACTTTCGATTCAAAATGTAGCCGTTTGAACCACATAATTTTTCATATCTGTACGGTTTTTGTCAAATATCTCGGAAACGGAAGCTCGTACAGCAAATTTACCTTTGGGGAATGCTAACTGTAGAATTTGATGAGGAGTAGAATGAGCCCATCTGCGAGGCTCTACGACTTTCGATTCAAAACGTAGCCGATTGAACCACATAATTTTTCATATCTGTACGGTTTTTGTCCGATTTCAAGGACATTTGACACATCATTTTTCAAATCTGTACGGTTTTTGTCAAATATCTCGGAAACGGAAGCTCGTACAGCAAATTTACCTTTGGGGAATGCTAACTGTAGAATTTGATGAGGAGTAGAATGAGCCCATCTGCGAGGCTCTACGACTTTCGATTCAAAATGTAGCCGATTGAACCACATCATTTTTCATATCTGTACGGTTTTTGTCAAATATCTCGGAAACGGAAGCTCGTACAGCAAATTTACCTTTGGGGAATGCTAACTGTAGAATTTGATGAGGAATCGAATGAGCCCATCTGCGAGGCTCTACGACTTTCGATTCAAAATGTAGCCGATTGAACCACATAATTTTTCATATCTGTACGGTTTTTGTCCGATTTCAAGGACATTTGACACATCATTTTTCAAATCTGTACGTTTTTTGTCAAATATCTCGGAAACGGAAGCTCGTACAGCAAATTTACCTGCACAGGGGAATGCTAACTGTAGAATTTGATGAGGAGTAGAATGAGCCCATCTGCGAGGCTCTACGACTTTCGATTCAAAACTTATAGCCGTTTGAACCACATAATTTTTCATATCTGTACGGTTTTTGTCAAATATCTCGGAAACGGAAGCTCGTACAGCAAATTTACCTTTGGGGAATGCTAACTGTAGAATTTGATGAGGAGTAGAATGAGCCCATCTGCGAGGCTCTACGACTTTCGATTCAAAATTTATAGCCGTTTAAACCACATAATTTTTCATATCTGTACGGTTTTTGTCCGATTTCAAGGACATTTGACACATCATTTTTCAAATCTGTACGGTTTTTGTCAAATATCTCGGAAACGGAAGCTCGTACAGCAAATTTACCTTTGGGGAATGCTAACTGTAGAATTTGATGAGGAGTAGAATGAGCCCATCTGCGAGGCTCTACGACTTTCGATTCAAAATGTAGCCGATTGAACCACATAATTTTTCATATCTGTACGGTTTTTGTCCGATTTCAAGGACATTTGACACATCATTTTTCAAATCTGTATGTTTTTTGTCAAATATCTCGGAAACGGAAGCTCGTACAGCAAATTTACCTTCGGGGAATGCTAACTGTAGAATTTGATGAGGAATCGAATGAGCCCATCTGCGAGGCTCTACGACTTTCGATTCAAAATGTAGCCGATTGAACCACATAATTTTTCATATCTGTACGGTTTTTGTCCGATTTCAAGGACATTTGACACATCATTTTTCAAATCTGTACGGTTTTTGTCAAATATCTCGGAAACGGAAGCTCGTACAGCAAATTTACCTGCACAGGGGAATGCTAACTGTAGAATTTGATGAGGAGTAGAATGAGCCCTTCTGCGAGGCTCTACGACTTTCGATTCAAAAGTTATAGCCGTTTGAACCACATAATTTTTCATATCTGTACGGTTTTTGTCAAATATCTCGGAAACGGAAGCTCGTACAGCAAATTTACCTGCGTAGGGGAATGCTAACTGTAGAATTTGATGAGGAGTAGAATGAGCCCATCTGCGAGGCTCTACGATTTTCGATTCAAAATGTAGCCGTTTGAACCACATAATTTTTCATATCTGTACGGTTTTTGTCCGATTTCAAGGACATTTGACACATCATTTTTTCAAATCTGTACGGTTTTTGTCAAATATCTCGGAAACGGAAGCTCGTACAGCAAATTTACCTTCGGGGAATGCTAACTGTAGAATTTGATGAGGAATCGAATGAGCCCATCTGCGAGGCTCTACGACTTTCGATTCAAAATGTAGCCGATTGAACCACATAATTTTTCATATCTGTACGGTTTTTGTCCGATTTCAAGGACATTTGACACATCATTTTTTCAAATCTGTACGGTTTTTGTCAAATATCTCGGAAACGGAAGCTCGTACAGCAAATTTACCTTTGGGGAATGCTAACTGTAGAATTTGATGAGGAATCGAATGAGCCCATCTGCGAGGCTCTACGACTTTCGATTCAAAATGTAGCCGATTGAACCACATAATTTTTCATATCTGTACGGTTTTTGTCCGATTTCAAGGACATTTGACACATCATTTTTCAAATCTGTACGGTTTTTGTCAAATATCTCGGAAACGGAAGCTCGTACAGCAAATTTACCTTTGGGGAATGCTAACTGTAGAATTTGATGAGGAGTAGAATGAGCCCATCTGCGAGGCTCTACGACTTTCGATTCAAAATGTAGCCGTTTGAACCACATAATTTTTCATATCTGTACGGTTTTTGTCAAATATCTCGGAAACGGAAGCTCGTACAGCAAATTTACCTTCGGGAATGCTAACTGTAGAATTTGATGAGGAATCGAATGAGCCCATCTGCGAGGCTCTACGACTTTCGATTCAAAATGTAGCCGATTGAACCACATAATTTTTCATATCTGTACGGTTTTTGTCCGATTTCAAGGACATTTGACACATCATTTTTCAAATCTGTACGGTTTTTGTCAAATATCTCGGAAACGGAAGCTCGTACAGCAAATTTACCTGCATAGGGGAATGCTAACTGTAGAATTTGATGAGGAGTAGAATGAGCCCATCTGCGAGGCTCTACGACTTTCGATTCAAAATGTAGCCGTTTGAACCACATAATTTTTCATATCTGTACGGTTTTTGTCCGATTTCAAGGACATTTGACACATCATTTTTCAAATCTGTACGGTTTTTGTCAAATATCTCGGAAACGGAAGCTCGTACAGCAAATTTACCTTTGGGGAATGCTAACTGTAGAATTTGATGAGGAGTAGAATGAGCCCATCTGCGAGGCTCTATGACTTTCGATTCAAAACTTATAGCCGTTTGAACCACATAATTTTTCATATCTGTACGGTTTTTGTCAAATATCTCGGAAACGGAAGCTCGTACAGCAAATTTACCTTTGGGGAATGCTAACTGTAGAATTTGATGAGGAGTAGAATGAGCCCATCTGCGAGGCTCTACGACTTTCGATTCAAAATGTAGCCGATTGAACCACATAATTTTTCATATCTGTACGGTTTTTGTCAAATATCTCGGAAACGGAAGCTCGTACAGCAAATTTACCTTCGGGGAATGCTAACTGTAGAATTTGATGAGGAATCGAATGAGCCCATCTGCGAGGCTCTACGACTTTCGATTCAAAATGGTAGCCGATTGAACCACATAATTTTTCATATCTGTACGGTTTTTGTCCGATTTTAAGGACATTTGACACATCATTTTTCAAATCTGTACGGTTTTTGTCAAATATCTCGGAAACGGAAGCTCGTACAGCAAATTTACCTTTGGGGAATGCTAACTGTAGAATTTGATGAGGAGTAGAATGAGCCCATCTGCGAGGCTCTACGACTTTCGATTCAAAATGTAGCCGATTGAACCACATAATTTTTCATATCTGTACGGTTTTTGTCCGATTTCAAGGACATTTGACACATCATTTTTCAAATCTGTACGGTTTTTGTCAAATATCTCGGAAACGGAAGCTCGTACAGCAAATTTACCTGCATAGGGGAATGCTAACTGTAGAATTTGATGAGGAGTAGAATGAGCCCATCTGCGAGGCTCTACGACTTTCGATTCAAAATGTAGCCGTTTGAACCACATAATTTTTCATATCTGTACGGTTTTTGTCCGATTTCAAGGACATTTGACACATCATTTTTCAAATCTGTACGGTTTTTGTCAAATATCTCGGAAACGGAAGCTCGTACAGCAAATTTACCTTTGGGGAATGCTAACTGTAGAATTTGATGAGGAGTAGAATGAGCCCATCTGCGAGGCTCTATGACTTTCGATTCAAAACTTATAGCCGTTTGAACCACATAATTTTTCATATCTGTACGGTTTTTGTCAAATATCTCGGAAACGGAAGCTCGTACAGCAAATTTACCTTTGGGGAATGCTAACTGTAGAATTTGATGAGGAGTAGAATGAGCCCATCTGCGAGGCTCTACGACTTTCGATTCAAAATGTAGCCGATTGAACCACATAATTTTTCATATCTGTACGGTTTTTGTCAAATATCTCGGAAACGGAAGCTCGTACAGCAAATTTACCTTCGGGGAATGCTAACTGTAGAATTTGATGAGGAATCGAATGAGCCCATCTGCGAGGCTCTACGACTTTCGATTCAAAATGGTAGCCGATTGAACCACATAATTTTTCATATCTGTACGGTTTTTGTCCGATTTTAAGGACATTTGACACATCATTTTTCAAATCTGTACGGTTTTTGTCAAATATCTCGGAAACGGAAGCTCGTACAGCAAATTTACCTTTGGGGAATGCTAACTGTAGAATTTGATGAGGAGTAGAATGAGCCCATCTGCGAGGCTCTACGACTTTCGATTCAAAATGTAGCCGATTGAACCACATAATTTTTCATATCTGTACGGTTTTTGTCCGATTTCAAGGACATTTGACACATCATTTTTTCAAATCTGTACGGTTTTTGTCAAATATCTCGGAAACGGAAGCTCGTACAGCAAATTTACCTTTGGGGAATGCTAACTGTAGAATTTGATGAGGAATCGAATGAGCCCATCTGCGAGGCTCTACGACTTTCGATTCAAAATGTAGCCGATTGAACCACATAATTTTTCATATCTGTACGGTTTTTGTCCGATTTCAAGGACATTTGACACATCATTTTTCAAATCTGTACGGTTTTTGTCAAATATCTCGGAAACGGAAGCTCGTACAGCAAATTTACCTTTGGGGAATGCTAACTGTAGAATTTGATGAGGAGTAGAATGAGCCCATCTGCGAGGCTCTACGACTTTCGATTCAAAACTTATAGCCGTTTGAACCACATAATTTTTCATATCTGTACGGTTTTTGTCAAATATCTCGGAAACGGAAGCTCGTACAGCAAATTTACCTTTGGGGAATGCTAACTGTAGAATTTGATGAGGAGTAGAATGAGCCCATCTGCGAGGCTCTACGACTTTCGATTCAAAATGTAGCCGATTGAACCACATAATTTTTCATATCTGTACGGTTTTTGTCAAATATCTCGGAAACGGAAGCTCGTACAGCAAATTTACCTTCGGGGAATGCTAACTGTAGAATTTGATGAGGAATCGAATGAGCCCATCTGCGAGGCTCTACGACTTTCGATTCAAAATGGTAGCCGATTGAACCACATAATTTTTCATATCTGTACGGTTTTTGTCCGATTTCAAGGACATTTGACACATCATTTTTCAAATCTGTACGGTTTTTGTCAAATATCTCGGAAACGGAAGCTCGTACAGCAAATTTACCTTTGGGGAATGCTAACTGTAGAATTTGATGAGGAGTAGAATGAGCCCATCTGCGAGGCTCTACGACTTTCAATTCAAAAGTTATAGCCGTTTGAACCACATCATTTTTCATATCTGTACGGTTTTTGTTAAATATCTCGGAAACGGAAGCTCGTACAGCAAATTTACCTGCATAGGGGAATGCTAACTGTAGAATTTGATGAGGAGTAGAATGAGCCCATCTGCGAGGCTCTACGACTTTCGATTCAAAATGTAGCCGTTTGAACCACATAATTTTTCATATCTGTACGGTTTTTGTCCGATTTCAAGGACATTTGACACATCATTTTTCAAATCTGTACGGTTTTTGTCAAATATCTCGGAAACGGAAGCTCGTACAGCAAATTTACCTTTGGGGAATGCTAACTGTAGAATTTGATGAGGAGTAGAATGAGCCCATCTGCGAGGCTCTACGACTTTCGATTCAAAACTTATAGCCGTTTGAACCACATAATTTTTCATATCTGTACGGTTTTTGTCAAATATCTCGGAAACGGAAGCTCGTACAGCAAATTTACCTTTGGGGAATGCTAACTGTAGAATTTGATGAGGAGTAGAATGAGCCCATCTGCGAGGCTCTACGACTTTCGATTCAAAACGTAGCCGATTGAACCACATAATTTTTCATATCTGTACGGTTTTTGTCCGATTTCAAGGACATTTGACACATCATTTTTCAAATCTGTACGGTTTTTGTCAAATATCTCGGAAACGGAAGCTCGTACAGCAAATTTACCTTTGGGGAATGCTAACTGTAGAATTTGATGAGGAGTAGAATGAGCCCATCTGCGAGGCTCTACGACTTTCGATTCAAAATGTAGCCGATTGAACCACATCATTTTTCATATCTGTACGGTTTTTGTCAAATATCTCGGAAACGGAAGCTCGTACAGCAAATTTACCTTTGGGGAATGCTAACTGTAGAATTTGATGAGGAATCGAATGAGCCCATCTGCGAGGCTCTACGACTTTCGATTCAAAATGTAGCCGATTGAACCACATAATTTTTCATATCTGTACGGTTTTTGTCCGATTTCAAGGACATTTGACACATCATTTTTCAAATCTGTACGGTTTTTGTCAAATATCTCGGAAACGGAAGCTCGTACAGCAAATTTACCTTTGGGGAATGCTAACTGTAGAATTTGATGAGGAGTAGAATGAGCCCATCTGCGAGGCTCTACGACTTTCGATTCAAAACTTATAGCCGTTTGAACCACATAATTTTTCATATCTGTACGGTTTTTGTCAAATATCTCGGAAACGGAAGCTCGTACAGCAAATTTACCTTTGGGGAATGCTAACTGTAGAATTTGATGAGGAGTAGAATGAGCCCATCTGCGAGGCTCTACGACTTTCGATTCAAAATGTAGCCGATTGAACCACATAATTTTTCATATCTGTACGGTTTTTGTCAAATATCTCGGAAACGGAAGCTCGTACAGCAAATTTACCTTCGGGGAATGCTAACTGTAGAATTTGATGAGGAATCGAATGAGCCCATCTGCGAGGCTCTACGACTTTCGATTCAAAATGGTAGCCGATTGAACCACATAATTTTTCATATCTGTACGGTTTTTGTCCGATTTCAAGGACATTTGACACATCATTTTTCAAATCTGTACGGTTTTTGTCAAATATCTCGGAAACGGAAGCTCGTACAGCAAATTTACCTTTGGGGAATGCTAACTGTAGAATTTGATGAGGAGTAGAATGAGCCCATCTGCGAGGCTCTACGACTTTCAATTCAAAAGTTATAGCCGTTTGAACCACATCATTTTTCATATCTGTATGGTTTTTGTTAAATATCTCGGAAACGGAAGCTCGTACAGCAAATTTACCTGCATAGGGGAATGCTAACTGTAGAATTTGATGAGGAGTAGAATGAGCCCATCTGCGAGGCTCTACGACTTTCGATTCAAAATGTAGCCGTTTGAACCACATAATTTTTCATATCTGTACGGTTTTTGTCCGATTTCAAGGACATTTGACACATCATTTTTCAAATCTGTACGGTTTTTGTCAAATATCTCGGAAACGGAAGCTCGTACAGCAAATTTACCTTTGGGGAATGCTAACTGTAGAATTTGATGAGGAGTAGAATGAGCCCATCTGCGAGGCTCTACGACTTTCGATTCAAAATGTAGCCGATTGAACCACATAATTTTTCATATCTGTACGGTTTTTGTCCGATTTCAAGGACATTTGACACATCATTTTTCAAATCTGTACGTTTTTTGTCAAATATCTCGGAAACGGAAGCTCGTACAGCAAATTTACCTTCGGGGAATGCTAACTGTAGAATTTGATGAGGAATCGAATGAGCCCATCTGCGAGGCTCTACGACTTTCGATTCAAAATGTAGCCGATTGAACCACATAATTTTTCATATCTGTACGGTTTTTGTCCGATTTCAAGGACATTTGACACATCATTTTTCAAATCTGTACGGTTTTTGTCAAATATCTCGGAAACGGAAGCTCGTACAGCAAATTTACCTGCACAGGGGAATGCTAACTGTAGAATTTGATGAGGAGTAGAATGAGCCCATCTGCGAGGCTCTACGACTTTCGATTCAAAAGTTATAGCCGTTTGAACCACATAATTTTTCATATCTGTACGGTTTTTGTCAAATATCTCGGAAACGGAAGCTCGTACAGCAAATTTACCTGCGTTGGGGAATGCTAACTGTAGAATTTGATGAGGAGTAGAATGAGCCCATCTGCGAGGCTCTACGATTTTCGATTCAAAATGTAGCCGTTTGAACCACATAATTTTTCATATCTGTACGGTTTTTGTCCGATTTCAAGGACATTTGACACATCATTTTTTCAAATCTGTACGGTTTTTGTCAAATATCTCGGAAACGGAAGCTCGTACAGCAAATTTACCTTCGGGGAATGCTAACTGTAGAATTTGATGAGGAATCGAATGAGCCCATCTGCGAGGCTCTACGACTTTCGATTCAAAATGTAGCCGATTGAACCACATAATTTTTCATATCTGTACGGTTTTTGTCCGATTTCAAGGACATTTGACACATCATTTTTTCAAATCTGTACGGTTTTTGTCAAATATCTCGGAAACGGAAGCTCGTACAGCAAATTTACCTTTGGGGAATGCTAACTGTAGAATTTGATGAGGAATCGAATGAGCCCATCTGCGAGGCTCTACGACTTTCGATTCAAAATGTAGCCGATTGAACCACATAATTTTTCATATCTGTACGGTTTTTGTCCGATTTCAAGGACATTTGACACATCATTTTTCAAATCTGTACGGTTTTTGTCAAATATCTCGGAAACGGAAGCTCGTACAGCAAATTTACCTTTGGGGAATGCTAACTGTAGAATTTGATGAGGAGTAGAATGAGCCCATCTGCGAGGCTCTACGACTTTCGATTCAAAATGTAGCCGTTTGAACCACATAATTTTTCATATCTGTATGGTTTTTGTCCGATTTCAAGGACATTTGACACATCATTTTTTCAAATCTGTACGGTTTTTGTCAAATATCTCGGAAACGGAAGCTCGTACAGCAAATTTACCTTTGGGGAATGCTAACTGTAGAATTTGATGATGGGTAGAATGAGCCCATCTGCGAGGCTCTACGACTTTCGATTCAAAACTTATAGCCGTTTGAACCACATAATTTTTCATATCTGTACGGTTTTTGTCAAATATCTCGGAAACGGAAGCTCGTACAGCAAATTTACCTTCGGGAATGCTAACTGTAGAATTTGATGAGGAATCGAATGAGCCCATCTGCGAGGCTCTACGACTTTCGATTCAAAATGTAGCCGATTGAACCACATAATTTTTCATATCTGTACGGTTTTTGTCCGATTTCAAGGACATTTGACACATCATTTTTCAAATCTGTACGGTTTTTGTCAAATATCTCGGAAACGGAAGCTCGTACAGCAAATTTACCTGCATAGGGGAATGCTAACTGTAGAATTTGATGAGGAGTAGAATGAGCCCATCTGCGAGGCTCTACGACTTTCGATTCAAAATGTAGCCGTTTGAACCACATAATTTTTCATATCTGTACGGTTTTTGTCCGATTTCAAGGACATTTGACACATCATTTTTCAAATCTGTACGGTTTTTGTCAAATATCTCGGAAACGGAAGCTCGTACAGCAAATTTACCTTTGGGGAATGCTAACTGTAGAATTTGATGAGGAGTAGAATGAGCCCATCTGCGAGGCTCTATGACTTTCGATTCAAAACTTATAGCCGTTTGAACCACATAATTTTTCATATCTGTACGGTTTTTGTCAAATATCTCGGAAACGGAAGCTCGTACAGCAAATTTACCTTTGGGGAATGCTAACTGTAGAATTTGATGAGGAGTAGAATGAGCCCATCTGCGAGGCTCTACGACTTTCGATTCAAAATGTAGCCGATTGAACCACATAATTTTTCATATCTGTACGGTTTTTGTCAAATATCTCGGAAACGGAAGTACAGCAAATTTACCTTCGGGGAATGCTAACTGTAGAATTTGATGAGGAATCGAATGAGCCCATCTGCGAGGCTCTACGACTTTCGATTCAAAATGGTAGCCGATTGAACCACATAATTTTTCATATCTGTACGGTTTTTGTCCGATTTTAAGGACATTTGACACATCATTTTTCAAATCTGTACGGTTTTTGTCAAATATCTCGGAAACGGAAGCTCGTACAGCAAATTTACCTTTGGGGAATGCTAACTGTAGAATTTGATGAGGAGTAGAATGAGCCCATCTGCGAGGCTCTACGACTTTCGATTCAAAATGTAGCCGATTGAACCACATAATTTTTCATATCTGTACGGTTTTTGTCCGATTTCAAGGACATTTGACACATCATTTTTTCAAATCTGTACGGTTTTTGTCAAATATCTCGGAAACGGAAGCTCGTACAGCAAATTTACCTTTGGGGAATGCTAACTGTAGAATTTGATGAGGAATCGAATGAGCCCATCTGCGAGGCTCTACGACTTTCGATTCAAAATGTAGCCGATTGAACCACATAATTTTTCATATCTGTACGGTTTTTGTCCGATTTCAAGGACATTTGACACATCATTTTTCAAATCTGTACGGTTTTTGTCAAATATCTCGGAAACGGAAGCTCGTACAGCAAATTTACCTTTGGGGAATGCTAACTGTAGAATTTGATGAGGAGTAGAATGAGCCCATCTGCGAGGCTCTACGACTTTCGATTCAAAACGTAGCCGATTGAACCACATAATTTTTCATATCTGTACGGTTTTTGTCCGATTTCAAGGACATTTGACACATCATTTTTCAAATCTGTACGGTTTTTGTCAAATATCTCGGAAACGGAAGCTCGTACAGCAAATTTACCTTTGGGGAATGCTAACTGTAGAATTTGATGAGGAGTAGAATGAGCCCATCTGCGAGGCTCTACGACTTTCGATTCAAAACTTATAGCCGTTTGAACCACATAATTTTTCATATCTGTACGGTTTTTGTCAAATATCTCGGAAACGGAAGCTCGTACAGCAAATTTACCTTTGGGGAATGCTAACTGTAGAATTTGATGAGGAGTAGAATGAGCCCATCTGCGAGGCTCTACGACTTTCGATTCAAAATGTAGCCGATTGAACCACATAATTTTTCATATCTGTACGGTTTTTGTCCGATTTCAAGGACATTTGACACATCATTTTTCAAATCTGTACGGTTTTTGTCAAATATCTCGGAAACGGAAGCTCGTACAGCAAATTTACCTTTGGGGAATGCTAACTGTAGAATTTGATGAGGAGTAGAATGAGCCCATCTGCGAGGCTCTACGACTTTCGATTCAAAATGTAGCCGATTGAACCACATCATTTTTCATATCTGTACGGTTTTTGTCAAATATCTCGGAAACGGAAGCTCGTACAGCAAATTTACCTTTGGGGAATGCTAACTGTAGAATTTGATGAGGAATCGAATGAGCCCATCTGCGAGGCTCTACGACTTTCGATTCAAAATGTAGCCGATTGAACCACATAATTTTTCATATCTGTACGGTTTTTGTCCGATTTCAAGGACATTTGACACATCATTTTTCAAATCTGTACGGTTTTTGTCAAATATCTCGGAAACGGAAGCTCGTACAGCAAATTTACCTTTGGGGAATGCTAACTGTAGAATTTGATGAGGAGTAGAATGAGCCCATCTGCGAGGCTCTACGACTTTCGATTCAAAACTTATAGCCGTTTGAACCACATAATTTTTCATATCTGTACGGTTTTTGTCAAATATCTCGGAAACGGAAGCTCGTACAGCAAATTTACCTTTGGGGAATGCTAACTGTAGAATTTGATGAGGAGTAGAATGAGCCCATCTGCGAGGCTCTACGACTTTCGATTCAAAATGTAGCCGATTGAACCACATAATTTTTCATATCTGTACGGTTTTTGTCAAATATCTCGGAAACGGAAGCTCGTACAGCAAATTTACCTTCGGGG
This sequence comes from Borostomias antarcticus, assembly GCF_949987555.1. Classification (NCBI taxonomy): domain Eukaryota; kingdom Metazoa; phylum Chordata; class Actinopteri; order Stomiiformes; family Stomiidae; genus Borostomias; species Borostomias antarcticus. The sequence goes on from NW_028176001.1 coordinate 125,576, forward strand.
AATGCTAACTGTAGAATTTGATGAGGAATCGAATGAGCCCATCTGCGAGGCTCTACGACTTTCGATTCAAAATGGTAGCCGATTGAACCACATAATTTTTCATATCTGTACGGTTTTTGTCCGATTTCAAGGACATTTGACACATCATTTTTCAAATCTGTACGGTTTTTGTCAAATATCTCGGAAACGGAAGCTCGTACAGCAAATTTACCTTTGGGGAATGCTAACTGTAGAATTTGATGAGGAGTAGAATGAGCCCATCTGCGAGGCTCTACGACTTTCAATTCAAAAGTTATAGCCGTTTGAACCACATCATTTTTCATATCTGTATGGTTTTTGTTAAATATCTCGGAAACGGAAGCTCGTACAGCAAATTTACCTGCATAGGGGAATGCTAACTGTAGAATTTGATGAGGAGTAGAATGAGCCCATCTGCGAGGCTCTACGACTTTCGATTCAAAATGTAGCCGTTTGAACCACATAATTTTTCATATCTGTACGGTTTTTGTCCGATTTCAAGGACATTTGACACATCATTTTTCAAATCTGTACGGTTTTTGTCAAATATCTCGGAAACGGAAGCTCGTACAGCAAATTTACCTTTGGGGAATGCTAACTGTAGAATTTGATGAGGAGTAGAATGAGCCCATCTGCGAGGCTCTACGACTTTCGATTCAAAACTTATAGCCGTTTGAACCACATAATTTTTCATATCTGTACGGTTTTTGTCAAATATCTCGGAAACGGAAGCTCGTACAGCAAATTTACCTTTGGGGAATGCTAACTGTAGAATTTGATGAGGAGTAGAATGAGCCCATCTGCGAGGCTCTACGACTTTCGATTCAAAACGTAGCCGATTGAACCACATAATTTTTCATATCTGTACGGTTTTTGTCCGATTTCAAGGACATTTGACACATCATTTTTCAAATCTGTACGTTTTTTGTCAAATATCTCGGAAACGGAAGCTCGTACAGCAAATTTACCTTCGGGGAATGCTAACTGTAGAATTTGATGAGGAATCGAATGAGCCCATCTGCGAGGCTCTACGACTTTCGATTCAAAATGTAGCCGATTGAACCACATAATTTTTCATATCTGTACGGTTTTTGTCCGATTTCAAGGACATTTGACACATCATTTTTCAAATCTGTACGGTTTTTGTCAAATATCTCGGAAACGGAAGCTCGTACAGCAAATTTACCTGCACAGGGGAATGCTAACTGTAGAATTTGATGAGGAGTAGAATGAGCCCATCTGCGAGGCTCTACGACTTTCGATTCAAAAGTTATAGCCGTTTGAACCACATAATTTTTCATATCTGTACGGTTTTTGTCAAATATCTCGGAAACGGAAGCTCGTACAGCAAATTTACCTGCGTAGGGGAATGCTAACTGTAGAATTTGATGAGGAGTAGAATGAGCCCATCTGCGAGGCTCTACGACTTTCGATTCAAAATGTAGCCGTTTGAACCACATAATTTTTCATATCTGTACGGTTTTTGTCCGATTTTAAGGACATTTGACACATCATTTTTCAAATCTGTACGGTTTTTGTCAAATATCTCGGAAACGGAAGCTCGTACAGCAAATTTACCTTTGGGGAATGCTAACTGTAGAATTTGATGAGGAGTAGAATGAGCCCATCTGCGAGGCTCTACGACTTTCGATTCAAAATGTAGCCGATTGAACCACATAATTTTTCATATCTGTACGGTTTTTGTCCGATTTCAAGGACATTTGACACATCATTTTTTCAAATCTGTACGGTTTTTGTCAAATATCTCGGAAACGGAAGCTCGTACAGCAAATTTACCTTTGGGGAATGCTAACTGTAGAATTTGATGAGGAATCGAATGAGCCCATCTGCGAGGCTCTACGACTTTCGATTCAAAATGTAGCCGATTGAACCACATAATTTTTCATATCTGTACGGTTTTTGTCCGATTTCAAGGACATTTGACACATCATTTTTCAAATCTGTACGGTTTTTGTCAAATATCTCGGAAACGGAAGCTCGTACAGCAAATTTACCTTTGGGGAATGCTAACTGTAGAATTTGATGAGGAGTAGAATGAGCCCATCTGCGAGGCTCTACGACTTTCAATTCAAAAGTTATAGCCGTTTGAACCACATCATTTTTCATATCTGTACGGTTTTTGTCAAATATCTCGGAAACGGAAGCTCGTACAGCAAATTTACCTGCACAGGGGAATGCTAACTGTAGAATTTGATGAGGAGTAGAATGAGCCCATCTGCGAGGCTCTACGACTTTCGATTCAAAACTTATAGCCGTTTGAACCACATAATTTTTCATATCTGTACGGTTTTTGTCAAATATCTCGGAAACGGAAGCTCGTACAGCAAATTTACCTTTGGGGAATGCTAACTGTAGAATTTGATGAGGAGTAGAATGAGCCCATCTGCGAGGCTCTACGACTTTCGATTCAAAATGTAGCCGTTTGAACCACATAATTTTTCATATCTGTACGGTTTTTGTCCGATTTCAAGGACATTTGACACATCATTTTTTCATATCTGTACGGTTTTTGTCAAATATCTCGGAAACGGAAGCTCGTACAGCAAATTTACCTTCGGGGAATGCTAACTGTAGAATTTGATGAGGAGTAGAATGAGCCCATCTGCGAGGCTCTACGACTTTCGATTCAAAACTTATAGCCGTTTGAACCACATAATTTTTCATATCTGTACGGTTTTTGTCAAATATCTCGGAAACGGAAGCTCGTACAGCAAATTTACCTTTGGGGAATGCTAACTGTAGAATTTGATGAGGAGTAGAATGAGCCCATCTGCGAGGCTCTACGACTTTCGATTCAAAATGTAGCCGATTGAACCACATAATTTTTCATATCTGTACGGTTTTTGTCAAATATCTCGGAAACGGAAGCTCGTACAGCAAATTTACCTTCGGGGAATGCTAACTGTAGAATTTGATGAGGAATCGAATGAGCCCATCTGCGAGGCTCTACGACTTTCGATTCAAAATGGTAGCCGATTGAACCACATAATTTTTCATATCTGTACGGTTTTTGTCCGATTTTAAGGACATTTGACACATCATTTTTCAAATCTGTACGGTTTTTGTCAAATATCTCGGAAACGGAAGCTCGTACAGCAAATTTACCTTTGGGGAATGCTAACTGTAGAATTTGATGAGGAGTAGAATGAGCCCATCTGCGAGGCTCTACGACTTTCGATTCAAAATGTAGCCGATTGAACCACATAATTTTTCATATCTGTACGGTTTTTGTCCGATTTCAAGGACATTTGACACATCATTTTTTCAAATCTGTACGGTTTTTGTCAAATATCTCGGAAACGGAAGCTCGTACAGCAAATTTACCTTTGGGGAATGCTAACTGTAGAATTTGATGAGGAATCGAATGAGCCCATCTGCGAGGCTCTACGACTTTCGATTCAAAATGTAGCCGATTGAACCACATAATTTTTCATATCTGTACGGTTTTTGTCCGATTTCAAGGACATTTGACACATCATTTTTCAAATCTGTACGGTTTTTGTCAAATATCTCGGAAACGGAAGCTCGTACAGCAAATTTACCTGCACAGGGGAATGCTAACTGTAGAATTTGATGAGGAGTAGAATGAGCCCATCTGCGAGGCTCTACGACTTTCGATTCAAAAGTTATAGCCGTTTGAACCACATAATTTTTCATATCTGTACGGTTTTTGTCAAATATCTCGGAAACGGAAGCTCGTACAGCAAATTTACCTTCGGGGAATGCTAACTGTAGAATTTGATGAGGAATCGAATGAGCCCATCTGCGAGGCTCTACGACTTTCGATTCAAAATGTAGCCGATTGAACCACATAATTTTTCATATCTGTACGGTTTTTGTCCGATTTCAAGGACATTTGACACATCATTTTTCAAATCTGTACGGTTTTTGTCAAATATCTCGGAAACGGAAGCTCGTACAGCAAATTTACCTTTGGGGAATGCTAACTGTAGAATTTGATGAGGAGTAGAATGAGCCCATCTGCGAGGCTCTACGACTTTCAATTCAAAAGTTATAGCCGTTTGAACCACATAATTTTTCATATCTGTACGGTTTTTGTCAAATATCTCGGAAACGGAAGCTCGTACAGCAAATTTACCTGCATAGGGGAATGCTAACTGTAGAATTTGATGAGGAGTAGAATGAGCCCATCTGCGAGGCTCTACGACTTTCGATTCAAAATGTAGCCGTTTGAACCACATAATTTTTCATATCTGTACGGTTTTTGTCCGATTTCAAGGACATTTGACACATCATTTTTCAAATCTGTACGGTTTTTGTCAAATATCTCGGAAACGGAAGCTCGTACAGCAAATTTACCTTTGGGGAATGCTAACTGTAGAATTTGATGAGGAGTAGAATGAGCCCATCTGCGAGGCTCTACGACTTTCGATTCAAAATGTAGCCGATTGAACCACATAATTTTTCATATCTGTACGGTTTTTGTCCGATTTCAAGGACATTTGACACATCATTTTTCAAATCTGTACGGTTTTTGTCAAATATCTCGGAAACGGAAGCTCGTACAGCAAATTTACCTTTGGGGAATGCTAACTGTAGAATTTGATGAGGAGTAGAATGAGCCCATCTGCGAGGCTCTACGACTTTCGATTCAAAACTTATAGCCGTTTGAACCACATAATTTTTCATATCTGTACGGTTTTTGTCAAATATCTCGGAAACGGAAGCTCGTACAGCAAATTTACCTTTGGGGAATGCTAACTGTAGAATTTGATGAGGAGTAGAATGAGCCCATCTGCGAGGCTCTACGACTTTCGATTCAAAATGTAGCCGATTGAACCACATAATTTTTCATATCTGTACGGTTTTTGTCAAATATCTCGGAAACGGAAGCTCGTACAGCAAATTTACCTTTGGGGAATGCTAACTGTAGAATTTGATGAGGAGTAGAATGAGCCCATCTGCGAGGCTCTACGACTTTCGATTCAAAATGTAGCCGATTGAACCACATAATTTTTCATATCTGTACGGTTTTTGTCCGATTTCAAGGACATTTGACACATCATTTTTTCAAATCTGTACGGTTTTTGTCAAATATCTCGGAAACGGAAGCTCGTACAGCAAATTTACCTTTGGGGAATGCTAACTGTAGAATTTGATGAGGAATCGAATGAGCCCATCTGCGAGGCTCTACGACTTTCGATTCAAAATGTAGCCGATTGAACCACATAATTTTTCATATCTGTACGGTTTTTGTCCGATTTCAAGGACATTTGACACATCATTTTTCAAATCTGTACGGTTTTTGTCAAATATCTCGGAAACGGAAGCTCGTACAGCAAATTTACCTTTGGGGAATGCTAACTGTAGAATTTGATGAGGAGTAGAATGAGCCCATCTGCGAGGCTCTACGACTTTCAATTCAAAAGTTATAGCCGTTTGAACCACATCATTTTTCATATCTGTACGGTTTTTGTCAAATATCTCGGAAACGGAAGCTCGTACAGCAAATTTACCTGCACAGGGGAATGCTAACTGTAGAATTTGATGAGGAGTAGAATGAGCCCATCTGCGAGGCTCTACGACTTTCGATTCAAAACTTATAGCCGTTTGAACCACATAATTTTTCATATCTGTACGGTTTTTGTCAAATATCTCGGAAACGGAAGCTCGTACAGCAAATTTACCTTTGGGGAATGCTAACTGTAGAATTTGATGAGGAGTAGAATGAGCCCATCTGCGAGGCTCTACGACTTTCGATTCAAAATGTAGCCGTTTGAACCACATAATTTTTCATATCTGTACGGTTTTTGTCCGATTTCAAGGACATTTGACACATCATTTTTTCATATCTGTACGGTTTTTGTCAAATATCTCGGAAACGAAAGCTCGTACAGCAAATTTACCTTCGGGGAATGCTAACTGTAGAATTTGATGAGGAGTAGAATGAGCCCATCTGCGAGGCTCTACGACTTTCGATTCAAAATGTAGCCGATTGAACCACATAATTTTTCATATCTGTACGGTTTTTGTCCGATTTCAAGGACATTTGACACATCATTTTTTCAAATCTGTACGGTTTTTGTCAAATATCTCGGAAACGGAAGCTCGTACAGCAAATTTACCTTTGGGGAATGCTAACTGTAGAATTTGATGAGGAATCGAATGAGCCCATCTGCGAGGCTCTACGACTTTCGATTCAAAATGTAGCCGATTGAACCACATAATTTTTCATATCTGTACGGTTTTTGTCCGATTTCAAGGACATTTGACACATCATTTTTCAAATCTGTACGGTTTTTGTCAAATATCTCGGAAACGGAAGCTCGTACAGCAAATTTACCTTTGGGGAATGCTAACTGTAGAATTTGATGAGGAGTAGAATGAGCCCATCTGCGAGGCTCTACGACTTTCAATTCAAAAGTTATAGCCGTTTGAACCACATCATTTTTCATATCTGTACGGTTTTTGTCAAATATCTCGGAAACGGAAGCTCGTACAGCAAATTTACCTGCACAGGGGAATGCTAACTGTAGAATTTGATGAGGAGTAGAATGAGCCCATCTGTGAGGCTCTACGACTTTCGATTCAAAACTTATAGCCGTTTGAACCACATAATTTTTCATATCTGTACGGTTTTTGTCAAATATCTCGGAAACGGAAGCTCGTACAGCAAATTTACCTTTGGGGAATGCTAACTGTAGAATTTGATGAGGAGTAGAATGAGCCCATCTGCGAGGCTCTACGACTTTCGATTCAAAATGTAGCCGTTTGAACCACATAATTTTTCATATCTGTACGGTTTTTGTCCGATTTCAAGGACATTTGACACATCATTTTTTCATATCTGTACGGTTTTTGTCAAATATCTCGGAAACGGAAGCTCGTACAGCAAATTTACCTTCGGGGAATGCTAACTGTAGAATTTGATGAGGAGTAGAATGAGCCCATCTGCGAGGCTCTACGACTTTCGATTCAAAACTTATAGCCGTTTGAACCACATAATTTTTCATATCTGTACGGTTTTTGTCAAATATCTCGGAAACGGAAGCTCGTACAGCAAATTTACCTTTGGGGAATGGTAACTGTAGAATTTGATGAGGAGTAGAATGAGCCCATCTGCGAGGCTCTACGACTTTCGATTCAAAATGTAGCCGTTTGAACCACATAATTTTTCATATCTGTACGGTTTTTGTCCGATTTCAAGGACATTTGACACATCATTTTTTCAAATCTGTACGGTTTTTGTCAAATATCTCGGAAACGGAAGCTCGTACAGCAAATTTACCTTTGGGGAATGCTAACTGTAGAATTTGATGAGGAGTAGAATGAGCCCATCTGCGAGGCTCTACGACTTTCGATTCAAAACTTATAGCCGTTTGAACCACATAATTTTTCATATCTGTACGGTTTTTGTCAAATATCTCGGAAACGGAAGCTCGTACAGCAAATTTACCTTCGGGAATGCTAACTGTAGAATTTGATGAGGAATCGAATGAGCCCATCTGCGAGGCTCTACGACTTTCGATTCAAAATGTAGCCGATTGAACCACATAATTTTTCATATCTGTACGGTTTTTGTCAAATATCTCGGAAACGGAAGCTCGTACAGCAAATTTACCTTCGGGGAATGCTAACTGTAGAATTTGATGAGGAATCGAATGAGCCCATCTGCGAGGCTCTACGACTTTCGATTCAAAATGTAGCCGATTGAACCACATAATTTTTCATATCTGTACGGTTTTTGTCCGATTTCAAGGACATTTGACACATCATTTTTCAAATCTGTACGGTTTTTGTCAAATATCTCGGAAACGGAAGCTCGTACAGCAAATTTACCTGCACAGGGGAATGCTAACTGTAGAATTTGATGAGGAGTAGAATGAGCCCATCTGCGAGGCTCTACGACTTTCGATTCAAAAGTTATAGCCGTTTGAACCACATAATTTTTCATATCTGTACGTTTTTTGTCAAATATCTCGGAAACGGAAGCTCGTACAGCAAATTTACCTTTGGGGAATGCTAACTGTAGAATTTGATGAGGAGTAGAATGAGCCCATCTGCGAGGCTCTACGACTTTCAATTCAAAAGTTATAGCCGTTTGAACCACATCATTTTTCATATCTGTACGGTTTTTGTCAAATATCTCGGAAACGGAAGCTCGTACAGCAAATTTACCTGCATAGGGGAATGCTAACTGTAGAATTTGATGAGGAGTAGAATGAGCCCATCTGCGAGGCTCTACGACTTTCGATTCAAAATGTAGCCGTTTGAACCACATAATTTTTCATATCTGTACGGTTTTTGTCCGATTTCAAGGACATTTGACAGATCATTTTTCAAATCTGTACGGTTTTTTTCAAATATCTCGGAAACGGAAGCTCGTACAGCAAATTTACCTTTGGGGAATGCTAACTGTAGAATTTGATGAGGAGTAGAATGAGCCCATCTGCGAGGCTCTACGACTTTCGATTCAAAACTTATAGCCGTTTGAACCACATAATTTTTCATATCTGTACGGTTTTTGTCAAATATCTCGGAAACGGAAGCTCGTACAGCAAATTTACCTTTGGGGAATGCTAACTGTAGAATTTGATGAGGAGTAGAATGAGCCCATCTGCGAGGCTCTACGACTTTCGATTCAAAATGTAGCCGATTGAACCACATAATTTTTCATATCTGTACGGTTTTTGTCCGATTTCAAGGACATTTGACACATCATTTTTTCAAATCTGTACGTTTTTTGTCAAATATCTCGGAAACGGAAGCTCGTACAGCAAATTTACCTTTGGGGAATGCTAACTGTAGAATTTGATGAGGAGTAGAATGAGCCCATCTGCGAGGCTCTACGACTTTCAATTCAAAAGTTATAGCCGTTTGAACCACATCATTTTTCATATCTGTACGGTTTTTGTCAAATATCTCGGAAACGGAAGCTCGTACAGCAAATTTACCTGCATAGGGGAATGCTAACTGTAGAATTTGATGAGGAGTAGAATGAGCCCATCTGCGAGGCTCTACGACTTTCGATTCAAAATGTAGCCGTTTGAACCACATAATTTTTCATATCTGTACGGTTTTTGTCCGATTTCAAGGACATTTGACACATCATTTTTCAAATCTGTACGGTTTTTGTCAAATATCTCGGAAACGGAAGCTCGTACAGCAAATTTACCTTTGGGGAATGCTAACTGTAGAATTTGATGAGGAGTAGAATGAGCCCATCTGCGAGGCTCTACGACTTTCGATTCAAAATGTAGCCGTTTGAACCACATAATTTTTCATATCTGTACGGTTTTTGTCCGATTTCAAGGACATTTGACACATCATTTTTTCAAATCTGTACGGTTTTTGTCAAATATCTCGGAAACGGAAGCTCGTACAGCAAATTTACCTTTGGGGAATGCTAACTGTAGAATTTGATGAGGAGTAGAATGAGCCCATCTGCGAGGCTCTACGACTTTCGATTCAAAACTTATAGCCGTTTGAACCACATAATTTTTCATATCTGTACGGTTTTTGTCGAATATCTCGGAAACGGAAGCTCGTACAGCAAATTTACCTTTGGGGAATGCTAACTGTAGAATTTGATGAGGAGTAGAATGAGCCCATCTGCGAGGCTCTACGACTTTCGATTCAAAATGTAGCCGTTTGAACCACATAATTTTTCATATCTGTACGGTTTTTGTCCGATTTCAAGGACATTTGACACATCATTTTTTCATATCTGTACGGTTTTTGTCAAATATCTCGGAAACGGAAGCTCGTACAGCAAATTTACCTTCGGGGAATGCTAACTGTAGAATTTGATGAGGAGTAGAATGAGCCCATCTGCGAGGCTCTACGACTTTCGATTCAAAACTTATAGCCGTTTGAACCACATAATTTTTCATATCTGTACGGTTTTTGTCAAATATCTCGGAAACGGAAGCTCGTACAGCAAATTTACCTTTGGGGAATGCTAACTGTAGAATTTGATGAGGAGTAGAATGAGCCCATCTGCGAGGCTCTACGACTTTCGATTCAAAATGTAGCCGTTTGAACCACATAATTTTTCATATCTGTACGGTTTTTGTCCGATTTCAAGGACATTTGACACATCATTTTTTCAAATCTGTACGGTTTTTGTCAAATATCTCGGAAACGGAAGCTCGTACAGCAAATTTACCTTTGGGGAATGCTAACTGTAGAATTTGATGAGGAGTAGAATGAGCCCATCTGCGAGGCTCTACGACTTTCGATTCAAAAGTTATAGCCGTTTGAACCACATAATTTTTCATATCTGTACGGTTTTTGTCAAATATCTCGGAAACGGAAGCTCGTACAGCAAATTTACCTGCACAGGGGAATGCTAACTGTAGAATTTGATGAGGAGTAGAATGAGCCCATCTGCGAGGCTCTACGACTTTCGATTCAAAACTTATAGCCGTTTGAACCACATAATTTTTCATATCTGTACGGTTTTTGTCAAATATCTCGGAAACGGAAGCTCGTACAGCAAATTTACCTTTGGGGAATGCTAACTGTAGAATTTGATGAGGAGTAGAATGAGCCCATCTGCGAGGCTCTACGACTTTCGATTCAAAATGTAGCCGTTTGAACCACATAATTTTTCATATCTGTACGGTTTTTGTCCGATTTCAAGGACATTTGACACATCATTTTTTCATATCTGTACGGTTTTTGTCAAATATCTCGGAAACGGAAGCTCGTACAGCAAATTTACCTTCGGGGAATGCTAACTGTAGAATTTGATGAGGAGTAGAATGAGCCCATCTGCGAGGCTCTACGACTTTCGATTCAAAACTTATAGCCGTTTGAACCACATAATTTTTCATATCTGTACGGTTTTTGTCAAATATCTCGGAAACGGAAGCTCGTACAGCAAATTTACCTTTGGGGAATGCTAACTGTAGAATTTGATGAGGAGTAGAATGAGCCCATCTGCGAGGCTCTACGACTTTCGATTCAAAACTTATAGCCGTTTGAACCACATAATTTTTCATATCTGTACGGTTTTTGTCAAATATCTCGGAAACGGAAGCTCGTACAGCAAATTTACCTTCGGGAATGCTAACTGTAGAATTTGATGAGGAATCGAATGAGCCCATCTGCGAGGCTCTACGACTTTCGATTCAAAATGTAGCCGATTGAACCACATAATTTTTCATATCTGTACGGTTTTTGTCAAATATCTCGGAAACGGAAGCTCGTACAGCAAATTTACCTTCGGGGAATGCTAACTGTAGAATTTGATGAGGAATCGAATGAGCCCATCTGCGAGGCTCTACGACTTTCGATTCAAAATGTAGCCGATTGAACCACATAATTTTTCATATCTGTACGGTTTTTGTCCGATTTCAAGGACATTTGACACATCATTTTTCAAATCTGTACGGTTTTTGTCAAATATCTCGGAAACGGAAGCTCGTACAGCAAATTTACCTGCACAGGGGAATGCTAACTGTAGAATTTGATGAGGAGTAGAATGAGCCCATCTGCGAGGCTCTACGACTTTCGATTCAAAAGTTATAGCCGTTTGAACCACATAATTTTTCATATCTGTACGTTTTTTGTCAAATATCTCGGAAACGGAAGCTCGTACAGCAAATTTACCTTTGGGGAATGCTAACTGTAGAATTTGATGAGGAGTAGAATGAGCCCATCTGCGAGGCTCTACGACTTTCAATTCAAAAGTTATAGCCGTTTGAACCACATCATTTTTCATATCTGTACGGTTTTTGTCAAATATCTCGGAAACGGAAGCTCGTACAGCAAATTTACCTGCATAGGGGAATGCTAACTGTAGAATTTGATGAGGAGTAGAATGAGCCCATCTGCGAGGCTCTACGACTTTCGATTCAAAATGTAGCCGTTTGAACCACATAATTTTTCATATCTGTACGGTTTTTGTCCGATTTCAAGGACATTTGACAGATCATTTTTCAAATCTGTACGGTTTTTGTCAAATATCTCGGAAACGGAAGCTCGTACAGCAAATTTACCTTTGGGGAATGCTAACTGTAGAATTTGATGAGGAGTAGAATGAGCCCATCTGCGAGGCTCTACGACTTTCGATTCAAAACTTATAGCCGTTTGAACCACATAATTTTTCATATCTGTACGGTTTTTGTCAAATATCTCGGAAACGGAAGCTCGTACAGCAAATTTACCTTTGGGGAATGCTAACTGTAGAATTTGATGAGGAGTAGAATGAGCCCATCTGCGAGGCTCTACGACTTTCGATTCAAAATGTAGCCGATTGAACCACATAATTTTTCATATCTGTACGGTTTTTGTCCGATTTCAAGGACATTTGACACATCATTTTTTCAAATCTGTACGTTTTTTGTCAAATATCTCGGAAACGGAAGCTCGTACAGCAAATTTACCTTTGGGGAATGCTAACTGTAGAATTTGATGAGGAGTAGAATGAGCCCATCTGCGAGGCTCTACGACTTTCAATTCAAAAGTTATAGCCGTTTGAACCACATCATTTTTCATATCTGTACGGTTTTTGTCAAATATCTCGGAAACGGAAGCTCGTACAGCAAATTTACCTGCATAGGGGAATGCTAACTGTAGAATTTGATGAGGAGTAGAATGAGCCCATCTGCGAGGCTCTACGACTTTCGATTCAAAATGTAGCCGTTTGAACCACATAATTTTTCATATCTGTACGGTTTTTGTCCGATTTCAAGGACATTTGACACATCATTTTTCAAATCTGTACGGTTTTTGTCAAATATCTCGGAAACGGAAGCTCGTACAGCAAATTTACCTTTGGGGAATGCTAACTGTAGAATTTGATGAGGAGTAGAATGAGCCCATCTGCGAGGCTCTACGACTTTCGATTCAAAATGTAGCCGTTTGAACCACATAATTTTTCATATCTGTACGGTTTTTGTCCGATTTCAAGGACATTTGACACATCATTTTTTCAAATCTGTACGGTTTTTGTCAAATATCTCGGAAACGGAAGCTCGTACAGCAAATTTACCTTTGGGGAATGCTAACTGTAGAATTTGATGAGGAGTAGAATGAGCCCATCTGCGAGGCTCTACGACTTTCGATTCAAAACTTATAGCCGTTTGAACCACATAATTTTTCATATCTGTACGGTTTTTGTCGAATATCTCGGAAACGGAAGCTCGTACAGCAAATTTACCTTTGGGGAATGCTAACTGTAGAATTTGATGAGGAGTAGAATGAGCCCATCTGCGAGGCTCTACGACTTTCGATTCAAAATGTAGCCGTTTGAACCACATAATTTTTCATATCTGTACGGTTTTTGTCCGATTTCAAGGACATTTGACACATCATTTTTTCATATCTGTACGGTTTTTGTCAAATATCTCGGAAACGGAAGCTCGTACAGCAAATTTACCTTCGGGGAATGCTAACTGTAGAATTTGATGAGGAGTAGAATGAGCCCATCTGCGAGGCTCTACGACTTTCGATTCAAAACTTATAGCCGTTTGAACCACATAATTTTTCATATCTGTACGGTTTTTGTCAAATATCTCGGAAACGGAAGCTCGTACAGCAAATTTACCTTTGGGGAATGCTAACTGTAGAATTTGATGAGGAGTAGAATGAGCCCATCTGCGAGGCTCTACGACTTTCGATTCAAAATGTAGCCGTTTGAACCACATAATTTTTCATATCTGTACGGTTTTTGTCCGATTTCAAGGACATTTGACACATCATTTTTTCAAATCTGTACGGTTTTTGTCAAATATCTCGGAAACGGAAGCTCGTACAGCAAATTTACCTTTGGGGAATGCTAACTGTAGAATTTGATGAGGAGTAGAATGAGCCCATCTGCGAGGCTCTACGACTTTCGATTCAAAAGTTATAGCCGTTTGAACCACATAATTTTTCATATCTGTACGGTTTTTGTCAAATATCTCGGAAACGGAAGCTCGTACAGCAAATTTACCTTCGGGGAGTGCTAACTGTAGAATTTGATGAGGAATCGAATGAGCCCATCTGCGAGGCTCTACGACTTTCGATTCAAAATGTAGCCGATTGAACCACATAATTTTTCATATCTGTACGGTTTTTGTCCGATTTCAAGGACATTTGACACATCATTTTTCAAATCTGTACGGTTTTTGTCAAATATCTCGGAAACGGAAGCTCGTACAGCAAATTTACCTTTGGGGAATGCTAACTGTAGAATTTGATGAGGAGTAGAATGAGCCCATCTGCGAGGCTCTACGACTTTCAATTCAAAAGTTATAGCCGTTTGAACCACATCATTTTTCATATCTGTACGGTTTTTGTCAAATATCTCGGAAACGGAAGCTCGTACAGCAAATTTACCTGCATAGGGGAATGCTAACTGTAGAATTTGATGAGGAGTAGAATGAGCCCATCTGCGAGGCTCTACGACTTTCGATTCAAAATGTAGCCGTTTGAACCACATAATTTTTCATATCTGTACGGTTTTTGTCCGATTTCAAGGACATTTGACACATCATTTTTCAAATCTGTACGGTTTTTGTCAAATATCTCGGAAACGGAAGCTCGTACAGCAAATTTACCTGCACAGGGGAATGCTAACTCTAGAATTTGATGAGGAGTAGAATGAGCCCATCTGCGAGGCTCTACGACTTTCGATTCAAAAGTTATAGCCGTTTGAACCACATCATTTTTCATATCTGTACGGTTTTTGTCAAATATCTCGGAAACGGAAGCTCGTACAGCAAATTTACCTTTGGGGAATGCTAACTGTAGAATTTGATGAGGAGTAGAATGAGCCCATCTGCGAGGCTCTACGACTTTCGATTCAAAATGTAGCCGATTGAACCACATAATTTTTCATATCTGTACGGTTTTTGTCCGATTTCAAGGACATTTGACACATCATTTTTTCAAATCTGTACGTTTTTTGTCAAATATCTCGGAAACGGAAGCTCGTACAGCAAATTTACCTTTGGGGAATGCTAACTGTAGAATTTGATGAGGAGTAGAATGAGCCCATCTGCGAGGCTCTACGACTTTCAATTCAAAAGTTATAGCCGTTTGAACCACATCATTTTTCATATCTGTACGGTTTTTGTCAAATATCTCGGAAACGGAAGCTCGTACAGCAAATTTACCTGCATAGGGGAATGCTAACTGTAGAATTTGATGAGGAGTAGAATGAGCCCATCTGCGAGGCTCTACGACTTTCGATTCAAAATGTAGCCGTTTGAACCACATAATTTTTCATATCTGTACGGTTTTTGTCCGATTTCAAGGACATTTGACACATCATTTTTCAAATCTGTACGGTTTTTGTCAAATATCTCGGAAACGGAAGCTCGTACAGCAAATTTACCTTTGGGGAATGCTAACTGTAGAATTTGATGAGGAGTAGAATGAGCCCATCTGCGAGGCTCTACGACTTTCGATTCAAAACTTATAGCCGTTTGAACCACATAATTTTTCATATCTGTACGGTTTTTGTCAAATATCTCGGAAACGGAAGCTCGTACAGCAAATTTACCTTTGGGGAATGCTAACTGTAGAATTTGATGAGGAATCGAATGAGCCCATCTGCGAGGCTCTACGACTTTCGATTCAAAATGTAGCCGATTGAACCACATAATTTTTCATATCTGTACGGTTTTTGTCCGATTTCAAGGACATTTGACACATCATTTTTCAAATCTGTACGGTTTTTGTCAAATATCTCGGAAACGGAAGCTCGTACAGCAAATTTACCTTTGGGGAATGCTAACTGTAGAATTTGATGAGGAGTAGAATGAGCCCATCTGCGAGGCTCTACGACTTTCAATTCAAAAGTTATAGCCGTTTGAACCACATCATTTTTCATATCTGTACGGTTTTTGTCAAATATCTCGGAAACGGAAGCTCGTACAGCAAATTTACCTGCATAGGGGAATGCTAACTGTAGAATTTGATGAGGAGTAGAATGAGCCCATCTGCGAGGCTCTACGACTTTCGATTCAAAATGTAGCCGTTTGAACCACATAATTTTTCATATCTGTACGGTTTTTGTCCGATTTCAAGGACATTTGACACATCATTTTTCAAATCTGTACGGTTTTTGTCAAATATCTCGGAAACGGAAGCTCGTACAGCAAATTTACCTGCACAGGGGAATGCTAACTCTAGAATTTGATGAGGAGTAGAATGAGCCCATCTGCGAGGCTCTACGACTTTCGATTCAAAAGTTATAGCCGTTTGAACCACATCATTTTTCATATCTGTACGGTTTTTGTCAAATATCTCGGAAACGGAAGCTCGTACAGCAAATTTACCTTTGGGGAATGCTAACTGTAGAATTTGATGAGGAGTAGAATGAGCCCATCTGCGAGGCTCTACGACTTTCGATTCAAAATGTAGCCGATTGAACCACATAATTTTTCATATCTGTACGGTTTTTGTCCGATTTCAAGGACATTTGACACATCATTTTTTCAAATCTGTACGTTTTTTGTCAAATATCTCGGAAACGGAAGCTCGTACAGCAAATTTACCTTTGGGGAATGCTAACTGTAGAATTTGATGAGGAGTAGAATGAGCCCATCTGCGAGGCTCTACGACTTTCAATTCAAAAGTTATAGCCGTTTGAACCACATCATTTTTCATATCTGTACGGTTTTTGTCAAATATCTCGGAAACGGAAGCTCGTACAGCAAATTTACCTGCATAGGGGAATGCTAACTGTAGAATTTGATGAGGAGTAGAATGAGCCCATCTGCGAGGCTCTACGACTTTCGATTCAAAATGTAGCCGTTTGAACCACATAATTTTTCATATCTGTACGGTTTTTGTCCGATTTCAAGGACATTTGACACATCATTTTTCAAATCTGTACGGTTTTTGTCAAATATCTCGGAAACGGAAGCTCGTACAGCAAATTTACCTTTGGGGAATGCTAACTGTAGAATTTGATGAGGAGTAGAATGAGCCCATCTGCGAGGCTCTACGACTTTCGATTCAAAACTTATAGCCGTTTGAACCACATAATTTTTCATATCTGTACGGTTTTTGTCAAATATCTCGGAAACGGAAGCTCGTACAGCAAATTTACCTTTGGGGAATGCTAACTGTAGAATTTGATGAGGAGTAGAATGAGCCCATCTGCGAGGCTCTACGACTTTCGATTCAAAATGTAGCCGTTTGAACCACATAATTTTTCATATCTGTACGGTTTTTGTCCGATTTCAAGGACATTTGACACATCATTTTTCAAATCTGTACGGTTTTTGTCAAATATCTCGGAAACGGAAGCTCGTACAGCAAATTTACCTTTGGGGAATGCTAACTGTAGAATTTGATGAGGAGTAGAATGAGCCCATCTGCGAGGCTCTACGACTTTCAATTCAAAAGTTATAGCCGTTTGAACCACATCATTTTTCATATCTGTACGGTTTTTGTCAAATATCTCGGAAACGGAAGCTCGTACAGCAAATTTACCTGCACAGGGGAATGCTAACTGTAGAATTTGATGAGGAGTAGAATGAGCCCATCTGCGAGGCTCTACGACTTTCGATTCAAAACTTATAGCCGTTTGAACCACATAATTTTTCATATCGGTACGGTTTTTGTCAAATATCTCGGAAACGGAAGCTCGTACAGCAAATTTACCTTTGGGGAATGCTAACTGTAGAATTTGATGAGGAGTAGAATGAGCCCATCTGCGAGGCTCTACGACTTTCGATTCAAAATGTAGCCGTTTGAACCACATAATTTTTCATATCTGTACGGTTTTTGTCCGATTTCAAGGACATTTGACACATCATTTTTTCAAATCTGTACGGTTTTTGTCAAATATCTCGGAAACGGAAGCTCGTACAGCAAATTTACCTTTGGGGAATGCTAACTGTAGAATTTGATGAGGAGTAGAATGAGCCCATCTGCGAGGCTCTACGACTTTCGATTCAAAATTTATAGCCGTTTGAACCACATAATTTTTCATATCTGTACGGTTTTTGTCAAATATCTCGGAATCGGAAGCTCGTACAGCAAATTTACCTTTGGGGAATGCTAACTGTAGAATTTGATGAGGAGTAGAATGAGCCCATCTGCGAGGCTCTACGACTTTCGATTCAAAATGTAGCCGATTGAACCACATAATTTTTCATATCTGTACGGTTTTTGTCCGATTTCAAGGACATTTGACACATCATTTTTCAAATCTGTACGGTTTTTGTCAAATATCTCGGAAACGGAAGCTCGTACAGCAAATTTACCTTTGGGGAATGCTAACTGTAGAATTTGATGAGGAATAGAATGAGCCCATCTGCGAGGCTCTACGACTTTCGATTCAAAATGTAGCCGATTGAACCACATCATTTTTCATATCTGTACGGTTTTTGTCAAATATCTCGGAAACGGAAGCTCGTACAGCAAATTTACCTTTGGGGAATGCTAACTGTAGAATTTGATGAGGAATCGAATGAGCCCATCTGCGAGGCTCTACGACTTTCGATTCAAAATGTAGCCGATTGAACCACATAATTTTTCATATCTGTACGGTTTTTGTCCGATTTCAAGGACATTTGACACATAATTTTTCAAATCTGTACGGTTTTTGTCAAATATCTCGGAAACGGAAGCTCGTACAGCAAATTTACCTTTGGGGAATGCTAACTGTAGAATTTGATGAGGAGTAGAATGAGCCCATCTGCGAGGCTCTACGACTTTCGATTCAAAATGTAGCCGTTTGAACCACATAATTTTTCATATCTGTACGGTTTTTGTCCGATTTCAAGGACATTTGACACATCATTTTTTCAAATCTGTACGGTTTTTGTCAAATATCTCGGAAACGGAAGCTCGTACAGCAAATTTACCTTTGGGGAATGCTAACTGTAGAATTTGATGAGGAATAGAATGAGCCCATCTGCGAGGCTCTACGACTTTCGATTCAAAATGTAGCCGATTGAACCACATCATTTTTCATATCTGTACGGTTTTTGTCAAATATCTCGGAAACGGAAGCTCGTACAGCAAATTTACCTGCATAGGGGAATGCTAACTGTAGAATTTGATGAGGAATCGAATGAGCCCATCTGCGAGGCTCTACGACTTTCGATTCAAAATGTAGCCGATTGAACCACATAATTTTTCATATCTGTACGGTTTTTGTCCGATTTCAAGGACATTTGACACATAATTTTTCAAATCTGTACGGTTTTTGTCAAATATCTCGGAAACGGAAGCTCGTACAGCAAATTTACCTGCACAGGGGAATGCTAACTGTAGAATTTGATGAGGAGTAGAATGAGCCCATCTGCGAGGCTCTACGACTTTCGATTCAAAACTTATAGCCGTTTGAACCACATAATTTTTCATATCTGTACGGTTTTTGTCAAATATCTCGGAAACGGAAGCTCGTACAGCAAATTTACCTTTGGGGAATGCTAACTGTAGAATTTGATGAGGAGTAGAATGAGCCCATCTGCGAGGCTCTACGACTTTCGATTCAAAATGTAGCCGTTTGAACCACATAATTTTTCATATCTGTACGGTTTTTGTCCGATTTCAAGGACATTTGACACATCATTTTTTCAAATCTGTACGGTTTTTGTCAAATATCTCGGAAACGGAAGCTCGTACAGCAAATTTACCTTTGGGGAATGCTAACTGTAGAATTTGATGAGGAGTAGAATGAGCCCATCTGCGAGGCTCTACGACTTTCGATTCAAAATTTATAGCCGTTTGAACCACATAATTTTTCATATCTGTACGGTTTTTGTCAAATATCTCGGAAACGGAAGCTCGTACAGCAAATTTACCTTCGGGAATGCTAACTGTAGAATTTGATGAGGAATCGAATGAGCCCATCTGCGAGGCTCTACGACTTTCGATTCAAAATGTAGCCGATTGAACCACATAATTTTTCATATCTGTACGGTTTTTGTCAAATATCTCGGAAACGGAAGCTCGTACAGCAAATTTACCTTCGGGGAATGCTAACTGTAGAATTTGATGAGGAATCGAATGAGCCCATCTGCGAGGCTCTACGACTTTCGATTCAAAATGTAGCCGATTGAACCACATAATTTTTCATATCTGTACGGTTTTTGTCCGATTTCAAGGACATTTGACACATCATTTTTCAAATCTGTACGGTTTTTGTCAAATATCTCGGAAACGGAAGCTCGTACAGCAAATTTACCTTTGGGGAATGCTAACTGTAGAATTTGATGAGGAGTAGAATGAGCCCATCTGCGAGGCTCTACGACTTTCAATTCAAAAGTTATAGCCGTTTGAACCACATCATTTTTCATATCTGTACGGTTTTTGTCAAATATCTCGGAAACGGAAGCTCGTACAGCAAATTTACCTGCATAGGGGAATGCTAACTGTAGAATTTGATGAGGAGTAGAATGAGCCCATCTGCGAGGCTCTACGACTTTCGATTCAAAATGTAGCCGTTTGAACCACATAATTTTTCATATCTGTACGGTTTTTGTCCGATTTCAAGGACATTTGACACATCATTTTTCAAATCTGTACGGTTTTTGTCAAATATCTCGGAAACGGAAGCTCGTACAGCAAATTTACCTTTGGGGAATGCTAACTGTAGAATTTGATGAGGAGTAGAATGAGCCCATCTGCGAGGCTCTACGACTTTCGATTCAAAACTTATAGCCGTTTGAACCACATAATTTTTCATATCTGTACGGTTTTTGTCAAATATCTCGGAAACGGAAGCTCGTACAGCAAATTTACCTTTGGGGAATGCTAACTGTAGAATTTGATGAGGAGTAGAATGAGCCCATCTGCGAGGCTCTACGACTTTCGATTCAAAATGTAGCCGATTGAACCACATAATTTTTCATATCTGTACGGTTTTTGTCAAATATCTCGGAAACGGAAGCTCGTACAGCAAATTTACCTTTGGGGAATGCTAACTGTAGAATTTGATGAGGAATCGAATGAGCCCATCTGCGAGGCTCTACGACTTTCGATTCAAAATGGTAGCCGATTGAACCACATAATTTTTCATATCTGTACGGTTTTTGTCCGATTTTAAGGACATTTGACACATCATTTTTCAAATCTGTACGGTTTTTGTCAAATATCTCGGAAACGGAAGCTCGTACAGCAAATTTACCTTTGGGGAATGCTAACTGTAGAATTTGATGAGGAGTAGAATGAGCCCATCTGCGAGGCTCTACGACTTTCGATTCA
Organism: Borostomias antarcticus; assembly: GCF_949987555.1. Classification (NCBI taxonomy): domain Eukaryota; kingdom Metazoa; phylum Chordata; class Actinopteri; order Stomiiformes; family Stomiidae; genus Borostomias; species Borostomias antarcticus. The sequence continues at coordinate 146,738 of NW_028176001.1, forward strand.
AAATGTAGCCGATTGAACCACATAATTTTTCATATCTGTACGGTTTTTGTCCGATTTCAAGGACATTTGACACATCATTTTTTCAAATCTGTACGGTTTTTGTCAAATATCTCGGAAACGGAAGCTCGTACAGCAAATTTACCTTTGGGGAATGCTAACTGTAGAATTTGATGAGGAATCGAATGAGCCCATCTGCGAGGCTCTACGACTTTCGATTCAAAATGTAGCCGATTGAACCACATAATTTTTCATATCTGTACGGTTTTTGTCCGATTTCAAGGACATTTGACACATCATTTTTTCAAATCTGTACGGTTTTTGTCAAATATCTCGGAAACGGAAGCTCGTACAGCAAATTTACCTTTGGGGAATGCTAACTGTAGAATTTGATGAGGAGTAGAATGAGCCCATCTGCGAGGCTCTACGACTTTCGATTCAAAAGTTATAGCCGTTTGAACCACATAATTTTTCATATCTGTACGGTTTTTGTCAAATATCTCGGAAACGGAAGCTCGTACAGCAAATTTACCTTCGGGGAGTGCTAACTGTAGAATTTGATGAGGAATCGAATGAGCCCATCTGCGAGGCTCTACGACTTTCGATTCAAAATGTAGCCGATTGAACCACATAATTTTTCATATCTGTACGGTTTTTGTCCGATTTCAAGGACATTTGACACATCATTTTTCAAATCTGTACGGTTTTTGTCAAATATCTCGGAAACGGAAGCTCGTACAGCAAATTTACCTTTGGGGAATGCTAACTGTAGAATTTGATGAGGAGTAGAATGAGCCCATCTGCGAGGCTCTACGACTTTCAATTCAAAAGTTATAGCCGTTTGAACCACATCATTTTTCATATCTGTACGGTTTTTGTCAAATATCTCGGAAACGGAAGCTCGTACAGCAAATTTACCTGCATAGGGGAATGCTAACTGTAGAATTTGATGAGGAGTAGAATGAGCCCATCTGCGAGGCTCTACGACTTTCGATTCAAAATGTAGCCGTTTGAACCACATAATTTTTCATATCTGTACGGTTTTTGTCCGATTTCAAGGACATTTGACACATCATTTTTCAAATCTGTACGGTTTTTGTCAAATATCTCGGAAACGGAAGCTCGTACAGCAAATTTACCTGCACAGGGGAATGCTAACTCTAGAATTTGATGAGGAGTAGAATGAGCCCATCTGCGAGGCTCTACGACTTTCGATTCAAAAGTTATAGCCGTTTGAACCACATCATTTTTCATATCTGTACGGTTTTTGTCAAATATCTCGGAAACGGAAGCTCGTACAGCAAATTTACCTTTGGGGAATGCTAACTGTAGAATTTGATGAGGAGTAGAATGAGCCCATCTGCGAGGCTCTACGACTTTCGATTCAAAATGTAGCCGATTGAACCACATAATTTTTCATATCTGTACGGTTTTTGTCCGATTTCAAGGACATTTGACACATCATTTTTTCAAATCTGTACGTTTTTTGTCAAATATCTCGGAAACGGAAGCTCGTACAGCAAATTTACCTTTGGGGAATGCTAACTGTAGAATTTGATGAGGAGTAGAATGAGCCCATCTGCGAGGCTCTACGACTTTCAATTCAAAAGTTATAGCCGTTTGAACCACATCATTTTTCATATCTGTACGGTTTTTGTCAAATATCTCGGAAACGGAAGCTCGTACAGCAAATTTACCTGCATAGGGGAATGCTAACTGTAGAATTTGATGAGGAGTAGAATGAGCCCATCTGCGAGGCTCTACGACTTTCGATTCAAAATGTAGCCGTTTGAACCACATAATTTTTCATATCTGTACGGTTTTTGTCCGATTTCAAGGACATTTGACACATCATTTTTCAAATCTGTACGGTTTTTGTCAAATATCTCGGAAACGGAAGCTCGTACAGCAAATTTACCTTTGGGGAATGCTAACTGTAGAATTTGATGAGGAGTAGAATGAGCCCATCTGCGAGGCTCTACGACTTTCGATTCAAAACTTATAGCCGTTTGAACCACATAATTTTTCATATCTGTACGGTTTTTGTCAAATATCTCGGAAACGGAAGCTCGTACAGCAAATTTACCTTTGGGGAATGCTAACTGTAGAATTTGATGAGGAGTAGAATGAGCCCATCTGCGAGGCTCTACGACTTTCGATTCAAAATGTAGCCGTTTGAACCACATAATTTTTCATATCTGTACGGTTTTTGTCCGATTTCAAGGACATTTGACACATCATTTTTCAAATCTGTACGGTTTTTGTCAAATATCTCGGAAACGGAAGCTCGTACAGCAAATTTACCTTTGGGGAATGCTAACTGTAGAATTTGATGAGGAGTAGAATGAGCCCATCTGCGAGGCTCTACGACTTTCAATTCAAAAGTTATAGCCGTTTGAACCACATCATTTTTCATATCTGTACGGTTTTTGTCAAATATCTCGGAAACGGAAGCTCGTACAGCAAATTTACCTGCACAGGGGAATGCTAACTGTAGAATTTGATGAGGAGTAGAATGAGCCCATCTGCGAGGCTCTACGACTTTCGATTCAAAACTTATAGCCGTTTGAACCACATAATTTTTCATATCGGTACGGTTTTTGTCAAATATCTCGGAAACGGAAGCTCGTACAGCAAATTTACCTTTGGGGAATGCTAACTGTAGAATTTGATGAGGAGTAGAATGAGCCCATCTGCGAGGCTCTACGACTTTCGATTCAAAATGTAGCCGTTTGAACCACATAATTTTTCATATCTGTACGGTTTTTGTCCGATTTCAAGGACATTTGACACATCATTTTTTCAAATCTGTACGGTTTTTGTCAAATATCTCGGAAACGGAAGCTCGTACAGCAAATTTACCTTTGGGGAATGCTAACTGTAGAATTTGATGAGGAGTAGAATGAGCCCATCTGCGAGGCTCTACGACTTTCGATTCAAAATTTATAGCCGTTTGAACCACATAATTTTTCATATCTGTACGGTTTTTGTCAAATATCTCGGAATCGGAAGCTCGTACAGCAAATTTACCTTTGGGGAATGCTAACTGTAGAATTTGATGAGGAGTAGAATGAGCCCATCTGCGAGGCTCTACGACTTTCGATTCAAAATGTAGCCGATTGAACCACATAATTTTTCATATCTGTACGGTTTTTGTCCGATTTCAAGGACATTTGACACATAATTTTTCAAATCTGTACGGTTTTTGTCAAATATCTCGGAAACGGAAGCTCGTACAGCAAATTTACCTTTGGGGAATGCTAACTGTAGAATTTGATGAGGAGTAGAATGAGCCCATCTGCGAGGCTCTACGACTTTCGATTCAAAATTTATAGCCGTTTGAACCACATAATTTTTCATATCTGTACGGTTTTTGTCAAATATCTCGGAATCGGAAGCTCGTACAGCAAATTTACCTTTGGGGAATGCTAACTGTAGAATTTGATGAGGAGTAGAATGAGCCCATCTGCGAGGCTCTACGACTTTCGATTCAAAATGTAGCCGATTGAACCACATAATTTTTCATATCTGTACGGTTTTTGTCCGATTTCAAGGACATTTGACACATAATTTTTCAAATCTGTACGGTTTTTGTCAAATATCTCGGAAACGGAAGCTCGTACAGCAAATTTACCTTTGGGGAATGCTAACTGTAGAATTTGATGAGGAGTAGAATGAGCCCATCTGCGAGGCTCTACGACTTTCGATTCAAAATGTAGCCGTTTGAACCACATAATTTTTCATATCTGTACGGTTTTTGTCCGATTTCAAGGACATTTGACACATCATTTTTTCAAATCTGTACGGTTTTTGTCAAATATCTCGGAAACGGAAGCTCGTACAGCAAATTTACCTTTGGGGAATGCTAACTGTAGAATTTGATGAGGAATAGAATGAGCCCATCTGCGAGGCTCTACGACTTTCGATTCAAAATGTAGCCGATTGAACCACATCATTTTTCATATCTGTACGGTTTTTGTCAAATATCTCGGAAACGGAAGCTCGTACAGCAAATTTACCTGCATAGGGGAATGCTAACTGTAGAATTTGATGAGGAATCGAATGAGCCCATCTGCGAGGCTCTACGACTTTCGATTCAAAATGTAGCCGATTGAACCACATAATTTTTCATATCTGTACGGTTTTTGTCCGATTTCAAGGACATTTGACACATAATTTTTCAAATCTGTACGGTTTTTGTCAAATATCTCGGAAACGGAAGCTCGTACAGCAAATTTACCTGCACAGGGGAATGCTAACTGTAGAATTTGATGAGGAGTAGAATGAGCCCATCTGCGAGGCTCTACGACTTTCGATTCAAAACTTATAGCCGTTTGAACCACATAATTTTTCATATCTGTACGGTTTTTGTCAAATATCTCGGAAACGGAAGCTCGTACAGCAAATTTACCTTTGGGGAATGCTAACTGTAGAATTTGATGAGGAGTAGAATGAGCCCATCTGCGAGGCTCTACGACTTTCGATTCAAAATGTAGCCGTTTGAACCACATAATTTTTCATATCTGTACGGTTTTTGTCCGATTTCAAGGACATTTGACACATCATTTTTTCAAATCTGTACGGTTTTTGTCAAATATCTCGGAAACGGAAGCTCGTACAGCAAATTTACCTTTGGGGAATGCTAACTGTAGAATTTGATGAGGAGTAGAATGAGCCCATCTGCGAGGCTCTACGACTTTCGATTCAAAATTTATAGCCGTTTGAACCACATAATTTTTCATATCTGTACGGTTTTTGTCAAATATCTCGGAAACGGAAGCTCGTACAGCAAATTTACCTTCGGGAATGCTAACTGTAGAATTTGATGAGGAATCGAATGAGCCCATCTGCGAGGCTCTACGACTTTCGATTCAAAATGTAGCCGATTGAACCACATAATTTTTCATATCTGTACGGTTTTTGTCAAATATCTCGGAAACGGAAGCTCGTACAGCAAATTTACCTTCGGGGAATGCTAACTGTAGAATTTGATGAGGAATCGAATGAGCCCATCTGCGAGGCTCTACGACTTTCGATTCAAAATGTAGCCGATTGAACCACATAATTTTTCATATCTGTACGGTTTTTGTCCGATTTCAAGGACATTTGACACATCATTTTTCAAATCTGTACGGTTTTTGTCAAATATCTCGGAAACGGAAGCTCGTACAGCAAATTTACCTTTGGGGAATGCTAACTGTAGAATTTGATGAGGAGTAGAATGAGCCCATCTGCGAGGCTCTACGACTTTCAATTCAAAAGTTATAGCCGTTTGAACCACATCATTTTTCATATCTGTACGGTTTTTGTCAAATATCTCGGAAACGGAAGCTCGTACAGCAAATTTACCTGCATAGGGGAATGCTAACTGTAGAATTTGATGAGGAGTAGAATGAGCCCATCTGCGAGGCTCTACGACTTTCGATTCAAAATGTAGCCGTTTGAACCACATAATTTTTCATATCTGTACGGTTTTTGTCCGATTTCAAGGACATTTGACACATCATTTTTCAAATCTGTACGGTTTTTGTCAAATATCTCGGAAACGGAAGCTCGTACAGCAAATTTACCTTTGGGGAATGCTAACTGTAGAATTTGATGAGGAGTAGAATGAGCCCATCTGCGAGGCTCTACGACTTTCGATTCAAAACTTATAGCCGTTTGAACCACATAATTTTTCATATCTGTACGGTTTTTGTCAAATATCTCGGAAACGGAAGCTCGTACAGCAAATTTACCTTTGGGGAATGCTAACTGTAGAATTTGATGAGGAGTAGAATGAGCCCATCTGCGAGGCTCTACGACTTTCGATTCAAAATGTAGCCGATTGAACCACATAATTTTTCATATCTGTACGGTTTTTGTCAAATATCTCGGAAACGGAAGCTCGTACAGCAAATTTACCTTTGGGGAATGCTAACTGTAGAATTTGATGAGGAATCGAATGAGCCCATCTGCGAGGCTCTACGACTTTCGATTCAAAATGGTAGCCGATTGAACCACATAATTTTTCATATCTGTACGGTTTTTGTCCGATTTTAAGGACATTTGACACATCATTTTTCAAATCTGTACGGTTTTTGTCAAATATCTCGGAAACGGAAGCTCGTACAGCAAATTTACCTTTGGGGAATGCTAACTGTAGAATTTGATGAGGAATCGAATGAGCCCATCTGCGAGGCTCTACGACTTTCGATTCAAAATGTAGCCGATTGAACCACATAATTTTTCATATCTGTACGGTTTTTGTCCGATTTCAAGGACATTTGACACATCATTTTTTCAAATCTGTACGGTTTTTGTCAAATATCTCGGAAACGGAAGCTCGTACAGCAAATTTACCTTTGGGGAATGCTAACTGTAGAATTTGATGAGGAGTAGAATGAGCCCATCTGCGAGGCTCTACGACTTTCGATTCAAAAGTTATAGCCGTTTGAACCACATAATTTTTCATATCTGTACGGTTTTTGTCAAATATCTCGGAAACGGAAGCTCGTACAGCAAATTTACCTTCGGGGAGTGCTAACTGTAGAATTTGATGAGGAATCGAATGAGCCCATCTGCGAGGCTCTACGACTTTCGATTCAAAATGTAGCCGATTGAACCACATAATTTTTCATATCTGTACGGTTTTTGTCCGATTTCAAGGACATTTGACACATCATTTTTCAAATCTGTACGGTTTTTGTCAAATATCTCGGAAACGGAAGCTCGTACAGCAAATTTACCTTTGGGGAATGCTAACTGTAGAATTTGATGAGGAGTAGAATGAGCCCATCTGCGAGGCTCTACGACTTTCAATTCAAAAGTTATAGCCGTTTGAACCACATCATTTTTCATATCTGTACGGTTTTTGTCAAATATCTCGGAAACGGAAGCTCGTACAGCAAATTTACCTGCATAGGGGAATGCTAACTGTAGAATTTGATGAGGAGTAGAATGAGCCCATCTGCGAGGCTCTACGACTTTCGATTCAAAATGTAGCCGTTTGAACCACATAATTTTTCATATCTGTACGGTTTTTGTCCGATTTCAAGGACATTTGACACATCATTTTTCAAATCTGTACGGTTTTTGTCAAATATCTCGGAAACGGAAGCTCGTACAGCAAATTTACCTGCACAGGGGAATGCTAACTCTAGAATTTGATGAGGAGTAGAATGAGCCCATCTGCGAGGCTCTACGACTTTCAATTCAAAATGTAGCCGATTGAACCACATAATTTTTCATATCTGTACGGTTTTTGTCCGATTTCAAGGACATTTGACACATCATTTTTTCAAATCTGTACGTTTTTTGTCAAATATCTCGGAAACGGAAGCTCGTACAGCAAATTTACCTTTGGGGAATGCTAACTGTAGAATTTGATGAGGAGTAGAATGAGCCCATCTGCGAGGCTCTACGACTTTCAATTCAAAAGTTATAGCCGTTTGAACCACATCATTTTTCATATCTGTACGGTTTTTGTCAAATATCTCGGAAACGGAAGCTCGTACAGCAAATTTACCTGCATAGGGGAATGCTAACTGTAGAATTTGATGAGGAGTAGAATGAGCCCATCTGCGAGGCTCTACGACTTTCGATTCAAAATGTAGCCGTTTGAACCACATAATTTTTCATATCTGTACGGTTTTTGTCCGATTTCAAGGACATTTGACACATCATTTTTCAAATCTGTACGGTTTTTGTCAAATATCTCGGAAACGGAAGCTCGTACAGCAAATTTACCTTTGGGGAATGCTAACTGTAGAATTTGATGAGGAGTAGAATGAGCCCATCTGCGAGGCTCTACGACTTTCGATTCAAAACTTATAGCCGTTTGAACCACATAATTTTTCATATCTGTACGGTTTTTGTCAAATATCTCGGAAACGGAAGCTCGTACAGCAAATTTACCTTTGGGGAATGCTAACTGTAGAATTTGATGAGGAGTAGAATGAGCCCATCTGCGAGGCTCTACGACTTTCGATTCAAAATGTAGCCGTTTGAACCACATAATTTTTCATATCTGTACGGTTTTTGTCCGATTTCAAGGACATTTGACACATCATTTTTCAAATCTGTACGGTTTTTGTCAAATATCTCGGAAACGGAAGCTCGTACAGCAAATTTACCTTTGGGGAATGCTAACTGTAGAATTTGATGAGGAGTAGAATGAGCCCATCTGCGAGGCTCTACGACTTTCAATTCAAAAGTTATAGCCGTTTGAACCACATCATTTTTCATATCTGTACGGTTTTTGTCAAATATCTCGGAAACGGAAGCTCGTACAGCAAATTTACCTGCACAGGGGAATGCTAACTGTAGAATTTGATGAGGAGTAGAATGAGCCCATCTGCGAGGCTCTACGACTTTCGATTCAAAACTTATAGCCGTTTGAACCACATAATTTTTCATATCGGTACGGTTTTTGTCAAATATCTCGGAAACGGAAGCTCGTACAGCAAATTTACCTTTGGGGAATGCTAACTGTAGAATTTGATGAGGAGTAGAATGAGCCCATCTGCGAGGCTCTACGACTTTCGATTCAAAATGTAGCCGTTTGAACCACATAATTTTTCATATCTGTACGGTTTTTGTCCGATTTCAAGGACATTTGACACATCATTTTTTCAAATCTGTACGGTTTTTGTCAAATATCTCGGAAACGGAAGCTCGTACAGCAAATTTACCTTTGGGGAATGCTAACTGTAGAATTTGATGAGGAGTAGAATGAGCCCATCTGCGAGGCTCTACGACTTTCGATTCAAAATTTATAGCCGTTTGAACCACATAATTTTTCATATCTGTACGGTTTTTGTCAAATATCTCGGAATCGGAAGCTCGTACAGCAAATTTACCTTTGGGGAATGCTAACTGTAGAATTTGATGAGGAGTAGAATGAGCCCATCTGCGAGGCTCTACGACTTTCGATTCAAAATGTAGCCGATTGAACCACATAATTTTTCATATCTGTACGGTTTTTGTCCGATTTCAAGGACATTTGACACATCATTTTTCAAATCTGTACGGTTTTTGTCAAATATCTCGGAAACGGAAGCTCGTACAGCAAATTTACCTTTGGGGAATGCTAACTGTAGAATTTGATGAGGAATAGAATGAGCCCATCTGCGAGGCTCTACGACTTTCGATTCAAAATGTAGCCGATTGAACCACATCATTTTTCATATCTGTACGGTTTTTGTCAAATATCTCGGAAACGGAAGCTCGTACAGCAAATTTACCTTTGGGGAATGCTAACTGTAGAATTTGATGAGGAATCGAATGAGCCCATCTGCGAGGCTCTACGACTTTCGATTCAAAATGTAGCCGATTGAACCACATAATTTTTCATATCTGTACGGTTTTTGTCCGATTTCAAGGACATTTGACACATAATTTTTCAAATCTGTACGGTTTTTGTCAAATATCTCGGAAACGGAAGCTCGTACAGCAAATTTACCTTTGGGGAATGCTAACTGTAGAATTTGATGAGGAGTAGAATGAGCCCATCTGCGAGGCTCTACGACTTTCGATTCAAAATGTAGCCGTTTGAACCACATAATTTTTCATATCTGTACGGTTTTTGTCCGATTTCAAGGACATTTGACACATCATTTTTTCAAATCTGTACGGTTTTTGTCAAATATCTCGGAAACGGAAGCTCGTACAGCAAATTTACCTTTGGGGAATGCTAACTGTAGAATTTGATGAGGAATAGAATGAGCCCATCTGCGAGGCTCTACGACTTTCGATTCAAAATGTAGCCGATTGAACCACATCATTTTTCATATCTGTACGGTTTTTGTCAAATATCTCGGAAACGGAAGCTCGTACAGCAAATTTACCTGCATAGGGGAATGCTAACTGTAGAATTTGATGAGGAATCGAATGAGCCCATCTGCGAGGCTCTACGACTTTCGATTCAAAATGTAGCCGATTGAACCACATAATTTTTCATATCTGTACGTTTTTTGTCCGATTTCAAGGACATTTGACACATAATTTTTCAAATCTGTACGGTTTTTGTCAAATATCTCGGAAACGGAAGCTCGTACAGCAAATTTACCTGCACAGGGGAATGCTAACTGTAGAATTTGATGAGGAGTAGAATGAGCCCATCTGCGAGGCTCTACGACTTTCGATTCAAAACTTATAGCCGTTTGAACCACATAATTTTTCATATCGGTACGGTTTTTGTCAAATATCTCGGAAACGGAAGCTCGTACAGCAAATTTACCTTTGGGGAATGCTAACTGTAGAATTTGATGAGGAGTAGAATGAGCCCATCTGCGAGGCTCTACGACTTTCGATTCAAAATGTAGCCGTTTGAACCACATAATTTTTCATATCTGTACGGTTTTTGTCCGATTTCAAGGACATTTGACACATCATTTTTTCAAATCTGTACGGTTTTTGTCAAATATCTCGGAAACGGAAGCTCGTACAGCAAATTTACCTTTGGGGAATGCTAACTGTAGAATTTGATGAGGAGTAGAATGAGCCCATCTGCGAGGCTCTACGACTTTCGATTCAAAATTTATAGCCGTTTGAACCACATAATTTTTCATATCTGTACGGTTTTTGTCAAATATCTCGGAATCGGAAGCTCGTACAGCAAATTTACCTTTGGGGAATGCTAACTGTAGAATTTGATGAGGAGTAGAATGAGCCCATCTGCGAGGCTCTACGACTTTCGATTCAAAATGTAGCCGATTGAACCACATAATTTTTCATATCTGTACGGTTTTTGTCCGATTTCAAGGACATTTGACACATCATTTTTCAAATCTGTACGGTTTTTGTCAAATATCTCGGAAACGGAAGCTCGTACAGCAAATTTACCTTTGGGGAATGCTAACTGTAGAATTTGATGAGGAATAGAATGAGCCCATCTGCGAGGCTCTACGACTTTCGATTCAAAATGTAGCCGATTGAACCACATCATTTTTCATATCTGTACGGTTTTTGTCAAATATCTCGGAAACGGAAGCTCGTACAGCAAATTTACCTTTGGGGAATGCTAACTGTAGAATTTGATGAGGAATCGAATGAGCCCATCTGCGAGGCTCTACGACTTTCGATTCAAAATGTAGCCGATTGAACCACATAATTTTTCATATCTGTACGGTTTTTGTCCGATTTCAAGGACATTTGACACATAATTTTTCAAATCTGTACGGTTTTTGTCAAATATCTCGGAAACGGAAGCTCGTACAGCAAATTTACCTTTGGGGAATGCTAACTGTAGAATTTGATGAGGAGTAGAATGAGCCCATCTGCGAGGCTCTACGACTTTCGATTCAAAATGTAGCCGTTTGAACCACATAATTTTTCATATCTGTACGGTTTTTGTCCGATTTCAAGGACATTTGACACATCATTTTTTCAAATCTGTACGGTTTTTGTCAAATATCTCGGAAACGGAAGCTCGTACAGCAAATTTACCTTTGGGGAATGCTAACTGTAGAATTTGATGAGGAATAGAATGAGCCCATCTGCGAGGCTCTACGACTTTCGATTCAAAATGTAGCCGATTGAACCACATCATTTTTCATATCTGTACGGTTTTTGTCAAATATCTCGGAAACGGAAGCTCGTACAGCAAATTTACCTGCATAGGGGAATGCTAACTGTAGAATTTGATGAGGAATCGAATGAGCCCATCTGCGAGGCTCTACGACTTTCGATTCAAAATGTAGCCGATTGAACCACATAATTTTTCATATCTGTACGGTTTTTGTCCGATTTCAAGGACATTTGACACATAATTTTTCAAATCTGTACGGTTTTTGTCAAATATCTCGGAAACGGAAGCTCGTACAGCAAATTTACCTGCACAGGGGAATGCTAACTGTAGAATTTGATGAGGAGTAGAATGAGCCCATCTGCGAGGCTCTACGACTTTCGATTCAAAACTTATAGCCGTTTGAACCACATAATTTTTCATATCTGTACGGTTTTTGTCAAATATCTCGGAAACGGAAGCTCGTACAGCAAATTTACCTTTGGGGAATGCTAACTGTAGAATTTGATGAGGAGTAGAATGAGCCCATCTGCGAGGCTCTACGACTTTCGATTCAAAATGTAGCCGTTTGAACCACATAATTTTTCATATCTGTACGGTTTTTGTCCGATTTCAAGGACATTTGACACATCATTTTTTCAAATCTGTACGGTTTTTGTCAAATATCTCGGAAACGGAAGCTCGTACAGCAAATTTACCTTTGGGGAATGCTAACTGTAGAATTTGATGAGGAGTAGAATGAGCCCATCTGCGAGGCTCTACGACTTTCGATTCAAAATTTATAGCCGTTTGAACCACATAATTTTTCATATCTGTACGGTTTTTGTCAAATATCTCGGAAACGGAAGCTCGTACAGCAAATTTACCTTCGGGAATGCTAACTGTAGAATTTGATGAGGAATCGAATGAGCCCATCTGCGAGGCTCTACGACTTTCGATTCAAAATGTAGCCGATTGAACCACATAATTTTTCATATCTGTACGGTTTTTGTCAAATATCTCGGAAACGGAAGCTCGTACAGCAAATTTACCTTCGGGGAATGCTAACTGTAGAATTTGATGAGGAATCGAATGAGCCCATCTGCGAGGCTCTACGACTTTCGATTCAAAATGTAGCCGATTGAACCACATAATTTTTCATATCTGTACGGTTTTTGTCCGATTTCAAGGACATTTGACACATCATTTTTCAAATCTGTACGGTTTTTGTCAAATATCTCGGAAACGGAAGCTCGTACAGCAAATTTACCTTTGGGGAATGCTAACTGTAGAATTTGATGAGGAGTAGAATGAGCCCATCTGCGAGGCTCTACGACTTTCAATTCAAAAGTTATAGCCGTTTGAACCACATCATTTTTCATATCTGTACGGTTTTTGTCAAATATCTCGGAAACGGAAGCTCGTACAGCAAATTTACCTGCATAGGGGAATGCTAACTGTAGAATTTGATGAGGAGTAGAATGAGCCCATCTGCGAGGCTCTACGACTTTCGATTCAAAATGTAGCCGTTTGAACCACATAATTTTTCATATCTGTACGGTTTTTGTCCGATTTCAAGGACATTTGACACATCATTTTTCAAATCTGTACGGTTTTTGTCAAATATCTCGGAAACGGAAGCTCGTACAGCAAATTTACCTTTGGGGAATGCTAACTGTAGAATTTGATGAGGAGTAGAATGAGCCCATCTGCGAGGCTCTACGACTTTCGATTCAAAACTTATAGCCGTTTGAACCACATAATTTTTCATATCTGTACGGTTTTTGTCAAATATCTCGGAAACGGAAGCTCGTACAGCAAATTTACCTTTGGGGAATGCTAACTGTAGAATTTGATGAGGAGTAGAATGAGCCCATCTGCGAGGCTCTACGACTTTCGATTCAAAATGTAGCCGATTGAACCACATAATTTTTCATATCTGTACGGTTTTTGTCAAATATCTCGGAAACGGAAGCTCGTACAGCAAATTTACCTTTGGGGAATGCTAACTGTAGAATTTGATGAGGAATCGAATGAGCCCATCTGCGAGGCTCTACGACTTTCGATTCAAAATGGTAGCCGATTGAACCACATAATTTTTCATATCTGTACGGTTTTTGTCCGATTTTAAGGACATTTGACACATCATTTTTCAAATCTGTACGGTTTTTGTCAAATATCTCGGAAACGGAAGCTCGTACAGCAAATTTACCTTTGGGGAATGCTAACTGTAGAATTTGATGAGGAGTAGAATGAGCCCATCTGCGAGGCTCTACGACTTTCGATTCAAAATGTAGCCGATTGAACCACATAATTTTTCATATCTGTACGGTTTTTGTCCGATTTCAAGGACATTTGACACATCATTTTTTCAAATCTGTACGGTTTTTGTCAAATATCTCGGAAACGGAAGCTCGTACAGCAAATTTACCTTTGGGGAATGCTAACTGTAGAATTTGATGAGGAATCGAATGAGCCCATCTGCGAGGCTCTACGACTTTCGATTCAAAATGTAGCCGATTGAACCACATAATTTTTCATATCTGTACGGTTTTTGTCCGATTTCAAGGACATTTGACACATCATTTTTTCAAATCTGTACGGTTTTTGTCAAATATCTCGGAAACGGAAGCTCGTACAGCAAATTTACCTTTGGGGAATGCTAACTGTAGAATTTGATGAGGAGTAGAATGAGCCCATCTGCGAGGCTCTACGACTTTCGATTCAAAAGTTATAGCCGTTTGAACCACATAATTTTTCATATCTGTACGGTTTTTGTCAAATATCTCGGAAACGGAAGCTCGTACAGCAAATTTACCTTCGGGGAGTGCTAACTGTAGAATTTGATGAGGAATCGAATGAGCCCATCTGCGAGGCTCTACGACTTTCGATTCAAAATGTAGCCGATTGAACCACATAATTTTTCATATCTGTACGGTTTTTGTCCGATTTCAAGGACATTTGACACATCATTTTTCAAATCTGTACGGTTTTTGTCAAATATCTCGGAAACGGAAGCTCGTACAGCAAATTTACCTTTGGGGAATGCTAACTGTAGAATTTGATGAGGAGTAGAATGAGCCCATCTGCGAGGCTCTACGACTTTCAATTCAAAAGTTATAGCCGTTTGAACCACATCATTTTTCATATCTGTACGGTTTTTGTCAAATATCTCGGAAACGGAAGCTCGTACAGCAAATTTACCTGCATAGGGGAATGCTAACTGTAGAATTTGATGAGGAGTAGAATGAGCCCATCTGCGAGGCTCTACGACTTTCGATTCAAAATGTAGCCGTTTGAACCACATAATTTTTCATATCTGTACGGTTTTTGTCCGATTTCAAGGACATTTGACACATCATTTTTCAAATCTGTACGGTTTTTGTCAAATATCTCGGAAACGGAAGCTCGTACAGCAAATTTACCTTCGGGGAATGCTAACTCTAGAATTTGATGAGGAGTAGAATGAGCCCATCTGCGAGGCTCTACGACTTTCGATTCAAAATGTAGCCGATTGAACCACATAATTTTTCATATCTGTACGGTTTTTGTCCGATTTCAAGGACATTTGACACATCATTTTTTCAAATCTGTACGTTTTTTGTCAAATATCTCGGAAACGGAAGCTCGTACAGCAAATTTACCTTTGGGGAATGCTAACTGTAGAATTTGATGAGGAGTAGAATGAGCCCATCTGCGAGGCTCTACGACTTTCAATTCAAAAGTTATAGCCGTTTGAACCACATCATTTTTCATATCTGTACGGTTTTTGTCAAATATCTCGGAAACGGAAGCTCGTACAGCAAATTTACCTGCATAGGGGAATGCTAACTGTAGAATTTGATGAGGAGTAGAATGAGCCCATCTGCGAGGCTCTACGACTTTCGATTCAAAATGTAGCCGTTTGAACCACATAATTTTTCATATCTGTACGGTTTTTGTCCGATTTCAAGGACATTTGACACATCATTTTTCAAATCTGTACGGTTTTTGTCAAATATCTCGGAAACGGAAGCTCGTACAGCAAATTTACCTTTGGGGAATGCTAACTGTAGAATTTGATGAGGAGTAGAATGAGCCCATCTGCGAGGCTCTACGACTTTCGATTCAAAACTTATAGCCGTTTGAACCACATAATTTTTCATATCTGTACGGTTTTTGTCAAATATCTC
Organism: Borostomias antarcticus; assembly: GCF_949987555.1. NCBI lineage: Eukaryota > Metazoa > Chordata > Actinopteri > Stomiiformes > Stomiidae > Borostomias > Borostomias antarcticus. The sequence continues at coordinate 162,392 of NW_028176001.1, forward strand.
GGAAACGGAAGCTCGTACAGCAAATTTACCTTTGGGGAATGCTAACTGTAGAATTTGATGAGGAGTAGAATGAGCCCATCTGCGAGGCTCTACGACTTTCGATTCAAAATGTAGCCGTTTGAACCACATAATTTTTCATATCTGTACGGTTTTTGTCCGATTTCAAGGACATTTGACACATCATTTTTCAAATCTGTACGGTTTTTGTCAAATATCTCGGAAACGGAAGCTCGTACAGCAAATTTACCTTTGGGGAATGCTAACTGTAGAATTTGATGAGGAGTAGAATGAGCCCATCTGCGAGGCTCTACGACTTTCAATTCAAAAGTTATAGCCGTTTGAACCACATCATTTTTCATATCTGTACGGTTTTTGTCAAATATCTCGGAAACGGAAGCTCGTACAGCAAATTTACCTGCACAGGGGAATGCTAACTGTAGAATTTGATGAGGAGTAGAATGAGCCCATCTGCGAGGCTCTACGACTTTCGATTCAAAACTTATAGCCGTTTGAACCACATAATTTTTCATATCGGTACGGTTTTTGTCAAATATCTCGGAAACGGAAGCTCGTACAGCAAATTTACCTTTGGGGAATGCTAACTGTAGAATTTGATTAGGAGTAGAATGAGCCCATCTGCGAGGCTCTACGACTTTCGATTCAAAATGTAGCCGTTTGAACCACATAATTTTTCATATCTGTACGGTTTTTGTCCGATTTCAAGGACATTTGACACATCATTTTTTCAAATCTGTACGGTTTTTGTCAAATATCTCGGAAACGGAAGCTCGTACAGCAAATTTACCTTTGGGGAATGCTAACTGTAGAATTTGATGAGGAGTAGAATGAGCCCATCTGCGAGGCTCTACGACTTTCAATTCAAAAGTTATAGCCGTTTGAACCACATCATTTTTCATATCTGTACGGTTTTTGTCAAATATCTCGGAAACGGAAGCTCGTACAGCAAATGTACCTGCATAGGGGAATGCTAACTGTAGAATTTGATGAGGAGTAGAATGAGCCCATCTGCGAGGCTCTACGACTTTCGATTCAAAATGTAGCCGTTTGAACCACATAATTTTTCATATCTGTACGGTTTTTGTCCGATTTCAAGGACATTTGACACATCATTTTTCAAATCTGTACGGTTTTTGTCAAATATCTCGGAAACGGAAGCTCGTACAGCAAATTTACCTTTGGGGAATGCTAACTGTAGAATTTGATGAGGAGTAGAATGAGCCCATCTGCGAGGCTCTACGACTTTCGATTCAAAACTTATAGCCGTTTGAACCACATAATTTTTCATATCTGTACGGTTTTTGTCAAATATCTCGGAAACGGAAGCTCGTACAGCAAATTTACCTTTGGGGAATGCTAACTGTAGAATTTGATGAGGAGTAGAATGAGCCCATCTGCGAGGCTCTACGACTTTCGATTCAAAATGTAGCCGTTTGAACCACATAATTTTTCATATCTGTACGGTTTTTGTCCGATTTCAAGGACATTTGACACATCATTTTTCAAATCTGTACGGTTTTTGTCAAATATCTCGGAAACGGAAGCTCGTACAGCAAATTTACCTTTGGGGAATGCTAACTGTAGAATTTGATGAGGAGTAGAATGAGCCCATCTGCGAGGCTCTACGACTTTCAATTCAAAAGTTATAGCCGTTTGAACCACATCATTTTTCATATCTGTACGGTTTTTGTCAAATATCTCGGAAACGGAAGCTCGTACAGCAAATTTACCTGCACAGGGGAATGCTAACTGTAGAATTTGATGAGGAGTAGAATGAGCCCATCTGCGAGGCTCTACGACTTTCGATTCAAAACTTATAGCCGTTTGAACCACATAATTTTTCATATCGGTACGGTTTTTGTCAAATATCTCGGAAACGGAAGCTCGTACAGCAAATTTACCTTTGGGGAATGCTAACTGTAGAATTTGATGAGGAGTAGAATGAGCCCATCTGCGAGGCTCTACGACTTTCGATTCAAAATGTAGCCGTTTGAACCACATAATTTTTCATATCTGTACGGTTTTTGTCCGATTTCAAGGACATTTGACACATCATTTTTTCAAATCTGTACGGTTTTTGTCAAATATCTCGGAAACGGAAGCTCGTACAGCAAATTTACCTTTGGGGAATGCTAACTGTAGAATTTGATGAGGAGTAGAATGAGCCCATCTGCGAGGCTCTACGACTTTCGATTCAAAATTTATAGCCGTTTGAACCACATAATTTTTCATATCTGTACGGTTTTTGTCAAATATCTCGGAATCGGAAGCTCGTACAGCAAATTTACCTTTGGGGAATGCTAACTGTAGAATTTGATGAGGAGTAGAATGAGCCCATCTGCGAGGCTCTACGACTTTCGATTCAAAATGTAGCCGATTGAACCACATAATTTTTCATATCTGTACGGTTTTTGTCCGATTTCAAGGACATTTGACACATCATTTTTCAAATCTGTACGGTTTTTGTCAAATATCTCGGAAACGGAAGCTCGTACAGCAAATTTACCTTTGGGGAATGCTAACTGTAGAATTTGATGAGGAATAGAATGAGCCCATCTGCGAGGCTCTACGACTTTCGATTCAAAATGTAGCCGATTGAACCACATCATTTTTCATATCTGTACGGTTTTTGTCAAATATCTCGGAAACGGAAGCTCGTACAGCAAATTTACCTTTGGGGAATGCTAACTGTAGAATTTGATGAGGAATCGAATGAGCCCATCTGCGAGGCTCTACGACTTTCGATTCAAAATGTAGCCGATTGAACCACATAATTTTTCATATCTGTACGGTTTTTGTCCGATTTCAAGGACATTTGACACATAATTTTTCAAATCTGTACGGTTTTTGTCAAATATCTCGGAAACGGAAGCTCGTACAGCAAATTTACCTTTGGGGAATGCTAACTGTAGAATTTGATGAGGAGTAGAATGAGCCCATCTGCGAGGCTCTACGACTTTCGATTCAAAATGTAGCCGTTTGAACCACATAATTTTTCATATCTGTACGGTTTTTGTCCGATTTCAAGGACATTTGACACATCATTTTTTCAAATCTGTACGGTTTTTGTCAAATATCTCGGAAACGGAAGCTCGTACAGCAAATTTACCTTTGGGGAATGCTAACTGTAGAATTTGATGAGGAATAGAATGAGCCCATCTGCGAGGCTCTACGACTTTCGATTCAAAATGTAGCCGATTGAACCACATCATTTTTCATATCTGTACGGTTTTTGTCAAATATCTCGGAAACGGAAGCTCGTACAGCAAATTTACCTGCATAGGGGAATGCTAACTGTAGAATTTGATGAGGAATCGAATGAGCCCATCTGCGAGGCTCTACGACTTTCGATTCAAAATGTAGCCGATTGAACCACATAATTTTTCATATCTGTACGTTTTTTGTCCGATTTCAAGGACATTTGACACATAATTTTTCAAATCTGTACGGTTTTTGTCAAATATCTCGGAAACGGAAGCTCGTACAGCAAATTTACCTGCACAGGGGAATGCTAACTGTAGAATTTGATGAGGAGTAGAATGAGCCCATCTGCGAGGCTCTACGACTTTCGATTCAAAACTTATAGCCGTTTGAACCACATAATTTTTCATATCGGTACGGTTTTTGTCAAATATCTCGGAAACGGAAGCTCGTACAGCAAATTTACCTTTGGGGAATGCTAACTGTAGAATTTGATGAGGAGTAGAATGAGCCCATCTGCGAGGCTCTACGACTTTCGATTCAAAATGTAGCCGTTTGAACCACATAATTTTTCATATCTGTACGGTTTTTGTCCGATTTCAAGGACATTTGACACATCATTTTTTCAAATCTGTACGGTTTTTGTCAAATATCTCGGAAACGGAAGCTCGTACAGCAAATTTACCTTTGGGGAATGCTAACTGTAGAATTTGATGAGGAGTAGAATGAGCCCATCTGCGAGGCTCTACGACTTTCGATTCAAAATTTATAGCCGTTTGAACCACATAATTTTTCATATCTGTACGGTTTTTGTCAAATATCTCGGAATCGGAAGCTCGTACAGCAAATTTACCTTTGGGGAATGCTAACTGTAGAATTTGATGAGGAGTAGAATGAGCCCATCTGCGAGGCTCTACGACTTTCGATTCAAAATGTAGCCGATTGAACCACATAATTTTTCATATCTGTACGGTTTTTGTCCGATTTCAAGGACATTTGACACATCATTTTTCAAATCTGTACGGTTTTTGTCAAATATCTCGGAAACGGAAGCTCGTACAGCAAATTTACCTTTGGGGAATGCTAACTGTAGAATTTGATGAGGAATAGAATGAGCCCATCTGCGAGGCTCTACGACTTTCGATTCAAAATGTAGCCGATTGAACCACATCATTTTTCATATCTGTACGGTTTTTGTCAAATATCTCGGAAACGGAAGCTCGTACAGCAAATTTACCTTTGGGGAATGCTAACTGTAGAATTTGATGAGGAATCGAATGAGCCCATCTGCGAGGCTCTACGACTTTCGATTCAAAATGTAGCCGATTGAACCACATAATTTTTCATATCTGTACGGTTTTTGTCCGATTTCAAGGACATTTGACACATAATTTTTCAAATCTGTACGGTTTTTGTCAAATATCTCGGAAACGGAAGCTCGTACAGCAAATTTACCTTTGGGGAATGCTAACTGTAGAATTTGATGAGGAGTAGAATGAGCCCATCTGCGAGGCTCTACGACTTTCGATTCAAAATGTAGCCGTTTGAACCACATAATTTTTCATATCTGTACGGTTTTTGTCCGATTTCAAGGACATTTGACACATCATTTTTTCAAATCTGTACGGTTTTTGTCAAATATCTCGGAAACGGAAGCTCGTACAGCAAATTTACCTTTGGGGAATGCTAACTGTAGAATTTGATGAGGAATAGAATGAGCCCATCTGCGAGGCTCTACGACTTTCGATTCAAAATGTAGCCGATTGAACCACATCATTTTTCATATCTGTACGGTTTTTGTCAAATATCTCGGAAACGGAAGCTCGTACAGCAAATTTACCTGCATAGGGGAATGCTAACTGTAGAATTTGATGAGGAATCGAATGAGCCCATCTGCGAGGCTCTACGACTTTCGATTCAAAATGTAGCCGATTGAACCACATAATTTTTCATATCTGTACGGTTTTTGTCCGATTTCAAGGACATTTGACACATAATTTTTCAAATCTGTACGGTTTTTGTCAAATATCTCGGAAACGGAAGCTCGTACAGCAAATTTACCTGCACAGGGGAATGCTAACTGTAGAATTTGATGAGGAGTAGAATGAGCCCATCTGCGAGGCTCTACGACTTTCGATTCAAAACTTATAGCCGTTTGAACCACATAATTTTTCATATCTGTACGGTTTTTGTCAAATATCTCGGAAACGGAAGCTCGTACAGCAAATTTACCTTTGGGGAATGCTAACTGTAGAATTTGATGAGGAGTAGAATGAGCCCATCTGCGAGGCTCTACGACTTTCGATTCAAAATGTAGCCGTTTGAACCACATAATTTTTCATATCTGTACGGTTTTTGTCCGATTTCAAGGACATTTGACACATCATTTTTTCAAATCTGTACGGTTTTTGTCAAATATCTCGGAAACGGAAGCTCGTACAGCAAATTTACCTTTGGGGAATGCTAACTGTAGAATTTGATGAGGAGTAGAATGAGCCCATCTGCGAGGCTCTACGACTTTCGATTCAAAATTTATAGCCGTTTGAACCACATAATTTTTCATATCTGTACGGTTTTTGTCAAATATCTCGGAAACGGAAGCTCGTACAGCAAATTTACCTTCGGGAATGCTAACTGTAGAATTTGATGAGGAATCGAATGAGCCCATCTGCGAGGCTCTACGACTTTCGATTCAAAATGTAGCCGATTGAACCACATAATTTTTCATATCTGTACGGTTTTTGTCAAATATCTCGGAAACGGAAGCTCGTACAGCAAATTTACCTTCGGGGAATGCTAACTGTAGAATTTGATGAGGAATCGAATGAGCCCATCTGCGAGGCTCTACGACTTTCGATTCAAAATGTAGCCGATTGAACCACATAATTTTTCATATCTGTACGGTTTTTGTCCGATTTCAAGGACATTTGACACATCATTTTTCAAATCTGTACGGTTTTTGTCAAATATCTCGGAAACGGAAGCTCGTACAGCAAATTTACCTTTGGGGAATGCTAACTGTAGAATTTGATGAGGAGTAGAATGAGCCCATCTGCGAGGCTCTACGACTTTCAATTCAAAAGTTATAGCCGTTTGAACCACATCATTTTTCATATCTGTACGGTTTTTGTCAAATATCTCGGAAACGGAAGCTCGTACAGCAAATTTACCTGCATAGGGGAATGCTAACTGTAGAATTTGATGAGGAGTAGAATGAGCCCATCTGCGAGGCTCTACGACTTTCGATTCAAAATGTAGCCGTTTGAACCACATAATTTTTCATATCTGTACGGTTTTTGTCCGATTTCAAGGACATTTGACACATAATTTTTCAAATCTGTACGGTTTTTGTCAAATATCTCGGAAACGGAAGCTCGTACAGCAAATTTACCTTTGGGGAATGCTAACTGTAGAATTTGATGAGGAGTAGAATGAGCCCATCTGCGAGGCTCTACGACTTTCGATTCAAAACTTATAGCCGTTTGAACCACATAATTTTTCATATCTGTACGGTTTTTGTCAAATATCTCGGAAACGGAAGCTCGTACAGCAAATTTACCTGCATAGGGGAATGCTAACTGTAGAATTTGATGAGGAGTAGAATGAGCCCATCTGCGAGGCTCTACGACTTTCGATTCAAAATGTAGCCGTTTGAACCACATAATTTTTCATATCTGTACGGTTTTTGTCCGATTTCAAGGACATTTGACACATCATTTTTCAAATCTGTACGGTTTTTGTCAAATATCTCGGAAACGGAAGCTCGTACAGCAAATTTACCTGCACAGGGGAATGCTAACTCTAGAATTTGATGAGGAGTAGAATGAGCCCATCTGCGAGGCTCTACGACTTTCGATTCAAAATGTAGCCGATTGAACCACATAATTTTTCATATCTGTACGGTTTTTGTCCGATTTCAAGGACATTTGACACATCATTTTTTCAAATCTGTACGTTTTTTGTCAAATATCTCGGAAACGGAAGCTCGTACAGCAAATTTACCTTTGGGGAATGCTAACTGTAGAATTTGATGAGGAGTAGAATGAGCCCATCTGCGAGGCTCTACGACTTTCAATTCAAAAGTTATAGCCGTTTGAACCACATCATTTTTCATATCTGTACGGTTTTTGTCAAATATCTCGGAAACGGAAGCTCGTACAGCAAATTTACCTGCATAGGGGAATGCTAACTGTAGAATTTGATGAGGAGTAGAATGAGCCCATCTGCGAGGCTCTACGACTTTCGATTCAAAATGTAGCCGTTTGAACCACATAATTTTTCATATCTGTACGGTTTTTGTCCGATTTCAAGGACATTTGACACATCATTTTTCAAATCTGTACGGTTTTTGTCAAATATCTCGGAAACGGAAGCTCGTACAGCAAATTTACCTTTGGGGAATGCTAACTGTAGAATTTGATGAGGAGTAGAATGAGCCCATCTGCGAGGCTCTACGACTTTCGATTCAAAACTTATAGCCGTTTGAACCACATAATTTTTCATATCTGTACGGTTTTTGTCAAATATCTCGGAAACGGAAGCTCGTACAGCAAATTTACCTTTGGGGAATGCTAACTGTAGAATTTGATGAGGAGTAGAATGAGCCCATCTGCGAGGCTCTACGACTTTCGATTCAAAATGTAGCCGTTTGAACCACATAATTTTTCATATCTGTACGGTTTTTGTCCGATTTCAAGGACATTTGACACATCATTTTTCAAATCTGTACGGTTTTTGTCAAATATCTCGGAAACGGAAGCTCGTACAGCAAATTTACCTTTGGGGAATGCTAACTGTAGAATTTGATGAGGAGTAGAATGAGCCCATCTGCGAGGCTCTACGACTTTCAATTCAAAAGTTATAGCCGTTTGAACCACATCATTTTTCATATCTGTACGGTTTTTGTCAAATATCTCGGAAACGGAAGCTCGTACAGCAAATTTACCTGCACAGGGGAATGCTAACTGTAGAATTTGATGAGGAGTAGAATGAGCCCATCTGCGAGGCTCTACGACTTTCGATTCAAAACTTATAGCCGTTTGAACCACATAATTTTTCATATCGGTACGGTTTTTGTCAAATATCTCGGAAACGGAAGCTCGTACAGCAAATTTACCTTTGGGGAATGCTAACTGTAGAATTTGATGAGGAGTAGAATGAGCCCATCTGCGAGGCTCTACGACTTTCGATTCAAAATGTAGCCGTTTGAACCACATAATTTTTCATATCTGTACGGTTTTTGTCCGATTTCAAGGACATTTGACACATCATTTTTTCAAATCTGTACGGTTTTTGTCAAATATCTCGGAAACGGAAGCTCGTACAGCAAATTTACCTTTGGGGAATGCTAACTGTAGAATTTGATGAGGAGTAGAATGAGCCCATCTGCGAGGCTCTACGACTTTCAATTCAAAAGTTATAGCCGTTTGAACCACATCATTTTTCATATCTGTACGGTTTTTGTCAAATATCTCGGAAACGGAAGCTCGTACAGCAAATTTACCTGCATAGGGGAATGCTAACTGTAGAATTTGATGAGGAGTAGAATGAGCCCATCTGCGAGGCTCTACGACTTTCGATTCAAAATGTAGCCGTTTGAACCACATAATTTTTCATATCTGTACGGTTTTTGTCCGATTTCAAGGACATTTGACACATCATTTTTCAAATCTGTACGGTTTTTGTCAAATATCTCGGAAACGGAAGCTCGTACAGCAAATTTACCTTTGGGGAATGCTAACTGTAGAATTTGATGAGGAGTAGAATGAGCCCATCTGCGAGGCTCTACGACTTTCGATTCAAAACTTATAGCCGTTTGAACCACATAATTTTTCATATCTGTACGGTTTTTGTCAAATATCTCGGAAACGGAAGCTCGTACAGCAAATTTACCTTTGGGGAATGCTAACTGTAGAATTTGATGAGGAGTAGAATGAGCCCATCTGCGAGGCTCTACGACTTTCGATTCAAAATGTAGCCGTTTGAACCACATAATTTTTCATATCTGTACGGTTTTTGTCCGATTTCAAGGACATTTGACACATCATTTTTCAAATCTGTACGGTTTTTGTCAAATATCTCGGAAACGGAAGCTCGTACAGCAAATTTACCTTTGGGGAATGCTAACTGTAGAATTTGATGAGGAGTAGAATGAGCCCATCTGCGAGGCTCTACGACTTTCAATTCAAAAGTTATAGCCGTTTGAACCACATCATTTTTCATATCTGTACGGTTTTTGTCAAATATCTCGGAAACGGAAGCTCGTACAGCAAATTTACCTGCACAGGGGAATGCTAACTGTAGAATTTGATGAGGAGTAGAATGAGCCCATCTGCGAGGCTCTACGACTTTCGATTCAAAACTTATAGCCGTTTGAACCACATAATTTTTCATATCGGTACGGTTTTTGTCAAATATCTCGGAAACGGAAGCTCGTACAGCAAATTTACCTTTGGGGAATGCTAACTGTAGAATTTGATGAGGAGTAGAATGAGCCCATCTGCGAGGCTCTACGACTTTCGATTCAAAATGTAGCCGTTTGAACCACATAATTTTTCATATCTGTACGGTTTTTGTCCGATTTCAAGGACATTTGACACATCATTTTTTCAAATCTGTACGGTTTTTGTCAAATATCTCGGAAACGGAAGCTCGTACAGCAAATTTACCTTTGGGGAATGCTAACTGTAGAATTTGATGAGGAGTAGAATGAGCCCATCTGCGAGGCTCTACGACTTTCGATTCAAAATTTATAGCCGTTTGAACCACATAATTTTTCATATCTGTACGGTTTTTGTCAAATATCTCGGAATCGGAAGCTCGTACAGCAAATTTACCTTTGGGGAATGCTAACTGTAGAATTTGATGAGGAGTAGAATGAGCCCATCTGCGAGGCTCTACGACTTTCGATTCAAAATGTAGCCGATTGAACCACATAATTTTTCATATCTGTACGGTTTTTGTCCGATTTCAAGGACATTTGACACATCATTTTTCAAATCTGTACGGTTTTTGTCAAATATCTCGGAAACGGAAGCTCGTACAGCAAATTTACCTTTGGGGAATGCTAACTGTAGAATTTGATGAGGAATAGAATGAGCCCATCTGCGAGGCTCTACGACTTTCGATTCAAAATGTAGCCGATTGAACCACATCATTTTTCATATCTGTACGGTTTTTGTCAAATATCTCGGAAACGGAAGCTCGTACAGCAAATTTACCTTTGGGGAATGCTAACTGTAGAATTTGATGAGGAATCGAATGAGCCCATCTGCGAGGCTCTACGACTTTCGATTCAAAATGTAGCCGATTGAACCACATAATTTTTCATATCTGTACGGTTTTTGTCCGATTTCAAGGACATTTGACACATAATTTTTCAAATCTGTACGGTTTTTGTCAAATATCTCGGAAACGGAAGCTCGTACAGCAAATTTACCTTTGGGGAATGCTAACTGTAGAATTTGATGAGGAGTAGAATGAGCCCATCTGCGAGGCTCTACGACTTTCGATTCAAAATGTAGCCGTTTGAACCACATAATTTTTCATATCTGTACGGTTTTTGTCCGATTTCAAGGACATTTGACACATCATTTTTTCAAATCTGTACGGTTTTTGTCAAATATCTCGGAAACGGAAGCTCGTACAGCAAATTTACCTTTGGGGAATGCTAACTGTAGAATTTGATGAGGAGTAGAATGAGCCCAACTGCGAGGCTCTACGACTTTCGATTCAAAATGTAGCCGATTGAACCACATAATTTTTCATATCTGTACGGTTTTTGTCCGATTTCAAGGACATTTGACACATCATTTTTCAAATCTGTACGGTTTTTGTCAAATATCTCGGAAACGGAAGCTCGTACAGCAAATTTACCTTTGGGGAATGCTAACTGTAGAATTTGATGAGGAATCGAATGAGCCCATCTGCGAGGCTCTACGACTTTCGATTCAAAATGTAGCCGATTGAACCACATAATTTTTCATATCTGTACGTTTTTTGTCCGATTTCAAGGACATTTGACACATCATTTTTCAAATCTGTACGGTTTTTGTCAAATATCTCGGAAACGGAAGCTCGTACAGCAAATTTACCTTTGGGGAATGCTAACTGTAGAATTTGATAAGGAGTAGAATGAGCCCATCTGCGAGGCTCTACGACTTTCGATTCAAAACTTATAGCCGTTTGAACCACATAATTTTTCATATCTGTACGGTTTTTGTCAAATATCTCGGAAACGGAAGCTCGTACAGCAAATTTACCTTCGGGGAATGCTAACTGTAGAATTTGATGAGGAATCGAATGAGCCCATCTGCGAGGCTCTACGACTTTCGATTCAAAATGTAGCCGATTGAACCACATCATTTTTCATATCTGTACGTTTTTTTTTAAATATCTCGGAAACGGAAGCTCGTACAGCAAATTTACCTTTGGGGAATGCTAACTGTAGAATTTGATGAGGAATCGAATGAGCCCATCTGCGAGGCTCTACGACTTTCGATTCAAAATGTAGCCGATTGAACCACATAATTTTTCATATCTGTACGTTTTTTGTCCGATTTCAAGGACATTTGACACATCATTTTTCAAATCTGTACGGTTTTTGTCAAATATCTCGGAAACGGAAGCTCGTACAGCAAATTTACCTTTGGGGAATGCTAACTGTAGAATTTGATAAGGAGTAGAATGAGCCCATCTGCGAGGCTCTACGACTTTCGATTCAAAACTTATAGCCGTTTGAACCACATAATTTTTCATATCTGTACGGTTTTTGTCAAATATCTCGGAAACGGAAGCTCGTACAGCAAATTTACCTTCGGGGAATGCTAACTGTAGAATTTGATGAGGAATCGAATGAGCCCATCTGCGAGGCTCTACGACTTTCGATTCAAAATGTAGCCGATTGAACCACATCATTTTTCATATCTGTACGGTTTTTGTCCGATTTCAAGGACATTTGACACATCATTTTTCAAATCTGTACGGTTTTTGTCAAATATCTCGGAAACGGAAGCTCGTACAGCAAATTTACCTTTGGGGAATGCTAACTGTAGAATTTGATGAGGAATCGAATGAGCCCATCTGCGAGGCTCTACGACTTTCGATTCAAAATGTAGCCGATTGAACCACATAATTTTTCATATCTGTACGGTTTTTGTCCGATTTCAAGGACATTTGACACATCATTTTTCAAATCTGTACGGTTTTTGTCAAATATCTCGGAAACGGAAGCTCGTACAGCAAATTTACCTTCGGGGAATGCTAACTGTAGAATTTGATGAGGAATCGAATGAGCCCATCTGCGAGGCTCTACGACTTTCGATTCAAAATGTAGCCGATTGAACCACATAATTTTTCATATCTGTACGGTTTTTGTCCGATTTCAAGGACATTTGACACATCATTTTTCAAATCTGTACGGTTTTTGTCAAATATCTCGGAAACGGAAGCTCGTACAGCAAATTTACCTTTGGGGAATGCTAACTGTAGAATTTGATGAGGAGTAGAATGAGCCCATCTGCGAGGCTCTACGACTTTCGATTCAAAACTTATAGCCGTTTGAACCACATAATTTTTCATATCTGTACGGTTTTTGTCAAATATCTCGGAAACGGAAGCTCGTACAGCAAATTTACCTTTGGGGAATGCTAACTGTAGAATTTGATGAGGAGTAGAATGAGCCCATCTGCGAGGCTCTACGACTTTCGATTCAAAATGTAGCCGATTGAACCACATAATTTTTCATATCTGTACGGTTTTTGTCCGATTTCAAGGACATTTGACACATCATTTTTTCAAATCTGTACGGTTTTTGTCAAATATCTCGGAAACGGAAGCTCGTACAGCAAATTTACCTTTGGGGAATGCTAACTGTAGAATTTGATGAGGAATCGAATGAGCCCATCTGCGAGGCTCTACGACTTTCGATTCAAAATGTAGCCGATTGAACCACATAATTTTTCATATCTGTACGGTTTTTGTCCGATTTCAAGGACATTTGACACATCATTTTTCAAATCTGTACGGTTTTTGTCAAATATCTCGGAAACGGAAGCTCGTACAGCAAATTTACCTGCACAGGGGAATGCTAACTGTAGAATTTGATGAGGAGTAGAATGAGCCCATCTGCGAGGCTCTACGACTTTCGATTCAAAATGTAGCCGTTTGAACCACATAATTTTTCATATCTGTACGGTTTTTGTCCGATTTCAAGGACATTTGACACATCATTTTTCAAATCTGTACGGTTTTTGTCAAATATCTCGGAAACGGAAGCTCGTACAGCAAATTTACCTTTGGGGAATGCTAACTGTAGAATTTGATGAGGAGTAGAATGAGCCCATCTGCGAGGCTCTACGACTTTCGATTCAAAACTTATAGCCGTTTGAACCACATAATTTTTCATATCTGTACGGTTTTTGTCAAATATCTCGGAAACGGAAGCTCGTACAGCAAATTTACCTTTGGGGAATGCTAACTGTAGAATTTGATGAGGAGTAGAATGAGCCCATCTGCGAGGCTCTACGACTTTCGATTCAAAATGTAGCCGTTTGAACCACATAATTTTTCATATCTGTACGGTTTTTGTCCGATTTCAAGGACATTTGACACATCATTTTTCAAATCTGTACGGTTTTTGTCAAATATCTCGGAAACGGAAGCTCGTACAGCAAATTTACCTTTGGGGAATGCTAACTGTAGAATTTGATGAGGAGTAGAATGAGCCCATCTGCGAGGCTCTACGACTTTCAATTCAAAAGTTATAGCCGTTTGAACCACATCATTTTTCATATCTGTACGGTTTTTGTCAAATATCTCGGAAACGGAAGCTCGTACAGCAAATTTACCTGCATAGGGGAATGCTAACTGTAGAATTTGATGAGGAGTAGAATGAGCCCATCTGCGAGGCTCTACGACTTTCGATTCAAAACTTATAGCCGTTTGAACCACATAATTTTTCATATCGGTACGGTTTTTGTCAAATATCTCGGAAACGGAAGCTCGTACAGCAAATTTACCTTTGGGGAATGCTAACTGTAGAATTTGATGAGGAGTAGAATGAGCCCATCTGCGAGGCTCTACGACTTTCGATTCAAAATGTAGCCGTTTGAACCACATAATTTTTCATATCTGTACGGTTTTTGTCCGATTTCAAGGACATTTGACACATAATTTTTCAAATCTGTACGGTTTTTGTCAAATATCTCGGAAACGGAAGCTCGTACAGCAAATTTACCTTTGGGGAATGCTAACTGTAGAATTTGATGAGGAGTAGAATGAGCCCATCTGCGAGGCTCTACGACTTTCGATTCAAAATGTAGCCGTTTGAACCACATAATTTTTCATATCTGTACGGTTTTTGTCCGATTTCAAGGACATTTGACACATCATTTTTTCAAATCTGTACGGTTTTTGTCAAATATCTCGGAAACGGAAGCTCGTACAGCAAATTTACCTTTGGGGAATGCTAACTGTAGAATTTGATGAGGAGTAGAATGAGCCCAACTGCGAGGCTCTACGACTTTCGATTCAAAATGTAGCCGATTGAACCACATAATTTTTCATATCTGTACGGTTTTTGTCCGATTTCAAGGACATTTGACACATCATTTTTCAAATCTGTACGGTTTTTGTCAAATATCTCGGAAACGGAAGCTCGTACAGCAAATTTACCTTTGGGGAATGCTAACTGTAGAATTTGATGAGGAATCGAATGAGCCCATCTGCGAGGCTCTACGACTTTCGATTCAAAATGTAGCCGATTGAACCACATAATTTTTCATATCTGTACGTTTTTTGTCCGATTTCAAGGACATTTGACACATCATTTTTCAAATCTGTACGGTTTTTGTCAAATATCTCGGAAACGGAAGCTCGTACAGCAAATTTACCTTTGGGGAATGCTAACTGTAGAATTTGATAAGGAGTAGAATGAGCCCATCTGCGAGGCTCTACGACTTTCGATTCAAAACTTATAGCCGTTTGAACCACATAATTTTTCATATCTGTACGGTTTTTGTCAAATATCTCGGAAACGGAAGCTCGTACAGCAAATTTACCTTCGGGGAATGCTAACTGTAGAATTTGATGAGGAATCGAATGAGCCCATCTGCGAGGCTCTACGACTTTCGATTCAAAATGTAGCCGATTGAACCACATCATTTTTCATATCTGTACGTTTTTTTTTAAATATCTCGGAAACGGAAGCTCGTACAGCAAATTTACCTTTGGGGAATGCTAACTGTAGAATTTGATGAGGAATCGAATGAGCCCATCTGCGAGGCTCTACGACTTTCGATTCAAAATGTAGCCGATTGAACCACATAATTTTTCATATCTGTACGTTTTTTGTCCGATTTCAAGGACATTTGACACATCATTTTTCAAATCTGTACGGTTTTTGTCAAATATCTCGGAAACGGAAGCTCGTACAGCAAATTTACCTTTGGGGAATGCTAACTGTAGAATTTGATAAGGAGTAGAATGAGCCCATCTGCGAGGCTCTACGACTTTCGATTCAAAACTTATAGCCGTTTGAACCACATAATTTTTCATATCTGTACGGTTTTTGTCAAATATCTCGGAAACGGAAGCTCGTACAGCAAATTTACCTTCGGGGAATGCTAACTGTAGAATTTGATGAGGAATCGAATGAGCCCATCTGCGAGGCTCTACGACTTTCGATTCAAAATGTAGCCGATTGAACCACATCATTTTTCATATCTGTACGGTTTTTGTCCGATTTCAAGGACATTTGACACATCATTTTTCAAATCTGTACGGTTTTTGTCAAATATCTCGGAAACGGAAGCTCGTACAGCAAATTTACCTTTGGGGAATGCTAACTGTAGAATTTGATGAGGAATCGAATGAGCCCATCTGCGAGGCTCTACGACTTTCGATTCAAAATGTAGCCGATTGAACCACATAATTTTTCATATCTGTACGGTTTTTGTCCGATTTCAAGGACATTTGACACATCATTTTTCAAATCTGTACGGTTTTTGTCAAATATCTCGGAAACGGAAGCTCGTACAGCAAATTTACCTTCGGGGAATGCTAACTGTAGAATTTGATGAGGAATCGAATGAGCCCATCTGCGAGGCTCTACGACTTTCGATTCAAAATGTAGCCGATTGAACCACATAATTTTTCATATCTGTACGGTTTTTGTCCGATTTCAAGGACATTTGACACATCATTTTTCAAATCTGTACGGTTTTTGTCAAATATCTCGGAAACGGAAGCTCGTACAGCAAATTTACCTTTGGGGAATGCTAACTGTAGAATTTGATGAGGAGTAGAATGAGCCCATCTGCGAGGCTCTACGACTTTCGATTCAAAACTTATAGCCGTTTGAACCACATAATTTTTCATATCTGTACGGTTTTTGTCAAATATCTCGGAAACGGAAGCTCGTACAGCAAATTTACCTTTGGGGAATGCTAACTGTAGAATTTGATGAGGAGTAGAATGAGCCCATCTGCGAGGCTCTACGACTTTCGATTCAAAATGTAGCCGATTGAACCACATAATTTTTCATATCTGTACGGTTTTTGTCCGATTTCAAGGACATTTGACACATCATTTTTTCAAATCTGTACGGTTTTTGTCAAATATCTCGGAAACGGAAGCTCGTACAGCAAATTTACCTTTGGGGAATGCTAACTGTAGAATTTGATGAGGAATCGAATGAGCCCATCTGCGAGGCTCTACGACTTTCGATTCAAAATGTAGCCGATTGAACCACATAATTTTTCATATCTGTACGGTTTTTGTCCGATTTCAAGGACATTTGACACATCATTTTTCAAATCTGTACGGTTTTTGTCAAATATCTCGGAAACGGAAGCTCGTACAGCAAATTTACCTGCACAGGGGAATGCTAACTGTAGAATTTGATGAGGAGTAGAATGAGCCCATCTGCGAGGCTCTACGACTTTCGATTCAAAATGTAGCCGTTTGAACCACATAATTTTTCATATCTGTACGGTTTTTGTCCGATTTCAAGGACATTTGACACATCATTTTTCAAATCTGTACGGTTTTTGTCAAATATCTCGGAAACGGAAGCTCGTACAGCAAATTTACCTTTGGGGAATGCTAACTGTAGAATTTGATGAGGAGTAGAATGAGCCCATCTGCGAGGCTCTACGACTTTCGATTCAAAACTTATAGCCGTTTGAACCACATAATTTTTCATATCTGTACGGTTTTTGTCAAATATCTCGGAAACGGAAGCTCGTACAGCAAATTTACCTTTGGGGAATGCTAACTGTAGAATTTGATGAGGAGTAGAATGAGCCCATCTGCGAGGCTCTACGACTTTCGATTCAAAATGTAGCCGTTTGAACCACATAATTTTTCATATCTGTACGGTTTTTGTCCGATTTCAAGGACATTTGACACATCATTTTTCAAATCTGTACGGTTTTTGTCAAATATCTCGGAAACGGAAGCTCGTACAGCAAATTTACCTTTGGGGAATGCTAACTGTAGAATTTGATGAGGAGTAGAATGAGCCCATCTGCGAGGCTCTACGACTTTCAATTCAAAAGTTATAGCCGTTTGAACCACATCATTTTTCATATCTGTACGGTTTTTGTCAAATATCTCGGAAACGGAAGCTCGTACAGCAAATTTACCTGCACAGGGGAATGCTAACTGTAGAATTTGATGAGGAGTAGAATGAGCCCATCTGCGAGGCTCTACGACTTTCGATTCAAAACTTATAGCCGTTTGAACCACATAATTTTTCATATCGGTACGGTTTTTGTCAAATATCTCGGAAACGGAAGCTCGTACAGCAAATTTACCTTTGGGGAATGCTAACTGTAGAATTTGATGAGGAGTAGAATGAGCCCATCTGCGAGGCTCTACGACTTTCGATTCAAAATGTAGCCGTTTGAACCACATAATTTTTCATATCTGTACGGTTTTTGTCCGATTTCAAGGACATTTGACACATCATTTTTTCAAATCTGTACGTTTTTTGTCAAATATCTCGGAAACGGAAGCTCGTACAGCAAATTTACCTTTGGGGAATGCTAACTGTAGAATTTGATGAGGAGTAGAATGAGCCCATCTGCGAGGCTCTACGACTTTCGATTCAAAATTTATAGCCGTTTGAACCACATAATTTTTCATATCTGTACGGTTTTTGTCAAATATCTCGGAATCGGAAGCTCGTACAGCAAATTTACCTTTGGGGAATGCTAACTGTAGAATTTGATGAGGAGTAGAATGAGCCCATCTGCGAGGCTCTACGACTTTCGATTCAAAATGTAGCCGATTGAACCACATAATTTTTCATATCTGTACGGTTTTTGTCCGATTTCAAGGACATTTGACACATCATTTTTCAAATCTGTACGGTTTTTGTCAAATATCTCGGAAACGGAAGCTCGTACAGCAAATTTACCTTTGGGGAATGCTAACTGTAGAATTTGATGAGGAATAGAATGAGCCCATCTGCGAGGCTCTACGACTTTCGATTCAAAATGTAGCCGATTGAACCACATCATTTTTCATATCTGTACGGTTTTTGTCAAATATCTCGGAAACGGAAGCTCGTACAGCAAATTTACCTTTGGGGAATGCTAACTGTAGAATTTGATGAGGAATCGAATGAGCCCATCTGCGAGGCTCTACGACTTTCGATTCAAAATGTAGCCGATTGAACCACATAATTTTTCATATCTGTACGGTTTTTGTCCGATTTCAAGGACATTTGACACATAATTTTTCAAATCTGTACGGTTTTTGTCAAATATCTCGGAAACGGAAGCTCGTACAGCAAATTTACCTTTGGGGAATGCTAACTGTAGAATTTGATGAGGAGTAGAATGAGCCCATCTGCGAGGCTCTACGACTTTCGATTCAAAATGTAGCCGTTTGAACCACATAATTTTTCATATCTGTACGGTTTTTGTCCGATTTCAAGGACATTTGACACATCATTTTTTCAAATCTGTACGGTTTTTGTCAAATATCTCGGAAACGGAAGCTCGTACAGCAAATTTACCTTTGGGGAATGCTAACTGTAGAATTTGATGAGGAGTAGAATGAGCCCAACTGCGAGGCTCTACGACTTTCGATTCAAAATGTAGCCGATTGAACCACATAATTTTTCATATCTGTACGGTTTTTGTCCGATTTCAAGGACATTTGACACATCATTTTTCAAATCTGTACGGTTTTTGTCAAATATCTCGGAAACGGAAGCTCGTACAGCAAATTTACCTTTGGGGAATGCTAACTGTAGAATTTGATGAGGAATCGAATGAGCCCATCTGCGAGGCTCTACGACTTTCGATTCAAAATGTAGCCGATTGAACCACATAATTTTTCATATCTGTACGTTTTTTGTCCGATTTCAAGGACATTTGACACATCATTTTTCAAATCTGTACGGTTTTTGTCAAATATCTCGGAAACGGAAGCTCGTACAGCAAATTTACCTTTGGGGAATGCTAACTGTAGAATTTGATAAGGAGTAGAATGAGCCCATCTGCGAGGCTCTACGACTTTCGATTCAAAACTTATAGCCGTTTGAACCACATAATTTTTCATATCTGTACGGTTTTTGTCAAATATCTCGGAAACGGAAGCTCGTACAGCAAATTTACCTTCGGGGAATGCTAACTGTAGAATTTGATGAGGAATCGAATGAGCCCATCTGCGAGGCTCTACGACTTTCGATTCAAAATGTAGCCGATTGAACCACATAATTTTTCATATCTGTACGTTTTTTTTTAAATATCTCGGAAACGGAAGCTCGTACAGCAAATTTACCTTTGGGGAATGCTAACTGTAGAATTTGATGAGGAATCGAATGAGCCCATCTGCGAGGCTCTACGACTTTCGATTCAAAATGTAGCCGATTGAACCACATAATTTTTCATATCTGTACGTTTTTTGTCCGATTTCAAGGACATTTGACACATCATTTTTCAAATCTGTACGGTTTTTGTCAAATATCTCGGAAACGGAAGCTCGTACAGCAAATTTACCTTTGGGGAATGCTAACTGTAGAATTTGATAAGGAGTAGAATGAGCCCATCTGCGAGGCTCTACGACTTTCGATTCAAAACTTATAGCCGTTTGAACCACATAATTTTTCATATCTGTACGGTTTTTGTCAAATATCTCGGAAACGGAAGCTCGTACAGCAAATTTACCTTCGGGGAATGCTAACTGTAGAATTTGATGAGGAATCGAATGAGCCCATCTGCGAGGCTCTACGACTTTCGATTCAAAATGTAGCCGATTGAACCACATCATTTTTCATATCTGTACGGTTTTTGTCCGATTTCAAGGACATTTGACACATCATTTTTCAAATCTGTACGGTTTTTGTCAAATATCTCGGAAACGGAAGCTCGTACAGCAAATTTACCTTTGGGGAATGCTAACTGTAGAATTTGATGAGGAATCGAATGAGCCCATCTGCGAGGCTCTACGACTTTCGATTCAAAATGTAGCCGATTGAACCACATAATTTTTCATATCTGTACGGTTTTTGTCCGATTTCAAGGACATTTGACACATCATTTTTCAAATCTGTACGGTTTTTGTCAAATATCTCGGAAACGGAAGCTCGTACAGCAAATTTACCTTCGGGGAATGCTAACTGTAGAATTTGATGAGGAATCGAATGAGCCCATCTGCGAGGCTCTACGACTTTCGATTCAAAATGTAGCCGATTGAACCACATAATTTTTCATATCTGTACGGTTTTTGTCCGATTTCAAGGACATTTGACACATCATTTTTCAAATCTGTACGGTTTTTGTCAAATATCTCGGAAACGGAAGCTCGTACAGCAAATTTACCTTTGGGGAATGCTAACTGTAGAATTTGATGAGGAGTAGAATGAGCCCATCTGCGAGGCTCTACGACTTTCGATTCAAAACTTATAGCCGTTTGAACCACATAATTTTTCATATCTGTACGGTTTTTGTCAAATATCTCGGAAACGGAAGCTCGTACAGCAAATTTACCTTTGGGGAATGCTAACTGTAGAATTTGATGAGGAGTAGAATGAGCCCATCTGCGAGGCTCTACGACTTTCGATTCAAAATGTAGCCGATTGAACCACATAATTTTTCATATCTGTACGGTTTTTGTCCGATTTCAAGGACATTTGACACATCATTTTTTCAAATCTGTACGGTTTTTGTCAAATATCTCGGAAACGGAAGCTCGTACAGCAAATTTACCTTTGGGGAATGCTAACTGTAGAATTTGATGAGGAATCGAATGAGCCCATCTGCGAGGCTCTACGACTTTCGATTCAAAATGTAGCCGATTGAACCACATAATTTTTCATATCTGTACGGTTTTTGTCCGATTTCAAGGACATTTGACACATCATTTTTCAAATCTGTACGGTTTTTGTCAAATATCTCGGAAACGGAAGCTCGTACAGCAAATTTACCTGCACAGGGGAATGCTAACTGTAGAATTTGATGAGGAGTAGAATGAGCCCATCTGCGAGGCTCTACGACTTTCGATTCAAAAGTTATAGCCGTTTGAACCACATAATTTTTCATATCTGTACGGTTTTTGTCAAATATCTCGGAAACGGAAGCTCGTACAGCAAATTTACCTTTCGGGAATGCTAACTGTAGAATTTGATGAGGAATCGAATGAGCCCATCTGCGAGGCTCTACGACTTTCGATTCAAAATGTAGCCGATTGAACCACATAATTTTTCATATCTGTACGGTTTTTGTCCGATTTCAAGGACATTTGACACATCATTTTTCATATCTGTACGGTTTTTGTCAAATATCTCGGAAACGGAAGCTCGTACAGCAAATTTACCTGCATAGGGGAATGCTAACTGTAGAATTTGATGAGGAGTAGAATGAGCCCATCTGCGAGGCTCTACGACTTTCGATTCAAAATGTAGCCGATTGAACCACATCATTTTTCATATCTGTACGGTTTTTGTCCGATTTCAAGGACATTTGACACATCATTTTTCAAATCTGTACGGTTTTTGTCAAATATCTCGGAAACGGAAGCTCGTACAGCAAATTTACCTTTGGGGAATGCTAACTGTAGAATTTGATGAGGAATCGAATGAGCCCATCTGCGAGGCTCTATGACTTTCGATTCAAAATGTAGCCGATTGAACCACATCATTTTTCATATCTGTACGGTTTTTGTCCGATTTCAAGGACATTTGACACATCATTTTTCAAATCTGTACGGTTTTTGTCAAATATCTCGGAAACGGAAGCTCGTACAGCAAATTTACCTTCGGGGAATGCTAACTGTAGAATTTGATGAGGAATCGAATGAGCCCATCTGCGAGGCTCTACGACTTTCGATTCAAAATGTAGCCGATTGAACCACATAATTTTTCATATCTGTACGGTTTTTGTCCGATTTCAAGGACATTTGACACATCATTTTTCATATCTGTACGGTTTTTGTCAAATATCTCGGAAACGGAAGCTCGTACAGCAAATTTACCTGCATAGGGGAATGCTAACTGTAGAATTTGATGAGGAGTAGAATGAGCCCATCTGCGAGGCTCTACGACTTTCGATTCAAAATGTAGCCGTTTGAACCACATAATTTTTCATATCTGTACGGTTTTTGTCCGATTTCAAGGACATTTGACACATCATTTTTTCAAATCTGTACGGTTTTTGTCAAATATCTCGGAAACGGAAGCTCGTACAGCAAATTTACCTTTGGGGAATGCTAACTGTAGAATTTGATGAGGAGTAGAATGAGCCCATCTGCGAGGCTCTACGACTTTCGATTCAAAACTTATAGCCGTTTGAACCACATAATTTTTCATATCTGTACGGTTTTTGTCAAATATCTCGGAAACGGAAGCTCGTACAGCAAATTTACCTTCGGGGAATGCTAACTGTAGAATTTGATGAGGAATCGAATGAGCCCATCTGCGAGGCTCTACGACTTTCGATTCAAAATGTAGCCGATTGAACCACATAATTTTTCATATCTGTACGGTTTTTGTCCGATTTCAAGGACATTTGACACATCATTTTTCAAATCTGTACGGTTTTTGTCAAATATCTCGGAAACGGAAGCTCGTACAGCAAATTTACCTTCGGGAAATGCTAACTGTAGAATTTGATGAGGAATCGAATGAGCCCATCTGCGAGGCTCTACGACTTTCGATTCAAAATGTAGCCGATTGAACCACATAATTTTTCATATCTGTACGGTTTTTGTCCGATTTCAAGGACATTTGACACATCATTTTTCAAATCTGTACGGTTTTTGTCAAATATCTCGGAAACGGAAGCTCGTACAGCAAATTTACCTTTGGGGAATGCTAACTGTAGAATTTGATGAGGAATCGAATGAGCCCATCTGCGAGGCTCTACGACTTTCGATTCAAAATGTAGCCGATTGAACCA
This sequence comes from Borostomias antarcticus, assembly GCF_949987555.1. NCBI lineage: Eukaryota > Metazoa > Chordata > Actinopteri > Stomiiformes > Stomiidae > Borostomias > Borostomias antarcticus. Next base: position 186,019 of record NW_028176001.1, read on the forward strand.
CATAATTTTTCATATCTGTACGGTTTTTGTCCGATTTCAAGGACATTTGACACATCATTTTTCAAATCTGTACGGTTTTTGTCAAATATCTCGGAAACGGAAGCTCGTACAGCAAATTTACCTTTGGGGAATGCTAACTGTAGAATTTGATGAGGAGTAGAATGAGCCCATCTGCGAGGCTCTACGACTTTCGATTCAAAAGTTATAGCCGTTTGAACCACATAATTTTTCATATCTGTACGGTTTTTGTCCGATTTCAAGGACATTTGACACATCATTTTTCAAATCTGTACGGTTTTTGTCAAATATCTCGGAAACGGAAGCTCGTACAGCAAATTTACCTTTGGGGAATGCTAACTGTAAAATTTGATGAGGAGTAGAATGAGCCCATCTGCGAGGCTCTATGACTTTCAATTCAAAAGTTATAGCCGTTTGAACCACATAATTTTTCATATCTGTACGGTTTTTGTCAAATATCTCGGAAACGGAAGCTCGTACAGCAAATTTACCTTTGGGGAATGCTAACTGTAGAATTTGATGAGGAATCGAATGAGCCCATCTGCGAGGCTCTACGACTTTCGATTCAAAATGTAGCCGATTGAACCACATAATTTTTCATATCTGTACGGTTTTTGTCCGATTTCAAGGACATTTGACACATCATTTTTCAAATCTGTACGGTTTTTGTCAAATATCTCGGAAACGGAAGCTCGTACAGCAAATTTACCTTTGGGGAATGCTAACTGTAGAATTTGATGAGGAGTAGAATGAGCCCATCTGCGAGGCTCTACGACTTTCGATTCAAAACTTATAGCCGTTTGAACCACATAATTTTTCATATCTGTACGGTTTTTGTCAAATATCTCGGAAACGGAAGCTCGTACAGCAAATTTACCTTCGGGGAATGCTAACTGTAGAATTTGATGAGGAATCGAATGAGCCCATCTGCGAGGCTCTACGACTTTCGATTCAAAATGTAGCCGATTGAACCACATCATTTTTCATATCTGTACGGTTTTTGTCCGATTTCAAGGACATTTGACACATCATTTTTCAAATCTGTACGGTTTTTGTCAAATATCTCGGAAACGGAAGCTCGTACAGCAAATTTACCTTTGGGGAATGCTAACTGTAGAATTTGATGAGGAGTAGAATGAGCCCATCTGCGAGGCTCTACGACTTTCGATTCAAAATGTAGCCGATTGAACCACATAATTTTTCATATCTGTACGGTTTTTGTCCGATTTCAAGGACATTTGACACATCATTTTTTCAAATCTGTACGGTTTTTGTCAAATATCTCGGAAACGGAAGCTCGTACAGCAAATTTACCTTTGGGGAATGCTAACTGTAGAATTTGATGAGGAATCGAATGAGCCCATCTGCGAGGCTCTACGACTTTCGATTCAAAATGTAGCCGATTGAACCACAGAATTTTTCATATCTGTACGGTTTTTGTCCGATTTCAAGGACATTTGAGACATCATTTTTCAAATCTGTACGGTTTTTGTCAAATATCTCGGAAACGGAAGCTCGTACAGCAAATTTACCTTTGGGGAATGCTAACTGTAGAATTTGATGAGGAGTAGAATGAGCCCATCTGCGAGGCTCTACGACTTTCGATTCAAAACTTATAGCCGTTTGAACCACATAATTTTTCATATCTGTACGGTTTTTTTCAAATATCTCGGAAACGGAAGCTCGTACAGCAAATTTACCTTCGGGGAATGCTAACTGTAGAATTTGATGAGGAATCGAATGAGCCCATCTGCGAGGCTCTACGACTTTCGATTCAAAATGTAGCCGATTGAACCACATAATTTTTCATATCTGTACGGTTTTTGTCCGATTTCAAGGACATTTGACACATCATTTTTCAAATCTGTACGGTTTTTGTCAAATATCTCGGAAACGGAAGCTCGTACAGCAAATTTACCTTTGGGGAATGCTAACTGTAGAATTTGATGAGGAGTAGAATGAGCCCATCTGCGAGGCTCTACGACTTTCGATTCAAAATGTAGCCGATTGAACCACATAATTTTTCATATCTGTACGGTTTTTGTCCGATTTCAAGGACATTTGACACATCATTTTTCAAATCTGTACGGTTTTTGTCAAATATCTCGGAAACGGAAGCTCGTACAGCAAATTTACCTTTGGGGAATGCTAACTGTAGAATTTGATAAGGAGTAGAATGAGCCCATCTGCGAGGCTCTACGACTTTCGATTCAAAAGTTATAGCCGTTTGAACCACATAATTTTTCATATCTGTACGGTTTTTGGCCGATTTCAAGGACATTTGACACATCATTTTTCAAATCTGTACGGTTTTTGTCAAATATCTCGGAAACGGAAGCTCGTACAGCAAATTTACCTTTGGGGAATGCTAACTGTAAAATTTGATGAGGAGTAGAATGAGCCCATCTGCGAGGCTCTATGACTTTCAATTCAAAAGTTATAGCCGTTTGAACCACATAATTTTTCATATCTGTACGGTTTTTGTCAAATATCTCGGAAACGGAAGCTCGTACAGCAAATTTACCTTTGGGGAATGCTAACTGTAGAATTTGATGAGGAATCGAATGAGCCCATCTGCGAGGCTCTACGACTTTCGATTCAAAATGTAGCCGATTGAACCACATAATTTTTCATATCTGTACGGTTTTTGTCCGATTTCAAGGACATTTGACACATCATTTTTCAAATCTGTACGGTTTTTGTCAAATATCTCGGAAACGGAAGCTCGTACAGCAAATTTACCTTTGGGGAATGCTAACTGTAGAATTTGATGAGGAGTAGAATGAGCCCATCTGCGAGGCTCTACGACTTTCGATTCAAAACTTATAGCCGTTTGAACCACATAATTTTTCATATCTGTACGTTTTTTGTCAAATATCTCGGAAACGGAAGCTCGTACAGCAAATTTACCTTTGGAAAATGCTAACTGTAGAATTTGATGAGGAATCGAATGAGCCCATCTGCGAGGCTCTACGACTTTCGATTCAAAATGTAGCCGATTGAACCACATAATTTTTCATATCTGTACGGTTTTTGTCCGATTTCAAGGACATTTGACACATCATTTTCAAATCTGTACGGTTTTTGTCAAATATCTTGGAAACGGAAGCTCGTACAGCAAATTTACCTTTGGGGAATGCTAACTGTAGAATTTGATGAGGAATCGAATGAGCCCATCTGCGAGGCTCTACGACTTTCGATTCAAAATGTAGCCGATTGAACCACATAATTTTTCATATCTGTACGGTTTTTGTCCGATTTCAAGGACATTTGACACATCATTTTTCAAATCTGTACGGTTTTTGTCAAATATCTCGGAAACGGAAGCTCGTACAGCAAATTTACCTTTGGGGAATGCTAACTGTAGAATTTGATGAGGAGTAGAATGAGCCCATCTGCGAGGCTCTACGACTTTCGATTCAAAACTTATAGCCGTTTGAACCACATAATTTTTCATATCTGTACGGTTTTTGTCAAATATCTCGGAAACGGAAGCTCGTACAGCAAATTTACCTTCGGGGAATGCTAACTGTAGAATTTGATGAGGAATCGAATGAGCCCATCTGCGAGGCTCTACGACTTTCGATTCAAAATGTAGCCGATTGAACCACATAATTTTTCATATCTGTACGGTTTTTGTCCGATTTCAAGGACATTTGACACATCATTTTTCAAATCTGTACGGTTTTTGTCAAATATCTCGGAAACGGAAGCTCGTACAGCAAATTTACCTTCGGGGAATGCTAACTGTAGAATTTGATGAGGAATCGAATGAGCCCATCTGCGAGGCTCTACGACTTTCGATTCAAAATGTAGCCGATTGAACCACATAATTTTTCATATCTGTACGGTTTTTGTCCGATTTCAAGGACATTTGACACATCATTTTTCAAATCTGTACGGTTTTTGTCAAATATCTCGGAAGCGGAAGCTCGTACAGCAAATTTACCTTTGGGGAATGCTAACTGTAGAATTTGATGAGGAGTAGAATGAGCCCATCTGCGAGGCTCTACGACTTTCGATTCAAAACTTATAGCCGTTTGAACCACATAATTTTTCATATCTGTACGGTTTTTGTCAAATATCTCGGAAACGGAAGCTCGTACAGCAAATTTACCTTCGGGGAATGCTAACTGTAGAATTTGATGAGGAATCGAATGAGCCCATCTGCGAGGCTCTACGACTTTCGATTCAAAATGTAGCCGATTGAACCACATCATTTTTCATATCTGTACGGTTTTTGTCCGATTTCAAGGACATTTGACACATTATTTTTCAAATCTGTACGGTTTTTGTCAAATATCTCGGAAACGGAAGCTCGTACAGCAAATTTACCTTTGGGGAATGCTAACTGTAGAATTTGATGAGGAGTAGAATGAGCCCATCTGCGAGGCTCTACGACTTTCGATTCAAAATGTAGCCGATTGAACCACATAATTTTTCATATCTGTACGGTTTTTGTCCGATTTCAAGGACATTTGACACATCATTTTTTCAAATCTGTACGGTTTTTGTCAAATATCTCGGAAACGGAAGCTCGTACAGCAAATTTTCCTTTGGGGAATGCTAACTGTAGAATTTGATGAGGAATCGAATGAGCCCATCTGCGAGGCTCTACGACTTTCGATTCAAAATGTAGCCGATTGAACCACATAATTTTTCATATCTGTACGGTTTTTGTCCGATTTCAAGGACATTTGAGACATCATTTTTCAAATCTGTACGGTTTTTGTCAAATATCTCGGAAACGGAAGCTCGTACAGCAAATTTACCTTTGGGGAATGCTAACTGTAGAATTTGATGAGGAGTAGAATGAGCCCATCTGCGAGGCTCTACGACTTTCGATTCAAAACTTATAGCCGTTTGAACCACATAATTTTTCATATCTGTACGGTTTTTTTCAAATATCTCGGAAACGGAAGCTCGTACAGCAAATTTACCTTCGGGGAATGCTAACTGTAGAATTTGATGAGGAATCGAATGAGCCCATCTGCGAGGCTCTACGACTTTCGATTCAAAATGTAGCCGATTGAACCACATCATTTTTCATATCTGTACGGTTTTTGTCCGATTTCAAGGACATTTGACACATCATTTTTCAAATCTGTACGGTTTTTGTCAAATATCTCGGAAACGGAAGCTCGTACAGCAAATTTACCTTTGGGGAATGCTAACTGTAGAATTTGATGAGGAGTAGAATGAGCCCATCTGCGAGGCTCTACGACTTTCGATTCAAAATGTAGCCGATTGAACCACATAATTTTTCATATCTGTACGGTTTTTGTCCGATTTCAAGGACATTTGACACATCATTTTTTCAAATCTGTACGGTTTTTGTCAAATATCTCGGAAACGGAAGCTCGTACAGCAAATTTACCTTTGGGGAATGCTAACTGTAGAATTTGATGAGGAATCGAATGAGCCCATCTGCGAGGCTCTACGACTTTCGATTCAAAATGTAGCCGATTGAACCACATAATTTTTCATATCTGTACGGTTTTTGTCCGATTTCAAGGACATTTGACACATCATTTTTCAAATCTGTACGGTTTTTGTCAAATATCTCGGAAACGGAAGCTCGTACAGCAAATTTACCTTTGGGGAATGCTAACTGTAGAATTTGATAAGGAGTAGAATGAGCCCATCTGCGAGGCTCTACGACTTTCGATTCAAAAGTTATAGCCGTTTGAACCACATAATTTTTCATATCTGTACGGTTTTTGGCCGATTTCAAGGACATTTGACACATCATTTTTCAAATCTGTACGGTTTTTGTCAAATATCTCGGAAACGGAAGCTCGTACAGCAAATTTACCTTTGGGGAATGCTAACTGTAAAATTTGATGAGGAGTAGAATGAGCCCATCTGCGAGGCTCTACGACTTTCGATTCAAAACTTATAGCCGTTTGAACCACATAATTTTTCATATCTGTACGGTTTTTGTCAAATATCTCGGAAACGGAAGCTCGTACAGCAAATTTACCTTTGGGGAATGCTAACTGTAGAATTTGATGAGGAATCGAATGAGCCCATCTGCGAGGCTCTACGACTTTCGATTCAAAATGTAGCCGATTGAACCACATAATTTTTCATATCTGTACGGTTTTTGTCCGATTTCAAGGACATTTGACACATCATTTTTCAAATCTGTACGGTTTTTGTCAAATATCTCGGAAACGGAAGCTCGTACAGCAAATTTACCTTTGGGGAATGCTAACTGTAGAATTTGATGAGGAGTAGAATGAGCCCATCTGCGAGGCTCTACGACTTTCGATTCAAAACTTATAGCCGTTTGAACCACATAATTTTTCATATCTGTACGGTTTTTGTCAAATATCTCGGAAACGGAAGCTCGTACAGCAAATTTACCTTCGGGGAATGCTAACTGTAGAATTTGATGAGGAATCGAATGAGCCCATCTGCGAGGCTCTACGACTTTCGATTCAAAATGTAGCCGATTGAACCACATAATTTTTCATATCTGTACGGTTTTTGTCCGATTTCAAGGACATTTGACACATCATTTTTCAAATCTGTACGGTTTTTGTCAAATATCTCGGAAACGGAAGCTCGTACAGCAAATTTACCTTCGGGGAATGCTAACTGTAGAATTTGATGAGGAATCAAATGAGCCCATCTGCGAGGCTCTACGACTTTCGATTCAAAATGTAGCCGATTGAACCACATAATTTTTCATATCTGTACGGTTTTTGTCCGATTTCAAGGACATTTGACACATCATTTTTCAAATCTGTACGGTTTTTGTCAAATATCTCGGAAGCGGAAGCTCGTACAGCAAATTTACCTTTGGGGAATGCTAACTGTAGAATTTGATGAGGAGTAGAATGAGCCCATCTGCGAGGCTCTACGACTTTCGATTCAAAACTTATAGCCGTTTGAACCACATAATTTTTCATATCTGTACGGTTTTTGTCAAATATCTCGGAAACGGAAGCTCGTACAGCAAATTTACCTTCGGGGAATGCTAACTGTAGAATTTGATGAGGAATCGAATGAGCCCATCTGCGAGGCTCTACGACTTTCGATTCAAAATGTAGCCGATTGAACCACATAATTTTTCATATCTGTACGGTTTTTGTCCGATTTCAAGGACATTTGACACATCATTTTTCAAATCTGTACGGTTTTTGTCAAATATCTCGGAAACGGAAGCTCGTACAGCAAATTTACCTTTGGGGAATGCTAACTGTAGAATTTGATGAGGAGTAGAATGAGCCCATCTGCGAGGCTCTACGACTTTCGATTCAAAACTTATAGCCGTTTGAACCACATAATTTTTCATATCTGTACGGTTTTTGTCAAATATCTCGGAAACGGAAGCTCGTACAGCAAATTTACCTTCGGGGAATGCTAACTGTAGAATTTGATGAGGAATCGAATGAGCCCATCTGCGAGGCTCTACGACTTTCGATTCAAAATGTAGCCGATTGAACCACATCATTTTTCATATCTGTACGGTTTTTGTCCGATTTCAAGGACATTTGACACATCATTTTTCAAATCTGTACGGTTTTTGTCAAATATCTCGGAAACGGAAGCTCGTACAGCAAATTTACCTTTGGGGAATGCTAACTGTAGAATTTGATGAGGAGTAGAATGAGCCCATCTGCGAGGCTCTACGACTTTCGATTCAAAATGTAGCCGATTGAACCACATAATTTTTCATATCTGTACGGTTTTTGTCCGATTTCAAGGACATTTGACACATCATTTTTTCAAATCTGTACGGTTTTTGTCAAATATCTCGGAAACGGAAGCTCGTACAGCAAATTTACCTTTGGGGAATGCTAACTGTAGAATTTGATGAGGAATCGAATGAGCCCATCTGCGAGGCTCTACGACTTTCGATTCAAAATGTAGCCGATTGAACCACATAATTTTTCATATCTGTACGGTTTTTGTCCGATTTCAAGGACATTTGAGACATCATTTTTCAAATCTGTACGGTTTTTGTCAAATATCTCGGAAACGGAAGCTCGTACAGCAAATTTACCTTTGGGGAATGCTAACTGTAGAATTTGATGAGGAGTAGAATGAGCCCATCTGCGAGGCTCTACGACTTTCGATTCAAAACTTATAGCCGTTTGAACCACATAATTTTTCATATCTGTACGTTTTTTTTCAAATATCTCGGAAACGGAAGCTCGTACAGCAAATTTACCTTCGGGGAATGCTAACTGTAGAATTTGATGAGGAATCGAATGAGCCCATCTGCGAGGCTCTACGACTTTCGATTCAAAATGTAGCCGATTGAACCACATCATTTTTCATATCTGTACGGTTTTTGTCCGATTTCAAGGACATTTGACACATCATTTTTCAAATCTGTACGGTTTTTGTCAAATATCTCGGAAACGGAAGCTCGTACAGCAAATTTACCTTTGGGGAATGCTAACTGTAGAATTTGATGAGGAGTAGAATGAGCCCATCTGCGAGGCTCTACGACTTTCGATTCAAAATGTAGCCGATTGAACCACATAATTTTTCATATCTGTACGGTTTTTGTCCGATTTCAAGGACATTTGACACATCATTTTTTCAAATCTGTACGGTTTTTGTCAAATATCTCGGAAACAGAAGCTCGTACAGCAAATTTACCTTTGGGGAATGCTAACTGTAGAATTTGATGAGGAATCGAATGAGCCCATCTGCGAGGCTCTACGACTTTCGATTCAAAATGTAGCCGATTGAACCACATAATTTTTCATATCTGTACGGTTTTTGTCCGATTTCAAGGACATTTGACACATCATTTTTCAAATCTGTACGGTTTTTGTCAAATATCTCGGAAACGGAAGCTCGTACAGCAAATTTACCTTTGGGGAATGCTAACTGTAGAATTTGATAAGGAGTAGAATGAGCCCATCTGCGAGGCTCTACGACTTTCGATTCAAAAGTTATAGCCGTTTGAACCACATAATTTTTCATATCTGTACGGTTTTTGGCCGATTTCAAGGACATTTGACACATCATTTTTCAAATCTGTACGGTTTTTGTCAAATATCTCGGAAACGGAAGCTCGTACAGCAAATTTACCTTTGGGGAATGCTAACTGTAAAATTTGATGAGGAGTAGAATGAGCCCATCTGCGAGGCTCTATGACTTTCAATTCAAAAGTTATAGCCGTTTGAACCACATAATTTTTCATATCTGTACGGTTTTTGTCAAATATCTCGGAAACGGAAGCTCGTACAGCAAATTTACCTTTGGGGAATGCTAACTGTAGAATTTGATGAGGAATCGAATGAGCCCATCTGCGAGGCTCTACGACTTTCGATTCAAAATGTAGCCGATTGAACCACATAATTTTTCATATCTGTACGGTTTTTGTCCGATTTCAAGGACATTTGACACATCATTTTTCAAATCTGTACGGTTTTTGTCAAATATCTCGGAAACGGAAGCTCGTACAGCAAATTTACCTTTGGGGAATGCTAACTGTAGAATTTGATGAGGAGTAGAATGAGCCCATCTGCGAGGCTCTACGACTTTCGATTCAAAACTTATAGCCGTTTGAACCACATAATTTTTCATATCTGTACGTTTTTTGTCAAATATCTCGGAAACGGAAGCTCGTACAGCAAATTTACCTTTGGAAAATGCTAACTGTAGAATTTGATGAGGAATCGAATGAGCCCATCTGCGAGGCTCTACGACTTTCGATTCAAAATGTAGCCGATTGAACCACATAATTTTTCATATCTGTACGGTTTTTGTCCGATTTCAAGGACATTTGACACATCATTTTCAAATCTGTACGGTTTTTGTCAAATATCTTGGAAACGGAAGCTCGTACAGCAAATTTACCTTTGGGGAATGCTAACTGTAGAATTTGATGAGGAATCGAATGAGCCCATCTGCGAGGCTCTACGACTTTCGATTCAAAATGTAGCCGATTGAACCACATAATTTTTCATATCTGTACGGTTTTTGTCCGATTTCAAGGACATTTGACACATCATTTTTCAAATCTGTACGGTTTTTGTCAAATATCTCGGAAACGGAAGCTCGTACAGCAAATTTACCTTTGGGGAATGCTAACTGTAGAATTTGATGAGGAGTAGAATGAGCCCATCTGCGAGGCTCTACGACTTTCGATTCAAAACTTATAGCCGTTTGAACCACATAATTTTTCATATCTGTACGGTTTTTGTCAAATATCTCGGAAACGGAAGCTCGTATAGCAAATTTACCTTCGTGGAATGCTAACTGTAGAATTTGATGAGGAATCGAATGAGCCCATCTGCGAGGCTCTACGACTTTCGATTCAAAATGTAGCCGATTGAACCACATAATTTTTCATATCTGTACGGTTTTTGTCCGATTTCAAGGACATTTGACACATCATTTTTCAAATCTGTACGGTTTTTGTCAAATATCTCGGAAACGGAAGCTCGTACAGCAAATTTACCTTCGGGGAATGCTAACTGTAGAATTTGATGAGGAATCGAATGAGCCCATCTGCGAGGCTCTACGACTTTCGATTCAAAATGTAGCCGATTGAACCACATAATTTTTCATATCTGTACGGTTTTTGTCCGATTTCAAGGACATTTGACACATCATTTTTCAAATCTGTACGGTTTTTGTCAAATATCTCGGAAGCGGAAGCTCGTACAGCAAATTTACCTTTGGGGAATGCTAACTGTAGAATTTGATGAGGAGTAGAATGAGCCCATCTGCGAGGCTCTACGACTTTCGATTCAAAACTTATAGCCGTTTGAACCACATAATTTTTCATATCTGTACGGTTTTTGTCAAATATCTCGGAAACGGAAGCTCGTACAGCAAATTTACCTTCGGGGAATGCTAACTGTAGAATTTGATGAGGAATCGAATGAGCCCATCTGCGAGGCTCTACGACTTTCGATTCAAAATGTAGCCGATTGAACCACATAATTTTTCATATCTGTACGGTTTTTGTCCGATTTCAAGGACATTTGACACATCATTTTCAAATCTGTACGGTTTTTGTCAAATATCTTGGAAACGGAAGCTCGTACAGCAAATTTACCTTTGGGGAATGCTAACTGTAGAATTTGATGAGGAATCGAATGAGCCCATCTGCGAGGCTCTACGACTTTCGATTCAAAATGTAGCCGATTGAACCACATAATTTTTCATATCTGTACGGTTTTTGTCCGATTTCAAGGACATTTGACACATCATTTTTCAAATCTGTACGGTTTTTGTCAAATATCTCGGAAACGGAAGCTCGTACAGCAAATTTACCTTTGGGGAATGCTAACTGTAGAATTTGATGAGGAGTAGAATGAGCCCATCTGCGAGGCTCTACGACTTTCGATTCAAAACTTATAGCCGTTTGAACCACATAATTTTTCATATCTGTACGGTTTTTGTCAAATATCTCGGAAACGGAAGCTCGTACAGCAAATTTACCTTCGGGGAATGCTAACTGTAGAATTTGATGAGGAATCGAATGAGCCCATCTGCGAGGCTCTACGACTTTCGATTCAAAATGTAGCCGATTGAACCACATAATTTTTCATATCTGTACGGTTTTTGTCCGATTTCAAGGACATTTGACACATCATTTTTCAAATCTGTACGGTTTTTGTCAAATATCTCGGAAACGGAAGCTCGTACAGCAAATTTACCTTTGGGGAATGCTAACTGTAGAATTTGATGAGGAATCGAATGAGCCCATCTGCGAGGCTCTACGACTTTCGATTCAAAATGTAGCCGATTGAACCACATAATTTTTCATATCTGTACGGTTTTTGTCCGATTTCAAGGACATTTGACACATCATTTTTCAAATCTGTACGGTTTTTGTCAAATATCTCGGAAGCGGAAGCTCGTACAGCAAATTTACCTTTGGGGAATGCTAACTGTAGAATTTGATGAGGAGTAGAATGAGCCCATCTGCGAGGCTCTACGACTTTCGATTCAAAACTTATAGCCGTTTGAACCACATAATTTTTCATATCTGTACAAACCGTACAGATATGAAAAATTATGTGGTTCAAACGGCTATAAGTTTTGAATCGAAAGTCGTAGAGCCTCGCAGATGAATGCTAATGCTAATATTTGACGGTTTTTGTCAAATATCTCGGAAACGGAAGCTCGTACAGCAAATTTACCTTCGGGGAATGCTAACTGTAGAATTTGATGAGGAATCGAATGAGCCCATCTGCGAGGCTCTACGACTTTCGATTCAAAATGTAGCCGATTGAACCACATAATTTTTCATATCTGTACGGTTTTTGTCCGATTTCAAGGACATTTGACACATCATTTTTCAAATCTGTACGGTTTTTGTCAAATATCTCGGAAACGGAAGCTCGTACAGCAAATTTACCTTTGGGGAATGCTAACTGTAGAATTTGATGAGGAGTAGAATGAGCCCATCTGCGAGGCTCTACGACTTTCGATTCAAAACTTATAGCCGTTTGAACCACATAATTTTTCATATCTGTACGGTTTTTGTCAAATATCTCGGAAACGGAAGCTCGTACAGCAAATTTACCTTCGGGGAATGCTAACTGTAGAATTTGATGAGGAATCGAATGAGCCCATCTGCGAGGCTCTACGACTTTCGATTCAAAATGTAGCCGATTGAACCACATAATTTTTCATATCTGTACGGTTTTTGTCCGATTTCAAGGACATTTGACACATCATTTTTCAAATCTGTACGGTTTTTGTCAAATATCTCGGAAACGGAAGCTCGTACAGCAAATTTACCTTTGGGGAATGCTAACTGTAGAATTTGATGAGGAATCGAATGAGCCCATCTGCGAGGCTCTACGACTTTCGATTCAAAATGTAGCCGATTGAACCACATCATTTTTCATATCTGTACGGTTTTTGTCCGATTTCAAGGACATTTGACACATCATTTTTCAAATCTGTACGGTTTTTGTCAAATATCTTGGAAACGGAAGCTCGTACAGCAAATTTACCTTTGGGGAATGCTAACTGTAGAATTTGATGAGGAATCGAATGAGCCCATCTGCGAGGCTCTACGACTTTCGATTCAAAATGTAGCCGATTGAACCACATAATTTTTCATATATGTACGGTTTTTGTCCGATTTCAAGGACATTTGACACATCATTTTTCAAATCTGTACGGTTTTTGTCAAATATCTCGGAAACGGAAGCTCGTACAGCAAATTTACCTTTGGGGAATGCTAACTGTAGAATTTGATGAGGAGTAGAATGAGCCCATCTGCGAGGCTCTACGACTTTCGATTCAAAACTTATAGCCGTTTGAACCACATAATTTTTCATATCTGTACGGTTTTTGTCAAATATCTCGGAAACGGAAGCTCGTACAGCAAATTTACCTTCGGGGAATGCTAACTGTAGAATTTGATGAGGAATCGAATGAGCCCATCTGCGAGGCTCTACGACTTTCGATTCAAAATGTAGCCGATTGAACCACATAATTTTTCATATCTGTACGGTTTTTGTCCGATTTCAAGGACATTTGACACATCATTTTTCAAATCTGTACGGTTTTTGTCAAATATCTCGGAAACGGAAGCTCGTACAGCAAATTTACCTTTGGGGAATGCTAACTGTAGAATTTGATGAGGAGTAGAATGAGCCCATCTGCGAGGCTCTACGACTTTCGATTCAAAAGTTATAGCCGTTTGAACCACATAATTTTTCATATCTGTACGGTTTTTGTCAAATATCTCGGAAACGGAAGCTCGTACAGCAAATTTACCTTCGGGGAATGCTAACTGTAGAATTTGATGAGGAATCGAATGAGCCCATCTGCGAGGCTCTACGACTTTCGATTCAAAATGTAGCCGATTGAACCACATAATTTTTCATATCTGTACGGTTTTTGTCCGATTTCAAGGACATTTGACACATCATTTTTCAAATCTGTACGGTTTTTGTCAAATATCTCGGAAACGGAAGCTCGTACAGCAAATTTACCTTGGGGAATGCTAACTGTAGAATTTGATGAGGAGTAGAATGAGCCCATCTGCGAGGCTCTACGACTTTCGATTCAAAACTTATAGCCGTTTGAACCACATAATTTTTCATATCTGTACGGTTTTTGTCAAATATCTCGGAAACGGAAGCTCGTACAGCAAATTTACCTTCGGGGAATGCTAACTGTAGAATTTGATGAGGAGTAGAATGAGCCCATCTGCGAGGCTCTACGACTTTCGATTCAAAACTTATAGCCATTTGAACCACATAATTTTTCATATCTGTACGGTTTTTGTCAAATATCTCGGAAACGGAAGCTCGTACAGCAAATTTACCTTTGGGGAATGCTAACTGTAAAATTTGATGAGGAGTAGAATGAGCCCATCTGCGAGGCTCTATGACTTTCAATTCAAAAGTTATAGCCGTTTGAACCACATAATTTTTCATATCTGTACGGTTTTTGTCAAATATCTCGGAAACGGAAGCTCGTACAGCAAATTTACCTTTGGGGAATGCTAACTGTAGAATTTGATGAGGAATCGAATGAGCCCATCTGCGAGGCTCTACGACTTTCGATTCAAAATGTAGCCGATTGAACCACATAATTTTTCATATCTGTACGGTTTTTGTCCGATTTCAAGGACATTTGACACATCATTTTTCAAATCTGTACGGTTTTTGTCAAATATCTCGGAAACGGAAGCTCGTACAGCAAATTTACCTTTGGGGAATGCTAACTGTAGAATTTGATGAGGAGTAGAATGAGCCCATCTGCGAGGCTCTACGACTTTCGATTCAAAACTTATAGCCGTTTGAACCACATAATTTTTCATATCTGTACGGTTTTTGTCAAATATCTCGGAAACGGAAGCTCGTACAGCAAATTTACCTTCGGGGAATGCTAACTGTAGAATTTGATGAGGAATCGAATGAGCCCATCTGCGAGGCTCTACGACTTTCGATTCAAAATGTAGCCGATTGAACCACATAATTTTTCATATCTGTACGGTTTTTGTCCGATTTCAAGGACATTTGACACATCATTTTCAAATCTGTACGGTTTTTGTCAAATATCTTGGAAACGGAAGCTCGTACAGCAAATTTACCTTTGGGGAATGCTAACTGTAGAATTTGATGAGGAATCGAATGAGCCCATCTGCGAGGCTCTACGACTTTCGATTCAAAATGTAGCCGATTGAACCACATAATTTTTCATATCTGTACGGTTTTTGTCCGATTTCAAGGACATTTGACACATCATTTTTCAAATCTGTACGGTTTTTGTCAAATATCTCGGAAACGGAAGCTCGTACAGCAAATTTACCTTTGGGGAATGCTAACTGTAGAATTTGATGAGGAGTAGAATGAGCCCATCTGCGAGGCTCTACGACTTTCGATTCAAAACTTATAGCCGTTTGAACCACATAATTTTTCATATCTGTACGGTTTTTGTCAAATATCTCGGAAACGGAAGCTCGTACAGCAAATTTACCTTCGGGGAATGCTAACTGTAGAATTTGATGAGGAATCGAATGAGCCCATCTGCGAGGCTCTACGACTTTCGATTCAAAATGTAGCCGATTGAACCACATAATTTTTCATATCTGTACGGTTTTTGTCCGATTTCAAGGACATTTGACACATCATTTTTCAAATCTGTACGGTTTTTGTCAAATATCTCGGAAACGGAAGCTCGTACAGCAAATTTACCTTTGGGGAATGCTAACTGTAGAATTTGATGAGGAATCGAATGAGCCCATCTGCGAGGCTCTACGACTTTCGATTCAAAATGTAGCCGATTGAACCACATAATTTTTCATATCTGTACGGTTTTTGTCCGATTTCAAGGACATTTGACACATCATTTTTCAAATCTGTACGGTTTTTGTCAAATATCTCGGAAGCGGAAGCTCGTACAGCAAATTTACCTTTGGGGAATGCTAACTGTAGAATTTGATGAGGAGTAGAATGAGCCCATCTGCGAGGCTCTACGACTTTCGATTCAAAACTTATAGCCGTTTGAACCACATAATTTTTCATATCTGTACAAACCGTACAGATATGAAAAATTATGTGGTTCAAACGGCTATAAGTTTTGAATCGAAAGTCGTAGAGCCTCGCAGATGAATGCTAATGCTAATATTTGACGGTTTTTGTCAAATATCTCGGAAACGGAAGCTCGTACAGCAAATTTACCTTCGGGGAATGCTAACTGTAGAATTTGATGAGGAATCGAATGAGCCCATCTGCGAGGCTCTACGACTTTCGATTCAAAATGTAGCCGATTGAACCACATAATTTTTCATATCTGTACGGTTTTTGTCCGATTTCAAGGACATTTGACACATCATTTTTCAAATCTGTACGGTTTTTGTCAAATATCTCGGAAACGGAAGCTCGTACAGCAAATTTACCTTTGGGGAATGCTAACTGTAGAATTTGATGAGGAGTAGAATGAGCCCATCTGCGAGGCTCTACGACTTTCGATTCAAAACTTATAGCCGTTTGAACCACATAATTTTTCATATCTGTACGGTTTTTGTCAAATATCTCGGAAACGGAAGCTCGTACAGCAAATTTACCTTCGGGGAATGCTAACTGTAGAATTTGATGAGGAATCGAATGAGCCCATCTGCGAGGCTCTACGACTTTCGATTCAAAATGTAGCCGATTGAACCACATAATTTTTCATATCTGTACGGTTTTTGTCCGATTTCAAGGACATTTGACACATCATTTTTCAAATCTGTACGGTTTTTGTCAAATATCTTGGAAACGGAAGCTCGTACAGCAAATTTACCTTTGGGGAATGCTAACTGTAGAATTTGATGAGGAATCGAATGAGCCCATCTGCGAGGCTCTACGACTTTCGATTCAAAATGTAGCCGATTGAACCACATAATTTTTCATATATGTACGGTTTTTGTCCGATTTCAAGGACATTTGACACATCATTTTTCAAATCTGTACGGTTTTTGTCAAATATCTCGGAAACGGAAGCTCGTACAGCAAATTTACCTTTGGGGAATGCTAACTGTAGAATTTGATGAGGAGTAGAATGAGCCCATCTGCGAGGCTCTACGACTTTCGATTCAAAACTTATAGCCGTTTGAACCACATAATTTTTCATATCTGTACGGTTTTTGTCAAATATCTCGGAAACGGAAGCTCGTACAGCAAATTTACCTTCGGGGAATGCTAACTGTAGAATTTGATGAGGAATCGAATGAGCCCATCTGCGAGGCTCTACGACTTTCGATTCAAAATGTAGCCGATTGAACCACATAATTTTTCATATCTGTACGGTTTTTGTCCGATTTCAAGGACATTTGACACATCATTTTTCAAATCTGTACGGTTTTTGTCAAATATCTCGGAAACGGAAGCTCGTACAGCAAATTTACCTTTGGGGAATGCTAACTGTAGAATTTGATGAGGAGTAGAATGAGCCCATCTGCGAGGCTCTACGACTTTCGATTCAAAAGTTATAGCCGTTTGAACCACATAATTTTTCATATCTGTACGGTTTTTGTCAAATATCTCGGAAACGGAAGCTCGTACAGCAAATTTACCTTCGGGGAATGCTAACTGTAGAATTTGATGAGGAATCGAATGAGCCCATCTGCGAGGCTCTACGACTTTCGATTCAAAATGTAGCCGATTGAACCACATAATTTTTCATATCTGTACGGTTTTTGTCCGATTTCAAGGACATTTGACACATCATTTTTCAAATCTGTACGGTTTTTGTCAAATATCTCGGAAACGGAAGCTCGTACAGCAAATTTACCTTTGGGGAATGCTAACTGTAGAATTTGATGAGGAGTAGAATGAGCCCATCTGCGAGGCTCTACGACTTTCGATTCAAAACTTATAGCCGTTTGAACCACATAATTTTTCATATCTGTACGGTTTTTGTCAAATATCTCGGAAACGGAAGCTCGTACAGCAAATTTACCTTCGGGGAATGCTAACTGTAGAATTTGATGAGGAGTAGAATGAGCCCATCTGCGAGGCTCTACGACTTTCGATTCAAAACTTATAGCCATTTGAACCACATAATTTTTCATATCTGTACGGTTTTTGTCAAATATCTCGGAAACGGAAGCTCGTACAGCAAATTTACCTTCGGGGAATGCTAACTGTAGAATTTGATGAGGAATCGAATGAGCCCATCTGCGAGGCTCTACGACTTTCGATTCAAAATGTAGCCGATTGAACCACATAATTTTTCATATCTGTACGGTTTTTGTCCGATTTCAAGGACATTTGACACATCATTTTTCAAATCTGTACGGTTTTTGTCAAATATCTTGGAAACGGAAGCTCGTACAGCAAATTTACCTTTGGGGAATGCTAACTGTAGAATTTGATGAGGAATCGAATGAGCCCATCTGCGAGGCTCTACGACTTTCGATTCAAAATGTAGCCGATTGAACCACATAATTTTTCATATATGTACGGTTTTTGTCCGATTTCAAGGACATTTGACACATCATTTTTCAAATCTGTACGGTTTTTGTCAAATATCTCGGAAACGGAAGCTCGTACAGCAAATTTACCTTTGGGGAATGCTAACTGTAGAATTTGATGAGGAGTAGAATGAGCCCATCTGCGAGGCTCTACGACTTTCGATTCAAAACTTATAGCCGTTTGAACCACATAATTTTTCATATCTGTACGGTTTTTGTCAAATATCTCGGAAACGGAAGCTCGTACAGCAAATTTACCTTCGGGGAATGCTAACTGTAGAATTTGATGAGGAATCGAATGAGCCCATCTGCGAGGCTCTACGACTTTCGATTCAAAATGTAGCCGATTGAACCACATAATTTTTCATATCTGTACGGTTTTTGTCCGATTTCAAGGACATTTGACACATCATTTTCAAATCTGTACGGTTTTTGTCAAATATCTTGGAAACGGAAGCTCGTACAGCAAATTTACCTTTGGGGAATGCTAACTGTAGAATTTGATGAGGAATCGAATGAGCCCATCTGCGAGGCTCTACGACTTTCGATTCAAAATGTAGCCGATTGAACCACATAATTTTTCATATCTGTACGGTTTTTGTCCGATTTCAAGGACATTTGACACATCATTTTTCAAATCTGTACGGTTTTTGTCAAATATCTCGGAAACGGAAGCTCGTACAGCAAATTTACCTTTGGGGAATGCTAACTGTAGAATTTGATGAGGAGTAGAATGAGCCCATCTGCGAGGCTCTACGACTTTCGATTCAAAACTTATAGCCGTTTGAACCACATAATTTTTCATATCTGTACGGTTTTTGTCAAATATCTCGGAAACGGAAGCTCGTACAGCAAATTTACCTTCGGGGAATGCTAACTGTAGAATTTGATGAGGAATCGAATGAGCCCATCTGCGAGGCTCTACGACTTTCGATTCAAAATGTAGCCGATTGAACCACATAATTTTTCATATCTGTACGGTTTTTGTCCGATTTCAAGGACATTTGACACATCATTTTTCAAATCTGTACGGTTTTTGTCAAATATCTCGGAAGCGGAAGCTCGTACAGCAAATTTACCTTTGGGGAATGCTAACTGTAGAATTTGATGAGGAGTAGAATGAGCCCATCTGCGAGGCTCTACGACTTTCGATTCAAAACTTATAGCCGTTTGAACCACATAATTTTTCATATCTGTACAAACCGTACAGATATGAAAAATTATGTGGTTCAAACGGCTATAAGTTTTGAATCGAAAGTCGTAGAGCCTCGCAGATGAATGCTAATGCTAATATTTGACGGTTTTTGTCAAATATCTCGGAAACGGAAGCTCGTACAGCAAATTTACCTTCGGGGAATGCTAACTGTAGAATTTGATGAGGAATCGAATGAGCCCATCTGCGAGGCTCTACGACTTTCGATTCAAAATGTAGCCGATTGAACCACATAATTTTTCATATCTGTACGGTTTTTGTCCGATTTCAAGGACATTTGACACATCATTTTTCAAATCTGTACGGTTTTTGTCAAATATCTCGGAAACGGAAGCTCGTACAGCAAATTTACCTTTGGGGAATGCTAACTGTAGAATTTGATGAGGAGTAGAATGAGCCCATCTGCGAGGCTCTACGACTTTCGATTCAAAACTTATAGCCGTTTGAACCACATAATTTTTCATATCTGTACGGTTTTTGTCAAATATCTCGGAAACGGAAGCTCGTACAGCAAATTTACCTTCGGGGAATGCTAACTGTAGAATTTGATGAGGAATCGAATGAGCCCATCTGCGAGGCTCTACGACTTTCGATTCAAAATGTAGCCGATTGAACCACATAATTTTTCATATCTGTACGGTTTTTGTCCGATTTCAAGGACATTTGACACATCATTTTTCAAATCTGTACGGTTTTTGTCAAATATCTTGGAAACGGAAGCTCGTACAGCAAATTTACCTTTGGGGAATGCTAACTGTAGAATTTGATGAGGAATCGAATGAGCCCATCTGCGAGGCTCTACGACTTTCGATTCAAAATGTAGCCGATTGAACCACATAATTTTTCATATATGTACGGTTTTTGTCCGATTTCAAGGACATTTGACACATCATTT
Organism: Borostomias antarcticus; assembly: GCF_949987555.1. NCBI lineage: Eukaryota > Metazoa > Chordata > Actinopteri > Stomiiformes > Stomiidae > Borostomias > Borostomias antarcticus. The sequence goes on from NW_028176001.1 coordinate 206,554, forward strand.
TTCAAATCTGTACGGTTTTTGTCAAATATCTCGGAAACGGAAGCTCGTACAGCAAATTTACCTTTGGGGAATGCTAACTGTAGAATTTGATGAGGAGTAGAATGAGCCCATCTGCGAGGCTCTACGACTTTCGATTCAAAACTTATAGCCGTTTGAACCACATAATTTTTCATATCTGTACGGTTTTTGTCAAATATCTCGGAAACGGAAGCTCGTACAGCAAATTTACCTTCGGGGAATGCTAACTGTAGAATTTGATGAGGAATCGAATGAGCCCATCTGCGAGGCTCTACGACTTTCGATTCAAAATGTAGCCGATTGAACCACATAATTTTTCATATCTGTACGGTTTTTGTCCGATTTCAAGGACATTTGACACATCATTTTTCAAATCTGTACGGTTTTTGTCAAATATCTCGGAAACGGAAGCTCGTACAGCAAATTTACCTTTGGGGAATGCTAACTGTAGAATTTGATGAGGAGTAGAATGAGCCCATCTGCGAGGCTCTACGACTTTCGATTCAAAACTTATAGCCGTTTGAACCACATAATTTTTCATATCTGTACGGTTTTTGTCAAATATCTCGGAAACGGAAGCTCGTACAGCAAATTTACCTTCGGGGAATGCTAACTGTAGAATTTGATGAGGAATCGAATGAGCCCATCTGCGAGGCTCTACGACTTTCGATTCAAAATGTAGCCGATTGAACCACATAATTTTTCATATCTGTACGGTTTTTGTCCGATTTCAAGGACATTTGACACATCATTTTTCAAATCTGTACGGTTTTTGTCAAATATCTTGGAAACGGAAGCTCGTACAGCAAATTTACCTTTGGGGAATGCTAACTGTAGAATTTGATGAGGAATCGAATGAGCCCATCTGCGAGGCTCTACGACTTTCGATTCAAAATGTAGCCGATTGAACCACATAATTTTTCATATATGTACGGTTTTTGTCCGATTTCAAGGACATTTGACACATCATTTTTCAAATCTGTACGGTTTTTGTCAAATATCTCGGAAACGGAAGCTCGTACAGCAAATTTACCTTTGGGGAATGCTAACTGTAGAATTTGATGAGGAGTAGAATGAGCCCATCTGCGAGGCTCTACGACTTTCGATTCAAAACTTATAGCCGTTTGAACCACATAATTTTTCATATCTGTACGGTTTTTGTCAAATATCTCGGAAACGGAAGCTCGTACAGCAAATTTACCTTCGGGGAATGCTAACTGTAGAATTTGATGAGGAATCGAATGAGCCCATCTGCGAGGCTCTACGACTTTCGATTCAAAATGTAGCCGATTGAACCACATAATTTTTCATATCTGTACGGTTTTTGTCCGATTTCAAGGACATTTGACACATCATTTTTCAAATCTGTACGGTTTTTGTCAAATATCTCGGAAACGGAAGCTCGTACAGCAAATTTACCTTTGGGGAATGCTAACTGTAGAATTTGATGAGGAGTAGAATGAGCCCATCTGCGAGGCTCTTCGACTTTCGATTCAAAAGTTATAGCCGTTTGAACCACATAATTTTTCATATCTGTACGGTTTTTGTCAAATATCTCGGAAACGGAAGCTCGTACAGCAAATTTACCTTCGGGGAATGCTAACTGTAGAATTTGATGAGGAATCGAATGAGCCCATCTGCGAGGCTCTACGACTTTCGATTCAAAATGTAGCCGATTGAACCACATAATTTTTCATATCTGTACGGTTTTTGTCCGATTTCAAGGACATTTGACACATCATTTTTCAAATCTGTACGGTTTTTGTCAAATATCTCGGAAACGGAAGCTCGTACAGCAAATTTACCTTTGGGGAATGCTAACTGTAGAATTTGATGAGGAGTAGAATGAGCCCATCTGCGAGGCTCTACGACTTTCGATTCAAAACTTATAGCCGTTTGAACCACATAATTTTTCATATCTGTACGGTTTTTGTCAAATATCTCGGAAACGGAAGCTCGTACAGCAAATTTACCTTCGGGGAATGCTAACTGTAGAATTTGATGAGGAGTAGAATGAGCCCATCTGCGAGGCTCTACGACTTTCGATTCAAAACTTATAGCCATTTGAACCACATAATTTTTCATATCTGTACGGTTTTTGTCAAATATCTCGGAAACGGAAGCTCGTACAGCAAATTTACCTTCGGGGAATGCTAACTGTAGAATTTGATGAGGAATCGAATGAGCCCATCTGCGAGGCTCTACGACTTTCGATTCAAAATGTAGCCGATTGAACCACATAATTTTTCATATCTGTACGGTTTTTGTCCGATTTCAAGGACATTTGACACATCATTTTTCAAATCTGTACGGTTTTTGTCAAATATCTTGGAAACGGAAGCTCGTACAGCAAATTTACCTTTGGGGAATGCTAACTGTAGAATTTGATGAGGAATCGAATGAGCCCATCTGCGAGGCTCTACGACTTTCGATTCAAAATGTAGCCGATTGAACCACATAATTTTTCATATATGTACGGTTTTTGTCCGATTTCAAGGACATTTGACACATCATTTTTCAAATCTGTACGGTTTTTGTCAAATATCTCGGAAACGGAAGCTCGTACAGCAAATTTACCTTTGGGGAATGCTAACTGTAGAATTTGATGAGGAGTAGAATGAGCCCATCTGCGAGGCTCTACGACTTTCGATTCAAAACTTATAGCCGTTTGAACCACATAATTTTTCATATCTGTACGGTTTTTGTCAAATATCTCGGAAACGGAAGCTCGTACAGCAAATTTACCTTCGGGGAATGCTAACTGTAGAATTTGATGAGGAATCGAATGAGCCCATCTGCGAGGCTCTACGACTTTCGATTCAAAATGTAGCCGATTGAACCACATAATTTTTCATATCTGTACGGTTTTTGTCCGATTTCAAGGACATTTGACACATCATTTTCAAATCTGTACGGTTTTTGTCAAATATCTTGGAAACGGAAGCTCGTACAGCAAATTTACCTTTGGGGAATGCTAACTGTAGAATTTGATGAGGAATCGAATGAGCCCATCTGCGAGGCTCTACGACTTTCGATTCAAAATGTAGCCGATTGAACCACATAATTTTTCATATCTGTACGGTTTTTGTCCGATTTCAAGGACATTTGACACATCATTTTTCAAATCTGTACGGTTTTTGTCAAATATCTCGGAAACGGAAGCTCGTACAGCAAATTTACCTTTGGGGAATGCTAACTGTAGAATTTGATGAGGAGTAGAATGAGCCCATCTGCGAGGCTCTACGACTTTCGATTCAAAACTTATAGCCGTTTGAACCACATAATTTTTCATATCTGTACGGTTTTTGTCAAATATCTCGGAAACGGAAGCTCGTACAGCAAATTTACCTTCGGGGAATGCTAACTGTAGAATTTGATGAGGAATCGAATGAGCCCATCTGCGAGGCTCTACGACTTTCGATTCAAAATGTAGCCGATTGAACCACATAATTTTTCATATCTGTACGGTTTTTGTCCGATTTCAAGGACATTTGACACATCATTTTTCAAATCTGTACGGTTTTTGTCAAATATCTCGGAAGCGGAAGCTCGTACAGCAAATTTACCTTTGGGGAATGCTAACTGTAGAATTTGATGAGGAGTAGAATGAGCCCATCTGCGAGGCTCTACGACTTTCGATTCAAAACTTATAGCCGTTTGAACCACATAATTTTTCATATCTGTACAAACCGTACAGATATGAAAAATTATGTGGTTCAAACGGCTATAAGTTTTGAATCGAAAGTCGTAGAGCCTCGCAGATGAATGCTAATGCTAATATTTGACGGTTTTTGTCAAATATCTCGGAAACGGAAGCTCGTACAGCAAATTTACCTTCGGGGAATGCTAACTGTAGAATTTGATGAGGAATCGAATGAGCCCATCTGCGAGGCTCTACGACTTTCGATTCAAAATGTAGCCGATTGAACCACATAATTTTTCATATCTGTACGGTTTTTGTCCGATTTCAAGGACATTTGACACATCATTTTTCAAATCTGTACGGTTTTTGTCAAATATCTCGGAAACGGAAGCTCGTACAGCAAATTTACCTTTGGGGAATGCTAACTGTAGAATTTGATGAGGAGTAGAATGAGCCCATCTGCGAGGCTCTACGACTTTCGATTCAAAACTTATAGCCGTTTGAACCACATAATTTTTCATATCTGTACGGTTTTTGTCAAATATCTCGGAAACGGAAGCTCGTACAGCAAATTTACCTTCGGGGAATGCTAACTGTAGAATTTGATGAGGAATCGAATGAGCCCATCTGCGAGGCTCTACGACTTTCGATTCAAAATGTAGCCGATTGAACCACATAATTTTTCATATCTGTACGGTTTTTGTCCGATTTCAAGGACATTTGACACATCATTTTTCAAATCTGTACGGTTTTTGTCAAATATCTTGGAAACGGAAGCTCGTACAGCAAATTTACCTTTGGGGAATGCTAACTGTAGAATTTGATGAGGAATCGAATGAGCCCATCTGCGAGGCTCTACGACTTTCGATTCAAAATGTAGCCGATTGAACCACATAATTTTTCATATATGTACGGTTTTTGTCCGATTTCAAGGACATTTGACACATCATTTTTCAAATCTGTACGGTTTTTGTCAAATATCTCGGAAACGGAAGCTCGTACAGCAAATTTACCTTTGGGGAATGCTAACTGTAGAATTTGATGAGGAGTAGAATGAGCCCATCTGCGAGGCTCTACGACTTTCGATTCAAAACTTATAGCCGTTTGAACCACATAATTTTTCATATCTGTACGGTTTTTGTCAAATATCTCGGAAACGGAAGCTCGTACAGCAAATTTACCTTCGGGGAATGCTAACTGTAGAATTTGATGAGGAATCGAATGAGCCCATCTGCGAGGCTCTACGACTTTCGATTCAAAATGTAGCCGATTGAACCACATAATTTTTCATATCTGTACGGTTTTTGTCCGATTTCAAGGACATTTGACACATCATTTTTCAAATCTGTACGGTTTTTGTCAAATATCTCGGAAACGGAAGCTCGTACAGCAAATTTACCTTTGGGGAATGCTAACTGTAGAATTTGATGAGGAGTAGAATGAGCCCATCTGCGAGGCTCTACGACTTTCGATTCAAAAGTTATAGCCGTTTGAACCACATAATTTTTCATATCTGTACGGTTTTTGTCAAATATCTCGGAAACGGAAGCTCGTACAGCAAATTTACCTTCGGGGAATGCTAACTGTAGAATTTGATGAGGAATCGAATGAGCCCATCTGCGAGGCTCTACGACTTTCGATTCAAAATGTAGCCGATTGAACCACATAATTTTTCATATCTGTACGGTTTTTGTCCGATTTCAAGGACATTTGACACATCATTTTTCAAATCTGTACGGTTTTTGTCAAATATCTCGGAAACGGAAGCTCGTACAGCAAATTTACCTTTGGGGAATGCTAACTGTAGAATTTGATGAGGAGTAGAATGAGCCCATCTGCGAGGCTCTACGACTTTCGATTCAAAACTTATAGCCGTTTGAACCACATAATTTTTCATATCTGTACGGTTTTTGTCAAATATCTCGGAAACGGAAGCTCGTACAGCAAATTTACCTTCGGGGAATGCTAACTGTAGAATTTGATGAGGAGTAGAATGAGCCCATCTGCGAGGCTCTACGACCTTCGATTCAAAACTTATAGCCATTTGAACCACATAATTTTTCATATCTGTACGGTTTTTGTCAAATATCTCGGAAACGGAAGCTCGTACAGCAAATTTACCTTCGGGGAATGCTAACTGTAGAATTTGATGAGGAATCGAATGAGCCCATCTGCGAGGCTCTACGACTTTCGATTCAAAATGTAGCCGATTGAACCACATAATTTTTCATATCTGTACGGTTTTTGTCCGATTTCAAGGACATTTGACACATCATTTTTCAAATCTGTACGGTTTTTGTCAAATATCTCGGAAACGGAAGCTCGTACAGCAAATTTACCTTTGGGGAATGCTAACTGTAGAATTTGATGAGGAGTAGAATGAGCCCATCTGCGAGGCTCTACGACTTTCGATTCAAAACTTATAGCCGTTTGAACCACATAATTTTTCATATCTGTACGGTTTTTGTCAAATATCTCGGAAACGGAAGCTCGTACAGCAAATTTACCTTCGGGGAATGCTAACTGTAGAATTTGATGAGGAATCGAATGAGCCCATCTGCGAGGCTCTACGACTTTCGATTCAAAATGTAGCCGATTGAACCACATAATTTTTCATATCTGTACGGTTTTTGTCCGATTTCAAGGACATTTGACACATCATTTTTCAAATCTGTACGGTTTTTGTCAAATATCTCGGAAACGGAAGCTCGTACAGCAAATTTACCTTTGGGGAATGCTAACTGTAGAATTTGATGAGGAATCGAATGAGCCCATCTGCGAGGCTCTACGACTTTCGATTCAAAATGTAGCCGATTGAACCACATAATTTTTCATATCTGTACGGTTTTTGTCCGATTTCAAGGACATTTGACATATCATTTTTCAAATCTGTACGGTTTTTGTCAAATATCTCGGAAGCGGAAGCTCGTACAGCAAATTTACCTTTGGGGAATGCTAACTGTAGAATTTGATGAGGAGTAGAATGAGCCCATCTGCGAGGCTCTACGACTTTCGATTCAAAACTTATAGCCGTTTGAACCACATCATTTTTCATATCTGTACAAACCGTACAGATATGAAAAATTATGTGGTTCAAACGGCTATAAGTTTTGAATCGAAAGTCGTAGAGCCTCGCAGATGAATGCTAATGCTAATATTTGACGGTTTTTGTCAAATATCTCGGAAACGGAAGCTCGTACAGCAAATTTACCTTCGGGGAATGCTAACTGTAGAATTTGATGAGGAATCGAATGAGCCCATCTGCGAGGCTCTACGACTTTCGATTCAAAATGTAGCCGATTGAACCACATAATTTTTCATATCTGTACGGTTTTTGTCCGATTTCAAGGACATTTGACACATCATTTTTCAAATCTGTACGGTTTTTGTCAAATATCTCGGAAACGGAAGCTCGTACAGCAAATTTACCTTTGGGGAATGCTAACTGTAGAATTTGATGAGGAGTAGAATGAGCCCATCTGCGAGGCTCTACGACTTTCGATTCAAAACTTATAGCCGTTTGAACCACATAATTTTTCATATCTGTACGGTTTTTGTCAAATATCTCGGAAACGGAAGCTCGTACAGCAAATTTACCTTCGGGGAATGCTAACTGTAGAATTTGATGAGGAATCGAATGAGCCCATCTGCGAGGCTCTACGACTTTCGATTCAAAATGTAGCCGATTGAACCACATAATTTTTCATATCTGTACGGTTTTTGTCCGATTTCAAGGACATTTGACACATCATTTTTCAAATCTGTACGGTTTTTGTCAAATATCTTGGAAACGGAAGCTCGTACAGCAAATTTACCTTTGGGGAATGCTAACTGTAGAATTTGATGAGGAATCGAATGAGCCCATCTGCGAGGCTCTACGACTTTCGATTCAAAATGTAGCCGATTGAACCACATAATTTTTCATATATGTACGGTTTTTGTCCGATTTCAAGGACATTTGACACATCATTTTTCAAATCTGTACGGTTTTTGTCAAATATCTCGGAAACGGAAGCTCGTACAGCAAATTTACCTTTGGGGAATGCTAACTGTAGAATTTGATGAGGAGTAGAATGAGCCCATCTGCGAGGCTCTACGACTTTCGATTCAAAACTTATAGCCGTTTGAACCACATAATTTTTCATATCTGTACGGTTTTTGTCAAATATCTCGGAAACGGAAGCTCGTACAGCAAATTTACCTTCGGGGAATGCTAACTGTAGAATTTGATGAGGAATCGAATGAGCCCATCTGCGAGGCTCTACGACTTTCGATTCAAAATGTAGCCGATTGAACCACATAATTTTTCATATCTGTACGGTTTTTGTCCGATTTCAAGGACATTTGACACATCATTTTTCAAATCTGTACGGTTTTTGTCAAATATCTCGGAAACGGAAGCTCGTACAGCAAATTTACCTTTGGGGAATGCTAACTGTAGAATTTGATGAGGAGTAGAATGAGCCCATCTGCGAGGCTCTACGACTTTCGATTCAAAACTTATAGCCATTTGAACCACATAATTTTTCATATCTGTACGGTTTTTGTCAAATATCTCGGAAACGGAAGCTCGTACAGCAAATTTACCTTCGGGGAATGCTAACTGTAGAATTTGATGAGGAATCGAATGAGCCCATCTGCGAGGCTCTACGACTTTCGATTCAAAATGTAGCCGATTGAACCACATAATTTTTCATATCTGTACGGTTTTTGTCCGATTTCAAGGACATTTGACACATCATTTTTCAAATCTGTACGGTTTTTGTCAAATATCTTGGAAACGGAAGCTCGTACAGCAAATTTACCTTTGGGGAATGCTAACTGTAGAATTTGATGAGGAATCGAATGAGCCCATCTGCGAGGCTCTACGACTTTCGATTCAAAATGTAGCCGATTGAACCACATAATTTTTCATATATGTACGGTTTTTGTCCGATTTCAAGGACATTTGACACATCATTTTTCAAATCTGTACGGTTTTTGTCAAATATCTCGGAAACGGAAGCTCGTACAGCAAATTTACCTTTGGGGAATGCTAACTGTAGAATTTGATGAGGAGTAGAATGAGCCCATCTGCGAGGCTCTACGACTTTCGATTCAAAACTTATAGCCGTTTGAACCACATAATTTTTCATATCTGTACGGTTTTTGTCAAATATCTCGGAAACGGAAGCTCGTACAGCAAATTTACCTTCGGGGAATGCTAACTGTAGAATTTGATGAGGAATCGAATGAGCCCATCTGCGAGGCTCTACGACTTTCGATTCAAAATGTAGCCGATTGAACCACATAATTTTTCATATCTGTACGGTTTTTGTCCGATTTCAAGGACATTTGACACATCATTTTTCAAATCTGTACGGTTTTTGTCAAATATCTCGGAAACGGAAGCTCGTACAGCAAATTTACCTTTGGGGAATGCTAACTGTAGAATTTGATGAGGAGTAGAATGAGCCCATCTGCGAGGCTCTACGACTTTCGATTCAAAACTTATAGCCATTTGAACCACATAATTTTTCATATCTGTACGGTTTTTGTCAAATATCTCGGAAACGGAAGCTCGTACAGCAAATTTACCTTCGGGGAATGCTAACTGTAGAATTTGATGAGGAATCGAATGAGCCCATCTGCGAGGCTCTACGACTTTCGATTCAAAATGTAGCCGATTGAACCACATAATTTTTCATATCTGTACGGTTTTTGTCCGATTTCAAGGACATTTGACACATCATTTTTCAAATCTGTACGGTTTTTGTCAAATATCTCGGAAACGGAAGCTCGTACAGCAAATTTACCTTTGGGGAATGCTAACTGTAGAATTTGATGAGGAGTAGAATGAGCCCATCTGCGAGGCTCTACGACTTTCGATTCAAAACTTATAGCCGTTTGAACCACATAATTTTTCATATCTGTACGGTTTTTGTCAAATATCTCGGAAACGGAAGCTCGTACAGCAAATTTACCTTCGGGGAATGCTAACTGTAGAATTTGATGAGGAATCGAATGAGCCCATCTGCGAGGCTCTACGACTTTCGATTCAAAATGTAGCCGATTGAACCACATAATTTTTCATATCTGTACGGTTTTTGTCCGATTTCAAGGACATTTGACACATCATTTTTCAAATCTGTACGGTTTTTGTCAAATATCTCGGAAACGGAAGCTCGTACAGCAAATTTACCTTTGGGGAATGCTAACTGTAGAATTTGATGAGGAATCGAATGAGCCCATCTGCGAGGCTCTACGACTTTCGATTCAAAATGTAGCCGATTGAACCACATAATTTTTCATATCTGTACGGTTTTTGTCCGATTTCAAGGACATTTGACATATCATTTTTCAAATCTGTACGGTTTTTGTCAAATATCTCGGAAGCGGAAGCTCGTACAGCAAATTTACCTTTGGGGAATGCTAACTGTAGAATTTGATGAGGAGTAGAATGAGCCCATCTGCGAGGCTCTACGACTTTCGATTCAAAACTTATAGCCGTTTGAACCACATAATTTTTCATATCTGTACAAACCGTACAGATATGAAAAATTATGTGGTTCAAACGGCTATAAGTTTTGAATCGAAAGTCGTAGAGCCTCGCAGATGAATGCTAATGCTAATATTTGACGGTTTTTGTCAAATATCTCGGAAACGGAAGCTCGTACAGCAAATTTACCTTCGGGGAATGCTAACTGTAGAATTTGATGAGGAATCGAATGAGCCCATCTGCGAGGCTCTACGACTTTCGATTCAAAATGTAGCCGATTGAACCACATAATTTTTCATATCTGTACGGTTTTTGTCCGATTTCAAGGACATTTGACACATCATTTTTCAAATCTGTACGGTTTTTGTCAAATATCTCGGAAACGGAAGCTCGTACAGCAAATTTACCTTTGGGGAATGCTAACTGTAGAATTTGATGAGGAATCGAATGAGCCCATCTGCGAGGCTCTACGACTTTCGATTCAAAATGTAGCCGATTGAACCACATAATTTTTCATATCTGTACGGTTTTTGTCCGATTTCAAGGACATTTGACATATCATTTTTCAAATCTGTACGGTTTTTGTCAAATATCTCGGAAGCGGAAGCTCGTACAGCAAATTTACCTTTGGGGAATGCTAACTGTAGAATTTGATGAGGAGTAGAATGAGCCCATCTGCGAGGCTCTACGACTTTCGATTCAAAACTTATAGCCGTTTGAACCACATAATTTTTCATATCTGTACGGTTTTTGTCAAATATCTCGGAAACGGAAGCTCGTACAGCAAATTTACCTTCGGGGAATGCTAACTGTAGAATTTGATGAGGAGTAGAATGAGCCCATCTGCGAGGCTCTACGACTTTCGATTCAAAATGTAGCCGATTGAACCACATAATTTTTCATATCTGTACGGTTTTTGTCCGATTTCAAGGACATTTGACACATCATTTTTCAAATCTGTACGGTTTTTGTCAAATATCTCGGAAACGGAAGCTCGTACAGCAAATTTACCTTTGGGGAATGCTAACTGTAGAATTTGATGAGGAGTAGAATGAGCCCATCTGCGAGGCTCTACGACTTTCGATTCAAAAGTTATAGCCGTTTGAACCACATAATTTTTCATATCTGTACGGTTTTTGTCAAATATCTCGGAAACGGAAGCTCGTACAGCAAATTTACCTTCGGGGAATGCTAACTGTAGAATTTGATGAGGAATCGAATGAGCCCATCTGCGAGGCTCTACGACTTTCGATTCAAAATGTAGCCGATTGAACCACATAATTTTTCATATCTGTACGGTTTTTGTCCGATTTCAAGGACATTTGACACATCATTTTTCAAATCTGTACGGTTTTTGTCAAATATCTCGGAAACGGAAGCTCGTACAGCAAATTTACCTTTGGGGAATGCTAACTGTAGAATTTGATGAGGAGTAGAATGAGCCCATCTGCGAGGCTCTACGACTTTCGATTCAAAACTTATAGCCGTTTGAACCACATAATTTTTCATATCTGTACGGTTTTTGTCAAATATCTCGGAAACGGAAGCTCGTACAGCAAATTTACCTTCGGGGAATGCTAACTGTAGAATTTGATGAGGAGTAGAATGAGCCCATCTGCGAGGCTCTACGACTTTCGATTCAAAATGTAGCCGATTGAACCACATAATTTTTCATATCTGTACGGTTTTTGTCCGATTTCAAGGACATTTGACACATCATTTTTCAAATCTGTACGGTTTTTGTCAAATATCTCGGAAACGGAAGCTCGTACAGCAAATTTACCTTTGGGGAATGCTAACTGTAGAATTTGATGAGGAGTAGAATGAGCCCATCTGCGAGGCTCTACGACTTTCGATTCAAAAGTTATAGCCGTTTGAACCACATAATTTTTCATATCTGTACGGTTTTTGTCCGATTTCAAGGACATTTGACACATCATTTTTCAAATCTGTACGGTTTTTGTCAAATATCTTGGAAACGGAAGCTCGTACAGCAAATTTACCTTTGGGGAATGCTAACTGTAGAATTTGATGAGGAATCGAATGAGCCCATCTGCGAGGCTCTACGACTTTCGATTCAAAATGTAGCCGATTGAACCACATAATTTTTCATATATGTACGGTTTTTGTCCGATTTCAAGGACATTTGACACATCATTTTTCAAATCTGTACGGTTTTTGTCAAATATCTCGGAAACGGAAGCTCGTACAGCAAATTTACCTTTGGGGAATGCTAACTGTAGAATTTGATGAGGAGTAGAATGAGCCCATCTGCGAGGCTCTACGACTTTCGATTCAAAACTTATAGCCGTTTGAACCACATAATTTTTCATATCTGTACGGTTTTTGTCAAATATCTCGGAAACGGAAGCTCGTACAGCAAATTTACCTTCGGGGAATGCTAACTGTAGAATTTGATGAGGAATCGAATGAGCCCATCTGCGAGGCTCTACGACTTTCGATTCAAAATGTAGCCGATTGAACCACATAATTTTTCATATCTGTACGGTTTTTGTCCGATTTCAAGGACATTTGACACATCATTTTTCAAATCTGTACGGTTTTTGTCAAATATCTCGGAAACGGAAGCTCGTACAGCAAATTTACCTTTGGGGAATGCTAACTGTAGAATTTGATGAGGAGTAGAATGAGCCCATCTGCGAGGCTCTACGACTTTCGATTCAAAACTTATAGCCGTTTGAACCACATAATTTTTCATATCTGTACGGTTTTTGTCAAATATCTCGGAAACGGAAGCTCGTACAGCAAATTTACCTTCGGGGAATGCTAACTGTAGAATTTGATGAGGAATCGAATGAGCCCATCTGCGAGGCTCTACGACTTTCGATTCAAAATGTAGCCGATTGAACCACATAATTTTTCATATCTGTACGGTTTTTGTCCGATTTCAAGGACATTTGACACATCATTTTTCAAATCTGTACGGTTTTTGTCAAATATCTCGGAAACGGAAGCTCGTACAGCAAATTTACCTTTGGGGAATGCTAACTGTAGAATTTGATGAGGAGTAGAATGAGCCCATCTGCGAGGCTCTACGACTTTCGATTCAAAACTTATAGCCGTTTGAACCACATAATTTTTCATATCTGTACGGTTTTTGTCAAATATCTCGGAAACGGAAGCTCGTACAGCAAATTTACCTTCGGGGAATGCTAACTGTAGAATTTGATGAGGAGTAGAATGAGCCCATCTGCGAGGCTCTACGACTTTCGATTCAAAACTTATAGCCGTTTGAACCACATAATTTTTCATATCTGTACGGTTTTTGTCAAATATCTCGGAAACGGAAGCTCGTACAGCAAATTTACCTTCGGGGAATGCTAACTGTAGAATTTGATGAGGAGTAGAATGAGCCCATCTGCGAGGCTCTACGACTTTCGATTCAAAATGTAGCCGATTGAACCACATAATTTTTCATATCTGTACGGTTTTTGTCCGATTTCAAGGACATTTGACACATCATTTTTCAAATCTGTACGGTTTTTGTCAAATATCTCGGAAACGGAAGCTCGTACAGCAAATTTACCTTTGGGGAATGCTAACTGTAGAATTTGATGAGGAGTAGAATGAGCCCATCTGCGAGGCTCTACGACTTTCGATTCAAAAGTTATAGCCGTTTGAACCACATAATTTTTCATATCTGTACGGTTTTTGTCAAATATCTCGGAAACGGAAGCTCGTACAGCAAATTTACCTTCGGGGAATGCTAACTGTAGAATTTGATGAGGAATCGAATGAGCCCATCTGCGAGGCTCTACGACTTTCGATTCAAAATGTAGCCGATTGAACCACATAATTTTTCATATCTGTACGGTTTTTGTCCGATTTCAAGGACATTTGACACATCATTTTTCAAATCTGTACGGTTTTTGTCAAATATCTCGGAAACGGAAGCTCGTACAGCAAATTTACCTTTGGGGAATGCTAACTGTAGAATTTGATGAGGAGTAGAATGAGCCCATCTGCGAGGCTCTACGACTTTCGATTCAAAACTTATAGCCGTTTGAACCACATAATTTTTCATATCTGTACGGTTTTTGTCAAATATCTCGGAAACGGAAGCTCGTACAGCAAATTTACCTTCGGGGAATGCTAACTGTAGAATTTGATGAGGAGTAGAATGAGCCCATCTGCGAGGCTCTACGACTTTCGATTCAAAATGTAGCCGATTGAACCACATAATTTTTCATATCTGTACGGTTTTTGTCCGATTTCAAGGACATTTGACACATTTTTTTCAAATCTGTACGGTTTTTGTCAAATATCTCGGAAACGGAAGCTCGTACAGCAAATTTACCTTTGGGGAATGCTAACTGTAGAATTTGATGAGGAGTAGAATGAGCCCATCTGCGAGGCTCTACGACTTTCGATTCAAAAGTTATAGCCGTTTGAACCACATAATTTTTCATATCTGTACGGTTTTTGTCCGATTTCAAGGACATTTGACACATCATTTTTCAAATCTGTACGGTTTTTGTCAAATATCTTGGAAACGGAAGCTCGTACAGCAAATTTACCTTTGGGGAATGCTAACTGTAGAATTTGATGAGGAATCGAATGAGCCCATCTGCGAGGCTCTACGACTTTCGATTCAAAATGTAGCCGATTGAACCACATAATTTTTCATATATGTACGGTTTTTGTCCGATTTCAAGGACATTTGACACATCATTTTTCAAATCTGTACGGTTTTTGTCAAATATCTCGGAAACGGAAGCTCGTACAGCAAATTTACCTTTGGGGAATGCTAACTGTAGAATTTGATGAGGAGTAGAATGAGCCCATCTGCGAGGCTCTACGACTTTCGATTCAAAACTTATAGCCGTTTGAACCACATAATTTTTCATATCTGTACGGTTTTTGTCAAATATCTCGGAAACGGAAGCTCGTACAGCAAATTTACCTTCGGGGAATGCTAACTGTAGAATTTGATGAGGAATCGAATGAGCCCATCTGCGAGGCTCTACGACTTTCGATTCAAAATGTAGCCGATTGAACCACATAATTTTTCATATCTGTACGGTTTTTGTCCGATTTCAAGGACATTTGACACATCATTTTTCAAATCTGTACGGTTTTTGTCAAATATCTCGGAAACGGAAGCTCGTACAGCAAATTTACCTTTGGGGAATGCTAACTGTAGAATTTGATGAGGAGTAGAATGAGCCCATCTGCGAGGCTCTACGACTTTCGATTCAAAACTTATAGCCGTTTGAACCACATAATTTTTCATATCTGTACGGTTTTTGTCAAATATCTCGGAAACGGAAGCTCGTACAGCAAATTTACCTTCGGGGAATGCTAACTGTAGAATTTGATGAGGAATCGAATGAGCCCATCTGCGAGGCTCTACGACTTTCGATTCAAAATGTAGCCGATTGAACCACATAATTTTTCATATCTGTACGGTTTTTGTCCGATTTCAAGGACATTTGACACATCATTTTTCAAATCTGTACGGTTTTTGTCAAATATCTCGGAAACGGAAGCTCGTACAGCAAATTTACCTTTGGGGAATGCTAACTGTAGAATTTGATGAGGAGTAGAATGAGCCCATCTGCGAGGCTCTACGACTTTCGATTCAAAACTTATAGCCGTTTGAACCACATAATTTTTCATATCTGTACGGTTTTTGTCCGATTTCAAGGACATTTGACACATCATTTTTCAAATCTGTACAGTTTTTGTCAAATATCTCGGAAACGGAAGCTCGTACAGCAAATTTACCTTTGGGGAATGCTAACTGTAGAATTTGATGAGGAGTAGAATGAGCCCATCAGCGAGGCTCTACGACTTTCGATTCAAAACTTATAGCCGTTTGAACCACATAATTTTTCATATCTGTACGGTTTTTGTCCGATTTCAAGGACATTTGACACATCATTTTTCAAATCTGTACAGTTTTTGTCAAATATCTCGGAAACGGAAGCTCGTACAGCAAATTTACCTTTGGGGAATGCTAACTGTAGAATTTGATGAGGAGTAGAATGAGCCCATCTGCGAGGCTCTACGACTTTCGATTCAAAACTTATAGCCGTTTGAACCACATAATTTTTCATATCTGTACGTTTTTTGTCAAATATCTCGGAAACGGAAGCTCGTACAGCAAATTTACCTTTGGGGAATGCTAACTGTAGAATTTGATGAGGAATCGAATGAGCCCATCTGCGAGGCTCTACGACTTTCGATTCAAAATGTAGCCGATTGAACCACATAATTTTTCATATCTGTACGGTTTTTGTCCGATTTCAAGGACATTTGACACATCATTTTTCAAATCTGTACGGTTTTTGTCAAATATCTCGGAAACGGAAGCTCGTACAGCAAATTTACCTTTGGGGAATGCTAACTGTAGAATTTGATGAGGAGTAGAATGAGCCCATCTGCGAGGCTCTACGACTTTCGATTCAAAACTTATAGCCGTTTGAACCACATAATTTTTCATATCTGTACGGTTTTTGTCAAATATCTCGGAAACGGAAGCTCGTACAGCAAATTTACCTTCGGGGAATGCTAACTGTAGAATTTGATGAGGAATCGAATGAGCCCATCTGCGAGGCTCTACGACTTTCGATTCAAAATGTAGCCGATTGAACCACATCATTTTTCATATCTGTACGGTTTTTGTCCGATTTCAAGGACATTTGACACATCATTTTTCAAATCTGTACGGTTTTTGTCAAATATCTCGGAAACGGAAGCTCGTACAGCAAATTTACCTTTGGGGAATGCTAACTGTAGAATTTGATGAGGAATCGAATGAGCCCATCTGCGAGGCTCTACGACTTTCGATTCAAAATGTAGCCGATTGAACCACATAATTTTTCATATCTGTACGGTTTTTGTCCGATTTCAAGGACATTTGACACATCATTTTTCAAATCTGTACGGTTTTTGTCAAATATCTCGGAAGCGGAAGCTCGTACAGCAAATTTACCTTTGGGGAATGCTAACTGTAGAATTTGATGAGGAGTAGAATGAGCCCATCTGCGAGGCTCTACGACTTTCGATTCAAAACTTATAGCCGTTTGAACCACATAATTTTTCATATCTGTACGGTTTTTGTCAAATATCTCGGAAACGGAAGCTCGTACAGCAAATTTACCTTCGGGGAATGCTAACTGTAGAATTTGATGAGGAATCGAATGAGCCCATCTGCGAGGCTCTACGACTTTCGATTCAAAATGTAGCCGATTGAACCACATAATTTTTCATATCTGTACGGTTTTTGTCCGATTTCAAGGACATTTGACACATCATTTTTCAAATCTGTACGGTTTTTGTCAAATATCTCGGAAACGGAAGCTCGTACAGCAAATTTACCTTTGGGGAATGCTAACTGTAGAATTTGATGAGGAGTAGAATGAGCCCATCTGCGAGGCTCTACGACTTTCGATTCAAAACTTATAGCCGTTTGAACCACATAATTTTTCATATCTGTACGGTTTTTGTCAAATATCTCGGAAACGGAAGCTCGTACAGCAAATTTACCTTCGGGGAATGCTAACTGTAGAATTTGATGAGGAATCGAATGAGCCCATCTGCGAGGCTCTACGACTTTCGATTCAAAATGTAGCCGATTGAACCACATAATTTTTCATATCTGTACGGTTTTTGTCCGATTTCAAGGACATTTGACACATCATTTTTCAAATCTGTACGGTTTTTGTCAAATATCTTGGAAACGGAAGCTCGTACAGCAAATTTACCTTTGGGGAATGCTAACTGTAGAATTTGATGAGGAATCGAATGAGCCCATCTGCGAGGCTCTACGACTTTCGATTCAAAATGTAGCCGATTGAACCACATAATTTTTCATATATGTACGGTTTTTGTCCGATTTCAAGGACATTTGACACATCATTTTTCAAATCTGTACGGTTTTTGTCAAATATCTCGGAAACGGAAGCTCGTACAGCAAATTTACCTTTGGGGAATGCTAACTGTAGAATTTGATGAGGAGTAGAATGAGCCCATCAGCGAGGCTCTACGACTTTCGATTCAAAACTTATAGCCGTTTGAACCACATAATTTTTCATATCTGTACGGTTTTTGTCCGATTTCAAGGACATTTGACACATCATTTTTCAAATCTGTACAGTTTTTGTCAAATATCTCGGAAACGGAAGCTCGTACAGCAAATTTACCTTTGGGGAATGCTAACTGTAGAATTTGATGAGGAGTAGAATGAGCCCATCTGCGAGGCTCTACGACTTTCGATTCAAAACTTATAGCCGTTTGAACCACATAATTTTTCATATCTGTACGTTTTTTGTCAAATATCTCGGAAACGGAAGCTCGTACAGCAAATTTACCTTCGGGGAATGCTAACTGTAGAATTTGATGAGGAATCGAATGAGCCCATCTGCGAGGCTCTACGACTTTCGATTCAAAATGTAGCCGATTGAACCACATCATTTTTCATATCTGTACGGTTTTTGTCCGATTTCAAGGACATTTGACACATCATTTTTCAAATCTGTACGGTTTTTGTCAAATATCTCGGAAACGGAAGCTCGTACAGCAAATTTACCTTTGGGGAATGCTAACTGTAGAATTTGATGAGGAATCGAATGAGCCCATCTGCGAGGCTCTACGACTTTCGATTCAAAATGTAGCCGATTGAACCACATAATTTTTCATATCTGTACGGTTTTTGTCCGATTTCAAGGACATTTGACACATCATTTTTCAAATCTGTACGGTTTTTGTCAAATATCTCGGAAGCGGAAGCTCGTACAGCAAATTTACCTTTGGGGAATGCTAACTGTAGAATTTGATGAGGAGTAGAATGAGCCCATCTGCGAGGCTCTACGACTTTCGATTCAAAACTTATAGCCGTTTGAACCACATAATTTTTCATATCTGTACGGTTTTTGTCAAATATCTCGGAAACGGAAGCTCGTACAGCAAATTTACCTTCGGGGAATGCTAACTGTAGAATTTGATGAGGAATCGAATGAGCCCATCTGCGAGGCTCTACGACTTTCGATTCAAAATGTAGCCGATTGAACCACATAATTTTTCATATATGTACGGTTTTTGTCCGATTTCAAGGACATTTGACACATCATTTTTCAAATCTGTACGGTTTTTGTCAAATATCTCGGAAACGGAAGCTCGTACAGCAAATTTACCTTTGGGGAATGCTAACTGTAGAATTTGATGAGGAGTAGAATGAGCCCATCTGCGAGGCTCTACGACTTTCGATTCAAAACTTATAGCCGTTTGAACCACATAATTTTTCATATCTGTACGGTTTTTGTCAAATATCTCGGAAACGGAAGCTCGTACAGCAAATTTACCTTCGGGGAATGCTAACTGTAGAATTTGATGAGGAATCGAATGAGCCCATCTGCGAGGCTCTACGACTTTCGATTCAAAATGTAGCCGATTGAACCACATAATTTTTCATATCTGTACGGTTTTTGTCCGATTTCAAGGACATTTGACACATCATTTTTCAAATCTGTACGGTTTTTGTCAAATATCTCGGAAACGGAAGCTCGTACAGCAAATTTACCTTTGGGGAATGCTAACTGTAGAATTTGATGAGGAGTAGAATGAGCCCATCTGCGAGGCTCTACGACTTTCGATTCAAAACTTATAGCCGTTTGAACCACATAATTTTTCATATCTGTACGGTTTTTGTCCGATTTCAAGGACATTTGACACATCATTTTTCAAATCTGTACAGTTTTTGTCAAATATCTCGGAAACGGAAGCTCGTACAGCAAATTTACCTTTGGGGAATGCTAACTGTAGAATTTGATGAGGAGTAGAATGAGCCCATCTGCGAGGCTCTACGACTTTCGATTCAAAACTTATAGCCGTTTGAACCACATAATTTTTCATATCTGTACGGTTTTTGTCAAATATCTCGGAAACGGAAGCTCGTACAGCAAATTTACCTTTGGGGAATGCTAACTGTAGAATTTGATGAGGAGTAGAATGAGCCCATCTGCGAGGCTCTACGACTTTCGATTCAAAACTTATAGCCGTTTGAACCACATAATTTTTCATATCTGTACGGTTTTTGTCCGATTTCAAGGACATTTGACACATCATTTTTCAAATCTGTACAGTTTTTGTCAAATATCTCGGAAACGGAAGCTCGTACAGCAAATTTACCTTTGGGGAATGCTAACTGTAGAATTTGATGAGGAGTAGAATGAGCCCATCTGCGAGGCTCTACGACTTTCGATTCAAAACTTATAGCCGTTTGAACCACATAATTTTTCATATCTGTACGTTTTTTGTCAAATATCTCGGAAACGGAAGCTCGTACAGCAAATTTACCTTTGGGGAATGCTAACTGTAGAATTTGATGAGGAATCGAATGAGCCCATCTGCGAGGCTCTACGACTTTCGATTCAAAATGTAGCCGATTGAACCACATAATTTTTCATATCTGTACGGTTTTTGTCCGATTTCAAGGACATTTGACACATCATTTTTCAAATCTGTACGGTTTTTGTCAAATATCTCGGAAACGGAAGCTCGTACAGCAAATTTACCTTTGGGGAATGCTAACTGTAGAATTTGATGAGGAGTAGAATGAGCCCATCTGCGAGGCTCTACGACTTTCGATTCAAAATGTAGCCGATTGAACCACATAATTTTTCATATCTGTACGGGTTTTGTCCGATTTCAAGGACATTTGACACATCATTTTTCAAATCTGTACGGTTTTTGTCAAATATCTCGGAAACGGAAGCTCGTACAGCAAATTTACCTTTGGGGAATGCTAACTGTAGAATTTGATGAGGAGTAGAATGAGCCCATCTGCGAGGCTCTACGACTTTCGATTCAAAACTTATAGCCGTTTGAACCACATAATTTTTCATATCTGTACGGTTTTTGTCCGATTTCAAGGACATTTGACACATCATTTTTCAAATCTGTACAGTTTTTGTCAAATATCTCGGAAACGGAAGCTCGTACAGCAAATTTACCTTTGGGGAATGCTAACTGTAGAATTTGATGAGGAGTAGAATGAGCCCATCTGCGAGGCTCTACGACTTTCGATTCAAAACTTATAGCCGTTTGAACCACATAATTTTTCATATCTGTACGGTTTTTGTCAAATATCTCGGAAACGGAAGCTCGTACAGCAAATTTACCTTTGGGGAATGCTAACTGTAGAATTTGATGAGGAGTAGAATGAGCCCATCTGCGAGGCTCTACGACTTTCGATTCAAAACTTATAGCCGTTTGAACCACATAATTTTTCATATCTGTACGGTTTTTGTCCGATTTCAAGGACATTTGACACATCATTTTTCAAATCTGTACAGTTTTTGTCAAATATCTCGGAAACGGAAGCTCGTACAGCAAATTTACCTTTGGGGAATGCTAACTGTAGAATTTGATGAGGAGTAGAATGAGCCCATCTGCGAGGCTCTACGACTTTCGATTCAAAACTTATAGCCGTTTGAACCACATAATTTTTCATATCTGTACGTTTTTTGTCAAATATCTCGGAAACGGAAGCTCGTACAGCAAATTTACCTTTGGGGAATGCTAACTGTAGAATTTGATGAGGAATCGAATGAGCCCATCTGCGAGGCTCTACGACTTTCGATTCAAAATGTAGCCGATTGAACCACATAATTTTTCATATCTGTACGGTTTTTGTCCGATTTCAAGGACATTTGACACATCATTTTTCAAATCTGTACGGTTTTTGTCAAATATCTCGGAAACGGAAGCTCGTACAGCAAATTTACCTTTGGGGAATGCTAACTGTAGAATTTGATGAGGAGTAGAATGAGCCCATCTGCGAGGCTCTACGACTTTCGATTCAAAATGTAGCCGATTGAACCACATAATTTTTCATATCTGTACGGGTTTTGTCCGATTTCAAGGACATTTGACACATCATTTTTCAAATCTGTACGGTTTTTGTCAAATATCTCGGAAACGGAAGCTCGTACAGCAAATTTACCTTTGGGGAATGCTAACTGTAGAATTTGATGAGGAGTAGAATGAGCCCATCTGCGAGGCTCTACGACTTTCGATTCAAAACTTATAGCCGTTTGAACCACATAATTTTTCATATCTGTACGGTTTTTGTCCGATTTCAAGGACATTTGACACATCATTTTTCAAATCTGTACAGTTTTTGTCAAATATCTCGGAAACGGAAGCTCGTACAGCAAATTTACCTTTGGGGAATGCTAACTGTAGAATTTGATGAGGAGTAGAATGAGCCCATCTGCGAGGCTCTACGACTTTCGATTCAAAACTTATAGCCGTTTGAACCACATAATTTTTCATATCTGTACGGTTTTTGTCAAATATCTCGGAAACGGAAGCTCGTACAGCAAATTTACCTTTGGGGAATGCTAACTGTAGAATTTGATGAGGAGTAGAATGAGCCCATCTGCGAGGCTCTACGACTTTCGATTCAAAACTTATAGCCGTTTGAACCACATAATTTTTCATATCTGTACGGTTTTTGTCCGATTTCAAGGACATTTGACACATCATTTTTCAAATCTGTACAGTTTTTGTCAAATATCTCGGAAACGGAAGCTCGTACAGCAAATTTACCTTTGGGGAATGCTAACTGTAGAATTTGATGAGGAGTAGAATGAGCCCATCTGCGAGGCTCTACGACTTTCGATTCAAAACTTATAGCCGTTTGAACCACATAATTTTTCATATCTGTACGTTTTTTGTCAAATATCTCGGAAACGGAAGCTCGTACAGCAAATTTACCTTTGGGGAATGCTAACTGTAGAATTTGATGAGGAATCGAATGAGCCCATCTGCGAGGCTCTACGACTTTCGATTCAAAATGTAGCCGATTGAACCACATAATTTTTCATATCTGTACGGTTTTTGTCCGATTTCAAGGACATTTGACACATCATTTTTCAAATCTGTACGGTTTTTGTCAAATATCTCGGAAACGGAAGCTCGTACAGCAAATTTACCTTTGGGGAATGCTAACTGTAGAATTTGATGAGGAGTAGAATGAGCCCATCTGCGAGGCTCTACGACTTTCGATTCAAAACTTATAGCCGTTTGAACCACATAATTTTTCATATCTGTACGGTTTTTGTCAAATATCTCGGAAACGGAAGCTCGTACAACAAATTTACCTTCGGGGAATGCTAACTGTAGAATTTGATGAGGAATCGAATGAGCCCATCTGCGAGGCTCTACGACTTTCGATTCAAAATGTAGCCGATTGAACCACATCATTTTTCATATCTGTACGGTTTTTGTCCGATTTCAAGGACATTTGACACATCATTTTTCAAATCTGTACGGTTTTTGTCAAATATCTCGGAAACGGAAGCTCGTACAGCAAATTTACCTTTGGGGAATGCTAACTGTAGAATTTGATGAGGAATCGAATGAGCCCATCTGCGAGGCTCTACGACTTTCGATTCAAAATGTAGCCGATTGAACCACATAATTTTTCATATCTGTACGGTTTTTGTCCGATTTCAAGGACATTTGACACATCATTTTTCAAATCTGTACGGCTTTTGTCAAATATCTCGGAAGCGGAAGCTCGTACAGCAAATTTACCTTTGGGGAATGCTAACTGTAGAATTTGATGAGGAGTAGAATGAGCCCATCTGCGAGGCTCTACGACTTTCGATTCAAAACTTATAGCCGTTTGAACCACATAATTTTTCATATCTGTACGGTTTTTGTCAAATATCTCGGAAACGGAAGCTCGTACAGCAAATTTACCTTCGGGGAATGCTAACTGTAGAATTTGATGAGGAATCGAATGAGCCCATCTGCGAGGCTCTACGACTTTCGATTCAAAATGTAGCCGATTGAACCACATAATTTTTCATATCTGTACGGTTTTTGTCCGATTTCAAGGACATTTGACACATCATTTTTCAAATCTGTACGGTTTTTGTCAAATATCTTGGAAACGGAAGCTCGTACAGCAAATTTACCTTTGGGGAATGCTAACTGTAGAATTTGATGAGGAATCGAATGAGCCCATCTGCGAGGCTCTACGACTTTCGATTCAAAATGTAGCCGATTGAACCACATAATTTTTCATATATGTACGGTTTTTGTCCGATTTCAAGGACATTTGACACATCATTTTTCAAATCTGTACGGTTTTTGTCAAATATCTCGGAAACGGAAGCTCGTACAGCAAATTTACCTTTGGGGAATGCTAACTGTAGAATTTGATGAGGAGTAGAATGAGCCCATCAGCGAGGCTCTACGACTTTCGATTCAAAACTTATAGCCGTTTGAACCACATAATTTTTCATATCTGTACGGTTTTTGTCCGATTTCAAGGACATTTGACACATCATTTTTCAAATCTGTACAGTTTTTGTCAAATATCTCGGAAACGGAAGCTCGTACAGCAAATTTACCTTTGGGGAATGCTAACTGTAGAATTTGATGAGGAGTAGAATGAGCCCATCTGCGAGGCTCTACGACTTTCGATTCAAAACTTATAGCCGTTTGAACCACATAATTTTTCATATCTGTACGTTTTTTGTCAAATATCTCGGAAACGGAAGCTCGTACAGCAAATTTACCTTTGGGGAATGCTAACTGTAGAATTTGATGAGGAATCGAATGAGCCCATCTGCGAGGCTCTACGACTTTCGATTCAAAATGTAGCCGATTGAACCACATAATTTTTCATATCTGTACGGTTTTTGTCCGATTTCAAGGACATTTGACACATCATTTTTCAAATCTGTACGGTTTTTGTCAAATATCTCGGAAACGGAAGCTCGTACAGCAAATTTACCTTTGGGGAATGCTAACTGTAGAATTTGATGAGGAGTAGAATGAGCCCATCTGCGAGGCTCTACGACTTTCGATTCAAAACTTATAGCCGTTTGAACCACATAATTTTTCATATCTGTACGGTTTTTGTCAAATATCTCGGAAACGGAAGCTCGTACAGCAAATTTACCTTCGGGGAATGCTAACTGTAGAATTTGATGAGGAATCGAATGAGCCCATCTGCGAGGCTCTACGACTTTCGATTCAAAATGTAGCCGATTGAACCACATCATTTTTCATATCTGTACGGTTTTTGTCCGATTTCAAGGACATTTGACACATCATTTTTCAAATCTGTACGGTTTTTGTCAAATATCTCGGAAACGGAAGCTCGTACAGCAAATTTACCTTTGGGGAATGCTAACTGTAGAATTTGATGAGGAATCGAATGAGCCCATCTGCGAGGCTCTACGACTTTCGATTCAAAATGTAGCCGATTGAACCACATAATTTTTCATATCTGTACGGTTTTTGTCCGATTTCAAGGACATTTGACACATCATTTTTCAAATCTGTACGGTTTTTGTCAAATATCTCGGAAGCGGAAGCTCGTACAGCAAATTTACCTTTGGGGAATGCTAACTGTAGAATTTGATGAGGAGTAGAATGAGCCCATCTGCGAGGCTCTACGACTTTCGATTCAAAACTTATAGCCGTTTGAACCACATAATTTTTCATATCTGTACGGTTTTTGTCAAATATCTCGGAAACGGAAGCTCGTACAGCAAATTTACCTTCGGGGAATGCTAACTGTAGAATTTGATGAGGAATCGAATGAGCCCATCTGCGAGGCTCTACGACTTTCGATTCAAAATGTAGCCGATTGAACCACATAATTTTTCATATCTGTACGGTTTTTGTCCGATTTCAAGGACATTTGACACATCATTTTTCAAATCTGTACGGTTTTTGTCAAATATCTCGGAAACGGAAGCTCGTACAGCAAATTTACCTTTGGGGAATGCTAACTGTAGAATTTGATGAGGAGTAGAATGAGCCCATCTGCGAGGCTCTACGACTTTCGATTCAAAACTTATAGCCGTTTGAACCACATAATTTTTCATATCTGTACGGTTTTTGTCAAATATCTCGGAAACGGAAGCTCGTACAGCAAATTTACCTTCGGGGAATGCTAACTGTAGAATTTGATGAGGAATCGAATGAGCCCATCTGCGAGGCTCTACGACTTTCGATTCAAAATGTAGCCGATTGAACCACATAATTTTTCATATCTGTACGGTTTTTGTCCGATTTCAAGGACATTTGACACATCATTTTTCAAATCTGTACGGTTTTTGTCAAATATCTTGGAAACGGAAGCTCGTACAGCAAATTTACCTTTGGGGAATGCTAACTGTAGAATTTGATGAGGAATCGAATGAGCCCATCTGCGAGGCTCTACGACTTTCGATTCAAAATGTAGCCGATTGAACCACATAATTTTTCATATATGTACGGTTTTTGTCCGATTTCAAGGACATTTGACACATCATTTTTCAAATCTGTACGGTTTTTGTCAAATATCTCGGAAACGGAAGCTCGTACAGCAAATTTACCTTTGGGGAATGCTAACTGTAGAATTTGATGAGGAGTAGAATGAGCCCATCAGCGAGGCTCTACGACTTTCGATTCAAAACTTATAGCCGTTTGAACCACATAATTTTTCATATCTGTACGGTTTTTGTCCGATTTCAAGGACATTTGACACATCATTTTTCAAATCTGTACAGTTTTTGTCAAATATCTCGGAAACGGAAGCTCGTACAGCAAATTTACCTTTGGGGAATGCTAACTGTAGAATTTGATGAGGAGTAGAATGAGCCCATCTGCGAGGCTCTACGACTTTCGATTCAAAACTTATAGCCGTTTGAACCACATAATTTTTCATATCTGTACGTTTTTTGTCAAATATCTCGGAAACGGAAGCTCGTACAGCAAATTTACCTTTGGGGAATGCTAACTGTAGAATTTGATGAGGAATCGAATGAGCCCATCTGCGAGGCTCTACGACTTTCGATTCAAAATGTAGCCGATTGAACCACATAATTTTTCATATCTGTACGGTTTTTGTCCGATTTCAAGGACATTTGACACATCATTTTTCAAATCTGTACGGTTTTTGTCAAATATCTCGGAAACGGAAGCTCGTACAGCAAATTTACCTTTGGGGAATGCTAACTGTAGAATTTGATGAGGAGTAGAATGAGCCCATCTGCGAGGCTCTACGACTTTCGATTCAAAACTTATAGCCGTTTGAACCACATAATTTTTCATATCTGTACGGTTTTTGTCAAATATCTCGGAAACGGAAGCTCGTACAGCAAATTTACCTTCGGGGAATGCTAACTGTAGAATTTGATGAGGAATCGAATGAGCCCATCTGCGAGGCTCTACGACTTTCGATTCAAAATGTAGCCGATTGAACCACATCATTTTTCATATCTGTACGGTTTTTGTCCGATTTCAAGGACATTTGACACATCATTTTTCAAATCTGTACGGTTTTTGTCAAATATCTCGGAAACGGAAGCTCGTACAGCAAATTTACCTTTGGGGAATGCTAACTGTAGAATTTGATGAGGAATCGAATGAGCCCATCTGCGAGGCTCTACGACTTTCGATTCAAAATGTAGCCGATTGAACCACATAATTTTTCATATCTGTACGGTTTTTGTCCGATTTCAAGGACATTTGACACATCATTTTTCAAATCTGTACGGTTTTTGTCAAATATCTCGGAAGCGGAAGCTCGTACAGCAAATTTACCTTTGGGGAATGCTAACTGTAGAATTTGATGAGGAGTAGAATGAGCCCATCTGCGAGGCTCTACGACTTTCGATTCAAAACTTATAGCCGTTTGAACCACATAATTTTTCATATCTGTACGGTTTTTGTCAAATATCTCGGAAACGGAAGCTCGTACAGCAAATTTACCTTCGGGGAATGCTAACTGTAGAATTTGATGAGGAATCGAATGAGCCCATCTGCGAGGCTCTACGACTTTCGATTCAAAATGTAGCCGATTGAACCACATAATTTTTCATATCTGTACGGTTTTTGTCCGATTTCAAGGACATTTGACACATCATTTTTCAAATCTGTACGGTTTTTGTCAAATATCTCGGAAACGGAAGCTCGTACAGCAAATTTACCTTTGGGGAATGCTAACTGTAGAATTTGATGAGGAGTAGAATGAGCCCATCTGCGAGGCTCTACGACTTTCGATTCAAAACTTATAGCCGTTTGAACCACATAATTTTTCATATCTGTACGGTTTTTGTCAAATATCTCGGAAACGGAAGCTCGTACAGCAAATTTACCTTCGGGGAATGCTAACTGTAGAATTTGATGAGGAATCGAATGAGCCCATCTGCGAGGCTCTACGACTTTCGATTCAAAATGTAGCCGATTGAACCACATAATTTTTCATATCTGTACGGTTTTTGTCCGATTTCAAGGACATTTGACACATCATTTTTCAAATCTGTACGGTTTTTGTCAAATATCTTGGAAACGGAAGCTCGTACAGCAAATTTACCTTTGGGGAATGCTAACTGTAGAATTTGATGAGGAATCGAATGAGCCCATCTGCGAGGCTCTACGACTTTCGATTCAAAATGTAGCCGATTGAACCACATAATTTTTCATA
This sequence comes from Borostomias antarcticus, assembly GCF_949987555.1. Lineage (NCBI taxonomy): Eukaryota > Metazoa > Chordata > Actinopteri > Stomiiformes > Stomiidae > Borostomias > Borostomias antarcticus. Next base: position 235,156 of record NW_028176001.1, read on the forward strand.
TATGTACGGTTTTTGTCCGATTTCAAGGACATTTGACACATCATTTTTCAAATCTGTACGGTTTTTGTCAAATATCTCGGAAACGGAAGCTCGTACAGCAAATTTACCTTTGGGGAATGCTAACTGTAGAATTTGATGAGGAGTAGAATGAGCCCATCAGCGAGGCTCTACGACTTTCGATTCAAAACTTATAGCCGTTTGAACCACATAATTTTTCATATCTGTACGGTTTTTGTCCGATTTCAAGGACATTTGACACATCATTTTTCAAATCTGTACAGTTTTTGTCAAATATCTCGGAAACGGAAGCTCGTACAGCAAATTTACCTTTGGGGAATGCTAACTGTAGAATTTGATGAGGAGTAGAATGAGCCCATCTGCGAGGCTCTACGACTTTCGATTCAAAACTTATAGCCGTTTGAACCACATAATTTTTCATATCTGTACGTTTTTTGTCAAATATCTCGGAAACGGAAGCTCGTACAGCAAATTTACCTTTGGGGAATGCTAACTGTAGAATTTGATGAGGAATCGAATGAGCCCATCTGCGAGGCTCTACGACTTTCGATTCAAAATGTAGCCGATTGAACCACATAATTTTTCATATCTGTACGGTTTTTGTCCGATTTCAAGGACATTTGACACATCATTTTTCAAATCTGTACGGTTTTTGTCAAATATCTCGGAAACGGAAGCTCGTACAGCAAATTTACCTTTGGGGAATGCTAACTGTAGAATTTGATGAGGAGTAGAATGAGCCCATCTGCGAGGCTCTACGACTTTCGATTCAAAACTTATAGCCGTTTGAACCACATAATTTTTCATATCTGTACGGTTTTTGTCAAATATCTCGGAAACGGAAGCTCGTACAGCAAATTTACCTTCGGGGAATGCTAACTGTAGAATTTGATGAGGAATCGAATGAGCCCATCTGCGAGGCTCTACGACTTTCGATTCAAAATGTAGCCGATTGAACCACATCATTTTTCATATCTGTACGGTTTTTGTCCGATTTCAAGGACATTTGACACATCATTTTTCAAATCTGTACGGTTTTTGTCAAATATCTCAGAAACGGAAGCTCGTACAGCAAATTTACCTTTGGGGAATGCTAACTGTAGAATTTGATGAGGAATCGAATGAGCCCATCTGCGAGGCTCTACGACTTTCGATTCAAAATGTAGCCGATTGAACCACATAATTTTTCATATCTGTACGGTTTTTGTCCGATTTCAAGGACATTTGACACATCATTTTTCAAATCTGTACGGTTTTTGTCAAATATCTCGGAAGCGGAAGCTCGTACAGCAAATTTACCTTTGGGGAATGCTAACTGTAGAATTTGATGAGGAGTAGAATGAGCCCATCTGCGAGGCTCTACGACTTTCGATTCAAAACTTATAGCCGTTTGAACCACATAATTTTTCATATCTGTACGGTTTTTGTCAAATATCTCGGAAACGGAAGCTCGTACAGCAAATTTACCTTCGGGGAATGCTAACTGTAGAATTTGATGAGGAATCGAATGAGCCCATCTGCGAGGCTCTACGACTTTCGATTCAAAATGTAGCCGATTGAACCACATAATTTTTCATATCTGTACGGTTTTTGTCCGATTTCAAGGACATTTGACACATCATTTTTCAAATCTGTACGGTTTTTGTCAAATATCTCGGAAACGGAAGCTCGTACAGCAAATTTACCTTTGGGGAATGCTAACTGTAGAATTTGATGAGGAGTAGAATGAGCCCATCTGCGAGGCTCTACGACTTTCGATTCAAAACTTATAGCCGTTTGAACCACATAATTTTTCATATCTGTACGGTTTTTGTCAAATATCTCGGAAACGGAAGCTCGTACAGCAAATTTACCTTCGGGGAATGCTAACTGTAGAATTTGATGAGGAATCGAATGAGCCCATCTGCGAGGCTCTACGACTTTCGATTCAAAATGTAGCCGATTGAACCACATAATTTTTCATATCTGTACGGTTTTTGTCCGATTTCAAGGACATTTGACACATCATTTTTCAAATCTGTACGGTTTTTGTCAAATATCTCGGAAACGGAAGCTCGTACAGCAAATTTACCTTTGGGGAATGCTAACTGTAGAATTTGATGAGGAGTAGAATGAGCCCATCTGCGAGGCTCTACGACTTTCGATTCAAAACTTATAGCCGTTTGAACCACATAATTTTTCATATCTGTACGGTTTTTGTCAAATATCTCGGAAACTGAAGCTCGTACAGCAAATTTACCTTCGGGGAATGCTAACTGTAGAATTTGATGAGGAATCGAATGAGCCCATCTGCGAGGCTCTACGACTTTCGATTCAAAATGTAGCCGATTGAACCACATAATTTTTCATATCTGTACGGTTTTTGTCCGATTTCAAGGACATTTGACACATCATTTTTCAAATCTGTACGGTTTTTGTCAAATATCTCGGAAACGGAAGCTCGTACAGCAAATTTACCTTTGGGGAATGCTAACTGTAGAATTTGATGAGGAGTAGAATGAGCCCATCTGCGAGGCTCTACGACTTTCGATTCAAAACTTATAGCCGTTTGAACCACATAATTTTTCATATCTGTACGGTTTTTGTCCGATTTCAAGGACATTTGACACATCATTTTTCAAATCTGTACAGTTTTTGTCAAATATCTCGGAAACGGAAGCTCGTACAGCAAATTTACCTTTGGGGAATGCTAACTGTAGAATTTGATGAGGAGTAGAATGAGCCCATCTGCGAGGCTCTACGACTTTCGATTCAAAACTTATAGCCGTTTGAACCACATAATTTTTCATATCTGTACGTTTTTTGTCAAATATCTCGGAAACGGAAGCTCGTACAGCAAATTTACCTTTGGGGAATATTAACTGTAGAATTTGATGAGGAATCGAATGAGCCCATCTGCGAGGCTCTACGACTTTCGATTCAAAATGTAGCCGATTGAACCACATAATTTTTCATATCTGTACGGTTTTTGTCCGATTTCAAGGACATTTGACACATCATTTTTCAAATCTGTACGGTTTTTGTCAAATATCTCGGAAACGGAAGCTCGTACAGCAAATTTACCTTTGGGGAATGCTAACTGTAGAATTTGATGAGGAGTAGAATGAGCCCATCTGCGAGGCTCTACGACTTTCGATTCAAAACTTATAGCCGTTTGAACCACATAATTTTTCATATCTGTACGGTTTTTGTCAAATATCTCGGAAACGGAAGCTCGTACAGCAAATTTACCTTCGGGGAATGCTAACTGTAGAATTTGATGAGGAATCGAATGAGCCCATCTGCGAGGCTCTACGACTTTCGATTCAAAATGTAGCCGATTGAACCACATCATTTTTCATATCTGTACGGTTTTTGTCCGATTTCAAGGACATTTGACACATCATTTTTCAAATCTGTACGGTTTTTGTCAAATATCTCGGAAACGGAAGCTCGTACAGCAAATTTACCTTTGGGGAATGCTAACTGTAGAATTTGATGAGGAATCGAATGAGCCCATCTGCGAGGCTCTACGACTTTCGATTCAAAATGTAGCCGATTGAACCACATAATTTTTCATATCTGTACGGTTTTTGTCCGATTTCAAGGACATTTGACACATCATTTTTCAAATCTGTACGGTTTTTGTCAAATATCTCGGAAGCGGAAGCTCGTACAGCAAATTTACCTTTGGGGAATGCTAACTGTAGAATTTGATGAGGAGTAGAATGAGCCCATCTGCGAGGCTCTACGACTTTCGATTCAAAACTTATAGCCGTTTGAACCACATAATTTTTCATATCTGTACGGTTTTTGTCAAATATCTCGGAAACGGAAGCTCGTACAGCAAATTTACCTTCGGGGAATGCTAACTGTAGAATTTGATGAGGAATCGAATGAGCCCATCTGCGAGGCTCTACGACTTTCGATTCAAAATGTAGCCGATTGAACCACATAATTTTTCATATCTGTACGGTTTTTGTCCGATTTCAAGGACATTTGACACATCATTTTTCAAATCTGTACGGTTTTTGTCAAATATCTCGGAAACGGAAGCTCGTACAGCAAATTTACCTTTGGGGAATGCTAACTGTAGAATTTGATGAGGAGTAGAATGAGCCCATCTGCGAGGCTCTACGACTTTCGATTCAAAACTTATAGCCGTTTGAACCACATAATTTTTCATATCTGTACGGTTTTTGTCAAATATCTCGGAAACGGAAGCTCGTACAGCAAATTTACCTTCGGGGAATGCTAACTGTAGAATTTGATGAGGAATCGAATGAGCCCATCTGCGAGGCTCTACGACTTTCGATTCAAAATGTAGCCGATTGAACCACATAATTTTTCATATCTGTACGGTTTTTGTCCGATTTCAAGGACATTTGACACATCATTTTTCAAATCTGTACGGTTTTTGTCAAATATCTTGGAAACGGAAGCTCGTACAGCAAATTTACCTTTGGGGAATGCTAACTGTAGAATTTGATGAGGAATCGAATGAGCCCATCTGCGAGGCTCTACGACTTTCGATTCAAAATGTAGCCGATTGAACCACATAATTTTTCATATATGTACGGTTTTTGTCCGATTTCAAGGACATTTGACACATCATTTTTCAAATCTGTACGGTTTTTGTCAAATATCTCGGAAACGGAAGCTCGTACAGCAAATTTACCTTTGGGGAATGCTAACTGTAGAATTTGATGAGGAGTAGAATGAGCCCATCTGCGAGGCTCTACGACTTTCGATTCAAAACTTATAGCCGTTTGAACCACATAATTTTTCATATCTGTACGGTTTTTGTCAAATATCTCGGAAACGGAAGCTCGTACAGCAAATTTACCTTCGGGGAATGCTAACTGTAGAATTTGATGAGGAATCGAATGAGCCCATCTGCGAGGCTCTACGACTTTCGATTCAAAATGTAGCCGATTGAACCACATAATTTTTCATATCTGTACGGTTTTTGTCCGATTTCAAGGACATTTGACACATCATTTTTCAAATCTGTACGGTTTTTGTCAAATATCTCGGAAACGGAAGCTCGTACAGCAAATTTACCTTTGGGGAATGCTAACTGTAGAATTTGATGAGGAGTAGAATGAGCCCATCTGCGAGGCTCTACGACTTTCGATTCAAAACTTATAGCCGTTTGAACCACATAATTTTTCATATCTGTACGGTTTTTGTCCGATTTCAAGGACATTTGACACATCATTTTTCAAATCTGTACAGTTTTTGTCAAATATCTCGGAAACGGAAGCTCGTACAGCAAATTTACCTTTGGGGAATGCTAACTGTAGAATTTGATGAGGAGTAGAATGAGCCCATCTGCGAGGCTCTACGACTTTCGATTCAAAACTTATAGCCGTTTGAACCACATAATTTTTCATATCTGTACGTTTTTTGTCAAATATCTCGGAAACGGAAGCTCGTACAGCAAATTTACCTTTGGGGAATATTAACTGTAGAATTTGATGAGGAATCGAATGAGCCCATCTGCGAGGCTCTACGACTTTCGATTCAAAATGTAGCCGATTGAACCACATAATTTTTCATATCTGTACGGTTTTTGTCCGATTTCAAGGACATTTGACACATCATTTTTCAAATCTGTACGGTTTTTGTCAAATATCTCGGAAACGGAAGCTCGTACAGCAAATTTACCTTTGGGGAATGCTAACTGTAGAATTTGATGAGGAGTAGAATGAGCCCATCTGCGAGGCTCTACGACTTTCGATTCAAAACTTATAGCCGTTTGAACCACATAATTTTTCATATCTGTACGGTTTTTGTCAAATATCTCGGAAACGGAAGCTCGTACAGCAAATTTACCTTCGGGGAATGCTAACTGTAGAATTTGATGAGGAATCGAATGAGCCCATCTGCGAGGCTCTACGACTTTCGATTCAAAATGTAGCCGATTGAACCACATCATTTTTCATATCTGTACGGTTTTTGTCCGATTTCAAGGACATTTGACACATCATTTTTCAAATCTGTACGGTTTTTGTCAAATATCTCGGAAACGGAAGCTCGTACAGCAAATTTACCTTTGGGGAATGCTAACTGTAGAATTTGATGAGGAATCGAATGAGCCCATCTGCGAGGCTCTACGACTTTCGATTCAAAATGTAGCCGATTGAACCACATAATTTTTCATATCTGTACGGTTTTTGTCCGATTTCAAGGACATTTGACACATCATTTTTTAAATCTGTACGGTTTTTGTCAAATATCTTGGAAACGGAAGCTCGTACAGCAAATTTACCTTTGGGGAATGCTAACTGTAGAATTTGATGAGGAATCGAATGAGCCCATCTGCGAGGCTCTAAGACTTTCGATTCAAAATGTAGCCGATTGAACCACATAATTTTTCATATATGTACGGTTTTTGTCCGATTTCAAGGACATTTGACACATCATTTTTCAAATCTGTACGGTTTTTGTCAAATATCTCGGAAACGGAAGCTCGTACAGCAAATTTACCTTTGGGGAATGCTAACTGTAGAATTTGATGAGGAGTAGAATGAGCCCATCTGCGAGGCTCTACGACTTTCGATTCAAAACTTATAGCCGTTTGAACCACATAATTTTTCATATCTGTACGGTTTTTGTCAAATATCTCGGAAACGGAAGCTCGTACAGCAAATTTACCTTCGGGGAATGCTAACTGTAGAATTTGATGAGGAATCGAATGAGCCCATCTGCGAGGCTCTACGACTTTCGATTCAAAATGTAGCCGATTGAACCACATAATTTTTCATATCTGTACGGTTTTTGTCCGATTTCAAGGACATTTGACACATCATTTTTCAAATCTGTACGGTTTTTGTCAAATATCTCGGAAACGGAAGCTCGTACAGCAAATTTACCTTTGGGGAATGCTAACTGTAGAATTTGATGAGGAGTAGAATGAGCCCATCTGCGAGGCTCTACGACTTTCGATTCAAAAGTTATAGCCGTTTGAACCACATAATTTTTCATATCTGTACGGTTTTTGTCAAATATCTCGGAAACGGAAGCTCGTACAGCAAATTTACCTTCGGGGAATGCTAACTGTAGAATTTGATGAGGAATCGAATGAGCCCATCTGCGAGGCTCTACGACTTTCGATTCAAAATGTAGCCGATTGAACCACATCATTTTTCATATCTGTACGGTTTTTGTCCGATTTCAAGGACATTTGACACATCATTTTTCAAATCTGTACGGTTTTTGTCAAATATCTCGGAAACGGAAGCTCGTACAGCAAATTTACCTTTGGGGAATGCTAACTGTAGAATTTGATGAGGAGTAGAATGAGCCCATCTGCGAGGCTCTACGACTTTCGATTCAAAAGTTATAGCCGTTTGAACCACATAATTTTTCATATCTGTACGGTTTTTGTCAAATATCTCGGAAACGGAAGCTCGTACAGCAAATTTACCTTCGGGGAATGCTAACTGTAGAATTTGATGAGGAATCGAATGAGCCCATCTGCGAGGCTCTACGACTTTCGATTCAAAATGTAGCCGATTGAACCACATAATTTTTCATATCTGTACGGTTTTTGTCCGATTTCAAGGACATTTGACACATCATTTTTCAAATCTGTACGGTTTTTGTCAAATATCTCGGAAACGGAAGCTCGTACAGCAAATTTACCTGCACAGGGGAATGCTAACTGTAGAATTTGATGAGGAGTAGAATGAGCCCATCTGCGAGGCTCTACGACTTTCGATGCAAAAGTTATAGCCGTTTGAACCACATAATTTTTCATATCTGTACGGTTTTTGTCCGATTTCAAGGACATTTGACACATCATTTTTCAAATCTGTACGGTTTTTGTCAAATATCTCGGAAACGGAAGCTCGTACAGCAAATTTACCTTTGGGGAATGCTAACTGTAGAATTTGATGAGGAGTAGAATGAGCCCATCTGCGAGGCTCTACGACTTTCGATTCAAAACTTATAGCCGTTTGAACCACATAATTTTTCATATCTGTACGGTTTTTGTCAAATATCTCGGAAACGGAAGCTCGTACAGCAAATTTACCTTCGGGGAATGCTAACTGTAGAATTTGATGAGGAATCGAATGAGCCCATCTGCGAGGCTCTACGACTTTCGATTCAAAATGTAGCCGATTGAACCACATAATTTTTCATATCTGTACGGTTTTTGTCCGATTTCAAGGACATTTGACACATCATTTTTCAAATCTGTACGGTTTTTGTCAAATATCTCGGAAACGGAAGCTCGTACAGCAAATTTACCTTTGGGGAATGCTAACTGTAGAATTTGATGAGGAGTAGAATGAGCCCATCTGCGAGGCTCTACGACTTTCGATTCAAAAGTTATAGCCGTTTGAACCACATAATTTTTCATATCTGTACGGTTTTTGTCAAATATCTCGGAAACGGAAGCTCGTACAGCAAATTTACCTTCGGGGAATGCTAACTGTAGAATTTGATGAGGAATCGAATGAGCCCATCTGCGAGGCTCTACGACTTTCGATTCAAAATGTAGCCGATTGAACCACATCATTTTTCATATCTGTACGGTTTTTGTCCGATTTCAAGGACATTTGACACATCATTTTTCAAATCTGTACGGTTTTTGTCAAATATCTCGGAAACGGAAGCTCGTACAGCAAATTTACCTTTGGGGAATGCTAACTGTAGAATTTGATGAGGAGTAGAATGAGCCCATCTGCGAGGCTCTACGACTTTCGATTCAAAAGTTATAGCCGTTTGAACCACATAATTTTTCATATCTGTACGGTTTTTGTCAAATATCTCGGAAACGGAAGCTCGTACAGCAAATTTACCTTCGGGGAATGCTAACTGTAGAATTTGATGAGGAATCGAATGAGCCCATCTGCGAGGCTCTACGACTTTCGATTCAAAATGTAGCCGATTGAACCACATAATTTTTCATATCTGTACGGTTTTTGTCCGATTTCAAGGACATTTGACACATCATTTTTCAAATCTGTACGGTTTTTGTCAAATATCTCGGAAACGGAAGCTCGTACAGCAAATTTACCTGCACAGGGGAATGCTAACTGTAGAATTTGATGAGGAGTAGAATGAGCCCATCTGCGAGGCTCTACGACTTTCGATGCAAAAGTTATAGCCGTTTGAACCACATAATTTTTCATATCTGTACGGTTTTTGTCCGATTTCAAGGACATTTGACACATCATTTTTCAAATCTGTACGGTTTTTGTCAAATATCTCGGAAACGGAAGCTCGTACAGCAAATTTACCTTTGGGGAATGCTAACTGTAGAATTTGATGAGGAGTAGAATGAGCCCATCTGCGAGGCTCTACGACTTTCGATTCAAAACTTATAGCCGTTTGAACCACATCATTTTTCATATCTGTACGGTTTTTGTCAAATATCTCGGAAACGGAAGCTCGTACAGCAAATTTACCTTCGGGGAATGCTAACTGTAGAATTTGATGAGGAATCGAATGAGCCCATCTGCGAGGCTCTACGACTTTCGATTCAAAATGTAGCCGATTGAACCACATAATTTTTCATATCTGTACGGTTTTTGTCCGATTTCAAGGACATTTGACACATCATTTTTCAAATCTGTACGGTTTTTGTCAAATATCTCGGAAACGGAAGCTCGTACAGCAAATTTACCTTTGGGGAATGCTAACTGTAGAATTTGATGAGGAGTAGAATGAGCCCATCTGCGAGGCTCTACGACTTTCGATTCAAAACTTATAGCCGTTTGAACCACATAATTTTTCAAATCTGTACGTTTTTTGTCAAATATCTCGGAAACGGAAGCTCGTACAGCAAATTTACCTTCGGGGAATGCTAACTGTAGAATTTGATGAGGAATCGAATGAGCCCATCTGCGAGGCTCTAAGAATTTCGATTCAAAATGTAGCCGATTGAACCACATAATTTTTCATATCTGTACGGTTTTTGTCCGATTTCAAGGACATTTGACACATCATTTTTCAAATCTGTACGGTTTTTGTCAAATATCTCGGAAACGGAAGCTCGTACAGCAAATTTACCTTTGGGGAATGCTAACTGTAGAATTTGATGAGGAATCGAATGAGCCCATCTGCGAGGCTCTACGACTTTCGATTCAAAAGTTATAGCCGTTTGAACCACATAATTTTTCATATCTGTACGGTTTTTGTCAAATATCTCGGAAACGGAAGCTCGTACAGCAAATTTACCTGCACAGGGGAATGCTAACTGTAGAATTTGATGAGGAGTAGAATGAGCCCATCTGCGAGGCTCTACGACTTTCGATTCAAAAGTTATAGCCGTTTGAACCACATCATTTTTCATATCTGTACGGTTTTTGTCAAATATCTCGGAAACGGAAGCTCGTACAGCAAATTTACCTTCGGGGAATGCTAACTGTAGAATTTGATGAGGAATCGAATGAGCCCATCTGCGAGGCTCTACGACTTTCGATTCAAAATGTAGCCGATTGAACCACATAATTTTTCATATCTGTACGGTTTTTGTCCGATTTCAAGGACATTTGACACATCATTTTTCAAATCTGTACGGTTTTTGTCAAATATCTCGGAAACGGAAGCTCGTACAGCAAATTTACCTTTGGGGAATGCTAACTGTAGAATTTGATGAGGAGTAGAATGAGCCCATCTGCGAGGCTCTACGACTTTCGATTCAAAAGTTATAGCCGTTTGAACCACATAATTTTTCATATCTGTACGGTTTTTGTCAAATATCTCGGAAACGGAAGCTCGTACAGCAAATTTACCTTCGGGGAATGCTAACTGTAGAATTTGATGAGGAATCGAATGAGCCCATCTGCGAGGCTCTACGACTTTCGATTCAAAATGTAGCCGATTGAACCACATCATTTTTCATATCTGTACGGTTTTTGTCCGATTTCAAGGACATTTGACACATCATTTTTCAAATCTGTACGGTTTTTGTCAAATATCTCGGAAACGGAAGCTCGTACAGCAAATTTACCTTTGGGGAATGCTAACTGTAGAATTTGATGAGGAGTAGAATGAGCCCATCTGCGAGGCTCTACGACTTTCGATTCAAAAGTTATAGCCGTTTGAACCACATAATTTTTCATATCTGTACGGTTTTTGTCAAATATCTCGGAAACGGAAGCTCGTACAGCAAATTTACCTTCGGGGAATGCTAACTGTAGAATTTGATGAGGAATCGAATGAGCCCATCTGCGAGGCTCTACGACTTTCGATTCAAAATGTAGCCGATTGAACCACATAATTTTTCATATCTGTACGGTTTTTGTCCGATTTCAAGGACATTTGACACATCATTTTTCAAATCTGTACGGTTTTTGTCAAATATCTCGGAAACGGAAGCTCGTACAGCAAATTTACCTGCACAGGGGAATGCTAACTGTAGAATTTGATGAGGAGTAGAATGAGCCCATCTGCGAGGCTCTACGACTTTCGATGCAAAAGTTATAGCCGTTTGAACCACATAATTTTTCATATCTGTACGGTTTTTGTCCGATTTCAAGGACATTTGACACATCATTTTTCAAATCTGTACGGTTTTTGTCAAATATCTCGGAAACGGAAGCTCGTACAGCAAATTTACCTTTGGGGAATGCTAACTGTAGAATTTGATGAGGAGTAGAATGAGCCCATCTGCGAGGCTCTACGACTTTCGATTCAAAACTTATAGCCGTTTGAACCACATAATTTTTCATATCTGTACGGTTTTTGTCAAATATCTCGGAAACGGAAGCTCGTACAGCAAATTTACCTTCGGGGAATGCTAACTGTAGAATTTGATGAGGAATCGAATGAGCCCATCTGCGAGGCTCTACGACTTTCGATTCAAAATGTAGCCGATTGAACCACATAATTTTTCATATCTGTACGGTTTTTGTCCGATTTCAAGGACATTTGACACATCATTTTTCAAATCTGTACGGTTTTTGTCAAATATCTCGGAAACGGAAGCTCGTACAGCAAATTTACCTTTGGGGAATGCTAACTGTAGAATTTGATGAGGAGTAGAATGAGCCCATCTGCGAGGCTCTACGACTTTCGATTCAAAACTTATAGCCGTTTGAACCACATAATTTTTCAAATCTGTACGTTTTTTGTCAAATATCTCGGAAACGGAAGCTCGTACAGCAAATTTACCTTCGGGGAATGCTAACTGTAGAATTTGATGAGGAATCGAATGAGCCCATCTGCGAGGCTCTAAGAATTTCGATTCAAAATGTAGCCGATTGAACCACATAATTTTTCATATCTGTACGGTTTTTGTCCGATTTCAAGGACATTTGACACATCATTTTTCAAATCTGTACGGTTTTTGTCAAATATCTCGGAAACGGAAGCTCGTACAGCAAATTTACCTTTGGGGAATGCTAACTGTAGAATTTGATGAGGAATCGAATGAGCCCATCTGCGAGGCTCTACGACTTTCGATTCAAAAGTTATAGCCGTTTGAACCACATAATTTTTCATATCTGTACGGTTTTTGTCAAATATCTCGGAAACGGAAGCTCGTACAGCAAATTTACCTGCACAGGGGAATGCTAACTGTAGAATTTGATGAGGAGTAGAATGAGCCCATCTGCGAGGCTCTACGACTTTCGATTCAAAAGTTATAGCCGTTTGAACCACATCATTTTTCATATCTGTACGGTTTTTGTCAAATATCTCGGAAACGGAAGCTCGTACAGCAAATTTACCTTCGGGGAATGCTAACTGTAGAATTTGATGAGGAATCGAATGAGCCCATCTGCGAGGCTCTACGACTTTCGATTCAAAATGTAGCCGATTGAACCACATAATTTTTCATATCTGTACGGTTTTTGTCCGATTTCAAGGACATTTGACACATCATTTTTCAAATCTGTACGGTTTTTGTCAAATATCTCGGAAACGGAAGCTCGTACAGCAAATTTACCTTTGGGGAATGCTAACTGTAGAATTTGATGAGGAGTAGAATGAGCCCATCTGCGAGGCTCTACGACTTTCGATTCAAAACTTATAGCCGTTTGAACCACATAATTTTTCATATCTGTACGGTTTTTGTCAAATATCTCGGAAACGGAAGCTCGTACAGCAAATTTACCTTCGGGGAATGCTAACTGTAGAATTTGATGAGGAATCGAATGAGCCCATCTGCGAGGCTCTACGACTTTCGATTCAAAATGTAGCCGATTGAACCACATAATTTTTCATATCTGTACGGTTTTTGTCCGATTTCAAGGACATTTGACACATCATTTTTCAAATCTGTACGGTTTTTGTCAAATATCTCGGAAACGGAAGCTCGTACAGCAAATTTACCTTTGGGGAATGCTAACTGTAGAATTTGATGAGGAGTAGAATGAGCCCATCTGCGAGGCTCTACGACTTTCGATTCAAAACTTATAGCCGTTTGAACCACATAATTTTTCATATCTGTACGGTTTTTGTCAAATATCTCGGAAACGGAAGCTCGTACAGCAAATTTACCTTCGGGGAATGCTAACTGTAGAATTTGATGAGGAATCGAATGAGCCCATCTGCGAGGCTCTACGACTTTCGATTCAAAATGTAGCCGATTGAACCACATAATTTTTCATATCTGTACGGTTTTTGTCCGATTTCAAGGACATTTGACACATCATTTTTCAAATCTGTACGGTTTTTGTCAAATATCTCGGAAACGGAAGCTCGTACAGCAAATTTACCTTTGGGGAATGCTAACTGTAGAATTTGATGAGGAGTAGAATGAGCCCATCTGCGAGGCTCTACGACTTTCGATTCAAAACTTATAGCCGTTTGAACCACATAATTTTTCAAATCTGTACGTTTTTTGTCAAATATCTCGGAAACGGAAGCTCGTACAGCAAATTTACCTTCGGGGAATGCTAACTGTAGAATTTGATGAGGAATCGAATGAGCCCATCTGCGAGGCTCTACGACTTTCGATTCAAAATGTAGCCGATTGAACCACATCATTTTTCATATCTGTACGGATTTTGTCCGATTTCAAGGACATTTGACACATCATTTTTCAAATCTGTACGGTTTTTGTCAAATATCTCGGAAACGGAAGCTCGTACAGCAAATTTACCTTTGGGGAATGCTAACTGTAGAATTTGATGAGGAGTAGAATGAGCCCATCTGCGAGGCTCTACGACTTTCGATTCAAAAGTTATAGCCGTTTGAACCACATAATTTTTCATATCTGTACGGTTTTTGTCAAATATCTCGGAAACGGAAGCTCGTACAGCAAATTTACCTTCGGGGAATGCTAACTGTAGAATTTGATGAGGAATCGAATGAGCCCATCTGCGAGGCTCTAAGACTTTCGATTCAAAATGTAGCCGATTGAACCACATAATTTTTCATATCTGTACGGTTTTTGTCCGATTTCAAGGACATTTGACACATCATTTTTCAAATCTGTACGGTTTTTGTCAAATATCTCGGAAACGGAAGCTCGTACAGCAAATTTACCTTTGGGGAATGCTAACTGTAGAATTTGATGAGGAATCGAATGAGCCCATCTGCGAGGCTCTACGACTTTCGATTCAAAAGTTATAGCCGTTTGAACCACATAATTTTTCATATCTGTACGGTTTTTGTCAAATATCTCGGAAACGGAAGCTCGTACAGCAAATTTACCTGCACAGGGGAATGCTAACTGTAGAATTTGATGAGGAGTAGAATGAGCCCATCTGCGAGGCTCTACGACTTTCGATTCAAAAGTTATAGCCGTTTGAACCACATCATTTTTCATATCTGTACGGTTTTTGTCAAATATCTCGGAAACGGAAGCTCGTACAGCAAATTTACCTTCGGGGAATGCTAACTGTAGAATTTGATGAGGAATCGAATGAGCCCATCTGCGAGGCTCTACGACTTTCGATTCAAAATGTAGCCGATTGAACCACATAATTTTTCATATCTGTACGGTTTTTGTCCGATTTCAAGGACATTTGACACATCATTTTTCAAATCTGTACGGTTTTTGTCAAATATCTCGGAAACGGAAGCTCGTACAGCAAATTTACCTTCGGGGAATGCTAACTGTAGAATTTGATGAGGAATCGAATGAGCCCATCTGCGAGGCTCTACGACTTTCGATTCAAAATGTAGCCGATTGAACCACATAATTTTTCATATCTGTACGGTTTTTGTCCGATTTCAAGGACATTTGACACATCATTTTTCAAATCTGTACGGTTTTTGTCAAATATCTCGGAAACGGAAGCTCGTACAGCAAATTTACCTTTGGGGAATGCTAACTGTAGAATTTGATGAGGAGTAGAATGAGCCCATCTGCGAGGCTCTACGACTTTCGATTCAAAAGTTATAGCCGTTTGAACCACATAATTTTTCATATCTGTACGGTTTTTGTCAAATATCTCGGAAACGGAAGCTCGTACAGCAAATTTACCTTCGGGGAATGCTAACTGTAGAATTTGATGAGGAATCGAATGAGCCCATCTGCGAGGCTCTACGACTTTCGATTCAAAATGTAGCCGATTGAACCACATAATTTTTCATATCTGTACGGTTTTTGTCCGATTTCAAGGACATTTGACACATCATTTTTCAAATCTGTACGGTTTTTGTCAAATATCTCGGAAACGGAAGCTCGTACAGCAAATTTACCTGCACAGGGGAATGCTAACTGTAGAATTTGATGAGGAGTAGAATGAGCCCATCTGCGAGGCTCTACGACTTTCGATGCAAAAGTTATAGCCGTTTGAACCACATAATTTTTCATATCTGTACGGTTTTTGTCCGATTTCAAGGACATTTGACACATCATTTTTCAAATCTGTACGGTTTTTGTCAAATATCTCGGAAACGGAAGCTCGTACAGCAAATTTACCTTTGGGGAATGCTAACTGTAGAATTTGATGAGGAGTAGAATGAGCCCATCTGCGAGGCTCTACGACTTTCGATTCAAAACTTATAGCCGTTTGAACCACATAATTTTTCATATCTGTACGGTTTTTGTCAAATATCTCGGAAACGGAAGCTCGTACAGCAAATTTACCTTCGGGGAATGCTAACTGTAGAATTTGATGAGGAATCGAATGAGCCCATCTGCGAGGCTCTACGACTTTCGATTCAAAATGTAGCCGATTGAACCACATAATTTTTCATATCTGTACGGTTTTTGTCCGATTTCAAGGACATTTGACACATCATTTTTCAAATCTGTACGGTTTTTGTCAAATATCTCGGAAACGGAAGCTCGTACAGCAAATTTACCTTTGGGGAATGCTAACTGTAGAATTTGATGAGGAGTAGAATGAGCCCATCTGCGAGGCTCTACGACTTTCGATTCAAAAGTTATAGCCGTTTGAACCACATAATTTTTCATATCTGTACGGTTTTTGTCAAATATCTCGGAAACGGAAGCTCGTACAGCAAATTTACCTTCGGGGAATGCTAACTGTAGAATTTGATGAGGAATCGAATGAGCCCATCTGCGAGGCTCTACGACTTTCGATTCAAAATGTAGCCGATTGAACCACATCATTTTTCATATCTGTACGGTTTTTGTCCGATTTCAAGGACATTTGACACATCATTTTTCAAATCTGTACGGTTTTTGTCAAATATCTCGGAAACGGAAGCTCGTACAGCAAATTTACCTTTGGGGAATGCTAACTGTAGAATTTGATGAGGAGTAGAATGAGCCCATCTGCGAGGCTCTACGACTTTCGATTCAAAAGTTATAGCCGTTTGAACCACATAATTTTTCATATCTGTACGGTTTTTGTCAAATATCTCGGAAACGGAAGCTCGTACAGCAAATTTACCTTCGGGGAATGCTAACTGTAGAATTTGATGAGGAATCGAATGAGCCCATCTGCGAGGCTCTACGACTTTCGATTCAAAATGTAGCCGATTGAACCACATCATTTTTCATATCTGTACGGTTTTTGTCCGATTTCAAGGACATTTGACACATCATTTTTCAAATCTGTACGGTTTTTGTCAAATATCTCGGAAACGGAAGCTCGTACAGCAAATTTACCTTTGGGGAATGCTAACTGTAGAATTTGATGAGGAGTAGAATGAGCCCATCTGCGAGGCTCTACGACTTTCGATTCAAAAGTTATAGCCGTTTGAACCACATAATTTTTCATATCTGTACGGTTTTTGTCAAATATCTCGGAAACGGAAGCTCGTACAGCAAATTTACCTTCGGGGAATGCTAACTGTAGAATTTGATGAGGAATCGAATGAGCCCATCTGCGAGGCTCTACGACTTTCGATTCAAAATGTAGCCGATTGAACCACATAATTTTTCATATCTGTACGGTTTTTGTCCGATTTCAAGGACATTTGACACATCATTTTTCAAATCTGTACGGTTTTTGTCAAATATCTCGGAAACGGAAGCTCGTACAGCAAATTTACCTGCACAGGGGAATGCTAACTGTAGAATTTGATGAGGAGTAGAATGAGCCCATCTGCGAGGCTCTACGACTTTCGATGCAAAAGTTATAGCCGTTTGAACCACATAATTTTTCATATCTGTACGGTTTTTGTCCGATTTCAAGGACATTTGACACATCATTTTTCAAATCTGTACGGTTTTTGTCAAATATCTCGGAAACGGAAGCTCGTACAGCAAATTTACCTTTGGGGAATGCTAACTGTAGAATTTGATGAGGAGTAGAATGAGCCCATCTGCGAGGCTCTACGACTTTCGATTCAAAACTTATAGCCGTTTGAACCACATCATTTTTCATATCTGTACGGTTTTTGTCAAATATCTCGGAAACGGAAGCTCGTACAGCAAATTTACCTTCGGGGAATGCTAACTGTAGAATTTGATGAGGAATCGAATGAGCCCATCTGCGAGGCTCTACGACTTTCGATTCAAAATGTAGCCGATTGAACCACATAATTTTTCATATCTGTACGGTTTTTGTCCGATTTCAAGGACATTTGACACATCATTTTTCAAATCTGTACGGTTTTTGTCAAATATCTCGGAAACGGAAGCTCGTACAGCAAATTTACCTTTGGGGAATGCTAACTGTAGAATTTGATGAGGAGTAGAATGAGCCCATCTGCGAGGCTCTACGACTTTCGATTCAAAACTTATAGCCGTTTGAACCACATAATTTTTCAAATCTGTACGTTTTTTGTCAAATATCTCGGAAACGGAAGCTCGTACAGCAAATTTACCTTCGGGGAATGCTAACTGTAGAATTTGATGAGGAATCGAATGAGCCCATCTGCGAGGCTCTAAGAATTTCGATTCAAAATGTAGCCGATTGAACCACATAATTTTTCATATCTGTACGGTTTTTGTCCGATTTCAAGGACATTTGACACATCATTTTTCAAATCTGTACGGTTTTTGTCAAATATCTCGGAAACGGAAGCTCGTACAGCAAATTTACCTTTGGGGAATGCTAACTGTAGAATTTGATGAGGAATCGAATGAGCCCATCTGCGAGGCTCTACGACTTTCGATTCAAAAGTTATAGCCGTTTGAACCACATAATTTTTCATATCTGTACGGTTTTTGTCAAATATCTCGGAAACGGAAGCTCGTACAGCAAATTTACCTGCACAGGGGAATGCTAACTGTAGAATTTGATGAGGAGTAGAATGAGCCCATCTGCGAGGCTCTACGACTTTCGATTCAAAAGTTATAGCCGTTTGAACCACATCATTTTTCATATCTGTACGGTTTTTGTCAAATATCTCGGAAACGGAAGCTCGTACAGCAAATTTACCTTCGGGGAATGCTAACTGTAGAATTTGATGAGGAATCGAATGAGCCCATCTGCGAGGCTCTACGACTTTCGATTCAAAATGTAGCCGATTGAACCACATAATTTTTCATATCTGTACGGTTTTTGTCCGATTTCAAGGACATTTGACACATCATTTTTCAAATCTGTACGGTTTTTGTCAAATATCTCGGAAACGGAAGCTCGTACAGCAAATTTACCTTTGGGGAATGCTAACTGTAGAATTTGATGAGGAGTAGAATGAGCCCATCTGCGAGGCTCTACGACTTTCGATTCAAAAGTTATAGCCGTTTGAACCACATAATTTTTCATATCTGTACGGTTTTTGTCAAATATCTCGGAAACGGAAGCTCGTACAGCAAATTTACCTTCGGGGAATGCTAACTGTAGAATTTGATGAGGAATCGAATGAGCCCATCTGCGAGGCTCTACGACTTTCGATTCAAAATGTAGCCGATTGAACCACATCATTTTTCATATCTGTACGGTTTTTGTCCGATTTCAAGGACATTTGACACATCATTTTTCAAATCTGTACGGTTTTTGTCAAATATCTCGGAAACGGAAGCTCGTACAGCAAATTTACCTTTGGGGAATGCTAACTGTAGAATTTGATGAGGAGTAGAATGAGCCCATCTGCGAGGCTCTACGACTTTCGATTCAAAAGTTATAGCCGTTTGAACCACATAATTTTTCATATCTGTACGGTTTTTGTCAAATATCTCGGAAACGGAAGCTCGTACAGCAAATTTACCTTCGGGGAATGCTAACTGTAGAATTTGATGAGGAATCGAATGAGCCCATCTGCGAGGCTCTACGACTTTCGATTCAAAATGTAGCCGATTGAACCACATAATTTTTCATATCTGTACGGTTTTTGTCCGATTTCAAGGACATTTGACACATCATTTTTCAAATCTGTACGGTTTTTGTCAAATATCTCGGAAACGGAAGCTCGTACAGCAAATTTACCTGCACAGGGGAATGCTAACTGTAGAATTTGATGAGGAGTAGAATGAGCCCATCTGCGAGGCTCTACGACTTTCGATGCAAAAGTTATAGCCGTTTGAACCACATAATTTTTCATATCTGTACGGTTTTTGTCCGATTTCAAGGACATTTGACACATCATTTTTCAAATCTGTACGGTTTTTGTCAAATATCTCGGAAACGGAAGCTCGTACAGCAAATTTACCTTTGGGGAATGCTAACTGTAGAATTTGATGAGGAGTAGAATGAGCCCATCTGCGAGGCTCTACGACTTTCGATTCAAAACTTATAGCCGTTTGAACCACATAATTTTTCATATCTGTACGGTTTTTGTCAAATATCTCGGAAACGGAAGCTCGTACAGCAAATTTACCTTCGGGGAATGCTAACTGTAGAATTTGATGAGGAATCGAATGAGCCCATCTGCGAGGCTCTACGACTTTCGATTCAAAATGTAGCCGATTGAACCACATAATTTTTCATATCTGTACGGTTTTTGTCCGATTTCAAGGACATTTGACACATCATTTTTCAAATCTGTACGGTTTTTGTCAAATATCTCGGAAACGGAAGCTCGTACAGCAAATTTACCTTTGGGGAATGCTAACTGTAGAATTTGATGAGGAGTAGAATGAGCCCATCTGCGAGGCTCTACGACTTTCGATTCAAAACTTATAGCCGTTTGAACCACATAATTTTTCAAATCTGTACGTTTTTTGTCAAATATCTCGGAAACGGAAGCTCGTACAGCAAATTTACCTTCGGGGAATGCTAACTGTAGAATTTGATGAGGAATCGAATGAGCCCATCTGCGAGGCTCTAAGAATTTCGATTCAAAATGTAGCCGATTGAACCACATAATTTTTCATATCTGTACGGTTTTTGTCCGATTTCAAGGACATTTGACACATCATTTTTCAAATCTGTACGGTTTTTGTCAAATATCTCGGAAACGGAAGCTCGTACAGCAAATTTACCTTTGGGGAATGCTAACTGTAGAATTTGATGAGGAATCGAATGAGCCCATCTGCGAGGCTCTACGACTTTCGATTCAAAAGTTATAGCCGTTTGAACCACATAATTTTTCATATCTGTACGGTTTTTGTCAAATATCTCGGAAACGGAAGCTCGTACAGCAAATTTACCTGCACAGGGGAATGCTAACTGTAGAATTTGATGAGGAGTAGAATGAGCCCATCTGCGAGGCTCTACGACTTTCGATTCAAAAGTTATAGCCGTTTGAACCACATCATTTTTCATATCTGTACGGTTTTTGTCAAATATCTCGGAAACGGAAGCTCGTACAGCAAATTTACCTTCGGGGAATGCTAACTGTAGAATTTGATGAGGAATCGAATGAGCCCATCTGCGAGGCTCTACGACTTTCGATTCAAAATGTAGCCGATTGAACCACATAATTTTTCATATCTGTACGGTTTTTGTCCGATTTCAAGGACATTTGACACATCATTTTTCAAATCTGTACGGTTTTTGTCAAATATCTCGGAAACGGAAGCTCGTACAGCAAATTTACCTTTGGGGAATGCTAACTGTAGAATTTGATGAGGAGTAGAATGAGCCCATCTGCGAGGCTCTACGACTTTCGATTCAAAACTTATAGCCGTTTGAACCACATAATTTTTCATATCTGTACGGTTTTTGTCAAATATCTCGGAAACGGAAGCTCGTACAGCAAATTTACCTTCGGGGAATGCTAACTGTAGAATTTGATGAGGAATCGAATGAGCCCATCTGCGAGGCTCTACGACTTTCGATTCAAAATGTAGCCGATTGAACCACATAATTTTTCATATCTGTACGGTTTTTGTCCGATTTCAAGGACATTTGACACATCATTTTTCAAATCTGTACGGTTTTTGTCAAATATCTCGGAAACGGAAGCTCGTACAGCAAATTTACCTTTGGGGAATGCTAACTGTAGAATTTGATGAGGAGTAGAATGAGCCCATCTGCGAGGCTCTACGACTTTCGATTCAAAACTTATAGCCGTTTGAACCACATAATTTTTCATATCTGTACGGTTTTTGTCAAATATCTCGGAAACGGAAGCTCGTACAGCAAATTTACCTTCGGGGAATGCTAACTGTAGAATTTGATGAGGAATCGAATGAGCCCATCTGCGAGGCTCTACGACTTTCGATTCAAAATGTAGCCGATTGAACCACATAATTTTTCATATCTGTACGGTTTTTGTCCGATTTCAAGGACATTTGACACATCATTTTTCAAATCTGTACGGTTTTTGTCAAATATCTCGGAAACGGAAGCTCGTACAGCAAATTTACCTTTGGGGAATGCTAACTGTAGAATTTGATGAGGAGTAGAATGAGCCCATCTGCGAGGCTCTACGACTTTCGATTCAAAACTTATAGCCGTTTGAACCACATAATTTTTCAAATCTGTACGTTTTTTGTCAAATATCTCGGAAACGGAAGCTCGTACAGCAAATTTACCTTCGGGGAATGCTAACTGTAGAATTTGATGAGGAATCGAATGAGCCCATCTGCGAGGCTCTACGACTTTCGATTCAAAATGTAGCCGATTGAACCACATCATTTTTCATATCTGTACGGATTTTGTCCGATTTCAAGGACATTTGACACATCATTTTTCAAATCTGTACGGTTTTTGTCAAATATCTCGGAAACGGAAGCTCGTACAGCAAATTTACCTTTGGGGAATGCTAACTGTAGAATTTGATGAGGAGTAGAATGAGCCCATCTGCGAGGCTCTACGACTTTCGATTCAAAAGTTATAGCCGTTTGAACCACATAATTTTTCATATCTGTACGGTTTTTGTCAAATATCTCGGAAACGGAAGCTCGTACAGCAAATTTACCTTCGGGGAATGCTAACTGTAGAATTTGATGAGGAATCGAATGAGCCCATCTGCGAGGCTCTAAGACTTTCGATTCAAAATGTAGCCGATTGAACCACATAATTTTTCATATCTGTACGGTTTTTGTCCGATTTCAAGGACATTTGACACATCATTTTTCAAATCTGTACGGTTTTTGTCAAATATCTCGGAAACGGAAGCTCGTACAGCAAATTTACCTTTGGGGAATGCTAACTGTAGAATTTGATGAGGAATCGAATGAGCCCATCTGCGAGGCTCTACGACTTTCGATTCAAAAGTTATAGCCGTTTGAACCACATAATTTTTCATATCTGTACGGTTTTTGTCAAATATCTCGGAAACGGAAGCTCGTACAGCAAATTTACCTGCACAGGGGAATGCTAACTGTAGAATTTGATGAGGAGTAGAATGAGCCCATCTGCGAGGCTCTACGACTTTCGATTCAAAAGTTATAGCCGTTTGAACCACATCATTTTTCATATCTGTACGGTTTTTGTCAAATATCTCGGAAACGGAAGCTCGTACAGCAAATTTACCTTCGGGGAATGCTAACTGTAGAATTTGATGAGGAATCGAATGAGCCCATCTGCGAGGCTCTACGACTTTCGATTCAAAATGTAGCCGATTGAACCACATAATTTTTCATATCTGTACGGTTTTTGTCCGATTTCAAGGACATTTGACACATCATTTTTCAAATCTGTACGGTTTTTGTCAAATATCTCGGAAACGGAAGCTCGTACAGCAAATTTACCTTCGGGGAATGCTAACTGTAGAATTTGATGAGGAATCGAATGAGCCCATCTGCGAGGCTCTACGACTTTCGATTCAAAATGTAGCCGATTGAACCACATAATTTTTCATATCTGTACGGTTTTTGTCCGATTTCAAGGACATTTGACACATCATTTTTCAAATCTGTACGGTTTTTGTCAAATATCTCGGAAACGGAAGCTCGTACAGCAAATTTACCTTTGGGGAATGCTAACTGTAGAATTTGATGAGGAGTAGAATGAGCCCATCTGCGAGGCTCTACGACTTTCGATTCAAAAGTTATAGCCGTTTGAACCACATAATTTTTCATATCTGTACGGTTTTTGTCAAATATCTCGGAAACGGAAGCTCGTACAGCAAATTTACCTTCGGGGAATGCTAACTGTAGAATTTGATGAGGAATCGAATGAGCCCATCTGCGAGGCTCTACGACTTTCGATTCAAAATGTAGCCGATTGAACCACATAATTTTTCATATCTGTACGGTTTTTGTCCGATTTCAAGGACATTTGACACATCATTTTTCAAATCTGTACGGTTTTTGTCAAATATCTCGGAAACGGAAGCTCGTACAGCAAATTTACCTGCACAGGGGAATGCTAACTGTAGAATTTGATGAGGAGTAGAATGAGCCCATCTGCGAGGCTCTACGACTTTCGATGCAAAAGTTATAGCCGTTTGAACCACATAATTTTTCATATCTGTACGGTTTTTGTCCGATTTCAAGGACATTTGACACATCATTTTTCAAATCTGTACGGTTTTTGTCAAATATCTCGGAAACGGAAGCTCGTACAGCAAATTTACCTTTGGGGAATGCTAACTGTAGAATTTGATGAGGAGTAGAATGAGCCCATCTGCGAGGCTCTACGACTTTCGATTCAAAACTTATAGCCGTTTGAACCACATAATTTTTCATATCTGTACGGTTTTTGTCAAATATCTCGGAAACGGAAGCTCGTACAGCAAATTTACCTTCGGGGAATGCTAACTGTAGAATTTGATGAGGAATCGAATGAGCCCATCTGCGAGGCTCTACGACTTTCGATTCAAAATGTAGCCGATTGAACCACATAATTTTTCATATCTGTACGGTTTTTGTCCGATTTCAAGGACATTTGACACATCATTTTTCAAATCTGTACGGTTTTTGTCAAATATCTCGGAAACGGAAGCTCGTACAGCAAATTTACCTTTGGGGAATGCTAACTGTAGAATTTGATGAGGAGTAGAATGAGCCCATCTGCGAGGCTCTACGACTTTCGATTCAAAAGTTATAGCCGTTTGAACCACATAATTTTTCATATCTGTACGGTTTTTGTCAAATATCTCGGAAACGGAAGCTCGTACAGCAAATTTACCTTCGGGGAATGCTAACTGTAGAATTTGATGAGGAATCGAATGAGCCCATCTGCGAGGCTCTACGACTTTCGATTCAAAATGTAGCCGATTGAACCACATAATTTTTCATATCTGTACGGTTTTTGTCCGATTTCAAGGACATTTGACACATCATTTTTCAAATCTGTACGGTTTTTGTCAAATATCTCGGAAACGGAAGCTCGTACAGCAAATTTACCTTTGGGGAATGCTAACTGTAGAATTTGATGAGGAGTAGAATGAGCCCATCTGCGAGGCTCTACGACTTTCGATTCAAAAGTTATAGCCGTTTGAACCACATAATTTTTCATATCTGTACGGTTTTTGTCAAATATCTCGGAAACGGAAGCTCGTACAGCAAATTTACCTTCGGGGAATGCTAACTGTAGAATTTGATGAGGAATCGAATGAGCCCATCTGCGAGGCTCTACGACTTTCGATTCAAAATGTAGCCGATTGAACCACATCATTTTTCATATCTGTACGGTTTTTGTCCGATTTCAAGGACATTTGACACATCATTTTTCAAATCTGTACGGTTTTTGTCAAATATCTCGGAAACGGAAGCTCGTACAGCAAATTTACCTTTGGGGAATGCTAACTGTAGAATTTGATGAGGAGTAGAATGAGCCCATCTGCGAGGCTCTACGACTTTCGATTCAAAAGTTATAGCCGTTTGAACCACATAATTTTTCATATCTGTACGGTTTTTGTCAAATATCTCGGAAACGGAAGCTCGTACAGCAAATTTACCTTCGGGGAATGCTAACTGTAGAATTTGATGAGGAATCGAATGAGCCCATCTGCGAGGCTCTACGACTTTCGATTCAAAATGTAGCCGATTGAACCACATAATTTTTCATATCTGTACGGTTTTTGTCCGATTTCAAGGACATTTGACACATCATTTTTCAAATCTGTACGGTTTTTGTCAAATATCTCGGAAACGGAAGCTCGTACAGCAAATTTACCTGCACAGGGGAATGCTAACTGTAGAATTTGATGAGGAGTAGAATGAGCCCATCTGCGAGGCTCTACGACTTTCGATGCAAAAGTTATAGCCGTTTGAACCACATAATTTTTCATATCTGTACGGTTTTTGTCCGATTTCAAGGACATTTGACACATCATTTTTCAAATCTGTACGGTTTTTGTCAAATATCTCGGAAACGGAAGCTCGTACAGCAAATTTACCTTTGGGGAATGCTAACTGTAGAATTTGATGAGGAGTAGAATGAGCCCATCTGCGAGGCTCTACGACTTTCGATTCAAAACTTATAGCCGTTTGAACCACATAATTTTTCATATCTGTACGGTTTTTGTCAAATATCTCGGAAACGGAAGCTCGTACAGCAAATTTACCTTCGGGGAATGCTAACTGTAGAATTTGATGAGGAATCGAATGAGCCCATCTGCGAGGCTCTACGACTTTCGATTCAAAATGTAGCCGATTGAACCACATAATTTTTCATATCTGTACGGTTTTTGTCCGATTTCAAGGACATTTGACACATCATTTTTCAAATCTGTACGGTTTTTGTCAAATATCTCGGAAACGGAAGCTCGTACAGCAAATTTACCTTTGGGGAATGCTAACTGTAGAATTTGATGAGGAGTAGAATGAGCCCATCTGCGAGGCTCTACGACTTTCGATTCAAAAGTTATAGCCGTTTGAACCACATAATTTTTCATATCTGTACGGTTTTTGTCAAATATCTCGGAAACGGAAGCTCGTACAGCAAATTTACCTTCGGGGAATGCTAACTGTAGAATTTGATGAGGAATCGAATGAGCCCATCTGCGAGGCTCTACGACTTTCGATTCAAAATGTAGCCGATTGAACCACATCATTTTTCATATCTGTACGGTTTTTGTCCGATTTCAAGGACATTTGACACATCATTTTTCAAATCTGTACGGTTTTTGTCAAATATCTCGGAAACGGAAGCTCGTACAGCAAATTTACCTTTGGGGAATGCTAACTGTAGAATTTGATGAGGAGTAGAATGAGCCCATCTGCGAGGCTCTACGACTTTCGATTCAAAAGTTATAGCCGTTTGAACCACATAATTTTTCATATCTGTACGGTTTTTGTCAAATATCTCGGAAACGGAAGCTCGTACAGCAAATTTACCTTCGGGGAATGCTAACTGTAGAATTTGATGAGGAATCGAATGAGCCCATCTGCGAGGCTCTACGACTTTCGATTCAAAATGTAGCCGATTGAACCACATAATTTTTCATATCTGTACGGTTTTTGTCCGATTTCAAGGACATTTGACACATCATTTTTCAAATCTGTACGGTTTTTGTCAAATATCTCGGAAACGGAAGCTCGTACAGCAAATTTACCTGCACAGGGGAATGCTAACTGTAGAATTTGATGAGGAGTAGAATGAGCCCATCTGCGAGGCTCTACGACTTTCGATGCAAAAGTTATAGCCGTTTGAACCACATAATTTTTCATATCTGTACGGTTTTTGTCCGATTTCAAGGACATTTGACACATCATTTTTCAAATCTGTACGGTTTTTGTCAAATATCTCGGAAACGGAAGCTCGTACAGCAAATTTACCTTTGGGGAATGCTAACTGTAGAATTTGATGAGGAGTAGAATGAGCCCATCTGCGAGGCTCTACGACTTTCGATTCAAAACTTATAGCCGTTTGAACCACATCATTTTTCATATCTGTACGGTTTTTGTCAAATATCTCGGAAACGGAAGCTCGTACAGCAAATTTACCTTCGGGGAATGCTAACTGTAGAATTTGATGAGGAATCGAATGAGCCCATCTGCGAGGCTCTACGACTTTCGATTCAAAATGTAGCCGATTGAACCACATAATTTTTCATATCTGTACGGTTTTTGTCCGATTTCAAGGACATTTGACACATCATTTTTCAAATCTGTACGGTTTTTGTCAAATATCTCGGAAACGGAAGCTCGTACAGCAAATTTACCTTTGGGGAATGCTAACTGTAGAATTTGATGAGGAGTAGAATGAGCCCATCTGCGAGGCTCTACGACTTTCGATTCAAAACTTATAGCCGTTTGAAC
Organism: Borostomias antarcticus; assembly: GCF_949987555.1. Taxonomy (NCBI): domain Eukaryota; kingdom Metazoa; phylum Chordata; class Actinopteri; order Stomiiformes; family Stomiidae; genus Borostomias; species Borostomias antarcticus. Next base: position 262,967 of record NW_028176001.1, read on the forward strand.
CACATAATTTTTCAAATCTGTACGTTTTTTGTCAAATATCTCGGAAACGGAAGCTCGTACAGCAAATTTACCTTCGGGGAATGCTAACTGTAGAATTTGATGAGGAATCGAATGAGCCCATCTGCGAGGCTCTAAGAATTTCGATTCAAAATGTAGCCGATTGAACCACATAATTTTTCATATCTGTACGGTTTTTGTCCGATTTCAAGGACATTTGACACATCATTTTTCAAATCTGTACGGTTTTTGTCAAATATCTCGGAAACGGAAGCTCGTACAGCAAATTTACCTTTGGGGAATGCTAACTGTAGAATTTGATGAGGAATCGAATGAGCCCATCTGCGAGGCTCTACGACTTTCGATTCAAAAGTTATAGCCGTTTGAACCACATAATTTTTCATATCTGTACGGTTTTTGTCAAATATCTCGGAAACGGAAGCTCGTACAGCAAATTTACCTGCACAGGGGAATGCTAACTGTAGAATTTGATGAGGAGTAGAATGAGCCCATCTGCGAGGCTCTACGACTTTCGATTCAAAAGTTATAGCCGTTTGAACCACATCATTTTTCATATCTGTACGGTTTTTGTCAAATATCTCGGAAACGGAAGCTCGTACAGCAAATTTACCTTCGGGGAATGCTAACTGTAGAATTTGATGAGGAATCGAATGAGCCCATCTGCGAGGCTCTACGACTTTCGATTCAAAATGTAGCCGATTGAACCACATAATTTTTCATATCTGTACGGTTTTTGTCCGATTTCAAGGACATTTGACACATCATTTTTCAAATCTGTACGGTTTTTGTCAAATATCTCGGAAACGGAAGCTCGTACAGCAAATTTACCTTTGGGGAATGCTAACTGTAGAATTTGATGAGGAGTAGAATGAGCCCATCTGCGAGGCTCTACGACTTTCGATTCAAAAGTTATAGCCGTTTGAACCACATAATTTTTCATATCTGTACGGTTTTTGTCAAATATCTCGGAAACGGAAGCTCGTACAGCAAATTTACCTTCGGGGAATGCTAACTGTAGAATTTGATGAGGAATCGAATGAGCCCATCTGCGAGGCTCTACGACTTTCGATTCAAAATGTAGCCGATTGAACCACATCATTTTTCATATCTGTACGGTTTTTGTCCGATTTCAAGGACATTTGACACATCATTTTTCAAATCTGTACGGTTTTTGTCAAATATCTCGGAAACGGAAGCTCGTACAGCAAATTTACCTTTGGGGAATGCTAACTGTAGAATTTGATGAGGAGTAGAATGAGCCCATCTGCGAGGCTCTACGACTTTCGATTCAAAAGTTATAGCCGTTTGAACCACATAATTTTTCATATCTGTACGGTTTTTGTCAAATATCTCGGAAACGGAAGCTCGTACAGCAAATTTACCTTCGGGGAATGCTAACTGTAGAATTTGATGAGGAATCGAATGAGCCCATCTGCGAGGCTCTACGACTTTCGATTCAAAATGTAGCCGATTGAACCACATAATTTTTCATATCTGTACGGTTTTTGTCCGATTTCAAGGACATTTGACACATCATTTTTCAAATCTGTACGGTTTTTGTCAAATATCTCGGAAACGGAAGCTCGTACAGCAAATTTACCTGCACAGGGGAATGCTAACTGTAGAATTTGATGAGGAGTAGAATGAGCCCATCTGCGAGGCTCTACGACTTTCGATGCAAAAGTTATAGCCGTTTGAACCACATAATTTTTCATATCTGTACGGTTTTTGTCCGATTTCAAGGACATTTGACACATCATTTTTCAAATCTGTACGGTTTTTGTCAAATATCTCGGAAACGGAAGCTCGTACAGCAAATTTACCTTTGGGGAATGCTAACTGTAGAATTTGATGAGGAGTAGAATGAGCCCATCTGCGAGGCTCTACGACTTTCGATTCAAAACTTATAGCCGTTTGAACCACATAATTTTTCATATCTGTACGGTTTTTGTCAAATATCTCGGAAACGGAAGCTCGTACAGCAAATTTACCTTCGGGGAATGCTAACTGTAGAATTTGATGAGGAATCGAATGAGCCCATCTGCGAGGCTCTACGACTTTCGATTCAAAATGTAGCCGATTGAACCACATAATTTTTCATATCTGTACGGTTTTTGTCCGATTTCAAGGACATTTGACACATCATTTTTCAAATCTGTACGGTTTTTGTCAAATATCTCGGAAACGGAAGCTCGTACAGCAAATTTACCTTTGGGGAATGCTAACTGTAGAATTTGATGAGGAGTAGAATGAGCCCATCTGCGAGGCTCTACGACTTTCGATTCAAAACTTATAGCCGTTTGAACCACATAATTTTTCAAATCTGTACGTTTTTTGTCAAATATCTCGGAAACGGAAGCTCGTACAGCAAATTTACCTTCGGGGAATGCTAACTGTAGAATTTGATGAGGAATCGAATGAGCCCATCTGCGAGGCTCTAAGAATTTCGATTCAAAATGTAGCCGATTGAACCACATAATTTTTCATATCTGTACGGTTTTTGTCCGATTTCAAGGACATTTGACACATCATTTTTCAAATCTGTACGGTTTTTGTCAAATATCTCGGAAACGGAAGCTCGTACAGCAAATTTACCTTTGGGGAATGCTAACTGTAGAATTTGATGAGGAATCGAATGAGCCCATCTGCGAGGCTCTACGACTTTCGATTCAAAAGTTATAGCCGTTTGAACCACATAATTTTTCATATCTGTACGGTTTTTGTCAAATATCTCGGAAACGGAAGCTCGTACAGCAAATTTACCTGCACAGGGGAATGCTAACTGTAGAATTTGATGAGGAGTAGAATGAGCCCATCTGCGAGGCTCTACGACTTTCGATTCAAAAGTTATAGCCGTTTGAACCACATCATTTTTCATATCTGTACGGTTTTTGTCAAATATCTCGGAAACGGAAGCTCGTACAGCAAATTTACCTTCGGGGAATGCTAACTGTAGAATTTGATGAGGAATCGAATGAGCCCATCTGCGAGGCTCTACGACTTTCGATTCAAAATGTAGCCGATTGAACCACATAATTTTTCATATCTGTACGGTTTTTGTCCGATTTCAAGGACATTTGACACATCATTTTTCAAATCTGTACGGTTTTTGTCAAATATCTCGGAAACGGAAGCTCGTACAGCAAATTTACCTTTGGGGAATGCTAACTGTAGAATTTGATGAGGAGTAGAATGAGCCCATCTGCGAGGCTCTACGACTTTCGATTCAAAACTTATAGCCGTTTGAACCACATAATTTTTCATATCTGTACGGTTTTTGTCAAATATCTCGGAAACGGAAGCTCGTACAGCAAATTTACCTTCGGGGAATGCTAACTGTAGAATTTGATGAGGAATCGAATGAGCCCATCTGCGAGGCTCTACGACTTTCGATTCAAAATGTAGCCGATTGAACCACATAATTTTTCATATCTGTACGGTTTTTGTCCGATTTCAAGGACATTTGACACATCATTTTTCAAATCTGTACGGTTTTTGTCAAATATCTCGGAAACGGAAGCTCGTACAGCAAATTTACCTTTGGGGAATGCTAACTGTAGAATTTGATGAGGAGTAGAATGAGCCCATCTGCGAGGCTCTACGACTTTCGATTCAAAACTTATAGCCGTTTGAACCACATAATTTTTCATATCTGTACGGTTTTTGTCAAATATCTCGGAAACGGAAGCTCGTACAGCAAATTTACCTTCGGGGAATGCTAACTGTAGAATTTGATGAGGAATCGAATGAGCCCATCTGCGAGGCTCTACGACTTTCGATTCAAAATGTAGCCGATTGAACCACATAATTTTTCATATCTGTACGGTTTTTGTCCGATTTCAAGGACATTTGACACATCATTTTTCAAATCTGTACGGTTTTTGTCAAATATCTCGGAAACGGAAGCTCGTACAGCAAATTTACCTTTGGGGAATGCTAACTGTAGAATTTGATGAGGAGTAGAATGAGCCCATCTGCGAGGCTCTACGACTTTCGATTCAAAACTTATAGCCGTTTGAACCACATAATTTTTCAAATCTGTACGTTTTTTGTCAAATATCTCGGAAACGGAAGCTCGTACAGCAAATTTACCTTCGGGGAATGCTAACTGTAGAATTTGATGAGGAATCGAATGAGCCCATCTGCGAGGCTCTACGACTTTCGATTCAAAATGTAGCCGATTGAACCACATCATTTTTCATATCTGTACGGATTTTGTCCGATTTCAAGGACATTTGACACATCATTTTTCAAATCTGTACGGTTTTTGTCAAATATCTCGGAAACGGAAGCTCGTACAGCAAATTTACCTTTGGGGAATGCTAACTGTAGAATTTGATGAGGAGTAGAATGAGCCCATCTGCGAGGCTCTACGACTTTCGATTCAAAAGTTATAGCCGTTTGAACCACATAATTTTTCATATCTGTACGGTTTTTGTCAAATATCTCGGAAACGGAAGCTCGTACAGCAAATTTACCTTCGGGGAATGCTAACTGTAGAATTTGATGAGGAATCGAATGAGCCCATCTGCGAGGCTCTAAGACTTTCGATTCAAAATGTAGCCGATTGAACCACATAATTTTTCATATCTGTACGGTTTTTGTCCGATTTCAAGGACATTTGACACATCATTTTTCAAATCTGTACGGTTTTTGTCAAATATCTCGGAAACGGAAGCTCGTACAGCAAATTTACCTTTGGGGAATGCTAACTGTAGAATTTGATGAGGAATCGAATGAGCCCATCTGCGAGGCTCTACGACTTTCGATTCAAAAGTTATAGCCGTTTGAACCACATAATTTTTCATATCTGTACGGTTTTTGTCAAATATCTCGGAAACGGAAGCTCGTACAGCAAATTTACCTGCACAGGGGAATGCTAACTGTAGAATTTGATGAGGAGTAGAATGAGCCCATCTGCGAGGCTCTACGACTTTCGATTCAAAAGTTATAGCCGTTTGAACCACATCATTTTTCATATCTGTACGGTTTTTGTCAAATATCTCGGAAACGGAAGCTCGTACAGCAAATTTACCTTCGGGGAATGCTAACTGTAGAATTTGATGAGGAATCGAATGAGCCCATCTGCGAGGCTCTACGACTTTCGATTCAAAATGTAGCCGATTGAACCACATAATTTTTCATATCTGTACGGTTTTTGTCCGATTTCAAGGACATTTGACACATCATTTTTCAAATCTGTACGGTTTTTGTCAAATATCTCGGAAACGGAAGCTCGTACAGCAAATTTACCTTTGGGGAATGCTAACTGTAGAATTTGATGAGGAATCGAATGAGCCCATCTGCGAGGCTCTACGACTTTCGATTCAAAAGTTATAGCCGTTTGAACCACATAATTTTTCATATCTGTACGGTTTTTGTCAAATATCTCGGAAACGGAAGCTCGTACAGCAAATTTACCTGCACAGGGGAATACTAACTGTAGAATTTGATGAGGAGTAGAATGAGCCCATCTGCGAGGCTCTACGACTTTCGATTCAAAAGTTATAGCCGTTTGAACCACATCATTTTTCATATCTGTACGGTTTTTGTCAAATATCTCGGAAACGGAAGCTCGTACAGCAAATTTACCTTCGGGGAATGCTAACTGTAGAATTTGATGAGGAATCGAATGAGCCCATCTGCGAGGCTCTACGACTTTCGATTCAAAATGTAGCCGATTGAACCACATAATTTTTCATATCTGTACGGTTTTTGTCCGATTTCAAGGACATTTGACACATCATTTTTCAAATCTGTACGGTTTTTGTCAAATATCTCGGAAACGGAAGCTCGTACAGCAAATTTACCTTTGGGGAATGCTAACTGTAGAATTTGATGAGGAGTAGAATGAGCCCATCTGCGAGGCTCTACGACTTTCGATTCAAAACTTATAGCCGTTTGAACCACATAATTTTTCATATCTGTACGGTTTTTGTCAAATATCTCGGAAACGGAAGCTCGTACAGCAAATTTACCTTCGGGGAATGCTAACTGTAGAATTTGATGAGGAGTAGAATGAGCCCATCTGCGAGGCTCTACGACTTTCGATTCAAAACTTATAGCCATTTGAACCACATAATTTTTCATATCTGTACGGTTTTTGTCAAATATCTCGGAAACGGAAGCTCGTACAGCAAATTTACCTTCGGGGAATGCTAACTGTAGAATTTGATGAGGAATCGAATGAGCCCATCTGCGAGGCTCTACGACTTTCGATTCAAAATGTAGCCGATTGAACCACATCATTTTTCATATCTGTACGGTTTTTGTCCGATTTCAAGGACATTTGACACATCATTTTTCAAATCTGTACGGTTTTTGTCAAATATCTCGGAAACGGAAGCTCGTACAGCAAATTTACCTTTGGGGAATGCTAACTGTAGAATTTGATGAGGAGTAGAATGAGCCCATCTGCGAGGCTCTACGACTTTCGATTCAAAAGTTATAGCCGTTTGAACCACATCATTTTTCATATCTGTACGGTTTTTGTCAAATATCTCGGAAACGGAAGCTCGTACAGCAAATTTACCTTCGGGGAATGCTAACTGTAGAATTTGATGAGGAATCGAATGAGCCCATCTGCGAGGCTCTACGACTTTCGATTCAAAATGTAGCCGATTGAACCACATAATTTTTCATATCTGTACGGTTTTTGTCCGATTTCAAGGACATTTGACACATCATTTTTCAAATCTGTACGGTTTTTGTCAAATATCTCGGAAACGGAAGCTCGTACAGCAAATTTACCTTTGGGGAATGCTAACTGTAGAATTTGATGAGGAGTAGAATGAGCCCATCTGCGAGGCTCTACGACTTTCGATTCAAAACTTATAGCCGTTTGAACCACATAATTTTTCATATCTGTACGGTTTTTGTCAAATATCTCGGAAACGGAAGCTCGTACAGCAAATTTACCTTCGGGGAATGCTAACTGTAGAATTTGATGAGGAGTAGAATGAGCCCATCTGCGAGGCTCTACGACTTTCGATTCAAAACTTATAGCCATTTGAACCACATAATTTTTCATATCTGTACGGTTTTTGTCAAATATCTCGGAAACGGAAGCTCGTACAGCAAATTTACCTTCGGGGAATGCTAACTGTAGAATTTGATGAGGAATCGAATGAGCCCATCTGCGAGGCTCTACGACTTTCGATTCAAAATGTAGCCGATTGAACCACATCATTTTTCATATCTGTACGGTTTTTGTCCGATTTCAAGGACATTTGACACATCATTTTTCAAATCTGTACGGTTTTTGTCAAATATCTCGGAAACGGAAGCTCGTACAGCAAATTTACCTTTGGGGAATGCTAACTGTAGAATTTGATGAGGAGTAGAATGAGCCCATCTGCGAGGCTCTACGACTTTCGATTCAAAACTTATAGCCGTTTGAACCACATAATTTTTCATATCTGTACGGTTTTTGTCAAATATCTCGGAAACGGAAGCTCGTACAGCAAATTTACCTTCGGGGAATGCTAACTGTAGAATTTGATGAGGAATCGAATGAGCCCATCTGCGAGGCTCTACGACTTTCGATTCAAAATGTAGCCGATTGAACCACATAATTTTTCATATCTGTACGGTTTTTGTCCGATTTCAAGGACATTTGACACATCATTTTTCAAATCTGTACGGTTTTTGTCAAATATCTCGGAAACGGAAGCTCGTACAGCAAATTTACCTTTGGGGAATGCTAACTGTAGAATTTGATGAGGAGTAGAATGAGCCCATCTGCGAGGCTCTACGACTTTCGATTCAAAACTTATAGCCGTTTGAACCACATAATTTTTCAAATCTGTACGTTTTTTGTCAAATATCTCGGAAACGGAAGCTCGTACAGCAAATTTACCTTCGGGGAATGCTAACTGTAGAATTTGATGAGGAATCGAATGAGCCCATCTGCGAGGCTCTACGACTTTCGATTCAAAATGTAGCCGATTGAACCACATCATTTTTCATATCTGTACGGATTTTGTCCGATTTCAAGGACATTTGACACATCATTTTTCAAATCTGTACGGTTTTTGTCAAATATCTCGGAAACGGAAGCTCGTACAGCAAATTTACCTTTGGGGAATGCTAACTGTAGAATTTGATGAGGAGTAGAATGAGCCCATCTGCGAGGCTCTACGACTTTCGATTCAAAAGTTATAGCCGTTTGAACCACATAATTTTTCATATCTGTACGGTTTTTGTCAAATATCTCGGAAACGGAAGCTCGTACAGCAAATTTACCTTCGGGGAATGCTAACTGTAGAATTTGATGAGGAATCGAATGAGCCCATCTGCGAGGCTCTAAGACTTTCGATTCAAAATGTAGCCGATTGAACCACATAATTTTTCATATCTGTACGGTTTTTGTCCGATTTCAAGGACATTTGACACATCATTTTTCAAATCTGTACGGTTTTTGTCAAATATCTCGGAAACGGAAGCTCGTACAGCAAATTTACCTTTGGGGAATGCTAACTGTAGAATTTGATGAGGAATCGAATGAGCCCATCTGCGAGGCTCTACGACTTTCGATTCAAAAGTTATAGCCGTTTGAACCACATAATTTTTCATATCTGTACGGTTTTTGTCAAATATCTCGGAAACGGAAGCTCGTACAGCAAATTTACCTGCACAGGGGAATGCTAACTGTAGAATTTGATGAGGAGTAGAATGAGCCCATCTGCGAGGCTCTACGACTTTCGATTCAAAAGTTATAGCCGTTTGAACCACATCATTTTTCATATCTGTACGGTTTTTGTCAAATATCTCGGAAACGGAAGCTCGTACAGCAAATTTACCTTCGGGGAATGCTAACTGTAGAATTTGATGAGGAATCGAATGAGCCCATCTGCGAGGCTCTACGACTTTCGATTCAAAATGTAGCCGATTGAACCACATAATTTTTCATATCTGTACGGTTTTTGTCCGATTTCAAGGACATTTGACACATCATTTTTCAAATCTGTACGGTTTTTGTCAAATATCTCGGAAACGGAAGCTCGTACAGCAAATTTTCCTTTGGGGAATGCTAACTGTAGAATTTGATGAGGAGTAGAATGAGCCCATCTGCGAGGCTCTACGACTTTCGATTCAAAACTTATAGCCGTTTGAACCACATAATTTTTCATATCTGTACGGTTTTTGTCAAATATCTCGGAAACGGAAGCTCGTACAGCAAATTTACCTTCGGGGAATGCTAACTGTAGAATTTGATGAGGAGTAGAATGAGCCCATCTGCGAGGCTCTACGACTTTCGATTCAAAACTTATAGCCATTTGAACCACATCATTTTTCATATCTGTACGGTTTTTGTCAAATATCTCGGAAACGGAAGCTCGTACAGCAAATTTACCTTCGGGGAATGCTAACTGTAGAATTTGATGAGGAATCGAATGAGCCCATCTGCGAGGCTCTACGACTTTCGATTCAAAATGTAGCCGATTGAACGACATCATTTTTCATATCTGTACGGTTTTTGTCCGATTTCAAGGACATTTGACACATCATTTTTCAAATCTGTACGGTTTTTGTCAAATATCTCGGAAACGGAAGCTCGTACAGCAAATTTACCTTTGGGGAATGCTAACTGTAGAATTTGATGAGGAGTAGAATGAGCCCATCTGCGAGGCTCTACGACTTTCGATTCAAAATGTAGCCGATTGAACCACATAATTTTTCATATCTGTACGGTTTTTGTCCGATTTCAAGGACATTTGACACATCATTTTTCAAATCTGTACGGTTTTTGTCAAATATCTCGGAAACGGAAGCTCGTACAGCAAATTTACCTTTGGGGAATGCTAACTGTAGAATTTGATGAGGAGTGAATGAGCCCATCTGCGAGGCTCTACGACTTTCGATTCAAAATGTAGCCGATTGAACCACATAATTTTTCATATCTGTACGGTTTTTGTCCGATTTCAAGGACATTTGACACATCATTTTTCAAATCTGTACGGTTTTTGTCAAATATCTCGGAAACGGAAGCTCGTACAGCAAATTTACCTGCACAGGGGAATGCTAACTGTAGAATTTGATGAGGAGTAGAATGAGCCCATCTGCGAGGCTCTACGACTTTCGATTCAAAAGTTATAGCCGTTTGAACCACATAATTTTTCATACAGATGTGGGAACATAAGAATGTAACTTGACCCGCGGTATTCTAACAGGCGCTTTACGTCATTCCGCACCACCGCTCGCCTGCCCATAGGGGCGCAGTAATACCACTCATTGACCCATTGCTGGCTCGCACATTAGATTAGCCTACCGTTCTCAAACTCCTTGTTGTCTGTCTGGTTGTAATTTAATTATTACGAACAAAGCCTATCTATTTATAGTTTCTATCTCTGTAACTGTCGCCGGGTCTATATCTGTTAACTGTCGGGACAAGTAGAAGTTTAATACATTAGGCTGAGTGTTCTCATATGGAACATGGCATCAGGACGAGTAAGATGGCTAACGGAGATGACCAGAGATGTGTTTGAAATGGTTCACTCACTCCCTCCCTATTACCATGGATGTATTGAGTGTGACTCATAGTGAACTACATGGGGAATGATTTAACAGTTTTGGGACACTACATGGAATATAACTGCGTAAGATATTCATGACTCAAACAAGCAGACGCGCCGATCACTGATGGCAGCAGGTTGAAATATCAGGTAGTATTCAGGTTCCATGTTTAGTTGAATGATAAATCCCATATAAATGGTTGGAATTCTAATGATGTGCAAGTGTGATTTTGTCAACTTAGTGCTGTCTGCTAATAGCAGCCTGTGAAGCTGCACGATAAGACCGTGATAGCACGTTAGCTCACGACAGCAGCTTCCATAATATTAACGGTAGCTGTCGGTGGCTGAAAAGCAGATAGCTAACTTTACAACGTTGATTCCTGTAGCTATTTTGATGCTATAAGTTCAACTTCTGTTTCTCGGGCAGGAACGGAGACGAACTCGCATTAGCAGCAAAGCAGCTAGAGGAATGATCGCGCGGTCTCTTTAGCCCTGAGACCATCATCAGGCAGGCAGCAGGAGGTCGTTGAAGGCTTTATATATTATTATGATATTATGTCTAATAATACATTCGTTGAAAGTACACAGGCTGATCTACTATACGGAATTGGACCGAGGAGTGTTCTCATATGGAACTATGCTGCGCGCCCGCCCGCGACAAGAGCTGAATTGTAGTCAGCTTGCCCCGCTGCGCGCAGGACGCGTGCGTCCCCCTCTCCGAGCGAGAACGCAGGCGGAATGTCGCTCCCCGTCTGAAACGGCCTTGACTCCTGGAATCCCAAGGTCTTTCATATTGAAATTATCTTGATGGCCTGGGAAGAGACGTGTTAAGGGAGTGCATCAGTCGTGAGCCTTGACAGTAGGCTACCAGCCTGCGCTGCGCTCAGAACAAAGTTGGATGAATGGATGGACTTTTTGGAATCCTGGAAAATGTTTATTGCGCTCTAAAATCATGAAAGCATAAATGTAAAAATGCAGCAACAGAAGTAGTCTAGATGAGATGGTGGTTTAAATGAATGGCAACACATAAATTCAATGGCCGGTCATGGCAAAGCACCCGCTAACGCAGGCTACCCCACGATCCAGGGCTAGGAAACCGGTTCCTCCAGTTTATTTGAATATAAAAGAATTTGGGGGGGGGGGGGGGGGTTACAATAGTCTAGTCAGGTTCGCTGGAGGACCTGTATTTTCAGTGTTTGCTGGTAGCGGACTGCATCGATCAATGCAATGACTCTTCAGTTTTACCCTTTTCATCAATAAAACATCATTTTTACAACCATGTCTCATTGATTGGGAAGGCATTTAGAGCTGCCGGTCTATTAGCCTACATTCGGACTCAGGATGACTTAACTGTTTATTGAGAAACAATTGGCTATATAAAGAAATACCACAATGCATGTAGTCTAGATATATTACATTATGGTTATACACTTTATGGTAGACTGCCCTCTCGCTCGCTAAGCAGGCTACATTGTGGCTGTTTTGTTCATCGCCTATAGGCTACACATTAGAAAAATGTTTTTTTTTTATATAGACCTAGAAGGAATCAGAATATGTGGAAATTTAACTTTAGCCTATTTTAATACAATTCAAATTCTGCTTAGAGGGAATTATTTTCAACGGACATTATGACCTGAGCATAATTAATAATTATCTAAGTTAATATAGGCCTATGAGAACGCAACGCTTTTTACGATAGGCTAGGCCTATGCGTCTTGTGATTGTACTGTAGCCTAGGCTACAACTTAAGGCTTGCCCTATTGAATTCATTTTATAGCCTACTAGGCTACTCATTATTATCGAATTATCTAGTTGATATATGAATAAAACAATAAGCCGTTTTAATGGCTATGGGCTACTAGTTGTAGCTATATGATGCGCTCTGCTCTTACGCACGGTTGAGGCGGCAGCTCAAATACACAGCCAACTGGAGATGTCGCGTCTGGGGAGGCTCTGTGTCTCTCCACCAGTCCCCAGCGAGTCCAAGCTATTCCCAATGAATAATACTTAGGCCTATTTATAATAGCCTACATAGCGCGAAACTGTTCATATAATAGGCTGTAGCCAGCGCGAAACTGCGCATTCCCTATAGCCGTTCATTGAACAGCTGGCGGCCGGTATAAATAAATAAAAACATACACGATATTTTGTTATTTGAATGATCTTGAATATATATATTCAAGATCATTCAAATAACAACATATTGTGTATGTTTTTTTCATTTATAATTTAACAATAGGGGGTGCAACAGAACACAATTTTAGGGAAAGTCATTGACAGGCGGACTTCAATGTTTTATTAAAATATAGTTATGTGCAAATGAAAACCCACAATCGTCCTATGGACCTTACCCCGATTTTGGAAATCAGATAAAGGCGTTCACAAGACCATTTCAATAATCGCATTATTACAATTATCGGTTGATGTCACTGTCAAACCTGCCGCTATGCACAAGATAGTTAATGTCCGGATATGATTGGCAATGAGTGATCTTTACTCATGGCGACTATTTCAATTTTGTATGGATCCACAAGTCGATCAAGCTTATTTTTTCTTTGTATCGTGCTGAAGCCATATAGCCTACTGCGCTCAGACTTGGCTACATTATGCCCTGTCTTCAAATTTACTTCCGGGGTTTACGAGTAGCCTAACAGTTGAATGCGTTCCAGAAACAAAACGCAAAACCCTCACGTTCACCATATCTTTACTAACAAATATATTTACAATACTGTTATTTTGCGCATTTGACCAAACAGCCACCACGTCTTGACCCGACGTCAGTTGCCGAGATAGATAGGCTACTGTAGGCCTAGATATATTATAGGTGTTCGTAATAATTAAATTACATCGAGGTGGATAAAACATGTGTTTGAGAACAAGGTAATAATAACAATTAAACGTTATTTGTATAGCCCCTTTCATACAGATACCTTCAGCTCAAAGTGCTTTACAACAGAGCATTTAAATTAAAGAATGTGAAATTTAATGATGCTTCATTCGTAGACTATAGGAGAAAAACAGAGCCCAGCCTGCTAAATCTACTCAAAGACGCCACCTGGCGGTAGTGCATCACTAAAACGAAATAACACCCGTCTGAAATCCCACGAGATTTCCAACGGGATTTCCCTGCCAAATACCGCGACGTGAAATGCTGCAGCAAGTTACATTCTTATGTTCCCACATCTGTATCTGTACGGTTTTTGTCAAATATCTCGGAAACGGAAGCTCGTACAGCAAATTTACCTTCGGGGAATGCTAACTGTAGAATTTGATGAGGAATCGAATGAGCCCATCTGCGAGGCTCTACGACTTTCGATTCAAAATGTAGCCGATTGAACCACATAATTTTTCATATCTGTACGGTTTTTGTCCGATTTCAAGGACATTTGACACATCATTTTTCAAATCTGTACGGTTTTTGTCAAATATCTCGGAAACAGAAGCTCGTACAGCAAATTTACCTGCACAGGGGAATGCTAACTGTAGAATTTGATGAGGAGTAGAATGAGCCCATCTGCGAGGCTCTACGACTTTCGATGCAAAAGTTATAGCCGTTTGAACCACATAATTTTTCATATCTGTACGGTTTTTGTCAAATATCTCGGAAACGGAAGCTCGTACAGCAAATTTACCTTCGGGGAATGCTAACTGTAGAATTTGATGAGGAATCGAATGAGCCCATCTGCGAGGCTCTACGACTTTCGATTCAAAATGTAGCCGATTGAACCACATAATTTTTCATATCTGTACGGTTTTTGTCCGATTTCAAGGACATTTGACACATCATTTTTCAAATCTGTACGGTTTTTGTCAAATATCTCGGAAACGGAAGCTCGTACAGCAAATTTACCTTTGGGGAATGCTAACTGTAGAATTTGATGAGGAGTAGAATGAGCCCATCTGCGAGGCTCTACGACTTTCGATTCAAAAGTTATAGCCGTTTGAACCACATAATTTTTCATATCTGTACGGTTTTTGTCAAATATCTCGGAAACGGAAGCTCGTACAGCAAATTTACCTTCGGGGAATGCTAACTGTAGAATTTGATGAGGAATCGAATGAGCCCATCTGCGAGGCTCTAAGACTTTCGATTCAAAATGTAGCCGATTGAACCACATAATTTTTCATATCTGTACGGTTTTTGTCCGATTTCAAGGACATTTGACACATCATTTTTCAAATCTGTACGGTTTTTGTCAAATATCTCGGAAACGGAAGCTCGTACAGCAAATTTACCTTTGGGGAATGCTAACTGTAGAATTTGATGAGGAATCGAATGAGCCCATCTGCGAGGCTCTACGACTTTCGATTCAAAAGTTATAGCCGTTTGAACCACATAATTTTTCATATCTGTACGGTTTTTGTCAAATATCTCGGAAACGGAAGCTCGTACAGCAAATTTACCTGCACAGGGGAATGCTAACTGTAGAATTTGATGAGGAGTAGAATGAGCCCATCTGCGAGGCTCTACGACTTTCGATTCAAAAGTTATAGCCGTTTGAACCACATCATTTTTCATATCTGTACGGTTTTTGTCAAATATCTCGGAAACGGAAGCTCGTACAGCAAATTTACCTTCGGGGAATGCTAACTGTAGAATTTGATGAGGAATCGAATGAGCCCATCTGCGAGGCTCTACGACTTTCGATTCAAAATGTAGCCGATTGAACCACATAATTTTTCATATCTGTACGGTTTTTGTCCGATTTCAAGGACATTTGACACATCATTTTTCAAATCTGTACGGTTTTTGTCAAATATCTCGGAAACGGAAGCTCGTACAGCAAATTTTCCTTTGGGGAATGCTAACTGTAGAATTTGATGAGGAGTAGAATGAGCCCATCTGCGAGGCTCTACGACTTTCGATTCAAAACTTATAGCCGTTTGAACCACATAATTTTTCATATCTGTACGGTTTTTGTCAAATATCTCGGAAACGGAAGCTCGTACAGCAAATTTACCTTCGGGGAATGCTAACTGTAGAATTTGATGAGGAGTAGAATGAGCCCATCTGCGAGGCTCTACGACTTTCGATTCAAAACTTATAGCCATTTGAACCACATAATTTTTCATATCTGTACGGTTTTTGTCAAATATCTCGGAAACGGAAGCTCGTACAGCAAATTTACCTTCGGGGAATGCTAACTGTAGAATTTGATGAGGAATCGAATGAGCCCATCTGCGAGGCTCTACGACTTTCGATTCAAAATGTAGCCGATTGAACGACATCATTTTTCATATCTGTACGGTTTTTGTCCGATTTCAAGGACATTTGACACATCATTTTTCAAATCTGTACGGTTTTTGTCAAATATCTCGGAAACGGAAGCTCGTACAGCAAATTTACCTTTGGGGAATGCTAACTGTAGAATTTGATGAGGAGTAGAATGAGCCCATCTGCGAGGCTCTACGACTTTCGATTCAAAATGTAGCCGATTGAACCACATAATTTTTCATATCTGTACGGTTTTTGTCCGATTTCAAGGACATTTGACACATCATTTTTCAAATCTGTACGGTTTTTGTCAAATATCTCGGAAACGGAAGCTCGTACAGCAAATTTACCTGCACAGGGGAATGCTAACTGTAGAATTTGATGAGGAGTAGAATGAGCCCATCTGCGAGGCTCTACGACTTTCGATTCAAAAGTTATAGCCGTTTGAACCACATAATTTTTCATATCTGTACGGTTTTTGTCAAATATCTCGGAAACGGAAGCTCGTACAGCAAATTTACCTTCGGGGAATGCTAACTGTAGAATTTGATGAGGAATCGAATGAGCCCATCTGCGAGGCTCTACGACTTTCGATTCAAAATGTAGCCGATTGAACCACATAATTTTTCATATCTGTACGGTTTTTGTCCGATTTCAAGGACATTTGACACATCATTTTTCAAATCTGTACGGTTTTTGTCAAATATCTCGGAAACGGAAGCTCGTACAGCAAATTTACCTGCACAGGGGAATGCTAACTGTAGAATTTGATGAGGAGTAGAATGAGCCCATCTGCGAGGCTCTACGACTTTCGATGCAAAAGTTATAGCCGTTTGAACCACATCATTTTTCATATCTGTACGGTTTTTGTCAAATATCTCGGAAACGGAAGCTCGTACAGCAAATTTACCTTCGGGGAATGCTAACTGTAGAATTTGATGAGGAATCGAATGAGCCCATCTGCGAGGCTCTACGACTTTCGATTCAAAATGTAGCCGATTGAACCACATAATTTTTCATATCTGTACGGTTTTTGTCCGATTTCAAGGACATTTGACACATCATTTTTCAAATCTGTACGGTTTTTGTCAAATATCTCGGAAACGGAAGCTCGTACAGCAAATTTACCTTTGGGGAATGCTAACTGTAGAATTTGATGAGGAGTAGAATGAGCCCATCTGCGAGGCTCTACGACTTTCGATTCAAAACTTATAGCCGTTTGAACCACATAATTTTTCATATCTGTACGGTTTTTGTCAAATATCTCGGAAACGGAAGCTCGTACAGCAAATTTACCTTCGGGGAATGCTAACTGTAGAATTTGATGAGGAATCGAATGAGCCCATCTGCGAGGCTCTACGACTTTCGATTCAAAATGTAGCCGATTGAACCACATAATTTTTCATATCTGTACGGTTTTTGTCCGATTTCAAGGACATTTGACACATCATTTTTCAAATCTGTACGGTTTTTGTCAAATATCTCGGAAACGGAAGCTCGTACAGCAAATTTACCTTTGGGGAATGCTAACTGTAGAATTTGATGAGGAGTAGAATGAGCCCATCTGCGAGGCTCTACGACTTTCGATTCAAAAGTTATAGCCGTTTGAACCACATAATTTTTCATATCTGTACGGTTTTTGTCAAATATCTCGGAAACGGAAGCTCGTACAGCAAATTTACCTTCGGGGAATGCTAACTGTAGAATTTGATGAGGAATCGAATGAGCCCATCTGCGAGGCTCTAAGACTTTCGATTCAAAATGTAGCCGATTGAACCACATAATTTTTCATATCTGTACGGTTTTTGTCCGATTTCAAGGACATTTGACACATCATTTTTCAAATCTGTACGGTTTTTGTCAAATATCTCGGAAACGGAAGCTCGTACAGCAAATTTACCTTCGGGGAATGCTAACTGTAGAATTTGATGAGGAATCGAATGAGCCCATCTGCGAGGCTCTACGACTTTCGATTCAAAATGTAGCCGATTGAACCACATAATTTTTCATATCTGTACGGTTTTTGTCAAATATCTCGGAAACGGAAGCTCGTACAGCAAATTTACCTTCGGGGAATGCTAACTGTAGAATTTGATGAGGAGTAGAATGAGCCCATCTGCGAGGCTCTACGACTTTCGATTCAAAACTTATAGCCGTTTGAACCACATAATTTTTCATATCTGTACGGTTTTTGTCAAATATCTCGGAAACGGAAGCTCGTACAGCAAATTTACCTTCGGGAATGCTAACTGTAGAATTTGATGAGGAGTAAAATGAGCCCATCTGCGAGGCTCTACGACTTTCGATTCAAAACTTATAGCCGTTTGAACCACATAATATTTCATATCTGTACGGTTTTTGTCCGATTTCAAGGACATTTGACACATCATTTTTCAAATCTGTACAGTTTTTGTCAAATATCTCGGAAACGGAAGCTCGTACAGCAAATTTACCTTTGGGGAATGCTAACTGTAGAATTTGATGAGGAGTAGAATGAGCCCATCTGCGAGGCTCTACGACTTTCGATTCAAAATGTAGCCGATTGAACCACATCATTTTTCATATCTGTACGGTTTTTGTCCGATTTCAAGGACATTTGACACATCATTTTTCAAATCTGTACGGTTTTTGTCAAATATCTCGGAAACGGAAGCTCGTACAGCAAATTTACCTTTGGGGAATGCTAACTGTAGAATTTGATGAGGAATCGAATGAGCCCATCTGCGAGGCTCTACGACTTTCGATTCAAAATGTAGCCGATTGAACCACATAATTTTTCATATCTGTACGGTTTTTGTCCGATTTCAAGGACATTTGACACATCATTTTTCAAATCTGTACGGTTTTTGTCAAATATCTCGGAAACGGAAGCTCGTACAGCAAATTTACCTTTGGGGAATGCTAACTGTAGAATTTGATGAGGAGTAGAATGAGCCCATCTGCGAGGCTCTACGACTTTCAATTCAAAAGTTATAGCCGTTTGAACCACATAATTTTTCATATCTGTACGGTTTTTGTCAAATATCTCGGAAACGGAAGCTCGTACAGCAAATTTACCTGCATATGGGAATGCTAACTGTAGAATTTGATGAGGAGTAGAATGAGCCCATCTGCGAGGCTCTACGACTTTCAATTCAAAAGTTATAGCCGTTTGAACCACATAATTTTTCATATCTGTACAGTTTTTGTCAAATATCTCGGAAACGGAAGCTCGTACAGCAAATTTACCTTTGGGGAATGCTAACTGTAGAATTTGATGAGGAGTAGAATGAGCCCATCTGCGAGGCTCTACGACTTTCGATTCAAAATGTAGCCGATTGAACCACATAATTTTTCATATCTGTACGGTTTTTGTCCGATTTCAAGGACATTTGACACATAATTTTTCAAATCTGTACGGTTTTTGTCAAATATCTCGGAAACGGAAGCTCGTACAGCAAATTTACCTTTGGGGAATGCTAACTGTAGAATTTGATGAGGAATCGAATGAGCCCATCTGCGAGGCTCTACGACTTTCGATTCAAAATGTAGCCGATTGAACCACATAATTTTTCATATCTGTACGGTTTTTGTCCGATTTCAAGGACATTTGACACATCATTTTTCAAATCTGTACGGTTTTTGTCAAATATCTCGGAAACGGAAGCTCGTACAGCAAATTTACCTTTGGGGAATGCTAACTGTAGAATTTGATGAGGAGTAGAATGAGCCCATCTGCGAGGCTCTACGACTTTCGATTCAAAACTTATAGCCGTTTGAACCACATAATTTTTCATATCTGTACGGTTTTTGTCAAATATCTCGGAAACGGAAGCTCGTACAGCAAATTTACCTTCGGGGAATGCTAACTGTAGAATTTGATGAGGAATCGAATGAGCCCATCTGCGAGGCTCTACGACTTTCGATTCAAAATGTAGCCGATTGAACCACATAATTTTTCATATCTGTACGGTTTTTGTCCGATTTCAAGGACATTTGACACATCATTTTTCAAATCTGTACGGTTTTTGTCAAATATCTCGGAAACGGAAGCTCGTACAGCAAATTTACCTTTGGGGAATGCTAACTGTAGAATTTGATGAGGAATCGAATGAGCCCATCTGCGAGGCTCTACGACTTTCGATTCAAAATGTAGCCGATTGAACCACATAATTTTTCATATCTGTACGGTTTTTGTCCGATTTCAAGGACATTTGACACATCATTTTTCAAATCTGTACGGTTTTTGTCAAATATCTCGGAAACGGAAGCTCGTACAGCAAATTTACCTGCACAGGGGAATGCTAACTGTAGAATTTGATGAGGAGTAGAATGAGCCCATCTGCGAGGCTCTACGACTTTCGATTCAAAACTTATAGCCGTTTGAACCACATAATTTTTCATATCTGTACGGTTTTTGTCAAATATCTCGGAAACGGAAGCTCGTACAGCAAATTTACCTTTGGGGAATGCTAACTGTAGAATTTGATGAGGAATCGAATGAGCCCATCTGTGAGGCTCTACGACTTTCGATTCAAAATGTAGCCGATTGAACCACATAATTTTTCATATCTGTACGGTTTTTGTCCGATTTCAAGGACATTTGACACATCATTTTTCAAATCTGTACGGTTTTTGTCAAATATCTCGGAAACGGAAGCTCGTACAGCAAATTTACCTTTGGGGAATGCTAACTGTAGAATTTGATGAGGAGTAGAATGAGCCCATCTGCGAGGCTCTACGACTTTCGATTCAAAACTTATAGCCGTTTGAACCACATAATTTTTCATATCTGTACGGTTTTTGTCAAATATCTCGGAAACGGAAGCTCGTACAGCAAATTTACCTTCGGGGAATGCTAACTGTAGAATTTGATGAGGAATCGAATGAGCCCATCTGCGAGGCTCTACGACTTTCGATTCAAAATGTAGCCGATTGAACCACATAATTTTTCATATCTGTACGGTTTTTGTCCGATTTCAAGGACATTTGACACATCATTTTTCAAATCTGTACGGTTTTTGTCAAATATCTCGGAAACGGAAGCTCGTACAGCAAATTTACCTTTGGGGAATGCTAACTGTAGAATTTGATGAGGAGTAGAATGAGCCCATCTGCGAGGCTCTACGACTTTCGATTCAAAACTTATAGCCGTTTGAACCACATAATTTTTCATATCTGTACGGTTTTTGTCAAATATCTCGGAAACGGAAGCTCGTACAGCAAATTTACCTTTGGGGAATGCTAACTGTAGAATTTGATGAGGAATCGAATGAGCCCATCTGCGAGGCTCTACGACTTTCGATTCAAAATGTAGCCGATTGAACCACATAATTTTTCATATCTGTACGGTTTTTGTCAAATATCTCGGAAACGGAAGCTCGTACAGCAAATTTACCTTTGGGGAATGCTAACTGTAGAATTTGATGAGGAGTAGAATGAGCCCATCTGCGAGGCTCTACGACTTTCGATTCAAAACTTATAGCCGTTTGAACCACATAATTTTTCATATCTGTACGGTTTTTGTCAAATATCTCGGAAACGGAAGCTCGTACAGCAAATTTACCTTCGGGGAATGCTAACTGTAGAATTTGATGAGGAGTAAAATGAGCCCATCTGCGAGGCTCTACGACTTTCGATTCAAAATGTAGCCGATTGAACCACATAATTTTTCATATCTGTACGGTTTTTGTCCGATTTCAAGGACATTTGACACATCATTTTTCAAATCTGTACGGTTTTTGTCAAATATCTCGGAAACGGAAGCTCGTACAGCAAATTTACCTTTGGGGAATGCTAACTGTAGAATTTGATGAGGAGTAGAATGAGCCCATCTGCGAGGCTCTACGACTTTCAATTCAAAAGTTATAGCCGTTTGAACCACATAATTTTTCATATCTGTACGGTTTTTGTCAAATATCTCGGAAACGGAAGCTCGTACAGCAAATTTACCTGCATATGGGAATGCTAACTGTAGAATTTGATGAGGAGTAGAATGAGCCCATCTGCGAGGCTCTACGACTTTCGATTCAAAACTTATAGCCGTTTGAACCACATAATTTTTCATATCTGTACGGTTTTTGTCAAATATCTCGGAAACGGAAGCTCGTACAGCAAATTTACCTTCGGGGAATGCTAACTGTAGAATTTGATGAGGAATCGAATGAGCCCATCTGCGAGGCTCTACGACTTTCGATTCAAAATGTAGCCGATTGAACCACATAATTTTTCATATCTGTACGGTTTTTGTCCGATTTCAAGGACATTTGACACATCATTTTTCAAATCTGTACGGTTTTTGTCAAATATCTCGGAAACGGAAGCTCGTACAGCAAATTTACCTTTGGGGAATGCTAACTGTAGAATTTGATGAGGAATCGAATGAGCCCATCTGCGAGGCTCTACGACTTTCGATTCAAAACTTATAGCCGTTTGAACCACATAATTTTTCATATCTGTACGGTTTTTGTCAAATATCTCGGAAACGGAAGCTCGTACAGCAAATTTACCTTTGGGGAATGCTAACTGTAGAATTTGATGAGGAGTAGAATGAGCCCATCTGCGAGGCTCTACGACTTTCGATTCAAAACTTATAGCCGTTTGAACTACATAATTTTTCATATCTGTACGGTTTTTGTCAAATATCTCGGAAACGGAAGCTCGTACAGCAAATTTACCTTCGGGGAATGCTAACTGTAGAATTTGATGAGGAGTAAAATGAGCCCATCTGCGAGGCTCTACGACTTTCGATTCAAAATGTAGCCGATTGAACCACATAATTTTTCATATCTGTACGGTTTTTGTCCGATTTCAAGGACATTTGACACATCATTTTTCAAATCTGTACGGTTTTTGTCAAATATCTCGGAAACGGAAGCTCGTACAGCAAATTTACCTTTGGGGAATGCTAACTGTAGAATTTGATGAGGAGTAGAATGAGCCCATCTGCGAGGCTCTACGACTTTCAATTCAAAAGTTATAGCCGTTTGAACCACATAATTTTTCATATCTGTACGGTTTTTGTCAAATATCTCGGAAACGGAAGCTCGTACAGCAAATTTACCTGCATATGGGAATGCTAACTGTAGAATTTGATGAGGAGTAGAATGAGCCCATCTGCGAGGCTCTACGACTTTCGATTCAAAACTTATAGCCGTTTGAACCACATAATTTTTCATATCTGTACGGTTTTTGTCAAATATCTCGGAAACGGAAGCTCGTACAGCAAATTTACCTTCGGGGAATGCTAACTGTAGAATTTGATGAGGAATCGAATGAGCCCATCTGCGAGGCTCTACGACTTTCGATTCAAAATGTAGCCGATTGAACCACATAATTTTTCATATCTGTACGGTTTTTGTCCGATTTCAAGGACATTTGACACATCATTTTTCAAATCTGTACGGTTTTTGTCAAATATCTCGGAAACGGAAGCTCGTACAGCAAATTTACCTTTGGGGAATGCTAACTGTAGAATTTGATGAGGAATCGAATGAGCCCATCTGCGAGGCTCTACGACTTTCGATTCAAAATGTAGCCGATTGAACTACATAATTTTTCATATCTGTACGGTTTTTGTCCGATTTCAAGGACATTTGACACATCATTTTTCAAATCTGTACGGTTTTTGTCAAATATCTCGGAAACGGAAGCTCGTACAGCAAATTTACCTTTGGGGAATGCTAACTGTAGAATTTGATGAGGAATCGAATGAGCCCATCTGCGAGGCTCTACGACTTTCGATTCAAAAGTTATAGCCGTTTGAACCACATAATTTTTCATATCTGTACGGTTTTTGTCAAATATCTCGGAAACGGAAGCTCGTACAGCAAATTTACCTTCGGGGAATGCTAACTGTAGAATTTGATGAGGAATCGAATGAGCCCATCTGCGAGGCTCTACGACTTTCGATTCAAAATGTAGCCGATTGAACCACATAATTTTTCATATCTGTACGGTTTTTGTCAAATATCTCGGAAACGGAAGCTCGTACAGCAAATTTACCTTCGGGGAATGCTAAGTGTAGAATTTGATGAGGAGAAGAATGAGCCCATCTGCGAGGCTCTACGACTTTCGATTCAAAACTTATAGCCGTTTGAACCACATAATTTTTCATATCTGTACGGTTTTTGTCAAATATCTCGGAAACGGAAGCTCGTACAGCAAATTTACCTTCGGGGAATGTTAACTGTAGAATTTGATGAGGAGTAAAATGAGCCCATCTGCGAGGCTCTACGACTTTCGATTCAAAACTTATAGCCGTTTGAACCACATAATATTTCATATCTGTACGGTTTTTGTCCGATTTCAAGGACATTTGACACATCATTTTTCAAATCTGTACAGTTTTTGTCAAATATCTCGGAAACGGAAGCTCGTACAGCAAATTTACCTTTGGGGAATGCTAACTGTAGAATTTGATGAGGAGTAGAATGAGCCCATCTGCGAGGCTCTATGACTTTCGATTCAAAATGTAGCCGATTGAACCACATCATTTTTCATATCTGTACGGTTTTTGTCCGATTTCAAGGACATTTGACACATCATTTTTCAAATCTGTACGGTTTTTGTCAAATATCTCGGAAACGGAAGCTCGTACAGCAAATTTACCTTTGGGGAATGCTAACTGTAGAATTTGATGAGGAATCGAATGAGCCCATCTGCGAGGCTCTACGACTTTCGATTCAAAATGTAGCCGATTGAACCACATAATTTTTCATATCTGTACGGTTTTTGTCCGATTTCAAGGACATTTGACACATCATTTTTCAAATCTGTACGGTTTTTGTCAAATATCTCGGAAACGGAAGCTCGTACAGCAAATTTACCTTTGGGGAATGCTAACTGTAGAATTTGATGAGGAGTAGAATGAGCCCATCTGCGAGGCTCTACGACTTTCGATTCAAAACTTATAGCCGTTTGAACTACATAATTTTTCATATCTGTACGGTTTTTGTCAAATATCTCGGAAACGGAAGCTCGTACAGCAAATTTACCTTCGGGGAATGCTAACTGTAGAATTTGATGAGGAGTAAAATGAGCCCATCTGCGAGGCTCTACGACTTTCGATTCAAAATGTAGCCGATTGAACCACATAATTTTTCATATCTGTACGGTTTTTGTCCGATTTCAAGGACATTTGACACATCATTTTTCAAATCTGTACGGTTTTTGTCAAATATCTCGGAAACGGAAGCTCGTACAGCAAATTTACCTTTGGGGAATGCTAACTGTAGAATTTGATGAGGAGTAGAATGAGCCCATCTGCGAGGCTCTACGACTTTCAATTCAAAAGTTATAGCCGTTTGAACCACATAATTTTTCATATCTGTACGGTTTTTGTCAAATATCTCGGAAACGGAAGCTCGTACAGCAAATTTACCTGCATATGGGAATGCTAACTGTAGAATTTGATGAGGAGTAGAATGAGCCCATCTGCGAGGCTCTACGACTTTCGATTCAAAACTTATAGCCGTTTGAACCACATAATTTTTCATATCTGTACGGTTTTTGTCAAATATCTCGGAAACGGAAGCTCGTACAGCAAATTTACCTTTGGGGAATGCTAACTGTAGAATTTGATGAGGAATCGAATGAGCCCATCTGCGAGGCTCTACGACTTTCGATTCAAAATGTAGCCGATTGAACCACATAATTTTTCATATCTGTACGGTTTTTGTCCGATTTCAAGGACATTTGACACATCATTTTTCAAATCTGTACGGTTTTTGTCAAATATCTCGGAAACGGAAGCTCGTACAGCAAATTTACCTTTGGGGAATGCTAACTGTAGAATTTGATGAGGAGTAGAATGAGCCCATCTGCGAGGCTCTACGACTTTCAATTCAAAAGTTATAGCCGTTTGAACCACATAATTTTTCATATCTGTACGGTTTTTGTCAAATATCTCGGAAACGGAAGCTCGTACAGCAAATTTACCTGCATATGGGAATGCTAACTGTAGAATTTGATGAGGAGTAGAATGAGCCCATCTGCGAGGCTCTACGACTTTCGATTCAAAACTTATAGCCGTTTGAACCACATAATTTTTCATATCTGTACGGTTTTTGTCAAATATCTCGGAAACGGAAGCTCGTACAGCAAATTTACCTTCGGGGAATGCTAACTGTAGAATTTGATGAGGAATCGAATGAGCCCATCTGCGAGGCTCTACGACTTTCGATTCAAAATGTAGCCGATTGAACCACATAATTTTTCATATCTGTACGTTTTTTGTCCGATTTCAAGGACATTTGACACATCATTTTTCAAATCTGTACGGTTTTTGTCAAATATCTCGGAAACGGAAGCTCGTACAGCAAATTTACCTTTGGGGAATGCTAACTGTAGAATTTGATGAGGAATCGAATGAGCCCATCTGCGAGGCTCTACGACTTTCGATTCAAAATGTAGCCGATTGAACCACATAATTTTTCATATCTGTACGGTTTTTGTCCGATTTCAAGGACATTTGACACATCATTTTTCAAATCTGTACGGTTTTTGTCAAATATCTCGGAAACGGAAGCTCGTACAGCAAATTTACCTGCACAGGGGAATGCTAACTGTAGAATTTGATGAGGAGTAGAATGAGCCCATCTGCGAGGCTCTACGACTTTCGATTCAAAACTTATAGCCGTTTGAACCACATAATTTTTCATATCTGTACGGTTTTTGTCAAATATCTCGGAAACGGAAGCTCGTACAGCAAATTTACCTTCGGGGAATGCTAACTGTAGAATTTGATGAGGAATCGAATGAGCCCATCTGCGAGGCTCTACGACTTTCGATTCAAAATGTAGCCGATTGAACCACATCATTTTTCATATCTGTACGGATTTTGTCCGATTTCAAGGACATTTGACACATCATTTTTCAAATCTGTACGGTTTTTGTCAAATATCTCGGAAACGGAAGCTCGTACAGCAAATTTACCTTTGGGGAATGCTAACTGTAGAATTTGATGAGGAGTAGAATGAGCCCATCTGCGAGGCTCTACGACTTTCGATTCAAAAGTTATAGCCGTTTGAACCACATAATTTTTCATATCTGTACGGTTTTTGTCAAATATCTCGGAAACGGAAGCTCGTACAGCAAATTTACCTTCGGGGAATGCTAACTGTAGAATTTGATGAGGAATCGAATGAGCCCATCTGCGAGGCTCTACGACTTTCGATTCAAAATGTAGCCGATTGAACCACATAATTTTTCATATCTGTACGGTTTTTGTCCGATTTCAAGGACATTTGACACATCATTTTTCAAATCTGTACGGTTTTTGTCAAATATCTCGGAAACGGAAGCTCGTACAGCAAATTTACCTTTGGGGAATGCTAACTGTAGAATTTGATGAGGAGTAGAATGAGCCCATCTGCGAGGCTCTACGACTTTCGATTCAAAACTTATAGCCGTTTGAACTACATAATTTTTCATATCTGTACGGTTTTTGTCAAATATCTCGGAAACGGAAGCTCGTACAGCAAATTTACCTTCGGGGAATGCTAACTGTAGAATTTGATGAGGAGTAAAATGAGCCCATCTGCGAGGCTCTACGACTTTCGATTCAAAATGTAGCCGATTGAACCACATAATTTTTCATATCTGTACGGTTTTTGTCCGATTTCAAGGACATTTGACACATCATTTTTCAAAGCTGTACGGTTTTTGTCAAATATCTCGGAAACGGAAGCTCGTACAGCAAATTTACCTTTGGGGAATGCTAACTGTAGAATTTGATGAGGAGTAGAATGAGCCCATCTGCGAGGCTCTACGACTTTCAATTCAAAAGTTATAGCCGTTTGAACCACATAATTTTTCATATCTGTACGGTTTTTGTCAAATATCTCGGAAACGGAAGCTCGTACAGCAAATTTACCTGCATATGGGAATGCTAACTGTAGAATTTGATGAGGAGTAGAATGAGCCCATCTGCGAGGCTCTACGACTTTCGATTCAAAACTTATAGCCGTTTGAACCACATAATTTTTCATATCTGTACGGTTTTTGTCAAATATCTCGGAAACGGAAGCTCGTACAGCAAATTTACCTTCGGGGAATGCTAACTGTAGAATTTGATGAGGAATCGAATGAGCCCATCTGCGAGGCTCTACGACTTTCGATTCAAAATGTAGCCGATTGAACCACATAATTTTTCATATCTGTACGGTTTTTGTCCGATTTCAAGGACATTTGACACATCATTTTTCAAATCTGTACGGTTTTTGTCAAATATCTCGGAAACGGAAGCTCGTACAGCAAATTTACCTTTGGGGAATGCTAACTGTAGAATTTGATGAGGAATCGAATGAGCCCATCTGCGAGGCTCTACGACTTTCGATTCAAAATGTAGCCGATTGAACTACATAATTTTTCATATCTGTACGGTTTTTGTCCGATTTCAAGGACATTTGACACATCATTTTTCAAATCTGTACGGTTTTTGTCAAATATCTCGGAAACGGAAGCTCGTACAGCAAATTTACCTTTGGGGAATGCTAACTGTAGAATTTGATGAGGAATCGAATGAGCCCATCTGCGAGGCTCTACGACTTTCGATTCAAAAGTTATAGCCGTTTGAACCACATAATTTTTCATATCTGTACGGTTTTTGTCAAATATCTCGGAAACGGAAGCTCGTACAGCAAATTTACCTTCGGGGAATGCTAACTGTAGAATTTGATGAGGAATCGAATGAGCCCATCTGCGAGGCTCTACGACTTTCGATTCAAAATGTAGCCGATTGAACCACATAATTTTTCATATCTGTACGGTTTTTGTCAAATATCTCGGAAACGGAAGCTCGTACAGCAAATTTACCTTCGGGGAATGCTAACTGTAGAATTTGATGAGGAGTAAAATGAGCCCATCTGCGAGGCTCTACGACTTTCGATTCAAAACTTATAGCCGTTTGAACCACATAATATTTCATATCTGTACGGTTTTTGTCCGATTTCAAGGACATTTGACACATCATTTTTCAAATCTGTACAGTTTTTGTCAAATATCTCGGAAACGGAAGCTCGTACAGCAAATTTACCTTTGGGGAATGCTAACTGTAGAATTTGATGAGGAGTAGAATGAGCCCATCTGCGAGGCTCTATGACTTTCGATTCAAAATGTAGCCGATTGAACCACATCATTTTTCATATCTGTACGGTTTTTGTCCGATTTCAAGGACATTTGACACATCATTTTTCAAATCTGTACGGTTTTTGTCAAATATCTCGGAAACGGAAGCTCGTACAGCAAATTTACCTTTGGGGAATGCTAACTGTAGAATTTGATGAGGAATCGAATGAGCCCATCTGCGAGGCTCTACGACTTTCGATTCAAAATGTAGCCGATTGAACCACATAATTTTTCATATCTGTACGGTTTTTGTCCGATTTCAAGGACATTTGACACATCATTTTTCAAATCTGTACGGTTTTTGTCAAATATCTCGGAAACGGAAGCTCGTACAGCAAATTTACCTTTGGGGAATGCTAACTGTAGAATTTGATGAGGAGTAGAATGAGCCCATCTGCGAGGCTCTACGACTTTCGATTCAAAACTTATAGCCGTTTGAACTACATAATTTTTCATATCTGTACGGTTTTTGTCAAATATCTCGGAAACGGAAGCTCGTACAGCAAATTTACCTTCGGGGAATGCTAACTGTAGAATTTGATGAGGAGTAAAATGAGCCCATCTGCGAGGCTCTACGACTTTCGATTCAAAATGTAGCCGATTGAACCACATAATTTTTCATATCTGTACGGTTTTTGTCCGATTTCAAGGACATTTGACACATCATTTTTCAAATCTGTACGGTTTTTGTCAAATATCTCGGAAACGGAAGCTCGTACAGCAAATTTACCTTTGGGGAATGCTAACTGTAGAATTTGATGAGGAGTAGAATGAGCCCATCTGCGAGGCTCTACGACTTTCAATTCAAAAGTTATAGCCGTTTGAACCACATAATTTTTCATATCTGTACGGTTTTTGTCAAATATCTCGGAAACGGAAGCTCGTACAGCAAATTTACCTGCATATGGGAATGCTAACTGTAGAATTTGATGAGGAGTAGAATGAGCCCATCTGCGAGGCTCTACGACTTTCGATTCAAAACTTATAGCCGTTTGAACCACATAATTTTTCATATCTGTACGGTTTTTGTCAAATATCTCGGAAACGGAAGCTCGTACAGCAAATTTACCTTTGGGGAATGCTAACTGTAGAATTTGATGAGGAATCGAATGAGCCCATCTGCGAGGCTCTACGACTTTCGATTCAAAATGTAGCCGATTGAACCACATAATTTTTCATATCTGTACGGTTTTTGTCCGATTTCAAGGACATTTGACACATCATTTTTCAAATCTGTACGGTTTTTGTCAAATATCTCGGAAACGGAAGCTCGTACAGCAAATTTACCTTTGGGGAATGCTAACTGTAGAATTTGATGAGGAGTAGAATGAGCCCATCTGCGAGGCTCTACGACTTTCAATTCAAAAGTTATAGCCGTTTGAACCACATAATTTTTCATATCTGTACGGTTTTTGTCAAATATCTCGGAAACGGAAGCTCGTACAGCAAATTTACCTGCATATGGGAATGCTAACTGTAGAATTTGATGAGGAGTAGAATGAGCCCATCTGCGAGGCTCTACGACTTTCGATTCAAAACTTATAGCCGTTTGAACCACATAATTTTTCATATCTGTACGGTTTTTGTCAAATATCTCGGAAACGGAAGCTCGTACAGCAAATTTACCTTCGGGGAATGCTAACTGTAGAATTTGATGAGGAATCGAATGAGCCCATCTGCGAGGCTCTACGACTTTCGATTCAAAATGTAGCCGATTGAACCACATAATTTTTCATATCTGTACGGTTTTTGTCCGATTTCAAGGACATTTGACACATCATTTTTCAAATCTGTACGGTTTTTGTCAAATATCTCGGAAACGGAAGCTCGTACAGCAAATTTACCTTTGGGGAATGCTAACTGTAGAATTTGATGAGGAATCGAATGAGCCCATCTGCGAGGCTCTACGACTTTCGATTCAAAATGTAGCCGATTGAACCACATAATTTTTCATATCTGTACGGTTTTTGTCCGATTTCAAGGACATTTGACACATCATTTTTCAAATCTGTACGGTTTTTGTCAAATATCTCGGAAACGGAAGCTCGTACAGCAAATTTACCTGCACAGGGGAATGCTAACTGTAGAATTTGATGAGGAGTAGAATGAGCCCATCTGCGAGGCTCTACGACTTTCGATTCAAAACTTATAGCCGTTTGAACCACATAATTTTTCATATCTGTACGGTTTTTGTCAAATATCTCGGAAACGGAAGCTCGTACAGCAAATTTACCTTCGGGGAATGCTAACTGTAGAATTTGATGAGGAATCGAATGAGCCCATCTGCGAGGCTCTACGACTTTCGATTCAAAATGTAGCCGATTGAACCACATCATTTTTCATATCTGTACGGATTTTGTCCGATTTCAAGGACATTTGACACATCATTTTTCAAATCTGTACGGTTTTTGTCAAATATCTCGGAAACGGAAGCTCGTACAGCAAATTTACCTTTGGGGAATGCTAACTGTAGAATTTGATGAGGAGTAGAATGAGCCCATCTGCGAGGCTCTACGACTTTCGATTCAAAAGTTATAGCCGTTTGAACCACATAATTTTTCATATCTGTACGGTTTTTGTCAAATATCTCGGAAACGGAAGCTCGTACAGCAAATTTACCTTCGGGGAATGCTAACTGTAGAATTTGATGAGGAATCGAATGAGCCCATCTGCGAGGCTCTACGACTTTCGATTCAAAATGTAGCCGATTGAACCACATAATTTTTCATATCTGTACGGTTTTTGTCCGATTTCAAGGACATTTGACACATCATTTTTCAAATCTGTACGGTTTTTGTCAAATATCTCGGAAACGGAAGCTCGTACAGCAAATTTACCTTTGGGGAATGCTAACTGTAGAATTTGATGAGGAGTAGAATGAGCCCATCTGCGAGGCTCTACGACTTTCGATTCAAAAGTTATAGCCGTTTGAACCACATAATTTTTCATATCTGTACGGTTTTTGTCAAATATCTCGGAAACGGAAGCTCGTACAGCAAATTTACCTTCGGGGAATGCTAACTGTAGAATTTGATGAGGAATCGAATGAGCCCATCTGCGAGGCTCTACGACTTTCGATTCAAAATGTAGCCGATTGAACCACATAATTTTTCATATCTGTACGGTTTTTGTCCGATTTCAAGGACATTTGACACATCATTTTTCAAATCTGTACGGTTTTTGTCAAATATCTCGGAAACGGAAGCTCGTACAGCAAATTTACCTTTGGGGAATGCTAACTGTAGAATTTGATGAGGAGTAGAATGAGCCCATCTGCGAGGCTCTACGACTTTCGATTCAAAACTTCTAGCCGTTTGAACCACATAATTTTTCATATCTGTACGTTTTTTGTCAAATATCTCGGAAACGGAAGCTCGTACAGCAAATTTACCTGCATATAGGAATGCTAACTGTAGAATTTGATGAGGAGTAGAATGAGCCCATCTGCGAGGCTCTACGACTTTCGATTCAAAAGTTATAGCCGTTTGAACCACATAATTTTTCATATCTGTACAGTTTTTGTCAAATATCTCGGAAACGGAAGCTCGTACAGCAAATTTACCTTTGGGGAATGCTAACTGTAGAATTTGATGAGGAATCGAATGAGCCCATCTGCGAGGCTCTACGACTTTCGATTCAAAATGTAGCCGATTGAACCACATAATTTTTCATATCTGTACGGTTTTTGTCCGATTTCAAGGACATTTGACACATCATTTTTCAAATCTGTACGGTTTTTGTCAAATATCTCGGAAACGGAAGCTCGTACAGCAAATTTACCTTCGGGGAATGCTAACTGTAGAATTTGATGAGGAATCGAATGAGCCCATCTGCGAGGCTCTACGACTTTCGATTCAAAATGTAGCCGATTGAACCACATAATTTTTCATATCTGTACGGTTTTTGTCCGATTTCAAGGACATTTGACACATCATTTTTCAAATCTGTACGGTTTTTGTCAAATATCTCGGAAACGGAAGCTCGTACAGCAAATTTACCTGCACAGGGGAATGCTAACTGTAGAATTTGATGAGGAGTAGAATGAGCCCATCTGCGAGGCTCTACGACTTTCGATTCAAAAGTTATAGCCGTTTGAACCACATAATTTTTCATATCTGTACGGTTTTTGTCAAATATCTCGGAAACGGAAGCTCGTACAGCAAATTTACCTTCGGGGAATGCTAACTGTAGAATTTGATGAGGAATCGAATGAGCCCATCTGCGAGGCTCTACGACTTTCGATTCAAAATGTAGCCGATTGAACCACATAATTTTTCATATCTGTACGGTTTTTGTCCGATTTCAAGGATATTTGACACATCATTTTTCAAATCTGTACGGTTTTTGTCAAATATCTCGGAAACGGAAGCTCGTACAGCAAATTTACCTTTGGGGAATGCTAACTGTAGAATTTGATGAGGAGTAGAATGAGCCCATCTGCGAGGCTCTACGACTTTCGATTCAAAACTTATAGCCGTTTGAACCACATAATTTTTCAAATCTGTACGGTTTTTGTCAAATATCTCGGAAACGGAAGCTCGTACAGCAAATTTACCTTCGGGGAATGCTAACTGTAGAATTTGATGAGGAATCGAATGAGCCCATCTGCGAGGCTCTACGACTTTCGATTCAAAATGTAGCCGATTGAACCACATAATTTTTCATATCTGTACGGATTTTGTCTGATTTCAAGGACATTTGACACATCATTTTTCAAATCTGTACAGTTTTTGTCAAATATCTCGGAAACGGAAGCTCGTACAGCAAATTTACCTTTGGGGAATGCTAACTGTAGAATTTGATGAGGAGTAGAATGAGCCCATCTGCGAGGCTCTACGACTTTCGATTCAAAACTTCTAGCCGTTTGAACCACATAATTTTTCATATCTGTACGTTTTTTGTCAAATATCTCGGAAACGGAAGCTCGTACAGCAAATTTACCTGCATATGGGAATGCTAACTGTAGAATTTGATGAGGAGTAGAATGAGCCCATCTGCGAGGCTCTACGACTTTCGATTCAAAAGTTATAGCCGTTTGAACCACATAATTTTTCATATCTGTACAGTTTTTGTCAAATATCTCGGAAACGGAAGCTCGTACAGCAAATTTACCTTTGGGGAATGCTAACTGTAGAATTTGATGAGGAATCGAATGAGCCCATCTGCGAGGCTCTACGACTTTCGATTCAAAATGTAGCCGATTGAACCACATAATTTTTCATATCTGTACGGTTTTTGTCCGATTTCAAGGACATTTGACACATCATTTTTCAAATCTGTACGGTTTTTGTCAAATATCTCGGAAACGGAAGCTCGTACAGCAAATTTACCTTTGGGGAATGCTAACTGTAGAATTTGATGAGGAGTAGAATGAGCCCATCTGCGAGGCTCTACGACTTTCGATTCAAAACTTATAGCCGTTTGAACCACATAATTTTTCATATCTGTACGGTTTTTGTCAAATATCTCGGAAACGGAAGCTCGTACAGCAAATTTACCTTCGGGGAATGCTAACTGTAGAATTTGATGAGGAATCGAATGAGCCCATCTGCGAGGCTCTACGACTTTCGATTCAAAATGTAGCCGATTGAACCACATAATTTTTCATATCTGTACGGTTTTTGTCCGATTTCAAGGACATTTGACACATCATTTTTCAAATCTGTACGGTTTTTGTCAAATATCTTGGAAACGGAAGCTCGTACAGCAAATTTACCTTTGGGGAATGCTAACTGTAGAATTTGATGAGGAATCGAATGAGCCCATCTGCGAGGCTCTACGACTTTCGATTCAAAATGTAGCCGATTGAACCACATAATTTTTCATATCTGTACGGTTTTTGTCCGATTTCAAGGACATTTGACACATCATTTTTCAAATCTGTACGGTTTTTGTCAAATATCTCGGAAACGGAAGCTCGTACAGCAAATTTACCTTTGGGGAATGCTAACTGTAGAATTTGATGAGGAGTAGAATGAGCCCATCTGCGAGGCTCTACGACTTTCGATTCAAAACTTATAGCCGTTTGAACCACATAATTTTTCATATCTGTACGGTTTTTGTCAAATATCTCGGAAACGGAAGCTCGTACAGCAAATTTACCTTCGGGGAATGCTAACTGTAGAATTTGATGAGGAATCGAATGAGCCCATCTGCGAGGCTCTACGACTTTCGATTCAAAATGTAGCCGATTGAACCACATAATTTTTCATATCTGTACGGTTTTTGTCCGATTTCAAGGACATTTGACACATCATTTTTCAAATCTGTACGGTTTTTGTCAAATATCTCGGAAACGGAAGCTCGTACAGCAAATTTACCTTTGGGGAATGCTAACTGTAGAATTTGATGAGGAGTAGAATGAGCCCATCTGCGAGGCTCTACGACTTTCGATTCAAAACTTATAGCCGTTTGAACCACATAATTTTTCATATCTGTACGGTTTTTGTCAAATATCTCGGAAACGGAAGCTCGTACAGCAAATTTACCTTCGGGGAATGCTAACTGTAGAATTTGATGAGGAATCGAATGAGCCCATCTGCGAGGCTCTACGACTTTCGATTCAAAATGTAGCCGATTGAACCACATAATTTTTCATATCTGTACGGTTTTTGTCCGATTTCAAGGACATTTGACACATCATTTTTCAAATCTGTACGGTTTTTGTCAAATATCTCGGAAACGGAAGCTCGTACAGCAAATTTACCTTTGGGGAATGCTAACTGTAGAATTTGATGAGGAATCGAATGAGCCCATCTGCGAGGCTCTACGACTTTCGATTCAAAATGTAGCCGATTGAACCACATCATTTTTCATATCTGTACGGTTTTTGTCCGATTTCAAGGACATTTGACACATCATTTTTCAAATCTGTACGGTTTTTGTCAAATATCTCGGAAACGGAAGCTCGTACAGCAAATTTACCTTTGGGGAATGCTAACTGTAGAATTTGATGAGGAGTAGAATGAGCCCATCTGCGAGGCTCTATGACTTTCGATTCAAAATGTAGCCGTTTGAACCACATAATTTTTCATATCTGTACGGTTTTTGTCCGATTTCAAGGACATTTGACACATCATTTTTCAAATCTGTACGGTTTTTGTCAAATATCTCGGAAACGGAAGCTCGTACAGCAAATTTACCTTTGGGGAATGCTAACTGTAGAATTTGATGAGGAGTAGAATGAGCCCATCTGCGAGGCTCTACGACTTTCGATTCAAAATGTAGCCGTTTGAACCACATAATTTTTCATATCTGTACGGTTTTTGTCCGATTTCAAGGACATTTGACACATCAATTTTTCATATCTGTACGGTTTTTGTCAAATATCTCGGAAACGGAAGCTCGTACAGCAAATTTACCTTCGGGAATGCTAACTGTAGAATTTGATGAGGAATCGAATGAGCCCATCTGCGAGGCTCTACGACTTTCGATTCAAAATGTAGCCGATTGAACAACATAATTTTTCATATCTGTACGGTTTTTGTCCGATTTCAAGGACATTTGACACATCATTTTTCAAATCTGTACGGTTTTTGTCAAATATCTTGGAAACGGAAGCTCGTACAGCAAATTTACCTTTGGGGAATGCTAACTGTAGAATTTGATGAGGAATCGAATGAGCCCATCTGCGAGGCTCTACGACTTTCGATTCAAAATGTAGCCGATTGAACCACATAATTTTTCATATCTGTACGGTTTTTGTCCGATTTCAAGGACATTTGACACATCATTTTTCAAATCTGTACGGTTTTTGTCAAATATCTCGGAAACGGAAGCTCGTACAGCAAATTTACCTTTGGGGAATGCTAACTGTAGAATTTGATGAGGAGTAGAATGAGCCCATCTGCGAGGCTCTACGACTTTCGATTCAAAACTTATAGCCGTTTGAACCACATAATTTTTCATATCTGTACGGTTTTTGTCAAATATCTCGGAAACGGAAGCTCGTACAGCAAATTTACCTTCGGGGAATGCTAACTGTAGAATTTGATGAGGAATCGAATGAGCCCATCTGCGAGGCTCTACGACTTTCGATTCAAAATGTAGCCGATTGAACCACATAATTTTTCATATCTGTACGGTTTTTGTCCGATTTCAAGGACATTTGACACATCATTTTTCAAATCTGTACGGTTTTTGTCAAATATCTCGGAAACGGAAGCTCGTACAGCAAATTTACCTTTGGGGAATGCTAACTGTAGAATTTGATGAGGAATCGAATGAGCCCATCTGCGAGGCTCTACGACTTTCGATTCAAAATGTAGCCGATTGAACCACATCATTTTTCATATCTGTACGGTTTTTGTCCGATTTCAAGGACATTTGACACATCATTTTTCAAATCTGTACGGTTTTTGTCAAATATCTCGGAAACGGAAGCTCGTACAGCAAATTTACCTTTGGGGAATGCTAACTGTAGAATTTGATGAGGAGTAGAATGAGCCCATCTGCGAGGCTCTATGACTTTCGATTCAAAATGTAGCCGTTTGAACCACATAATTTTTCATATCTGTACGGTTTTTGTCCGATTTCAAGGACATTTGACACATCATTTTTCAAATCTGTACGGTTTTTGTCAAATATCTCGGAAACGGAAGCTCGTACAGCAAATTTACCTTTGGGGAATGCTAACTGTAGAATTTGATGAGGAGTAGAATGAGCCCATCTGCGAGGCTCTACGACTTTCGATTCAAAATGTAGCCGTTTGAACCACATAATTTTTCATATCTGTACGGTTTTTGTCCGATTTCAAGGACATTTGACACATCAATTTTTCATATCTGTACGGTTTTTGTCAAATATCTCGGAAACGGAAGCTCGTACAGCAAATTTACCTTCGGGAATGCTAACTGTAGAATTTGATGAGGAATCGAATGAGCCCATCTGCGAGGCTCTACGACTTTCGATTCAAAATGTAGCCGATTGAACAACATAATTTTTCATATCTGTACGGTTTTTGTCCGATTTCAAGGACATTTGACACATCATTTTTCAAATCTGTACGGTTTTTGTCAAATATCTTGGAAACGGAAGCTCGTACAGCAAATTTACCTTTGGGGAATGCTAACTGTAGAATTTGATGAGGAATCGAATGAGCCCATCTGCGAGGCTCTACGACTTTCGATTCAAAATGTAGCCGATTGAACCACATAATTTTTCATATCTGTACGGTTTTTGTCCGATTTCAAGGACATTTGACACATCATTTTTCAAATCTGTACGGTTTTTGTCAAATATCTCGGAAACGGAAGCTCGTACAGCAAATTTACCTTTGGGGAATGCTAACTGTAGAATTTGATGAGGAGTAGAATGAGCCCATCTGCGAGGCTCTACGACTTTCGATTCAAAACTTATAGCCGTTTGAACCACATAATTTTTCATATCTGTACGGTTTTTGTCAAATATCTCGGAAACGGAAGCTCGTACAGCAAATTTACCTTCGGGGAATGCTAACTGTAGAATTTGATGAGGAATCGAATGAGCCCATCTGCGAGGCTCTACGACTTTCGATTCAAAATGTAGCCGATTGAACCACATAATTTTTCATATCTGTACGGTTTTTGTCCGATTTCAAGGACATTTGACACATCATTTTTCAAATCTGTACGGTTTTTGTCAAATATCTCGGAAACGGAAGCTCGTACAGCAAATTTACCTTTGGGGAATGCTAACTGTAGAATTTGATGAGGAGTAGAATGAGCCCATCTGCGAGGCTCTACGACTTTCGATTCAAAACTTATAGCCGTTTGAACCACATAATTTTTCATATCTGTACGGTTTTTGTCAAATATATCGGAAACGGAAGCTCGTACAGCAAATTTACCTTCGTGGAATGCTAACTGTAGAATTTGATGAGGAATCGAATGAGCCCATCTGCGAGGCTCTACGACTTTCGATTCAAAATGTAGCCGATTGAACCACATCATTTTTCATATCTGTACGGATTTTGTCCGATTTCAAGGACATTTGACACATCATTTTTCAAATCTGTACGGTTTTTGTCAAATATCTCGGAAACGGAAGCTCGTACAGCAAATTTACCTTTGGGGAATGCTAACTGTAGAATTTGATGAGGAGTAGAATGAGCCCATCTGCGAGGCTCTACGACTTTCGATTCAAAACTTATAGCCGTTTGAACCACATAATTTTTCATATCTGTACGGTTTTTGTCAAATATCTCGGAAACGGAAGCTCGTACAGCAAATTTACCTTCGGGGAATGCTAACTGTAGAATTTGATGAGGAATCGAATGAGCCCATCTGCGAGGCTCTACGACTTTCGATTCAAAATGTAGCCGATTGAACCACATCATTTTTCATATCTGTACGGTTTTTGTCCGATTTCAAGGACATTTGACACATCATTTTTCAAATCTGTACGGTTTTTGTCAAATATCTCGGAAACGGAAGCTCGTACAGCAAATTTACCTTTGGGGAATGCTAACTGTAGAATTTGATGAGGAATCGAATGAGCCCATCTGCGAGGCTCTACGACTTTCGATTCAAAATGTAGCCGATTGAACCACATAATTTTTCATATCTGTACGGTTTTTGTCCGATTTCAAGGACATTTGACACATCATTTTTCAAATCTGTACGGTTTTTGTCAAATATCTTGGAAACGGAAGCTCGTACAGCAAATTTACCTTTGGGGAATGCTAACTGTAGAATTTGATGAGGAATCGAATGAGCCCATCTGCGAGGCTCTACGACTTTCGATTCAAAATGTAGCCGATTGAACCACATAATTTTTCATATCTGTACGGTTTTTGTCCGATTTCAAGGACATTTGACACATCATTTTTCAAATCTGTACGGTTTTTGTCAAATATCTCGGAAACGGAAGCTCGTACAGCAAATTTACCTGCACATGGGAATGCTAACTGTAGAATTTGATGAGGAGTAGAATGAGCCCATCTGCGAGGCTCTACGACTTTCGATTCAAAACTTATAGCCGTTTGAACCACATAATTTTTCATATCTGTACGGTTTTTGTCAAATATCTCGGAAACGGAAGCTCGTACAGCAAATTTACCTTCGGGGAATGCTAACTGTAGAATTTGATGAGGAATCGAATGAGCCCATCTGCGAGGCTCTACGACTTTCGATTCAAAATGTAGCCGATTGAACCACATAATTTTTCATATCTGTACGGTTTTTGTCCGATTTCAAGGACATTTGACACATCATTTTTCAAATCTGTACGGTTTTTGTCAAATATCTCGGAAACGGAAGCTCGTACAGCAAATTTACCTTCGGGGAATGCTAACTGTAGAATTTGATGAGGAATCGAATGAGCCCATCTGCGAGGCTCTACGACTTTCGATTCAAAATGTAGCCGATTGAACCACATAATTTTTCATATCTGTACGGTTTTTGTCCGATTTCAAGGACATTTGACACATCATTTTTCAAATCTGTACGGTTTTTGTCAAATATCTCGGAAACGGAAGCTCGTACAGCAAATTTACCTTTGGGGAATGCTAACTGTAGAATTTGATGAGGAGTAGAATGAGCCCATCTGCGAGGCTCTACGACTTTCGATTCAAAACTTATAGCCGTTTGAACCACATAATTTTTCATATCTGTACGGTTTTTGTCAAATATCTCGCAAACGGAAGCTCGTACAGCAAATTTACCTTCGGGGAATGCTAACTGTAGAATTTGATGAGGAATCGAATGAGCCCATCTGCGAGGCTCTACGACTTTCGATTCAAAATGTAGCCGATTGAACCACATCATTTTTCATATCTGTACGGATTTTGTCCGATTTCAAGGACATTTGACACATCATTTTTCAAATCTGTACGGTTTTTGTCAAATATCTCGGAAAAGGAAGCTCGTACAGCAAATTTACCTTTGGGGAATGCTAACTGTAGAATTTGATGAGGAGTAGAATGAGCCCATCTGCGAGGCTCTACGACTTTCGATTCAAAACTTATAGCCGTTTGAACCACATAATTTTTCATATCTGTACGGTTTTTGTCCGATTTCAAGGACATTTGACACATCATTTTTCAAATCTGTACAGTTTTTGTCAAATATCTCGGAAACGGAAGCTCGTACAGCAAATTTACCTTCGGGGAATGCTAACTGTAGAATTTGATGAGGAATCGAATGAGCCCATCTGCGAGGCTCTACGACTTTCGATTCAAAATGTAGCCGATTGAACCACATCATTTTTCATATCTGTACGGTTTTTGTCCGATTTCAAGGACATTTGACACATCATTTTTCAAATCTGTACGGTTTTTGTCAAATATCTCGGAAACGGAAGCTCGTACAGCAAATTTACCTTTGGGGAATGCTAACTGTAGAATTTGATGAGGAATCGAATGAGCCCATCTGCGAGGCTCTACGACTTTCGATTCAAAATGTAGCCGATTGAACCACATAATTTTTCATATCTGTACGGATTTTGTCCGATTTCAAGGACATTTGACACATCATTTTTCAAATCTGTACGGTTTTTGTCAAATATCTCGGAAACGGAAGCTCGTACAGCAAATTTACCTTTGGGGAATGCTAACTGTAGAATTTGATGAGGAGTAGAATGAGCCCATCTGCGAGGCTCTACGACTTTCGATTAAAAACTTATAGCCGTTTGAACCACATAATTTTTCATATCTGTACGGTTTTTGTCCGATTTCAAGGACATTTGACACATCATTTTTCAAATCTGTACAGTTTTTGTCAAATATCTCGGAAACGGAAGCTCGTACAGCAAATTTACCTTTGGGGAATGCTAACTGTAGAATTTGATGAGGAGTAGAATGAGCCCATCTGCGAGGCTCTACGACTTTCGATTCAAAACTTATAGCCGTTTGAACCACATAATTTTTCATATCTGTACGTTTTTTGTCAAATATCTCGGAAACGGAAGCTCGTACAGCAAATTTACCTTCGGGGAATGCTAACTGTAGAATTTGATGAGGAATCGAATGAGCCCATCTGCGAGGCTCTACGACTTTCGATTCAAAATCTAGCCGATTGAACCACATAATTTTTCATATCTGTACGGTTTTTGTCCGATTTCAAGGACATTTGACACATCATTTTTCAAATCTGTACGGTTTTTGTCAAATATCTCGGAAACGGAAGCTCGTACAGCAAATTTACCTTTGGGGAATGCTAACTGTAGAATTTGATGAGGAGTGAATGAGCCCATCTGCGAGGCTCTACGACTTTCGATTCAAAATGTAGCCGATTGAACCACATAATTTTTCATATCTGTACGGTTTTTGTCCGATTTCAAGGACATTTGACACATCATTTTTCAAATCTGTACGGTTTTTGTCAAATATCTCGGAAACGGAAGCTCGTACAGCAAATTTACCTGCACAGGGGAATGCTAACTGTAGAATTTGATGAGGAGTAGAATGAGCCCATCTGCGAGGCTCTACGACTTTCGATTCAAAACTTATAGCCGTTTGAACCACATAATTTTTCATATCTGTACGTTTTTTGTCAAATATCTCGGAAACGGAAGCTCGTACAGCAAATTTACCTTCGGGGAATGCTAACTGTAGAATTTGATGAGGAATCGAATGAGCCCATCTGCGAGGCTCTACGACTTTCGATTCAAAATCTAGCCGATTGAACCACATAATTTTTCATATCTGTACGGTTTTTGTCCGATTTCAAGGACATTTGACACATCATTTTTCAAATCTGTACGGTTTTTGTCAAATATCTCGGAAACGGAAGCTCGTACAGCAAATTTACCTTT
Source organism: Borostomias antarcticus (assembly GCF_949987555.1). Classification (NCBI taxonomy): domain Eukaryota; kingdom Metazoa; phylum Chordata; class Actinopteri; order Stomiiformes; family Stomiidae; genus Borostomias; species Borostomias antarcticus. The sequence goes on from NW_028176001.1 coordinate 305,552, forward strand.
GGGGAATGCTAACTGTAGAATTTGATGAGGAGTGAATGAGCCCATCTGCGAGGCTCTACGACTTTCGATTCAAAATGTAGCCGATTGAACCACATAATTTTTCATATCTGTACGGTTTTTGTCCGATTTCAAGGACATTTGACACATCATTTTTCAAATCTGTACGGTTTTTGTCAAATATCTCGGAAACGGAAGCTCGTACAGCAAATTTACCTGCACAGGGGAATGCTAACTGTAGAATTTGATGAGGAGTAGAATGAGCCCATCTGCGAGGCTCTACGACTTTCGATTCAAAACTTCTAGCCGTTTGAACCACATAATTTTTCATATCTGTACGTTTTTTGTCAAATATCTCGGAAACGGAAGCTCGTACAGCAAATTTACCTGCATATGGGAATGCTAACTGTAGAATTTGATGAGGAGTAGAATGAGCCCATCTGCGAGGCTCTACGACTTTCGATTCAAAAGTTATAGCCGTTTGAACCACATAATTTTTCATATCTGTACAGTTTTTGTCAAATATCTCGGAAACGGAAGCTCGTACAGCAAATTTACCTTTGGGGAATGCTAACTGTAGAATTTGATGAGGAATCGAATGAGCCCATCTGCGAGGCTCTACGACTTTCGATTCAAAATGTAGCCGATTGAACCACATAATTTTTCATATCTGTACGGTTTTTGTCCGATTTCAAGGACATTTGACACATCATTTTTCAAATCTGTACGGTTTTTGTCAAATATCTCGGAAACGGAAGCTCGTACAGCAAATTTACCTTTGGGGAATGCTAACTGTAGAATTTGATGAGGAATCGAATGAGCCCATCTGCGAGGCTCTACGACTTTCGATTCAAAATGTAGCCGATTGAACCACATAATTTTTCATATCTGTACGGTTTTTGTCCGATTTCAAGGACATTTGACACATCATTTTTCAAATCTGTACGGTTTTTGTCAAATATCTCGGAAACGGAAGCTCGTACAGCAAATTTACCTTTGGGGAATGCTAACTGTAGAATTTGATGAGGAGTAGAATGAGCCCATCTGCGAGGCTCTACGACTTTCGATTCAAAACTTCTAGCCGTTTGAACCACATAATTTTTCATATCTGTACGTTTTTTGTCAAATATCTCGGAAACGGAAGCTCGTACAGCAAATTTACCTGCATATGGGAATGCTAACTGTAGAATTTGATGAGGAGTAGAATGAGCCCATCTGCGAGGCTCTACGACTTTCGATTCAAAAGTTATAGCCGTTTGAACCACATAATTTTTCATATCTGTACAGTTTTTGTCAAATATCTCGGAAACGGAAGCTCGTACAGCAAATTTACCTTTGGGGAATGCTAACTGTAGAATTTGATGAGGAATCGAATGAGCCCATCTGCGAGGCTCTACGACTTTCGATTCAAAATGTAGCCGATTGAACCACATAATTTTTCATATCTGTACGGTTTTTGTCCGATTTCAAGGACATTTGACACATCATTTTTCAAATCTGTACGGTTTTTGTCAAATATCTCGGAAACGGAAGCTCGTACAGCAAATTTACCTTTGGGGAATGCTAACTGTAGAATTTGATGAGGAATCGAATGAGCCCATCTGCGAGGCTCTACGACTTTCGATTCAAAATGTAGCCGATTGAACCACATAATTTTTCATATCTGTACGGTTTTTGTCCGATTTCAAGGACATTTGACACATCATTTTTCAAATCTGTACGGTTTTTGTCAAATATCTCGGAAACGGAAGCTCGTACAGCAAATTTACCTTTGGGGAATGCTAACTGTAGAATTTGATGAGGAGTAGAATGAGCCCATCTGCGAGGCTCTACGACTTTCGATTCAAAACTTATAGCCGTTTGAACCACATAATTTTTCATATCTGTACGGTTTTTGTCAAATATCTCGGAAACGGAAGCTCGTACAGCAAATTTACCTTCGGGGAATGCTAACTGTAGAATTTGATGAGGAATCGAATGAGCCCATCTGCGAGGCTCTACGACTTTCGATTCAAAATGTAGCCGATTGAACCACATAATTTTTCATATCTGTACGGTTTTTGTCCGATTTCAAGGACATTTGACACATCATTTTTCAAATCTGTACGGTTTTTGTCAAATATCTCGGAAACGGAAGCTCGTACAGCAAATTTACCTTTGGGGAATGCTAACTGTAGAATTTGATGAGGAATCGAATGAGCCCATCTGCGAGGCTCTACGACTTTCGATTCAAAATGTAGCCGATTGAACCACATAATTTTTCATATCTGTACGGTTTTTGTCCGATTTCAAGGACATTTGACACATCATTTTTCAAATCTGTACGGTTTTTGTCAAATATCTCGGAAACGGAAGCTCGTACAGCAAATTTACCTTTGGGGAATGCTAACTGTAGAATTTGATGAGGAGTAGAATGAGCCCATCTGCGAGGCTCTACGACTTTCGATTCGAAACTTATAGCCGTTTGAACCACATAATTTTTCATATCTGTACGGTTTTTGTCAAATATCTCGGAAACGGAAGCTCGTACAGCAAATTTACCTTTGGGGAATGCTAACTGTAGAATTTGATGAGGAATCGAATGAGCCCATCTGCGAGGCTCTACGACTTTCGATTCAAAATGTAGCCGATTGAACTACATAATTTTTCATATCTGTACGGTTTTTGTCCGATTTCAAGGACATTTGACACATCATTTTTCAAATCTGTACGGTTTTTGTCAAATATCTCGGAAACGGAAGCTCGTACAGCAAATTTACCTTTGGGGAATGCTAACTGTAGAATTTGATGAGGAATCGAATGAGCCCATCTGCGAGGCTCTACGACTTTCGATTCAAAAGTTATAGCCGTTTGAACCACATAATTTTTCATATCTGTACGGTTTTTGTCAAATATCTCGGAAACGGAAGCTCGTACAGCAAATTTACCTTCGGGGAATGCTAACTGTAGAATTTGATGAGGAATCGAATGAGCCCATCTGCGAGGCTCTACGACTTTCGATTCAAAATGTAGCCGATTGAACCACATAATTTTTCATATCTGTACGGTTTTTGTCCGATTTCAAGGACATTTGACACATCATTTTTCAAATCTGTACGGTTTTTGTCAAATATCTCGGAAACGGAAGCTCGTACAGCAAATTTACCTTTGGGGAATGCTAACTGTAGAATTTGATGAGGAATCGAATGAGCCCATCTGCGAGGCTCTACGACTTTCGATTCAAAATGTAGCCGATTGAACCACATAATTTTTCATATCTGTACGGTTTTTGTCCGATTTCAAGGACATTTGACACATCATTTTTCAAATCTGTACGGTTTTTGTCAAATATCTCGGAAACGGAAGCTCGTACAGCAAATTTACCTTTGGGGAATGCTAACTGTAGAATTTGATGAGGAGTAGAATGAGCCCATCTGCGAGGCTCTACGACTTTCGATTCAAAACTTATAGCCGTTTGAACCACATAATTTTTCATATCTGTACGGTTTTTGTCAAATATATCGGAAACGGAAGCTCGTACAGCAAATTTACCTTCGTGGAATGCTAACTGTAGAATTTGATGAGGAATCGAATGAGCCCATCTGCGAGGCTCTACGACTTTCGATTCAAAATGTAGCCGATTGAACCACATAATTTTTCATATCTGTACGGATTTTGTCCGATTTCAAGGACATTTGACACATCATTTTTCAAATCTGTACGGTTTTTGTCAAATATCTCGGAAACGGAAGCTCGTACAGCAAATTTACCTTTGGGGAATGCTAACTGTAGAATTTGATGAGGAGTAGAATGAGCCCATCTGCGAGGCTCTACGACTTTCGATTCAAAACTTATAGCCGTTTGAACCACATAATTTTTCATATCTGTACGGTTTTTGTCAAATATCTCGGAAACGGAAGCTCGTACAGCAAATTTACCTTCGGGGAATGCTAACTGTAGAATTTGATGAGGAATCGAATGAGCCCATCTGCGAGGCTCTACGACTTTCGATTCAAAATGTAGCCGATTGAACCACATCATTTTTCATATCTGTACGGTTTTTGTCCGATTTCAAGGACATTTGACACATCATTTTTCAAATCTGTACGGTTTTTGTCAAATATCTCGGAAACGGAAGCTCGTACAGCAAATTTACCTTTGGGGAATGCTAACTGTAGAATTTGATGAGGAATCGAATGAGCCCATCTGCGAGGCTCTACGACTTTCGATTCAAAATGTAGCCGATTGAACCACATAATTTTTCATATCTGTACGGTTTTTGTCCGATTTCAAGGACATTTGACACATCATTTTTCAAATCTGTACGGTTTTTGTCAAATATCTTGGAAACGGAAGCTCGTACAGCAAATTTACCTTTGGGGAATGCTAACTGTAGAATTTGATGAGGAATCGAATGAGCCCATCTGCGAGGCTCTACGACTTTCGATTCAAAATGTAGCCGATTGAACCACATAATTTTTCATATCTGTACGGTTTTTGTCCGATTTCAAGGACATTTGACACATCATTTTTCAAATCTGTACGGTTTTTGTCAAATATCTCGGAAACGGAAGCTCGTACAGCAAATTTACCTTTGGGGAATGCTAACTGTAGAATTTGATGAGGAGTAGAATGAGCCCATCTGCGAGGCTCTACGACTTTCGATTCAAAACTTATAGCCGTTTGAACCACATAATTTTTCATATCTGTACGGTTTTTGTCAAATATCTCGGAAACGGAAGCTCGTACAGCAAATTTACCTTCGGGGAATGCTAACTGTAGAATTTGATGAGGAATCGAATGAGCCCATCTGCGAGGCTCTACGACTTTCGATTCAAAATGTAGCCGATTGAACCACATAATTTTTCATATCTGTACGGTTTTTGTCCGATTTCAAGGACATTTGACACATCATTTTTCAAATCTGTACGGTTTTTGTCAAATATCTCGGAAACGGAAGCTCGTACAGCAAATTTACCTTCGGGGAATGCTAACTGTAGAATTTGATGAGGAATCGAATGAGCCCATCTGCGAGGCTCTACGACTTTCGATTCAAAATGTAGCCGATTGAACCACATAATTTTTCATATCTGTACGGTTTTTGTCCGATTTCAAGGACATTTGACACATCATTTTTCAAATCTGTACGGTTTTTGTCAAATATCTCGGAAACGGAAGCTCGTACAGCAAATTTACCTTTGGGGAATGCTAACTGTAGAATTTGATGAGGAGTAGAATGAGCCCATCTGCGAGGCTCTACGACTTTCGATTCAAAACTTATAGCCGTTTGAACCACATAATTTTTCATATCTGTACGGTTTTTGTCAAATATCTCGGAAACGGAAGCTCGTACAGCAAATTTACCTTCGGGGAATGCTAACTGTAGAATTTGATGAGGAATCGAATGAGCCCATCTGCGAGGCTCTACGACTTTCGATTCAAAATGTAGCCGATTGAACCACATAATTTTTCATATCTGTACGGATTTTGTCCGATTTCAAGGACATTTGACACATCATTTTTCAAATCTGTACGGTTTTTGTCAAATATCTCGGAAACGGAAGCTCGTACAGCAAATTTACCTTTGGGGAATGCTAACTGTAGAATTTGATGAGGAGTAGAATGAGCCCATCTGCGAGGCTCTACGACTTTCGATTCAAAACTTATAGCCGTTTGAACCACATAATTTTTCATATCTGTACGGTTTTTGTCAAATATCTCGCAAACGGAAGCTCGTACAGCAAATTTACCTTCGGGGAATGCTAACTGTAGAATTTGATGAGGAATCGAATGAGCCCATCTGCGAGGCTCTACGACTTTCGATTCAAAATGTAGCCGATTGAACCACATCATTTTTCATATCTGTACGGATTTTGTCCGATTTCAAGGACATTTGACACATCATTTTTCAAATCTGTACGGTTTTTGTCAAATATCTCGGAAACGGAAGCTCGTACAGCAAATTTACCTTTGGGGAATGCTAACTGTAGAATTTGATGAGGAATCGAATGAGCCCATCTGCGAGGCTCTACGACTTTCGATTCAAAATGTAGCCGATTGAACCACATAATTTTTCATATCTGTATGGTTTTTGTCCGATTTCAAGGACATTTGACACATCATTTTTCAAATCTGTACGGTTTTTGTCAAATATCTCGGAAACGGAAGCTCGTACAGCAAATTTACCTGCACATGGGAATGCTAACTGTAGAATTTGATGAGGAGTAGAATGAGCCCATCTGCGAGGCTCTACGACTTTCGATTCAAAACTTATAGCCGTTTGAACCACATAATTTTTCATATCTGTACGGTTTTTGTCAAATATCTCGGAAACGGAAGCTCGTACAGCAAATTTACCTTCGGGGAATGCTAACTGTAGAATTTGATGAGGAATCGAATGAGCCCATCTGCGAGGCTCTACGACTTTCGATTCAAAATGTAGCCGATTGAACCACATAATTTTTCATATCTGTACGGATTTTGTCCGATTTCAAGGACATTTGACACATCATTTTTCAAATCTGTACGGTTTTTGTCAAATATCTCGGAAAAGGAAGCTCGTACAGCAAATTTACCTTTGGGGAATGCTAACTGTAGAATTTGATGAGGAGTAGAATGAGCCCATCTGCGAGGCTCTACGACTTTCGATTCAAAACTTATAGCCGTTTGAACCACATAATTTTTCATATCTGTACGGTTTTTGTCCGATTTCAAGGACATTTGACACATCATTTTTCAAATCTGTACAGTTTTTGTCAAATATCTCGGAAACGGAAGCTCGTACATTAAATTTACCTTCGGGGAATGCTAACTGTAGAATTTGATGAGGAATCGAATGAGCCCATCTGCGAGGCTCTACGACTTTCGATTCAAAATGTAGCCGATTGAACCACATCATTTTTCATATCTGTACGGTTTTTGTCCGATTTCAAGGACATTTGACACATCATTTTTCAAATCTGTACGGTTTTTGTCAAATATCTCGGAAACGGAAGCTCGTACAGCAAATTTACCTTTGGGGAATGCTAACTGTAGAATTTGATGAGGAATCGAATGAGCCCATCTGCGAGGCTCTACGACTTTCGATTCAAAATGTAGCCGATTGAACCACATAATTTTTCATATCTGTACGGATTTTGTCCGATTTCAAGGACATTTGACACATCATTTTTCAAATCTGTACGGTTTTTGTCAAATATCTCGGAAACGGAAGCTCGTACAGCAAATTTACCTTTGGGGAATGCTAACTGTAGAATTTGATGAGGAGTAGAATGAGCCCATCTGCGAGGCTCTACGACTTTCGATTAAAAACTTATAGCCGTTTGAACCACATAATTTTTCATATCTGTACGGTTTTTGTCCGATTTCAAGGACATTTGACACATCATTTTTCAAATCTGTACAGTTTTTGTCAAATATCTCGGAAACGGAAGCTCGTACAGCAAATTTACCTTTGGGGAATGCTAACTGTAGAATTTGATGAGGAGTAGAATGAGCCCATCTGCGAGGCTCTACGACTTTCGATTCAAAACTTATAGCCGTTTGAACCACATAATTTTTCATATCTGTACGTTTTTTGTCAAATATCTCGGAAACGGAAGCTCGTACAGCAAATTTACCTTCGGGGAATGCTAACTGTAGAATTTGATGAGGAATCGAATGAGCCCATCTGCGAGGCTCTACGACTTTCGATTCAAAATCTAGCCGATTGAACCACATAATTTTTCATATCTGTACGGTTTTTGTCCGATTTCAAGGACATTTGACACATCATTTTTCAAATCTGTACGGTTTTTGTCAAATATCTCGGAAACGGAAGCTCGTACAGCAAATTTACCTTTGGGGAATGCTAACTGTAGAATTTGATGAGGAGTGAATGAGCCCATCTGCGAGGCTCTACGACTTTCGATTCAAAATGTAGCCGATTGAACCACATAATTTTTCATATCTGTACGGTTTTTGTCCGATTTCAAGGACATTTGACACATCATTTTTCAAATCTGTACGGTTTTTGTCAAATATCTCGGAAACGGAAGCTCGTACAGCAAATTTACCTGCACAGGGGAATGCTAACTGTAGAATTTGATGAGGAGTAGAATGAGCCCATCTGCGAGGCTCTACGACTTTCGATTCAAAACTTCTAGCCGTTTGAACCACATAATTTTTCATATCTGTACGTTTTTTGTCAAATATCTCGGAAACGGAAGCTCGTACAGCAAATTTACCTGCATATGGGAATGCTAACTGTAGAATTTGATGAGGAGTAGAATGAGCCCATCTGCGAGGCTCTACGACTTTCGATTCAAAAGTTATAGCCGTTTGAACCACATAATTTTTCATATCTGTACAGTTTTTGTCAAATATCTCGGAAACGGAAGCTCGTACAGCAAATTTACCTTTGGGGAATGCTAACTGTAGAATTTGATGAGGAATCGAATGAGCCCATCTGCGAGGCTCTACGACTTTCGATTCAAAATGTAGCCGATTGAACCACATAATTTTTCATATCTGTACGGTTTTTGTCCGATTTCAAGGACATTTGACACATCATTTTTCAAATCTGTACGGTTTTTGTCAAATATCTCGGAAACGGAAGCTCGTACAGCAAATTTACCTTTGGGGAATGCTAACTGTAGAATTTGATGAGGAATCGAATGAGCCCATCTGCGAGGCTCTACGACTTTCGATTCAAAATGTAGCCGATTGAACCACATAATTTTTCATATCTGTACGGTTTTTGTCCGATTTCAAGGACATTTGACACATCATTTTTCAAATCTGTACGGTTTTTGTCAAATATCTTGGAAACGGAAGCTCGTACAGCAAATTTACCTTTGGGGAATGCTAACTGTAGAATTTGATGAGGAGTAGAATGAGCCCATCTGCGAGGCTCTACGACTTTCGATTCAAAACTTCTAGCCGTTTGAACCACATAATTTTTCATATCTGTACGTTTTTTGTCAAATATCTCGGAAACGGAAGCTCGTACAGCAAATTTACCTGCATATGGGAATGCTAACTGTAGAATTTGATGAGGAGTAGAATGAGCCCATCTGCGAGGCTCTACGACTTTCGATTCAAAAGTTATAGCCGTTTGAACCACATAATTTTTCATATCTGTACAGTTTTTGTCAAATATCTCGGAAACGGAAGCTCGTACAGCAAATTTACCTTTGGGGAATGCTAACTGTAGAATTTGATGAGGAATCGAATGAGCCCATCTGCGAGGCTCTACGACTTTCGATTCAAAATGTAGCCGATTGAACCACATAATTTTTCATATCTGTACGGTTTTTGTCCGATTTCAAGGACATTTGACACATCATTTTTCAAATCTGTACGGTTTTTGTCAAATATCTCGGAAACGGAAGCTCGTACAGCAAATTTACCTTTGGGGAATGCTAACTGTAGAATTTGATGAGGAATCGAATGAGCCCATCTGCGAGGCTCTACGACTTTCGATTCAAAATGTAGCCGATTGAACCACATAATTTTTCATATCTGTACGGTTTTTGTCCGATTTCAAGGACATTTGACACATCATTTTTCAAATCTGTACGGTTTTTGTCAAATATCTCGGAAACGGAAGCTCGTACAGCAAATTTACCTTTGGGGAATGCTAACTGTAGAATTTGATGAGGAGTAGAATGAGCCCATCTGCGAGGCTCTACGACTTTCGATTCAAAACTTATAGCCGTTTGAACCACATAATTTTTCATATCTGTACGGTTTTTGTCAAATATCTCGGAAACGGAAGCTCGTACAGCAAATTTACCTTCGGGGAATGCTAACTGTAGAATTTGATGAGGAATCGAATGAGCCCATCTGCGAGGCTCTACGACTTTCGATTCAAAATGTAGCCGATTGAACCACATAATTTTTCATATCTGTACGGTTTTTGTCCGATTTCAAGGACATTTGACACATCATTTTTCAAATCTGTACGGTTTTTGTCAAATATCTCGGAAACGGAAGCTCGTACAGCAAATTTACCTTTGGGGAATGCTAACTGTAGAATTTGATGAGGAATCGAATGAGCCCATCTGCGAGGCTCTACGACTTTCGATTCAAAATGTAGCCGATTGAACCACATAATTTTTCATATCTGTACGGTTTTTGTCCGATTTCAAGGACATTTGACACATCATTTTTCAAATCTGTACGGTTTTTGTCAAATATCTCGGAAACGGAAGCTCGTACAGCAAATTTACCTTTGGGGAATGCTAACTGTAGAATTTGATGAGGAGTAGAATGAGCCCATCTGCGAGGCTCTACGACTTTCGATTCGAAACTTATAGCCGTTTGAACCACATAATTTTTCATATCTGTACGGTTTTTGTCAAATATCTCGGAAACGGAAGCTCGTACAGCAAATTTACCTTTGGGGAATGCTAACTGTAGAATTTGATGAGGAATCGAATGAGCCCATCTGCGAGGCTCTACGACTTTCGATTCAAAATGTAGCCGATTGAACTACATAATTTTTCATATCTGTACGGTTTTTGTCCGATTTCAAGGACATTTGACACATCATTTTTCAAATCTGTACGGTTTTTGTCAAATATCTCGGAAACGGAAGCTCGTACAGCAAATTTACCTTTGGGGAATGCTAACTGTAGAATTTGATGAGGAATCGAATGAGCCCATCTGCGAGGCTCTACGACTTTCGATTCAAAAGTTATAGCCGTTTGAACCACATAATTTTTCATATCTGTACGGTTTTTGTCAAATATCTCGGAAACGGAAGCTCGTACAGCAAATTTACCTTCGGGGAATGCTAACTGTAGAATTTGATGAGGAATCGAATGAGCCCATCTGCGAGGCTCTACGACTTTCGATTCAAAATGTAGCCGATTGAACCACATAATTTTTCATATCTGTACGGTTTTTGTCCGATTTCAAGGACATTTGACACATCATTTTTCAAATCTGTACGGTTTTTGTCAAATATCTCGGAAACGGAAGCTCGTACAGCAAATTTACCTTTGGGGAATGCTAACTGTAGAATTTGATGAGGAATCGAATGAGCCCATCTGCGAGGCTCTACGACTTTCGATTCAAAATGTAGCCGATTGAACCACATAATTTTTCATATCTGTACGGTTTTTGTCCGATTTCAAGGACATTTGACACATCATTTTTCAAATCTGTACGGTTTTTGTCAAATATCTCGGAAACGGAAGCTCGTACAGCAAATTTACCTTTGGGGAATGCTAACTGTAGAATTTGATGAGGAGTAGAATGAGCCCATCTGCGAGGCTCTACGACTTTCGATTCGAAACTTATAGCCGTTTGAACCACATAATTTTTCATATCTGTACGGTTTTTGTCAAATATCTCGGAAACGGAAGCTCGTACAGCAAATTTACCTTCGGGGAATGCTAACTGTAGAATTTGATGAGGAATCGAATGAGCCCATCTGCGAGGCTCTACGACTTTCGATTCAAAAGTTATAGCCGTTTGAACCACATAACTTTTCATATCTGTACGGTTTTTGTCAAATATCTCGGAAACGGAAGCTCGTACAGCAAATTTACCTTCGGGGAATGCTAACTGTAGAATTTGATGAGGAATCGAATGAGCCCATCTGCGAGGCTCTACGACTTTCGATTCAAAATGTAGCCGATTGAACCACATAATTTTTCATATCTGTACGGTTTTTGTCAAATATCTCGGAAACGGAAGCTCGTACAGCAAATTTACCTTCGGGGAATGCTAACTGTAGAATTTGATGAGGAATCGAATGAGCCCATCTGCGAGGCTCTACGACTTTCGATTCAAAATGTAGCCGATTGAACCACATAATTTTTCATATCTGTACGGTTTTTGTCCGATTTCAAGGACATTTGACACATCATTTTTCAAATCTGTACGGTTTTTGTCAAATATCTCGGAAACGGAAGCTCGTACAGCAAATTTACCTTTGGGGAATGCTAACTGTAGAATTTGATGAGGAATCGAATGAGCCCATCTGCGAGGCTCTACGACTTTCGATTCAAAATGTAGCCGATTGAACCACATAATTTTTCATATCTGTACGGTTTTTGTCCGATTTCAAGGACATTTGACACATCATTTTTCAAATCTGTACGGTTTTTGTCAAATATCTCGGAAACGGAAGCTCGTACAGCAAATTTACCTTTGGGGAATGCTAACTGTAGAATTTGATGAGGAGTAGAATGAGCCCATCTGCGAGGCTCTACGACTTTCGATTCGAAACTTATAGCCGTTTGAACCACATAATTTTTCATATCTGTACGGTTTTTGTCAAATATCTCGGAAACGGAAGCTCGTACAGCAAATTTACCTTCGGGGAATGCTAACTGTAGAATTTGATGAGGAATCGAATGAGCCCATCTGCGAGGCTCTACGACTTTCGATTCAAAATGTAGCCGATTGAACCACATAATTTTTCATATCTGTACGGTTTTTGTCCGATTTCAAGGACATTTGACACATCATTTTTCAAATCTGTACGGTTTTTGTCAAATATCTTGGAAACGGAAGCTCGTACAGCAAATTTACCTTTGGGGAATGCTAACTGTAGAATTTGATGAGGAATCGAATGAGCCCATCTGCGAGGCTCTACGACTTTCGATTCAAAATGTAGCCGATTGAACCACATAATTTTTCATATCTGTACGGTTTTTGTCCGATTTCAAGGACATTTGACACATCATTTTTCAAATCTGTACGGTTTTTGTCAAATATCTCGGAAACGGAAGCTCGTACAGCAAATTTACCTTTGGGGAATGCTAACTGTAGAATTTGATGAGGAGTAGAATGAGCCCATCTGCGAGGCTCTACGACTTTCGATTCAAAACTTATAGCCGTTTGAACCACATAATTTTTCATATCTGTACGGTTTTTGTCAAATATCTCGGAAACGGAAGCTCGTACAGCAAATTTACCTTTGGGGAATGCTAACTGTAGAATTTGATGAGGAATCGAATGAGCCCATCTGCGAGGCTCTACGACTTTCGATTCAAAATGTAGCCGATTGAACCACATAATTTTTCATATCTGTACGGTTTTTGTCCGATTTCAAGGACATTTGACACATCATTTTTCAAATCTGTACGGTTTTTGTCAAATATCTCGGAAACGGAAGCTCGTACAGCAAATTTACCTTTGGGGAATGCTAACTGTAGAATTTGATGAGGAGTAGAATGAGCCCATCTGCGAGGCTCTACGACTTTCGATTCGAAACTTATAGCCGTTTGAACCACATAATTTTTCATATCTGTACGGTTTTTGTCAAATATCTCGGAAACGGAAGCTCGTACAGCAAATTTACCTTTGGGGAATGCTAACTGTAGAATTTGATGAGGAATCGAATGAGCCCATCTGCGAGGCTCTACGACTTTCGATTCAAAATGTAGCCGATTGAACTACATAATTTTTCATATCTGTACGGTTTTTGTCCGATTTCAAGGACATTTGACACATCATTTTTCAAATCTGTACGGTTTTTGTCAAATATCTCGGAAACGGAAGCTCGTACAGCAAATTTACCTTTGGGGAATGCTAACTGTAGAATTTGATGAGGAATCGAATGAGCCCATCTGCGAGGCTCTACGACTTTCGATTCAAAAGTTATAGCCGTTTGAACCACATAATTTTTCATATCTGTACGGTTTTTGTCAAATATCTCGGAAACGGAAGCTCGTACAGCAAATTTACCTTCGGGGAATGCTAACTGTAGAATTTGATGAGGAATCGAATGAGCCCATCTGCGAGGCTCTACGACTTTCGATTCAAAATGTAGCCGATTGAACCACATAATTTTTCATATCTGTACGGTTTTTGTCCGATTTCAAGGACATTTGACACATCATTTTTCAAATCTGTACGGTTTTTGTCAAATATCTCGGAAACGGAAGCTCGTACAGCAAATTTACCTTTGGGGAATGCTAACTGTAGAATTTGATGAGGAATCGAATGAGCCCATCTGCGAGGCTCTACGACTTTCGATTCAAAATGTAGCCGATTGAACCACATAATTTTTCATATCTGTACGGTTTTTGTCCGATTTCAAGGACATTTGACACATCATTTTTCAAATCTGTACGGTTTTTGTCAAATATCTCGGAAACGGAAGCTCGTACAGCAAATTTACCTTTGGGGAATGCTAACTGTAGAATTTGATGAGGAGTAGAATGAGCCCATCTGCGAGGCTCTACGACTTTCGATTCGAAACTTATAGCCGTTTGAACCACATAATTTTTCATATCTGTACGGTTTTTGTCAAATATCTCGGAAACGGAAGCTCGTACAGCAAATTTACCTTCGGGGAATGCTAACTGTAGAATTTGATGAGGAATCGAATGAGCCCATCTGCGAGGCTCTACGACTTTCGATTCAAAAGTTATAGCCGTTTGAACCACATAACTTTTCATATCTGTACGGTTTTTGTCAAATATCTCGGAAACGGAAGCTCGTACAGCAAATTTACCTTCGGGGAATGCTAACTGTAGAATTTGATGAGGAATCGAATGAGCCCATCTGCGAGGCTCTACGACTTTCGATTCAAAATGTAGCCGATTGAACCACATAATTTTTCATATCTGTACGGTTTTTGTCAAATATCTCGGAAACGGAAGCTCGTACAGCAAATTTACCTTCGGGGAATGCTAACTGTAGAATTTGATGAGGAATCGAATGAGCCCATCTGCGAGGCTCTACGACTTTCGATTCAAAATGTAGCCGATTGAACCACATAATTTTTCATATCTGTACGGTTTTTGTCCGATTTCAAGGACATTTGACACATCATTTTTCAAATCTGTACGGTTTTTGTCAAATATCTCGGAAACGGAAGCTCGTACAGCAAATTTACCTTTGGGGAATGCTAACTGTAGAATTTGATGAGGAATCGAATGAGCCCATCTGCGAGGCTCTACGACTTTCGATTCAAAATGTAGCCGATTGAACCACATAATTTTTCATATCTGTACGGTTTTTGTCCGATTTCAAGGACATTTGACACATCATTTTTCAAATCTGTACGGTTTTTGTCAAATATCTCGGAAACGGAAGCTCGTACAGCAAATTTACCTTTGGGGAATGCTAACTGTAGAATTTGATGAGGAGTAGAATGAGCCCATCTGCGAGGCTCTACGACTTTCGATTCGAAACTTATAGCCGTTTGAACCACATAATTTTTCATATCTGTACGGTTTTTGTCAAATATCTCGGAAACGGAAGCTCGTACAGCAAATTTACCTTCGGGGAATGCTAACTGTAGAATTTGATGAGGAATCGAATGAGCCCATCTGCGAGGCTCTACGACTTTCGATTCAAAATGTAGCCGATTGAACCACATAATTTTTCATATCTGTACGGTTTTTGTCCGATTTCAAGGACATTTGACACATCATTTTTCAAATCTGTACGGTTTTTGTCAAATATCTTGGAAACGGAAGCTCGTACAGCAAATTTACCTTTGGGGAATGCTAACTGTAGAATTTGATGAGGAATCGAATGAGCCCATCTGCGAGGCTCTACGACTTTCGATTCAAAATGTAGCCGATTGAACCACATAATTTTTCATATCTGTACGGTTTTTGTCCGATTTCAAGGACATTTGACACATCATTTTTCAAATCTGTACGGTTTTTGTCAAATATCTCGGAAACGGAAGCTCGTACAGCAAATTTACCTTTGGGGAATGCTAACTGTAGAATTTGATGAGGAGTAGAATGAGCCCATCTGCGAGGCTCTACGACTTTCGATTCAAAACTTATAGCCGTTTGAACCACATAATTTTTCATATCTGTACGGTTTTTGTCAAATATCTCGGAAACGGAAGCTCGTACAGCAAATTTACCTTTGGGGAATGCTAACTGTAGAATTTGATGAGGAATCGAATGAGCCCATCTGCGAGGCTCTACGACTTTCGATTCAAAATGTAGCCGATTGAACCACATAATTTTTCATATCTGTACGGTTTTTGTCCGATTTCAAGGACATTTGACACATCATTTTTCAAATCTGTACGGTTTTTGTCAAATATCTCGGAAACGGAAGCTCGTACAGCAAATTTACCTTTGGGGAATGCTAACTGTAGAATTTGATGAGGAGTAGAATGAGCCCATCTGCGAGGCTCTACGACTTTCGATTCGAAACTTATAGCCGTTTGAACCACATAATTTTTCATATCTGTACGGTTTTTGTCAAATATCTCGGAAACGGAAGCTCGTACAGCAAATTTACCTTTGGGGAATGCTAACTGTAGAATTTGATGAGGAATCGAATGAGCCCATCTGCGAGGCTCTACGACTTTCGATTCAAAATGTAGCCGATTGAACTACATAATTTTTCATATCTGTACGGTTTTTGTCCGATTTCAAGGACATTTGACACATCATTTTTCAAATCTGTACGGTTTTTGTCAAATATCTCGGAAACGGAAGCTCGTACAGCAAATTTACCTTTGGGGAATGCTAACTGTAGAATTTGATGAGGAATCGAATGAGCCCATCTGCGAGGCTCTACGACTTTCGATTCAAAAGTTATAGCCGTTTGAACCACATAATTTTTCATATCTGTACGGTTTTTGTCAAATATCTCGGAAACGGAAGCTCGTACAGCAAATTTACCTTCGGGGAATGCTAACTGTAGAATTTGATGAGGAATCGAATGAGCCCATCTGCGAGGCTCTACGACTTTCGATTCAAAATGTAGCCGATTGAACCACATAATTTTTCATATCTGTACGGTTTTTGTCCGATTTCAAGGACATTTGACACATCATTTTTCAAATCTGTACGGTTTTTGTCAAATATCTCGGAAACGGAAGCTCGTACAGCAAATTTACCTTTGGGGAATGCTAACTGTAGAATTTGATGAGGAATCGAATGAGCCCATCTGCGAGGCTCTACGACTTTCGATTCAAAATGTAGCCGATTGAACCACATAATTTTTCATATCTGTACGGTTTTTGTCCGATTTCAAGGACATTTGACACATCATTTTTCAAATCTGTACGGTTTTTGTCAAATATCTCGGAAACGGAAGCTCGTACAGCAAATTTACCTTTGGGGAATGCTAACTGTAGAATTTGATGAGGAGTAGAATGAGCCCATCTGCGAGGCTCTACGACTTTCGATTCGAAACTTATAGCCGTTTGAACCACATAATTTTTCATATCTGTACGGTTTTTGTCAAATATCTCGGAAACGGAAGCTCGTACAGCAAATTTACCTTCGGGGAATGCTAACTGTAGAATTTGATGAGGAATCGAATGAGCCCATCTGCGAGGCTCTACGACTTTCGATTCAAAAGTTATAGCCGTTTGAACCACATAACTTTTCATATCTGTACGGTTTTTGTCAAATATCTCGGAAACGGAAGCTCGTACAGCAAATTTACCTTCGGGGAATGCTAACTGTAGAATTTGATGAGGAATCGAATGAGCCCATCTGCGAGGCTCTACGACTTTCGATTCAAAATGTAGCCGATTGAACCACATAATTTTTCATATCTGTACGGTTTTTGTCAAATATCTCGGAAACGGAAGCTCGTACAGCAAATTTACCTTCGGGGAATGCTAACTGTAGAATTTGATGAGGAATCGAATGAGCCCATCTGCGAGGCTCTACGACTTTCGATTCAAAATGTAGCCGATTGAACCACATAATTTTTCATATCTGTACGGTTTTTGTCCGATTTCAAGGACATTTGACACATCATTTTTCAAATCTGTACGGTTTTTGTCAAATATCTCGGAAACGGAAGCTCGTACAGCAAATTTACCTTTGGGGAATGCTAACTGTAGAATTTGATGAGGAATCGAATGAGCCCATCTGCGAGGCTCTACGACTTTCGATTCAAAATGTAGCCGATTGAACCACATAATTTTTCATATCTGTACGGTTTTTGTCCGATTTCAAGGACATTTGACACATCATTTTTCAAATCTGTACGGTTTTTGTCAAATATCTCGGAAACGGAAGCTCGTACAGCAAATTTACCTTTGGGGAATGCTAACTGTAGAATTTGATGAGGAGTAGAATGAGCCCATCTGCGAGGCTCTACGACTTTCGATTCGAAACTTATAGCCGTTTGAACCACATAATTTTTCATATCTGTACGGTTTTTGTCAAATATCTCGGAAACGGAAGCTCGTACAGCAAATTTACCTTCGGGGAATGCTAACTGTAGAATTTGATGAGGAATCGAATGAGCCCATCTGCGAGGCTCTACGACTTTCGATTCAAAATGTAGCCGATTGAACCACATAATTTTTCATATCTGTACGGTTTTTGTCCGATTTCAAGGACATTTGACACATCATTTTTCAAATCTGTACGGTTTTTGTCAAATATCTTGGAAACGGAAGCTCGTACAGCAAATTTACCTTTGGGGAATGCTAACTGTAGAATTTGATGAGGAATCGAATGAGCCCATCTGCGAGGCTCTACGACTTTCGATTCAAAATGTAGCCGATTGAACCACATAATTTTTCATATCTGTACGGTTTTTGTCCGATTTCAAGGACATTTGACACATCATTTTTCAAATCTGTACGGTTTTTGTCAAATATCTCGGAAACGGAAGCTCGTACAGCAAATTTACCTTTGGGGAATGCTAACTGTAGAATTTGATGAGGAGTAGAATGAGCCCATCTGCGAGGCTCTACGACTTTCGATTCAAAACTTATAGCCGTTTGAACCACATAATTTTTCATATCTGTACGGTTTTTGTCAAATATCTCGGAAACGGAAGCTCGTACAGCAAATTTACCTTTGGGGAATGCTAACTGTAGAATTTGATGAGGAATCGAATGAGCCCATCTGCGAGGCTCTACGACTTTCGATTCAAAATGTAGCCGATTGAACCACATAATTTTTCATATCTGTACGGTTTTTGTCCGATTTCAAGGACATTTGACACATCATTTTTCAAATCTGTACGGTTTTTGTCAAATATCTCGGAAACGGAAGCTCGTACAGCAAATTTACCTTTGGGGAATGCTAACTGTAGAATTTGATGAGGAGTAGAATGAGCCCATCTGCGAGGCTCTACGACTTTCGATTCGAAACTTATAGCCGTTTGAACCACATAATTTTTCATATCTGTACGGTTTTTGTCAAATATCTCGGAAACGGAAGCTCGTACAGCAAATTTACCTTTGGGGAATGCTAACTGTAGAATTTGATGAGGAATCGAATGAGCCCATCTGCGAGGCTCTACGACTTTCGATTCAAAATGTAGCCGATTGAACTACATAATTTTTCATATCTGTACGGTTTTTGTCCGATTTCAAGGACATTTGACACATCATTTTTCAAATCTGTACGGTTTTTGTCAAATATCTCGGAAACGGAAGCTCGTACAGCAAATTTACCTTTGGGGAATGCTAACTGTAGAATTTGATGAGGAATCGAATGAGCCCATCTGCGAGGCTCTACGACTTTCGATTCAAAAGTTATAGCCGTTTGAACCACATAATTTTTCATATCTGTACGGTTTTTGTCAAATATCTCGGAAACGGAAGCTCGTACAGCAAATTTACCTTCGGGGAATGCTAACTGTAGAATTTGATGAGGAATCGAATGAGCCCATCTGCGAGGCTCTACGACTTTCGATTCAAAATGTAGCCGATTGAACCACATAATTTTTCATATCTGTACGGTTTTTGTCCGATTTCAAGGACATTTGACACATCATTTTTCAAATCTGTACGGTTTTTGTCAAATATCTCGGAAACGGAAGCTCGTACAGCAAATTTACCTTTGGGGAATGCTAACTGTAGAATTTGATGAGGAATCGAATGAGCCCATCTGCGAGGCTCTACGACTTTCGATTCAAAATGTAGCCGATTGAACCACATAATTTTTCATATCTGTACGGTTTTTGTCCGATTTCAAGGACATTTGACACATCATTTTTCAAATCTGTACGGTTTTTGTCAAATATCTCGGAAACGGAAGCTCGTACAGCAAATTTACCTTTGGGGAATGCTAACTGTAGAATTTGATGAGGAGTAGAATGAGCCCATCTGCGAGGCTCTACGACTTTCGATTCGAAACTTATAGCCGTTTGAACCACATAATTTTTCATATCTGTACGGTTTTTGTCAAATATCTCGGAAACGGAAGCTCGTACAGCAAATTTACCTTCGGGGAATGCTAACTGTAGAATTTGATGAGGAATCGAATGAGCCCATCTGCGAGGCTCTACGACTTTCGATTCAAAATGTAGCCGATTGAACCACATAATTTTTCATATCTGTACGGTTTTTGTCCGATTTCAAGGACATTTGACACATCATTTTTCAAATCTGTACGGTTTTTGTCAAATATCTCGGAAACGGAAGCTCGTACAGCAAATTTACCTTTGGGGAATGCTAACTGTAGAATTTGATGAGGAGTAGAATGAGCCCATCTGCGAGGCTCTACGACTTTCGATTCGAAACTTATAGCCGTTTGAACCACATAATTTTTCATATCTGTACGGTTTTTGTCAAATATCTCGGAAACGGAAGCTCGTACAGCAAATTTACCTTCGGGGAATGCTAACTGTAGAATTTGATGAGGAATCGAATGAGCCCATCTGCGAGGCTCTACGACTTTCGATTCAAAATGTAGCCGATTGAACCACATAATTTTTCATATCTGTACGGTTTTTGTCCGATTTCAAGGACATTTGACACATCATTTTTCAAATCTGTACGGTTTTTGTCAAATATCTTGGAAACGGAAGCTCGTACAGCAAATTTACCTTTGGGGAATGCTAACTGTAGAATTTGATGAGGAATCGAATGAGCCCATCTGCGAGGCTCTACGACTTTCGATTCAAAATGTAGCCGATTGAACCACATAATTTTTCATATCTGTACGGTTTTTGTCCGATTTCAAGGACATTTGACACATCATTTTTCAAATCTGTACGGTTTTTGTCAAATATCTCGGAAACGGAAGCTCGTACAGCAAATTTACCTTTGGGGAATGCTAACTGTAGAATTTGATGAGGAGTAGAATGAGCCCATCTGCGAGGCTCTACGACTTTCGATTCAAAACTTATAGCCGTTTGAACCACATAATTTTTCATATCTGTACGGTTTTTGTCAAATATCTCGGAAACGGAAGCTCGTACAGCAAATTTACCTTTGGGGAATGCTAACTGTAGAATTTGATGAGGAATCGAATGAGCCCATCTGCGAGGCTCTACGACTTTCGATTCAAAATGTAGCCGATTGAACCACATAATTTTTCATATCTGTACGGTTTTTGTCCGATTTCAAGGACATTTGACACATCATTTTTCAAATCTGTACGGTTTTTGTCAAATATCTCGGAAACGGAAGCTCGTACAGCAAATTTACCTTTGGGGAATGCTAACTGTAGAATTTGATGAGGAGTAGAATGAGCCCATCTGCGAGGCTCTACGACTTTCGATTCGAAACTTATAGCCGTTTGAACCACATAATTTTTCATATCTGTACGGTTTTTGTCAAATATCTCGGAAACGGAAGCTCGTACAGCAAATTTACCTTTGGGGAATGCTAACTGTAGAATTTGATGAGGAATCGAATGAGCCCATCTGCGAGGCTCTACGACTTTCGATTCAAAATGTAGCCGATTGAACTACATAATTTTTCATATCTGTACGGTTTTTGTCCGATTTCAAGGACATTTGACACATCATTTTTCAAATCTGTACGGTTTTTGTCAAATATCTCGGAAACGGAAGCTCGTACAGCAAATTTACCTTTGGGGAATGCTAACTGTAGAATTTGATGAGGAATCGAATGAGCCCATCTGCGAGGCTCTACGACTTTCGATTCAAAAGTTATAGCCGTTTGAACCACATAATTTTTCATATCTGTACGGTTTTTGTCAAATATCTCGGAAACGGAAGCTCGTACAGCAAATTTACCTTCGGGGAATGCTAACTGTAGAATTTGATGAGGAATCGAATGAGCCCATCTGCGAGGCTCTACGACTTTCGATTCAAAATGTAGCCGATTGAACCACATAATTTTTCATATCTGTACGGTTTTTGTCCGATTTCAAGGACATTTGACACATCATTTTTCAAATCTGTACGGTTTTTGTCAAATATCTCGGAAACGGAAGCTCGTACAGCAAATTTACCTTTGGGGAATGCTAACTGTAGAATTTGATGAGGAATCGAATGAGCCCATCTGCGAGGCTCTACGACTTTCGATTCAAAATGTAGCCGATTGAACCACATAATTTTTCATATCTGTACGGTTTTTGTCCGATTTCAAGGACATTTGACACATCATTTTTCAAATCTGTACGGTTTTTGTCAAATATCTCGGAAACGGAAGCTCGTACAGCAAATTTACCTTTGGGGAATGCTAACTGTAGAATTTGATGAGGAGTAGAATGAGCCCATCTGCGAGGCTCTACGACTTTCGATTCGAAACTTATAGCCGTTTGAACCACATAATTTTTCATATCTGTACGGTTTTTGTCAAATATCTCGGAAACGGAAGCTCGTACAGCAAATTTACCTTCGGGGAATGCTAACTGTAGAATTTGATGAGGAATCGAATGAGCCCATCTGCGAGGCTCTACGACTTTCGATTCAAAAGTTATAGCCGTTTGAACCACATAACTTTTCATATCTGTACGGTTTTTGTCAAATATCTCGGAAACGGAAGCTCGTACAGCAAATTTACCTTCGGGGAATGCTAACTGTAGAATTTGATGAGGAATCGAATGAGCCCATCTGCGAGGCTCTACGACTTTCGATTCAAAATGTAGCCGATTGAACCACATAATTTTTCATATCTGTACGGTTTTTGTCAAATATCTCGGAAACGGAAGCTCGTACAGCAAATTTACCTTCGGGGAATGCTAACTGTAGAATTTGATGAGGAATCGAATGAGCCCATCTGCGAGGCTCTACGACTTTCGATTCAAAATGTAGCCGATTGAACCACATAATTTTTCATATCTGTACGGTTTTTGTCCGATTTCAAGGACATTTGACACATCATTTTTCAAATCTGTACGGTTTTTGTCAAATATCTCGGAAACGGAAGCTCGTACAGCAAATTTACCTTTGGGGAATGCTAACTGTAGAATTTGATGAGGAATCGAATGAGCCCATCTGCGAGGCTCTACGACTTTCGATTCAAAATGTAGCCGATTGAACCACATAATTTTTCATATCTGTACGGTTTTTGTCCGATTTCAAGGACATTTGACACATCATTTTTCAAATCTGTACGGTTTTTGTCAAATATCTCGGAAACGGAAGCTCGTACAGCAAATTTACCTTTGGGGAATGCTAACTGTAGAATTTGATGAGGAGTAGAATGAGCCCATCTGCGAGGCTCTACGACTTTCGATTCGAAACTTATAGCCGTTTGAACCACATAATTTTTCATATCTGTACGGTTTTTGTCAAATATCTCGGAAACGGAAGCTCGTACAGCAAATTTACCTTCGGGGAATGCTAACTGTAGAATTTGATGAGGAATCGAATGAGCCCATCTGCGAGGCTCTACGACTTTCGATTCAAAATGTAGCCGATTGAACCACATAATTTTTCATATCTGTACGGTTTTTGTCCGATTTCAAGGACATTTGACACATCATTTTTCAAATCTGTACGGTTTTTGTCAAATATCTTGGAAACGGAAGCTCGTACAGCAAATTTACCTTTGGGGAATGCTAACTGTAGAATTTGATGAGGAATCGAATGAGCCCATCTGCGAGGCTCTACGACTTTCGATTCAAAATGTAGCCGATTGAACCACATAATTTTTCATATCTGTACGGTTTTTGTCCGATTTCAAGGACATTTGACACATCATTTTTCAAATCTGTACGGTTTTTGTCAAATATCTCGGAAACGGAAGCTCGTACAGCAAATTTACCTTTGGGGAATGCTAACTGTAGAATTTGATGAGGAGTAGAATGAGCCCATCTGCGAGGCTCTACGACTTTCGATTCAAAACTTATAGCCGTTTGAACCACATAATTTTTCATATCTGTACGGTTTTTGTCAAATATCTCGGAAACGGAAGCTCGTACAGCAAATTTACCTTCGGGGAATGCTAACTGTAGAATTTGATGAGGAATCGAATGAGCCCATCTGCGAGGCTCTACGACTTTCGATTCAAAATGTAGCCGATTGAACCACATAATTTTTCATATCTGTACGGTTTTTGTCCGATTTCAAGGACATTTGACACATCATTTTTCAAATCTGTACGGTTTTTGTCAAATATCTCGGAAACGGAAGCTCGTACAGCAAATTTACCTTTGGGGAATGCTAACTGTAGAATTTGATGAGGAGTAGAATGAGCCCATCTGCGAGGCTCTACGACTTTCGATTCAAAACTTATAGCCGTTTGAACCACATAATTTGTCATATCTGTACGGTTTTTGTCAAATATCTCGGAAACGGAAGCTCGTACATCAAATTTACCTTTGGGGAATGCTAACTGTAGAATTTGATGAGGAATCGAATGAGCCCATCTGCGAGGCTCTACGACTTTCGATTCAAAATGTAGCCGATTGAACTACATAATTTTTCATATCTGTACGGTTTTTGTCCGATTTCAAGGACATTTGACACATCATTTTTCAAATCTGTACGGTTTTTGTCAAATATCTCGGAAACGGAAGCTCGTACAGCAAATTTACCTTTGGGGAATGCTAACTGTAGAATTTGATGAGGAATCGAATGAGCCCATCTGCGAGGCTCTACGACTTTCGATTCAAAAGTTATAGCCGTTTGAACCACATAATTTTTCATATCTGTACGGTTTTTGTCAAATATCTCGGAAACGGAAGCTCGTACAGCAAATTTACCTTCGGGGAATGCTAACTGTAGAATTTGATGAGGAATCGAATGAGCCCATCTGCGAGGCTCTACGACTTTCGATTCAAAATGTAGCCGATTGAACCACATAATTTTTCATATCTGTACGGTTTTTGTCAAATATCTCGGAAACGGAAGCTCGTACAGCAAATTTACCTTCGGGGAATGCTAACTGTAGAATTTGATGAGGAATCGAATGAGCCCATCTGCGAGGCTCTACGACTTTCGATTCAAAATGTAGCCGATTGAACCACATAATTTTTCATATCTGTACGGTTTTTGTCCGATTTCAAGGACATTTGACACATCATTTTTCAAATCTGTACGGTTTTTGTCAAATATCTCGGAAACGGAAGCTCGTACAGCAAATTTACCTTTGGGGAATGCTAACTGTAGAATTTGATGAGGAGTAGAATGAGCCCATCTGCGAGGCTCTACGACTTTCGATTCGAAACTTATAGCCGTTTGAACCACATAATTTTTCATATCTGTACGGTTTTTGTCAAATATCTCGGAAACGGAAGCTCGTACAGCAAATTTACCTTCGGGGAATGCTAACTGTAGAATTTGATGAGGAATCGAATGAGCCCATCTGCGAGGCTCTACGACTTTCGATTCAAAAGTTATAGCCGTTTGAACCACATAATTTTTCATATCTGTACGGTTTTTGTCAAATATCTCGGAAACGGAAGCTCGTACAGCAAATTTACCTTCGGGGAATGCTAACTGTAGAATTTGATGAGGAATCGAATGAGCCCATCTGCGAGGCTCTACGACTTTCGATTCAAAATGTAGCCGATTGAACCACATAATTTTTCATATCTGTACGGTTTTTGTCCGATTTCAAGGACATTTGACACATAATTTTTCAAATCTGTACGGTTTTTGTCAAATATCTCGGAAACGGAAGCTCGTACAGCAAATTTACCTTTGGGGAATGCTAACTGTAGAATTTGATGAGGAATCGAATGAGCCCATCTGCGAGGCTCTACGACTTTCGATTCAAAATGTAGCCGATTGAACCACATAATTTTTCATATCTGTACGGTTTTTGTCCGATTTCAAGGACATTTGACACATCATTTTTCAAATCTGTACGGTTTTTGTCAAATATCTCGGAAACGGAAGCTCGTACAGCAAATTTACCTTTGGGGAATGCTAACTGTAGAATTTGATGAGGAGTAGAATGAGCCCATCTGCGAGGCTCTACGACTTTCGATTCGAAACTTATAGCCGTTTGAACCACATAATTTTTCATATCTGTACGGTTTTTGTCAAATATCTCGGAAACGGAAGCTCGTACAGCAAATTTACCTTCGGGGAATGCTAACTGTAGAATTTGATGAGGAATCGAATGAGCCCATCTGCGAGGCTCTACGACTTTCGATTCAAAATGTAGCCGATTGAACCACATAATTTTTCATATCTGTACGGTTTTTGTCCGATTTCAAGGACATTTGACACATCATTTTTCAAATCTGTACGGTTTTTGTCAAATATCTTGGAAACGGAAGCTCGTACAGCAAATTTACCTTTGGGGAATGCTAACTGTAGAATTTGATGAGGAATCGAATGAGCCCATCTGCGAGGCTCTACGACTTTCGATTCAAAATGTAGCCGATTGAACCACATAATTTTTCATATCTGTACGGTTTTTGTCCGATTTCAAGGACATTTGACACATCATTTTTCAAATCTGTACGGTTTTTGTCAAATATCTCGGAAACGGAAGCTCGTACAGCAAATTTACCTTTGGGGAATGCTAACTGTAGAATTTGATGAGGAGTAGAATGAGCCCATCTGCGAGGCTCTACGACTTTCGATTCAAAACTTATAGCCGTTTGAACCACATAATTTTTCAAATCTGTACGGTTTTTGTCAAATATCTCGGAAACGGAAGCTCGTACAGCAAATTTACCTTCGGGGAATGCTAACTGTAGAATTTGATGAGGAATCGAATGAGCCCATCTGCGAGGCTCTACGACTTTCGATTCAAAATGTAGCCGATTGAACCACATAATTTTTCATATCTGTACGGTTTTTGTCCGATTTCAAGGACATTTGACACATCATTTTTCAAATCTGTACGGTTTTTGTCAAATATCTCGGAAACGGAAGCTCGTACAGCAAATTTACCTTTGGGGAATGCTAACTGTAGAATTTGATGAGGAGTAGAATGAGCCCATCTGCGAGGCTCTACGACTTTCGATTCAAAACTTATAGCCGTTTGAACCACATAATTTTTCAAATCTGTACGGTTTTTGTCAAATATCTCGGAAACGGAAGCTCGTACAGCAAATTTACCTTTGGGGAATGCTAACTGTAGAATTTGATGAGGAGTAGAATGAGCCCATCTGCGAGGCTCTACGACTTTCGATTCAAAACTTCTAGCCGTTTGAACCACATAATTTTTCATATCTGTACGTTTTTTGTCAAATATCTCGGAAACGGAAGCTCGTACAGCAAATTTACCTGCATATGGGAATGCTAACTGTAGAATTTGATGAGGAGTAGAATGAGCCCATCTGCGAGGCTCTACGACTTTCGATTCAAAAGTTATAGCCGTTTGAACCACATAATTTTTCATATCTGTACAGTTTTTGTCAAATATCTCGGAAACGGAAGCTCGTACAGCAAATTTACCTTTGGGGAATGCTAACTGTAGAATTTGATGAGGAATCGAATGAGCCCATCTGCGAGGCTCTACGACTTTCGATTCAAAATGTAGCCGATTGAACCACATAATTTTTCATATCTGTACGGTTTTTGTCCGATTTCAAGGACATTTGACACATCATTTTTCAAATCTGTACGGTTTTTGTCAAATATCTCGGAAACGGAAGCTCGTACAGCAAATTTACCTTTGGGGAATGCTAACTGTAGAATTTGATGAGGAGTAGAATGAGCCCATCTGCGAGGCTCTACGACTTTCGATTCAAAACTTATAGCCGTTTGAACCACATAATTTGTCATATCTGTACGGTTTTTGTCAAATATCTCGGAAACGGAAGCTCGTACAGCAAATTTACCTTCGGGGAATGCTAACTGTAGAATTTGATGAGGAATCGAATGAGCCCATCTGCGAGGCTCTACGACTTTCGATTCAAAATGTAGCCGATTGAACCACATAATTTTTCATATCTGTACGGATTTTGTCCGATTTCAAGGACATTTGACACATCATTTTTCAAATCTGTACGGTTTTTGTCAAATATCTCGGAAACGGAAGCTCGTACAGCAAATTTACCTTTGGGGAATGCTAACTGTAGAATTTGATGAGGAGTAGAATGAGCCCATCTGCGAGGCTCTACGACTTTCGATTCAAAACTTATAGCCGTTTGAACCACATAATTTTTCAAATCTGTACGGTTTTTGTCAAATATCTCGGAAACGGAAGCTCGTACAGCAAATTTACCTTTGGGGAATGCTAACTGTAGAATTTGATGAGGAGTAGAATGAGCCCATCTGCGAGGCTCTACGACTTTCGATTCAAAACTTCTAGCCGTTTGAACCACATAATTTTTCATATCTGTACGTTTTTTGTCAAATATCTCGGAAACGGAAGCTCGTACAGCAAATTTACCTGCATATAGGAATGCTAACTGTAGAATTTGATGAGGAGTAGAATGAGCCCATCTGCGAGGCTCTACGACTTTCGATTCAAAAGTTATAGCCGTTTGAACCACATAATTTTTCATATCTGTACAGTTTTTGTCAAATATCTCGGAAACGGAAGCTCGTACAGCAAATTTACCTTTGGGGAATGCTAACTGTAGAATTTGATGAGGAATCGAATGAGCCCATCTGCGAGGCTCTACGACTTTCGATTCAAAATGTAGCCGATTGAACCACATAATTTTTCATATCTGTACGGTTTTTGTCCGATTTCAAGGACATTTGACACATCATTTTTCAAATCTGTACGGTTTTTGTCAAATATCTCGGAAACGGAAGCTCGTACAGCAAATTTACCTTTGGGGAATGCTAACTGTAGAATTTGATGAGGAATCGAATGAGCCCATCTGCGAGGCTCTACGACTTTCGATTCAAAATGTAGCCGATTGAACCACATAATTTTTCATATCTGTACGGTTTTTGTCCGATTTCAAGGACATTTGACACATCATTTTTCAAATCTGTACGGTTTTTGTCAAATATCTCGGAAACGGAAGCTCGTACAGCAAATTTACCTTTGGGGAATGCTAACTGTAGAATTTGATGAGGAGTGAATGAGCCCATCTGCGAGGCTCTACGACTTTCGATTCAAAATGTAGCCGATTGAACCACATAATTTTTCATATCTGTACGGTTTTTGTCCGATTTCAAGGACATTTGACACATCATTTTTCAAATCTGTACGGTTTTTGTCAAATATCTCGGAAACGGAAGCTCGTACAGCAAATTTACCTGCACAGGGGAATGCTAACTGTAGAATTTGATGAGGAGTAGAATGAGCCCATCTGCGAGGCTCTACGACTTTCGATTCAAAAGTTATAGCCGTTTGAACCACATAATTTTTCATATCTGTACGGTTTTTGTCAAATATCTCGGAAACGGAAGCTCGTACAGCAAATTTACCTTCGGGGAATGCTAACTGTAGAATTTGATGAGGAATCGAATGAGCCCATCTGCGAGGCTCTACGACTTTCGATTCAAAATGTAGCCGATTGAACCACATAATTTTTCATATCTGTACGGTTTTTGTCCGATTTCAAGGACATTTGACACATCATTTTTCAAATCTGTACGGTTTTTGTCAAATATCTCGGAAACGGAAGCTCGTACAGCAAATTTACCTGCACAGGGGAATGCTAACTGTAGAATTTGATGAGGAGTAGAATGAGCCCATCTGCGAGGCTCTACGACTTTCGATTCAAAAGTTATAGCCGTTTGAACCACATAATTTTTCATATCTGTACAGTTTTTGTCAAATATCTCGGAAACGGAAGCTCGTACAGCAAATTTACCTTTGGGGAATGCTAACTGTAGAATTTGATGAGGAATCGAATGAGCCCATCTGCGAGGCTCTACGACTTTCGATTCAAAATGTAGCCGATTGAACCACATAATTTTTCATATCTGTACGGTTTTTGTCCGATTTCAAGGACATTTGACACATCATTTTTCAAATCTGTACGGTTTTTGTCAAATATCTCGGAAACGGAAGCTCGTACAGCAAATTTACCTTTGGGGAATGCTAACTGTAGAATTTGATGAGGAATCGAATGAGCCCATCTGCGAGGCTCTACGACTTTCGATTCAAAATGTAGCCGATTGAACCACATAATTTTTCATATCTGTACGGTTTTTGTCCGATTTCAAGGACATTTGACACATCATTTTTCAAATCTGTACGGTTTTTGTCAAATATCTCGGAAACGGAAGCTCGTACAGCAAATTTACCTTTGGGGAATGCTAACTGTAGAATTTGATGAGGAGTGAATGAGCCCATCTGCGAGGCTCTACGACTTTCGATTCAAAATGTAGCCGATTGAACCACATAATTTTTCATATCTGTACGGTTTTTGTCCGATTTCAAGGACATTTGACACATCATTTTTCAAATCTGTACGGTTTTTGTCAAATATCTCGGAAACGGAAGCTCGTACAGCAAATTTACCTGCACAGGGGAATGCTAACTGTAGAATTTGATGAGGAGTAGAATGAGCCCATCTGCGAGGCTCTACGACTTTCGATTCAAAAGTTATAGCCGTTTGAACCACATAATTTTTCATATCTGTACGGTTTTTGTCAAATATCTCGGAAACGGAAGCTCGTACAGCAAATTTACCTTCGGGGAATGCTAACTGTAGAATTTGATGAGGAATCGAATGAGCCCATCTGCGAGGCTCTACGACTTTCGATTCAAAATGTAGCCGATTGAACCACATAATTTTTCATATCTGTACGGTTTTTGTCCGATTTCAAGGACATTTGACACATCATTTTTCAAATCTGTACGGTTTTTGTCAAATATCTCGGAAACGGAAGCTCGTACAGCAAATTTACCTTTGGGGAATGCTAACTGTAGAATTTGATGAGGAGTAGAATGAGCCCATCTGCGAGGCTCTACGACTTTCGATTCAAAAGTTATAGCCGTTTGAACCACATAATTTTTCATATCTGTACGGTTTTTGTCAAATATCTCGGAAACGGAAGCTCGTACAGCAAATTTACCTTCGGGGAATGCTAACTGTAGAATTTGATGAGGAATCGAATGAGCCCATCTGCGAGGCTCTACGACTTTCGATTCAAAATGTAGCCGATTGAACCACATAATTTTTCATATCTGTACGGTTTTTGTCCGATTTCAAGGACATTTGACACATCATTTTTCAAATCTGTACGGTTTTTGTCAAATATCTCGGAAACGGAAGCTCGTACAGCAAATTTACCTTTGGGGAATGCTAACTGTAGAATTTGATGAGGAGTAGAATGAGCCCATCTGCGAGGCTCTACGACTTTCGATTCAAAACTTATAGCCGTTTGAACCACATAATTTTTCAAATCTGTACGGTTTTTGTCAAATATCTCGGAAACGGAAGCTCGTACAGCAAATTTACCTTCGGGGAATGCTAACTGTAGAATTTGATGAGGAATCGAATGAGCCCATCTGCGAGGCTCTACGACTTTCGATTCAAAATGTAGCCGATTGAACCACATAATTTTTCATATCTGTACGGATTTTGTCCGATTTCAAGGACATTTGACACATCATTTTTCAAATCTGTACAGTTTTTGTCAAATATCTCGGAAACGGAAGCTCGTACAGCAAATTTACCTTTGGGGAATGCTAACTGTAGAATTTGATGAGGAGTAGAATGAGCCCATCTGCGAGGCTCTACGACTTTCGATTCAAAACTTCTAGCCGTTTGAACCACATAATTTTTCATATCTGTACGTTTTTTGTCAAATATCTCGGAAACGGAAGCTCGTACAGCAAATTTACCTGCATATGGGAATGCTAACTGTAGAATTTGATGAGGAGTAGAATGAGCCCATCTGCGAGGCTCTACGACTTTCGATTCAAAAGTTATAGCCGTTTGAACCACATAATTTTTCATATCTGTACAGTTTTTGTCAAATATCTCGGAAACGGAAGCTCGTACAGCAAATTTACCTTTGGGGAATGCTAACTGTAGAATTTGATGAGGAATCGAATGAGCCCATCTGTGAGGCTCTACGACTTTCGATTCAAAATGTAGCCGATTGAACCACATAATTTTTCATATCTGTACGTTTTTTGTCCGATTTCAAGGACATTTGACACATCATTTTTCAAATCTGTACGGTTTTTGTCAAATATCTTGGAAACGGAAGCTCGTACAGCAAATTTACCTTTGGGGAATGCTAACTGTAGAATTTGATGAGGAATCGAATGAGCCCATCTGCGAGGCTCTACGACTTTCGATTCAAAATGTAGCCGATTGAACCACATAATTTTTCATATCTGTACGGTTTTTGTCCGATTTCAAGGACATTTGACACATCATTTTTCAAATCTGTACGGTTTTTGTCAAATATCTCGGAAACGGAAGCTCGTACAGCAAATTTACCTTTGGGGAATGCTAACTGTAGAATTTGATGAGGAGTAGAATGAGCCCATCTGCGAGGCTCTACGACTTTCGATTCAAAACTTATAGCCGTTTGAACCACATAATTTTTCATATCTGTACGGTTTTTGTCAAATATCTCGGAAACGGAAGCTCGTACAGCAAATTTACCTTCGGGGAATGCTAACTGTAGAATTTGATGAGGAATCGAATGAGCCCATCTGCGAGGCTCTACGACTTTCGATTCAAAATGTAGCCGATTGAACCACATAATTTTTCATATCTGTACGGTTTTTGTCCGATTTCAAGGACATTTGACACATCATTTTTCAAATCTGTACGGTTTTTGTCAAATATCTCGGAAACGGAAGCTCGTACAGCAAATTTACCTTCGGGGAATGCTAACTGTAGAATTTGATGAGGAATCGAATGAGCCCATCTGCGAGGCTCTACGACTTTCGATTCAAAATGTAGCCGATTGAACCACATAATTTTTCATATCTGTACGGTTTTTGTCCGATTTCAAGGACATTTGACACATCATTTTTCAAATCTGTACGGTTTTTGTCAAATATCTCGGAAACGGAAGCTCGTACAGCAAATTTACCTTTGGGGAATGCTAACTGTAGAATTTGATGAGGAATCGAATGAGCCCATCTGCGAGGCTCTACGACTTTCGATTCAAAATGTAGCCGATTGAACCACATCATTTTTCATATCTGTACGGTTTTTGTCCGATTTCAAGGACATTTGACACATCATTTTTCAAATCTGTACGGTTTTTGTCAAATATCTCGGAAACGGAAGCTCGTACAGCAAATTTACCTTTGGGGAATGCTAACTGTAGAATTTGATGAGGAGTAGAATGAGCCCATCTGCGAGGCTCTATGACTTTCGATTCAAAATGTAGCCGTTTGAACCACATAATTTTTCATATCTGTACGGTTTTTGTCCGATTTCAAGGACATTTGACACATCATTTTTCAAATCTGTAAGGTTTTTGTCAAATATCTCGGAAACGGAAGCTCGTACAGCAAATTTACCTTTGGGGAATGCTAACTGTAGAATTTGATGAGGAGTAGAATGAGCCCATCTGCGAGGCTCTACGACTTTCGATTCAAAATGTAGCCGTTTGAACCACATAATTTTTCATATCTGTACGGTTTTTGTCCGATTTCAAGGACATTTGACACATCAATTTTTCATATCTGTACGGTTTTTGTCAAATATCTCGGAAACGGAAGCTCGTACAGCAAATTTACCTTCGGGAATGCTAACTGTAGAATTTGATGAGGAATCGAATGAGCCCATCTGCGAGGCTCTACGACTTTCGATTCAAAATGTAGCCGATTGAACAACATAATTTTTCATATCTGTACGGTTTTTGTCCGATTTCAAGGACATTTGACACATCATTTTTCAAATCTGTACGGTTTTTGTCAAATATCTTGGAAACGGAAGCTCGTACAGCAAATTTACCTTTGGGGAATGCTAACTGTAGAATTTGATGAGGAATCGAATGAGCCCATCTGCGAGGCTCTACGACTTTCGATTCAAAATGTAGCCGATTGAACCACATAATTTTTCATATCTGTACGGTTTTTGTCCGATTTCAAGGACATTTGACACATCATTTTTCAAATCTGTACGGTTTTTGTCAAATATCTCGGAAACGGAAGCTCGTACAGCAAATTTACCTTTGGGGAATGCTAACTGTAGAATTTGATGAGGAGTAGAATGAGCCCATCTGCGAGGCTCTACGACTTTCGATTCAAAACTTATAGCCGTTTGAACCACATAATTTTTCATATCTGTACGGTTTTTGTCAAATATCTCGGAAACGGAAGCTCGTACAGCAAATTTACCTTCGGGGAATGCTAACTGTAGAATTTGATGAGGAATCGAATGAGCCCATCTGCGAGGCTCTACGACTTTCGATTCAAAATGTAGCCGATTGAACCACATAATTTTTCATATCTGTACGGTTTTTGTCCGATTTCAAGGACATTTGACACATCATTTTTCAAATCTGTACGGTTTTTGTCAAATATCTCGGAAACGGAAGCTCGTACAGCAAATTTACCTTTGGGGAATGCTAACTGTAGAATTTGATGAGGAGTAGAATGAGCCCATCTGCGAGGCTCTACGACTTTCGATTCAAAACTTATAGCCGTTTGAACCACATAATTTTTCATATCTGTACGGTTTTTGTCAAATATCTCGGAAACGGAAGCTCGTACAGCAAATTTACCTTCGTGGAATGCTAACTGTAGAATTTGATGAGGAATCGAATGAGCCCATCTGCGAGGCTCTACGACTTTCGATTCAAAATGTAGCCGATTGAACCACATAATTTTTCATATCTGTACGGTTTTTGTCCGATTTCAAGGACATTTGACACATCATTTTTCAAATCTGTACGGTTTTTGTCAAATATCTCGGAAACGGAAGCTCGTACAGCAAATTTACCTTTGGGGAATGCTAACTGTAGAATTTGATGAGGAGTAGAATGAGCCCATCTGCGAGGCTCTACGACTTTCGATTCAAAACTTATAGCCGTTTGAACCACATAATTTTTCATATCTGTACGGTTTTTGTCAAATATCTCGGAAACGGAAGCTCGTACAGCAAATTTACCTTCGGGGAATGCTAACTGTAGAATTTGATGAGGAATCGAATGAGCCCATCTGCGAGGCTCTACGACTTTCGATTCAAAATGTAGCCGATTGAACCACATAATTTTTCATATCTGTACGGATTTTGTCCGATTTCAAGGACATTTGACACATCATTTTTCAAATCTGTACGGTTTTTGTCAAATATCTCGGAAACGGAAGCTCGTACAGCAAATTTACCTTTGGGGAATGCTAACTGTAGAATTTGATGAGGAGTAGAATGAGCCCATCTGCGAGGCTCTACGACTTTCGATTCAAAATGTAGCCGATTGAACCACATAATTTTTCATATCTGTACGGTTTTTGTCCGATTTCAAGGACATTTGACACATCATTTTTCAAATCTGTACGGTTTTTGTCAAATATCTCGGAAACGGAAGCTCGTACAGCAAATTTACCTTTGGGGAATGCTAACTGTAGAATTTGATGGGGAATCGAATGAGCCCATCTGCGAGGCTCTACGACTTTCGATTCAAAATGTAGCCGATTGAACCACATAATTTTTCATATCTGTACGGTTTTTGTCCGATTTCAAGGACATTTGACACATCATTTTTCAAATCTGTACGGTTTTTGTCAAATATCTCGGAAACGGAAGCTCGTACAGCAAATTTACCTTTGGGGAATGCTAACTGTAGAATTTGATGAGGAGTAGAATGAGCCCATCTGCGAGGCTCTACGACTTTCGATTCAAAACTTATAGCCGTTTGAACCACATAATTTTTCATATCTGTACGGTTTTTGTCAAATATCTCGGAAACGGAAGCTCGTACAGCAAATTTACCTTCGGGGAATGCTAACTGTAGAATTTGATGAGGAATCGAATGAGCCCATCTGCGAGGCTCTACGACTTTCGATTCAAAATGTAGCCGATTGAACCACATAATTTTTCATATCTGTACGGTTTTTGTCCGATTTCAAGGACATTTGACACATCATTTTTCAAATCTGTACGGTTTTTGTCAAATATCTCGGAAACGGAAGCTCGTACAGCAAATTTACCTTCGGGGAATGCTAACTGTAGAATTTGATGAGGAATCGAATGAGCCCATCTGCGAGGCTCTACGACTTTCGATTCAAAATGTAGCCGATTGAACCACATAATTTTTCATATCTGTACGTTTTTTGTCCGATTTCAAGGACATTTGACACATCATTTTTCAAATCTGTACGGTTTTTGTCAAATATCTCGGAAACGGAAGCTCGTACAGCAAATTTACCTTTGGGGAATGCTAACTGTAGAATTTGATGAGGAGTAGAATGAGCCCATCTGCGAGGCTCTACGACTTTCGATTCAAAACTTATAGCCGTTTGAACCACATAATTTTTCATATCTGTACGGTTTTTGTCAAATATCTCGGAAACGGAAGCTCGTACAGCAAATTTACCTTCGGGGAATGCTAACTGTAGAATTTGATGAGGAAT
The DNA here is from genome assembly GCF_949987555.1 of Borostomias antarcticus. Taxonomy (NCBI): domain Eukaryota; kingdom Metazoa; phylum Chordata; class Actinopteri; order Stomiiformes; family Stomiidae; genus Borostomias; species Borostomias antarcticus. The sequence goes on from NW_028176001.1 coordinate 341,994, forward strand.
CGAATGAGCCCATCTGCGAGGCTCTACGACTTTCGATTCAAAATGTAGCCGATTGAACCACATAATTTTTCATATCTGTACGGATTTTGTCCGATTTCAAGGACATTTGACACATCATTTTTCAAATCTGTACGGTTTTTGTCAAATATCTCGGAAACGGAAGCTCGTACAGCAAATTTACCTTTGGGGAATGCTAACTGTAGAATTTGATGAGGAGTAGAATGAGCCCATCTGCGAGGCTCTACGACTTTCGATTCAAAACTTATAGCCGTTTGAACCACATAATTTTTCATATCTGTACGGTTTTTGTCAAATATCTCGCAAACGGAAGCTCGTACAGCAAATTTACCTTCGGGGAATGCTAACTGTAGAATTTGATGAGGAATCGAATGAGCCCATCTGCGAGGCTCTACGACTTTCGATTCAAAATGTAGCCGATTGAACCACATCATTTTTCATATCTGTACGGATTTTGTCCGATTTCAAGGACATTTGACACATCATTTTTCAAATCTGTACGGTTTTTGTCAAATATCTCGGAAACGGAAGCTCGTACAGCAAATTTACCTTTGGGGAATGCTAACTGTAGAATTTGATGAGGAGTAGAATGAGCCCATCTGCGAGGCTCTACGACTTTCGATTCAAAACTTATAGCCGTTTGAACCACATAATTTTTCATATCTGTACGGTTTTTGTCCGATTTCAAGGACATTTGACACATCATTTTTCAAATCTGTACAGTTTTTGTCAAATATCTCGGAAACGGAAGCTCGTACAGCAAATTTACCTTTGGGGAATGCTAACTGTAGAATTTGATGAGGAGTAGAATGAGCCCATCTGCGAGGCTCTACGACTTTCGATTCAAAACTTATAGCCGTTTGAACCACATAATTTTTCATATCTGTACGGTTTTTGTCAAATATCTCGGAAACGGAAGCTCGTACAGCAAATTTACCTTCGGGGAATGCTAACTGTAGAATTTGATGAGGAATCGAATGAGCCCATCTGCGAGGCTCTACGACTTTCGATTCAAAATGTAGCCGATTGAACCACATAATTTTTCATATCTGTACGGATTTTGTCCGATTTCAAGGACATTTGACACATCATTTTTCAAATCTGTACGGTTTTTGTCAAATATCTCGGAAAAGGAAGCTCGTACAGCAAATTTACCTTTGGGGAATGCTAACTGTAGAATTTGATGAGGAGTAGAATGAGCCCATCTGCGAGGCTCTACGACTTTCGATTCAAAACTTATAGCCGTTTGAACCACATAATTTTTCATATCTGTACGGTTTTTGTCCGATTTCAAGGACATTTGACACATCATTTTTCAAATCTGTACAGTTTTTGTCAAATATCTCGGAAACGGAAGCTCGTACAGCAAATTTACCTTCGGGGAATGCTAACTGTAGAATTTGATGAGGAATCGAATGAGCCCATCTGCGAGGCTCTACGACTTTCGATTCAAAATGTAGCCGATTGAACCACATCATTTTTCATATCTGTACGGTTTTTGTCCGATTTCAAGGACATTTGACACATCATTTTTCAAATCTGTACGGTTTTTGTCAAATATCTCGGAAACGGAAGCTCGTACAGCAAATTTACCTTTGGGGAATGCTAACTGTAGAATTTGATGAGGAATCGAATGAGCCCATCTGCGAGGCTCTACGACTTTCGATTCAAAATGTAGCCGATTGAACCACATAATTTTTCATATCTGTACGGATTTTGTCCGATTTCAAGGACATTTGACACATCATTTTTCAAATCTGTACGGTTTTTGTCAAATATCTCGGAAACGGAAGCTCGTACAGCAAATTTACCTTTGGGGAATGCTAACTGTAGAATTTGATGAGGAGTAGAATGAGCCCATCTGCGAGGCTCTACGACTTTCGATTCAAAACTTATAGCCGTTTGAACCACATAATTTTTCATATCTGTACGGTTTTTGTCAAATATCTCGGAAACGGAAGCTCGTACAGCAAATTTACCTTCGGGGAATGCTAACTGTAGAATTTGATGAGGAATCGAATGAGCCCATCTGCGAGGCTCTACGACTTTCGATTCAAAATGTAGCCGATTGAACCACATCATTTTTCATATCTGTACGGTTTTTGTCCGATTTCAAGGACATTTGACACATCATTTTTCAAATCTGTACGGTTTTTGTCAAATATCTCGGAAACGGAAGCTCGTACAGCAAATTTACCTTTGGGGAATGCTAACTGTAGAATTTGATGAGGAATCGAATGAGCCCATCTGCGAGGCTCTACGACTTTCGATTCAAAATGTAGCCGATTGAACCACATAATTTTTCATATCTGTACGGATTTTGTCCGATTTCAAGGACATTTGACACATCATTTTTCAAATCTGTACGGTTTTTGTCAAATATCTCGGAAACGGAAGCTCGTACAGCAAATTTACCTTTGGGGAATGCTAACTGTAGAATTTGATGAGGAGTAGAATGAGCCCATCTGCGAGGCTCTACGACTTTCGATTCAAAACTTATAGCCGTTTGAACCACATAATTTTTCATATCTGTACGGTTTTTGTCCGATTTCAAGGACATTTGACACATCATTTTTCAAATCTGTACAGTTTTTGTCAAATATCTCGGAAACGGAAGCTCGTACAGCAAATTTACCTTTGGGGAATGCTAACTGTAGAATTTGATGAGGAGTAGAATGAGCCCATCTGCGAGGCTCTACGACTTTCGATTCAAAACTTATAGCCGTTTGAACCACATAATTTTTCATATCTGTACGGTTTTTGTCAAATATCTCGGAAACGGAAGCTCGTACAGCAAATTTACCTTCGGGGAATGCTAACTGTAGAATTTGATGAGGAATCGAATGAGCCCATCTGCGAGGCTCTACGACTTTCGATTCAAAATGTAGCCGATTGAACCACATAATTTTTCATATCTGTACGGATTTTGTCCGATTTCAAGGACATTTGACACATCATTTTTCAAATCTGTACGGTTTTTGTCAAATATCTCGGAAAAGGAAGCTCGTACAGCAAATTTACCTTTGGGGAATGCTAACTGTAGAATTTGATGAGGAGTAGAATGAGCCCATCTGCGAGGCTCTACGACTTTCGATTCAAAACTTATAGCCGTTTGAACCACATAATTTTTCATATCTGTACGGTTTTTGTCCGATTTCAAGGACATTTGACACATCATTTTTCAAATCTGTACAGTTTTTGTCAAATATCTCGGAAACGGAAGCTCGTACAGCAAATTTACCTTCGGGGAATGCTAACTGTAGAATTTGATGAGGAATCGAATGAGCCCATCTGCGAGGCTCTACGACTTTCGATTCAAAATGTAGCCGATTGAACCACATCATTTTTCATATCTGTACGGTTTTTGTCCGATTTCAAGGACATTTGACACATCATTTTTCAAATCTGTACGGTTTTTGTCAAATATCTCGGAAAAGGAAGCTCGTACAGCAAATTTACCTTTGGGGAATGCTAACTGTAGAATTTGATGAGGAGTAGAATGAGCCCATCTGCGAGGCTCTACGACTTTCGATTCAAAACTTATAGCCGTTTGAACCACATAATTTTTCATATCTGTACGGTTTTTGTCCGATTTCAAGGACATTTGACACATCATTTTTCAAATCTGTACAGTTTTTGTCAAATATCTCGGAAACGGAAGCTCGTACAGCAAATTTACCTTCGGGGAATGCTAACTGTAGAATTTGATGAGGAATCGAATGAGCCCATCTGCGAGGCTCTACGACTTTCGATTCAAAATGTAGCCGATTGAACCACATCATTTTTCATATCTGTACGGTTTTTGTCCGATTTCAAGGACATTTGACACATCATTTTTCAAATCTGTACGGTTTTTGTCAAATATCTCGGAAACGGAAGCTCGTACAGCAAATTTACCTTTGGGGAATGCTAACTGTAGAATTTGATGAGGAATCGAATGAGCCCATCTGCGAGGCTCTACGACTTTCGATTCAAAATGTAGCCGATTGAACCACATAATTTTTCATATCTGTACGGATTTTGTCCGATTTCAAGGACATTTGACACATCATTTTTCAAATCTGTACGGTTTTTGTCAAATATCTCGGAAACGGAAGCTCGTACAGCAAATTTACCTTTGGGGAATGCTAACTGTAGAATTTGATGAGGAGTAGAATGAGCCCATCTGCGAGGCTCTACGACTTTCGATTCAAAACTTATAGCCGTTTGAACCACATAATTTTTCATATCTGTACGGTTTTTGTCAAATATCTCGGAAACGGAAGCTCGTACAGCAAATTTACCTTCGGGGAATGCTAACTGTAGAATTTGATGAGGAATCGAATGAGCCCATCTGCGAGGCTCTACGACTTTCGATTCAAAATGTAGCCGATTGAACCACATCATTTTTCATATCTGTACGGTTTTTGTCCGATTTCAAGGACATTTGACACATCATTTTTCAAATCTGTACGGTTTTTGTCAAATATCTCGGAAACGGAAGCTCGTACAGCAAATTTACCTTTGGGGAATGCTAACTGTAGAATTTGATGAGGAATCGAATGAGCCCATCTGCGAGGCTCTACGACTTTCGATTCAAAATGTAGCCGATTGAACCACATAATTTTTCATATCTGTACGGATTTTGTCCGATTTCAAGGACATTTGACACATCATTTTTCAAATCTGTACGGTTTTTGTCAAATATCTCGGAAACGGAAGCTCGTACAGCAAATTTACCTTTGGGGAATGCTAACTGTAGAATTTGATGAGGAGTAGAATGAGCCCATCTGCGAGGCTCTACGACTTTCGATTCAAAACTTATAGCCGTTTGAACCACATAATTTTTCATATCTGTACGGTTTTTGTCCGATTTCAAGGACATTTGACACATCATTTTTCAAATCTGTACAGTTTTTGTCAAATATCTCGGAAACGGAAGCTCGTACAGCAAATTTACCTTTGGGGAATGCTAACTGTAGAATTTGATGAGGAGTAGAATGAGCCCATCAGCGAGGCTCTACGACTTTCGATTCAAAACTTATAGCCGTTTGAACCACATAATTTTTCATATCTGTACGTTTTTTGTCAAATATCTCGGAAACGGAAGCTCGTACAGCAAATTTACCTTCGGGGAATGCTAACTGTAGAATTTGATGAGGAATCGAATGAGCCCATCTGCGAGGCTCTACGACTTTCGATTCAAAATCTAGCCGATTGAACCACATAATTTTTCATATCTGTACGGTTTTTGTCCGATTTCAAGGACATTTGACACATCATTTTTCAAATCTGTACGGTTTTTGTCAAATATCTCGGAAACGGAAGCTCGTACAGCAAATTTACCTTTGGGGAATGCTAACTGTAGAATTTGATGAGGAGTGAATGAGCCCATCTGCGAGGCTCTACGACTTTCGATTCAAAATGTAGCCGATTGAACCACATAATTTTTCATATCTGTACGGTTTTTGTCCGATTTCAAGGACATTTGACACATCATTTTTCAAATCTGTACGGTTTTTGTCAAATATCTCGGAAACGGAAGCTCGTACAGCAAATTTACCTGCACAGGGGAATGCTAACTGTAGAATTTGATGAGGAGTAGAATGAGCCCATCTGCGAGGCTCTACGACTTTCGATTCAAAACTTCTAGCCGTTTGAACCACATAATTTTTCATATATGTACGTTTTTTGTCAAATATCTCGGAAACGGAAGCTCGTACAGCAAATTTACCTGCATATGGGAATGCTAACTGTAGAATTTGATGAGGAGTAGAATGAGCCCATCTGCGAGGCTCTACGACTTTCGATTCAAAAGTTATAGCCGTTTGAACCACATAATTTTTCATATCTGTACAGTTTTTGTCAAATATCTCGGAAACGGAAGCTCGTACAGCAAATTTACCTTTGGGGAATGCTAACTGTAGAATTTGATGAGGAATCGAATGAGCCCATCTGCGAGGCTCTACGACTTTCGATTCAAAATGTAGCCGATTGAACCACATAATTTTTCATATCTGTACGGTTTTTGTCCGATTTCAAGGACATTTGACACATCATTTTTCAAATCTGTACGGTTTTTGTCAAATATCTCGGAAACGGAAGCTCGTACAGCAAATTTACCTTTGGGGAATGCTAACTGTAGAATTTGATGAGGAATCGAATGAGCCCATCTGCGAGGCTCTACGACTTTCGATTCAAAATGTAGCCGATTGAACCACATAATTTTTCATATCTGTACGGTTTTTGTCCGATTTCAAGGACATTTGACACATCATTTTTCAAATCTGTACGGTTTTTGTCAAATATCTCGGAAACGGAAGCTCGTACAGCAAATTTACCTTTGGGGAATGCTAACTGTAGAATTTGATGAGGAGTAGAATGAGCCCATCTGCGAGGCTCTACGACTTTCGATTCAAAACTTATAGCCGTTTGAACCACATAATTTTTCATATCTGTACGGTTTTTGTCAAATATCTCGGAAACGGAAGCTCGTACAGCAAATTTACCTTCGGGGAATGCTAACTGTAGAATTTGATGAGGAATCGAATGAGCCCATCTGCGAGGCTCTACGACTTTCGATTCAAAATGTAGCCGATTGAACCACATCATTTTTCATATCTGTACGGTTTTTGTCCGATTTCAAGGACATTTGACACATCATTTTTCAAATCTGTACGGTTTTTGTCAAATATCTCGGAAACGGAAGCTCGTACAGCAAATTTACCTTTGGGGAATGCTAACTGTAGAATTTGATGAGGAATCGAATGAGCCCATCTGCGAGGCTCTACGACTTTCGATTCAAAATGTAGCCGATTGAACCACATAATTTTTCATATCTGTACGGTTTTTGTCCGATTTCAAGGACATTTGACACATCATTTTTCAAATCTGTACGGTTTTTGTCAAATATCTCGGAAACGGAAGCTCGTACAGCAAATTTACCTTTGGGGAATGCTAACTGTAGAATTTGATGAGGAGTGAATGAGCCCATCTGCGAGGCTCTACGACTTTCGATTCAAAATGTAGCCGATTGAACCACATAATTTTTCATATCTGTACGGTTTTTGTCCGATTTCAAGGACATTTGACACATCATTTTTCAAATCTGTACGGTTTTTGTCAAATATCTCGGAAACGGAAGCTCGTACAGCAAATTTACCTGCACAGGGGAATGCTAACTGTAGAATTTGATGAGGAGTAGAATGAGCCCATCTGCGAGGCTCTACGACTTTCGATTCAAAACTTCTAGCCGTTTGAACCACATAATTTTTCATATCTGTACGTTTTTTGTCAAATATCTCGGAAACGGAAGCTCGTACAGCAAATTTACCTGCATATGGGAATGCTAACTGTAGAATTTGATGAGGAGTAGAATGAGCCCATCTGCGAGGCTCTACGACTTTCGATTCAAAAGTTATAGCCGTTTGAACCACATAATTTTTCATATCTGTACAGTTTTTGTCAAATATCTCGGAAACGGAAGCTCGTACAGCAAATTTACCTTTGGGGAATGCTAACTGTAGAATTTGATGAGGAATCGAATGAGCCCATCTGCGAGGCTCTACGACTTTCGATTCAAAATGTAGCCGATTGAACCACATAATTTTTCATATCTGTACGGTTTTTGTCCGATTTCAAGGACATTTGACACATCATTTTTCAAATCTGTACGGTTTTTGTCAAATATCTCGGAAACGGAAGCTCGTACAGCAAATTTACCTTTGGGGAATGCTAACTGTAGAATTTGATGAGGAATCGAATGAGCCCATCTGCGAGGCTCTACGACTTTCGATTCAAAATGTAGCCGATTGAACCACATAATTTTTCATATCTGTACGGTTTTTGTCCGATTTCAAGGACATTTGACATATCATTTTTCAAATCTGTACGGTTTTTGTCAAATATCTCGGAAACGGAAGCTCGTACAGCAAATTTACCTTTGGGGAATGCTAACTGTAGAATTTGATGAGGAGTAGAATGAGCCCATCTGCGAGGCTCTACGACTTTCGATTCAAAACTTATAGCCGTTTGAACCACATAATTTTTCATATCTGTACGGTTTTTGTCAAATATCTCGGAAACGGAAGCTCGTACAGCAAATTTACCTTCGGGGAATGCTAACTGTAGAATTTGATGAGGAATCGAATGAGCCCATCTGCGAGGCTCTACGACTTTCGATTCAAAATGTAGCCGATTGAACCACATAATTTTTCATATCTGTACGGTTTTTGTCCGATTTCAAGGACATTTGACACATCATTTTTCAAATCTGTACGGTTTTTGTCAAATATCTTGGAAACGGAAGCTCGTACAGCAAATTTACCTTTGGGGAATGCTAACTGTAGAATTTGATGAGGAATCGAATGAGCCCATCTGCGAGGCTCTACGACTTTCGATTCAAAATGTAGCCGATTGAACCACATAATTTTTCATATCTGTACGGTTTTTGTCCGATTTCAAGGACATTTGACACATCATTTTTCAAATCTGTACGGTTTTTGTCAAATATCTCGGAAACGGAAGCTCGTACAGCAAATTTACCTTTGGGGAATGCTAACTGTAGAATTTGATGAGGAGTAGAATGAGCCCATCTGCGAGGCTCTACGACTTTCGATTCAAAACTTATAGCCGTTTGAACCACATAATTTGTCATATCTGTACGGTTTTTGTCAAATATCTCGGAAACGGAAGCTCGTACAGCAAATTTACCTTCGGGGAATGCTAACTGTAGAATTTGATGAGGAATCGAATGAGCCCATCTGCGAGGCTCTACGACTTTCGATTCAAAATGTAGCCGATTGAACCACATAATTTTTCATATCTGTACGGATTTTGTCCGATTTCAAGGACATTTGACACATCATTTTTCAAATCTGTACGGTTTTTGTCAAATATCTCGGAAACGGAAGCTCGTACAGCAAATTTACCTTTGGGGAATGCTAACTGTAGAATTTGATGAGGAGTAGAATGAGCCCATCTGCGAGGCTCTACGACTTTCGATTCAAAACTTATAGCCGTTTGAACCACATAATTTTTCATATCTGTACGGTTTTTGTCAAATATCTCGCAAACGGAAGCTCGTACAGCAAATTTACCTTCGGGGAATGCTAACTGTAGAATTTGATGAGGAATCGAATGAGCCCATCTGCGAGGCTCTACGACTTTCGATTCAAAATGTAGCCGATTGAACCACATCATTTTTCATATCTGTACGGATTTTGTCCGATTTCAAGGACATTTGACACATCATTTTTCAAATCTGTACGGTTTTTGTCAAATATCTCGGAAACGGAAGCTCGTACAGCAAATTTACCTTTGGGGAATGCTAACTGTAGAATTTGATGAGGAGTAGAATGAGCCCATCTGCGAGGCTCTACGACTTTCGATTCAAAACTTATAGCCGTTTGAACCACATAATTTTTCATATCTGTACAGTTTTTGTCAAATATCTCGGAAACGGAAGCTCGTACAGCAAATTTACCTTTGGGGAATGCTAACTGTAGAATTTGATGAGGAATCGAATGAGCCCATCTGCGAGGCTCTACGACTTTCGATTCAAAATGTAGCCGATTGAACCACATCATTTTTCATATCTGTACGGTTTTTGTCCGATTTCAAGGACATTTGACACATCATTTTTCAAATCTGTACGGTTTTTGTCAAATATCTTGGAAACGGAAGCTCGTACAGCAAATTTACCTTTGGGGAATGCTAACTGTAGAATTTGATGAGGAATCGAATGAGCCCATCTGCGAGGCTCTACGACTTTCGATTCAAAATGTAGCCGATTGAACCACATAATTTTTCATATCTGTATGGTTTTTGTCCGATTTCAAGGACATTTGACACATCATTTTTCAAATCTGTACGGTTTTTGTCAAATATCTCGGAAACGGAAGCTCGTACAGCAAATTTACCTTTGGGGAATGCTAACTGTAGAATTTGATGAGGAGTAGAATGAGCCCATCTGCGAGGCTCTACGACTTTCGATTCAAAACTTATAGCCGTTTGAACCACATAATTTTTCATATCTGTACGGTTTTTGTCAAATATCTCGGAAACGGAAGCTCGTACAGCAAATTTACCTTCGGGGAATGCTAACTGTAGAATTTGATGAGGAATCGAATGAGCCCATCTGCGAGGCTCTACGACTTTCGATTCAAAATGTAGCCGATTGAACCACATAATTTTTCATATCTGTACGGTTTTTGTCCGATTTCAAGGACATTTGACACATCATTTTTCAAATCTGTACGGTTTTTGTCAAATATCTCGGAAACGGAAGCTCGTACAGCAAATTTACCTTTGGGGAATGCTAACTGTAGAATTTGATGAGGAGTAGAATGAGCCCATCTGCGAGGCTCTACGACTTTCGATTCAAAACTTATAGCCGTTTGAACCACATAATTTTTCATATCTGTACGGTTTTTGTCAAATATCTCGGAAACGGAAGCTCGTACAGCAAATTTACCTTCGGGGAATGCTAACTGTAGAATTTGATGAGGAATCGAATGAGCCCATCTGCGAGGCTCTACGACTTTCGATTCAAAATGTAGCCGATTGAACCACATAATTTTTCATATCTGTAGGGTTTTTGTCCGATTTCAAGGACATTTGACACATCATTTTTCAAATCTGTACGGTTTTTGTCAAATATCTCGGAAACGGAAGCTCGTACAGCAAATTTACCTTTGGGGAATGCTAACTGTAGAATTTGATGAGGAGTAGAATGAGCCCATCTGCGAGGCTCTACGACTTTCGATTCAAAACTTATAGCCGTTTGAACCACATCATTTTTCATATCTGTACGGTTTTTGTCAAATATCTCGGAAACGGAAGCTCGTACAGCAAATTTACCTTTGGGGAATGCTAACTGTAGAATTTGATGAGGAATCGAATGAGCCCATCTGCGAGGCTCTACGACTTTCGATTCAAAATGTAGCCGATTGAACCACATAATTTTTCATATCTGTACGGATTTTGTCCGATTTCAAGGACATTTGACACATCATTTTTCAAATCTGTACGGTTTTTGTCAAATATCTCGGAAAAGGAAGCTCGTACAGCAAATTTACCTTTGGGGAATGCTAACTGTAGAATTTGATGAGGAGTAGAATGAGCCCATCTGCGAGGCTCTACGACTTTCGATTCAAAACTTATAGCCGTTTGAACCACATAATTTTTCATATCTGTACGGTTTTTGTCCGATTTCAAGGACATTTGACACATCATTTTTCAAATCTGTACAGTTTTTGTCAAATATCTCGGAAACGGAAGCTCGTACAGCAAATTTACCTTCGGGGAATGCTAACTGTAGAATTTGATGAGGAATCGAATGAGCCCATCTGCGAGGCTCTACGACTTTCGATTCAAAATGTAGCCGATTGAACCACATCATTTTTCATATCTGTACGGTTTTTGTCCGATTTCAAGGACATTTGACACATCATTTTTCAAATCTGTACGGTTTTTGTCAAATATCTCGGAAACGGAAGCTCGTACAGCAAATTTACCTGCACATGGGAATGCTAACTGTAGAATTTGATGAGGAGTAGAATGAGCCCATCTGCGAGGCTCTACGACTTTCGATTCAAAATGTAGCCGATTGAACCACATAATTTTTCATATCTGTACGGATTTTGTCCGATTTCAAGGACATTTGACACATCATTTTTCAAATCTGTACGGTTTTTGTCAAATATCTCGGAAACGGAAGCTCGTACAGCAAATTTACCTTTGGGGAATGCTAACTGTAGAATTTGATGAGGAGTAGAATGAGCCCATCTGCGAGGCTCTACGACTTTCGATTCAAAACTTATAGCCGTTTGAACCACATAATTTTTCATATCTGTACGGTTTTTGTCCGATTTCAAGGACATTTGACACATCATTTTTCAAATCTGTACAGTTTTTGTCAAATATCTCGGAAACGGAAGCTCGTACAGCAAATTTACCTTTGGGGAATGCTAACTGTAGAATTTGATGAGGAGTAGAATGAGCCCATCTGCGAGGCTCTACGACTTTCGATTCAAAACTTATAGCCGTTTGAACCACATAATTTTTCATATCTGTACGTTTTTTGTCAAATATCTCGGAAACGGAAGCTCGTACAGCAAATTTACCTTCGGGGAATGCTAACTGTAGAATTTGATGAGGAATCGAATGAGCCCATCTGCGAGGCTCTACGACTTTCGATTCAAAATCTAGCCGATTGAACCACATAATTTTTCATATCTGTACGGTTTTTGTCCGATTTCAAGGACATTTGACACATCATTTTTCAAATCTGTACGGTTTTTGTCAAATATCTCGGAAACGGAAGCTCGTACAGCAAATTTACCTTTGGGGAATGCTAACTGTAGAATTTGATGAGGAGTGAATGAGCCCATCTGCGAGGCTCTACGACTTTCGATTCAAAATGTAGCCGATTGAACCACATAATTTTTCATATCTGTACGGTTTTTGTCCGATTTCAAGGACATTTGACACATCATTTTTCAAATCTGTACGGTTTTTGTCAAATATCTCGGAAACGGAAGCTCGTACAGCAAATTTACCTGCACAGGGGAATGCTAACTGTAGAATTTGATGAGGAGTAGAATGAGCCCATCTGCGAGGCTCTACGACTTTCGATTCAAAACTTCTAGCCGTTTGAACCACATAATTTTTCATATCTGTACGTTTTTTGTCAAATATCTCGGAAACGGAAGCTCGTACAGCAAATTTACCTGCATATGGGAATGCTAACTGTAGAATTTGATGAGGAGTAGAATGAGCCCATCTGCGAGGCTCTACGACTTTCGATTCAAAAGTTATAGCCGTTTGAACCACATAATTTTTCATATCTGTACAGTTTTTGTCAAATATCTCGGAAACGGAAGCTCGTACAGCAAATTTACCTTTGGGGAATGCTAACTGTAGAATTTGATGAGGAATCGAATGAGCCCATCTGCGAGGCTCTACGACTTTCGATTCAAAATGTAGCCGATTGAACCACATAATTTTTCATATCTGTACGGTTTTTGTCCGATTTCAAGGACATTTGACACATCATTTTTCAAATCTGTACGGTTTTTGTCAAATATCTCGGAAACGGAAGCTCGTACAGCAAATTTACCTTTGGGGAATGCTAACTGTAGAATTTGATGAGGAATCGAATGAGCCCATCTGCGAGGCTCTACGACTTTCGATTCAAAATGTAGCCGATTGAACCACATAATTTTTCATATCTGTACGGTTTTTGTCCGATTTCAAGGACATTTGACACATCATTTTTCAAATCTGTACGGTTTTTGTCAAATATCTCGGAAACGGAAGCTCGTACAGCAAATTTACCTTTGGGGAATGCTAACTGTAGAATTTGATGAGGAGTAGAATGAGCCCATCTGCGAGGCTCTACGACTTTCGATTCAAAACTTATAGCCGTTTGAACCACATAATTTTTCATATCTGTACGGTTTTTGTCAAATATCTCGGAAACGGAAGCTCGTACAGCAAATTTACCTTCGGGGAATGCTAACTGTAGAATTTGATGAGGAATCGAATGAGCCCATCTGCGAGGCTCTACGACTTTCGATTCAAAATGTAGCCGATTGAACCACATAATTTTTCATATCTGTACGGTTTTTGTCCGATTTCAAGGACATTTGACACATCATTTTTCAAATCTGTACGGTTTTTGTCAAATATCTTGGAAACGGAAGCTCGTACAGCAAATTTACCTTTGGGGAATGCTAACTGTAGAATTTGATGAGGAATCGAATGAGCCCATCTGCGAGGCTCTACGACTTTCGATTCAAAATGTAGCCGATTGAACCACATAATTTTTCATATCTGTACGGTTTTTGTCCGATTTCAAGGACATTTGACACATCATTTTTCAAATCTGTACGGTTTTTGTCAAATATCTCGGAAACGGAAGCTCGTACAGCAAATTTACCTTTGGGGAATGCTAACTGTAGAATTTGATGAGGAGTAGAATGAGCCCATCTGCGAGGCTCTACGACTTTCGATTCAAAACTTATAGCCGTTTGAACCACATAATTTTTCATATCTGTACGGTTTTTGTCAAATATCTCGGAAACGGAAGCTCGTACAGCAAATTTACCTTCGGGGAATGCTAACTGTAGAATTTGATGAGGAATCGAATGAGCCCATCTGCGAGGCTCTACGACTTTCGATTCAAAATGTAGCCGATTGAACCACATAATTTTTCATATCTGTACGGTTTTTGTCCGATTTCAAGGACATTTGACACATCATTTTTCAAATCTGTACGGTTTTTGTCAAATATCTCGGAAACGGAAGCTCGTACAGCAAATTTACCTTTGGGGAATGCTAACTGTAGAATTTGATGAGGAGTAGAATGAGCCCATCTGCGAGGCTCTACGACTTTCGATTCAAAACTTATAGCCGTTTGAACCACATAATTTGTCATATCTGTACGGTTTTTGTCAAATATCTCGGAAACGGAAGCTCGTACAGCAAATTTACCTTCGGGGAATGCTAACTGTAGAATTTGATGAGGAATCGAATGAGCCCATCTGCGAGGCTCTACGACTTTCGATTCAAAATGTAGCCGATTGAACCACATAATTTTTCATATCTGTACGGATTTTGTCCGATTTCAAGGACATTTGACACATCATTTTTCAAATCTGTACGGTTTTTGTCAAATATCTCGGAAACGGAAGCTCGTACAGCAAATTTACCTTTGGGGAATGCTAACTGTAGAATTTGATGAGGAGTAGAATGAGCCCATCTGCGAGGCTCTACGACTTTCGATTCAAAACTTATAGCCGTTTGAACCACATAATTTTTCATATCTGTACGGTTTTTGTCAAATATCTCGCAAACGGAAGCTCGTACAGCAAATTTACCTTCGGGGAATGCTAACTGTAGAATTTGATGAGGAATCGAATGAGCCCATCTGCGAGGCTCTACGACTTTCGATTCAAAATGTAGCCGATTGAACCACATCATTTTTCATATCTGTACGGATTTTGTCCGATTTCAAGGACATTTGACACATCATTTTTCAAATCTGTACGGTTTTTGTCAAATATCTCGGAAACGGAAGCTCGTACAGCAAATTTACCTTTGGGGAATGCTAACTGTAGAATTTGATGAGGAGTAGAATGAGCCCATCTGCGAGGCTCTACGACTTTCGATTCAAAACTTATAGCCGTTTGAACCACATAATTTTTCATATCTGTACAGTTTTTGTCAAATATCTCGGAAACGGAAGCTCGTACAGCAAATTTACCTTTGGGGAATGCTAACTGTAGAATTTGATGAGGAATCGAATGAGCCCATCTGCGAGGCTCTACGACTTTCGATTCAAAATGTAGCCGATTGAACCACATAATTTTTCATATCTGTACGGTTTTTGTCCGATTTCAAGGACATTTGACACATCATTTTTCAAATCTGTACGGTTTTTGTCAAATATCTCGGAAACGGAAGCTCGTACAGCAAATTTACCTTTGGGGAATGCTAACTGTAGAATTTGATGAGGAGTAGAATGAGCCCATCTGCGAGGCTCTACGACTTTCGATTCAAAACTTATAGCCGTTTGAACCACATAATTTGTCATATCTGTACGGTTTTTGTCAAATATCTCGGAAACGGAAGCTCGTACAGCAAATTTACCTTCGGGGAATGCTAACTGTAGAATTTGATGAGGAATCGAATGAGCCCATCTGCGAGGCTCTACGACTTTCGATTCAAAATGTAGCCGATTGAACCACATAATTTTTCATATCTGTACGGATTTTGTCCGATTTCAAGGACATTTGACACATCATTTTTCAAATCTGTACGGTTTTTGTCAAATATCTCGGAAACGGAAGCTCGTACAGCAAATTTACCTTTGGGGAATGCTAACTGTAGAATTTGATGAGGAGTAGAATGAGCCCATCTGCGAGGCTCTACGACTTTCGATTCAAAACTTATAGCCGTTTGAACCACATAATTTTTCATATCTGTACGGTTTTTGTCAAATATCTCGCAAACGGAAGCTCGTACAGCAAATTTACCTTCGGGGAATGCTAACTGTAGAATTTGATGAGGAATCGAATGAGCCCATCTGCGAGGCTCTACGACTTTCGATTCAAAATGTAGCCGATTGAACCACATCATTTTTCATATCTGTACGGATTTTGTCCGATTTCAAGGACATTTGACACATCATTTTTCAAATCTGTACGGTTTTTGTCAAATATCTCGGAAACGGAAGCTCGTACAGCAAATTTACCTTTGGGGAATGCTAACTGTAGAATTTGATGAGGAGTAGAATGAGCCCATCTGCGAGGCTCTACGACTTTCGATTCAAAACTTATAGCCGTTTGAACCACATAATTTTTCATATCTGTACAGTTTTTGTCAAATATCTCGGAAACGGAAGCTCGTACAGCAAATTTACCTTTGGGGAATGCTAACTGTAGAATTTGATGAGGAATCGAATGAGCCCATCTGCGAGGCTCTACGACTTTCGATTCAAAATGTAGCCGATTGAACCACATCATTTTTCATATCTGTACGGTTTTTGTCCGATTTCAAGGACATTTGACACATCATTTTTCAAATCTGTACGGTTTTTGTCAAATATCTTGGAAACGGAAGCTCGTACAGCAAATTTACCTTTGGGGAATGCTAACTGTAGAATTTGATGAGGAATCGAATGAGCCCATCTGCGAGGCTCTACGACTTTCGATTCAAAATGTAGCCGATTGAACCACATAATTTTTCATATCTGTATGGTTTTTGTCCGATTTCAAGGACATTTGACACATCATTTTTCAAATCTGTACGGTTTTTGTCAAATATCTCGGAAACGGAAGCTCGTACAGCAAATTTACCTTTGGGGAATGCTAACTGTAGAATTTGATGAGGAGTAGAATGAGCCCATCTGCGAGGCTCTACGACTTTCGATTCAAAACTTATAGCCGTTTGAACCACATAATTTTTCATATCTGTACGGTTTTTGTCAAATATCTCGGAAACGGAAGCTCGTACAGCAAATTTACCTTCGGGGAATGCTAACTGTAGAATTTGATGAGGAATCGAATGAGCCCATCTGCGAGGCTCTACGACTTTCGATTCAAAATGTAGCCGATTGAACCACATAATTTTTCATATCTGTACGGTTTTTGTCCGATTTCAAGGACATTTGACACATCATTTTTCAAATCTGTACGGTTTTTGTCAAATATCTCGGAAACGGAAGCTCGTACAGCAAATTTACCTTTGGGGAATGCTAACTGTAGAATTTGATGAGGAGTAGAATGAGCCCATCTGCGAGGCTCTACGACTTTCGATTCAAAACTTATAGCCGTTTGAACCACATAATTTTTCATATCTGTACGGTTTTTGTCAAATATCTCGGAAACGGAAGCTCGTACAGCAAATTTACCTTCGGGGAATGCTAACTGTAGAATTTGATGAGGAATCGAATGAGCCCATCTGCGAGGCTCTACGACTTTCGATTCAAAATGTAGCCGATTGAACCACATAATTTTTCATATCTGTAGGGTTTTTGTCCGATTTCAAGGACATTTGACACATCATTTTTCAAATCTGTACGGTTTTTGTCAAATATCTCGGAAACGGAAGCTCGTACAGCAAATTTACCTTTGGGGAATGCTAACTGTAGAATTTGATGAGGAGTAGAATGAGCCCATCTGCGAGGCTCTACGACTTTCGATTCAAAACTTATAGCCGTTTGAACCACATAATTTTTCATATCTGTACGGTTTTTGTCAAATATCTCGGAAACGGAAGCTCGTACAGCAAATTTACCTTCGGGGAATGCTAACTGTAGAATTTGATGAGGAATCGAATGAGCCCATCTGCGAGGCTCTACGACTTTCGATTCAAAATGTAGCCGATTGAACCACATAATTTTTCATATCTGTACGGATTTTGTCCGATTTCAAGGACATTTGACACATCATTTTTCAAATCTGTACGGTTTTTGTCAAATATCTCGGAAACGGAAGCTCGTACAGCAAATTTACCTTTGGGGAATGCTAACTGTAGAATTTGATGAGGAGTAGAATGAGCCCATCTGCGAGGCTCTACGACTTTCGATTCAAAACTTATAGCCGTTTGAACCACATAATTTTTCATATCTGTACAGTTTTTGTCAAATATCTCGGAAACGGAAGCTCGTACAGCAAATTTACCTTTGGGGAATGCTAACTGTAGAATTTGATGAGGAATCGAATGAGCCCATCTGCGAGGCTCTACGACTTTCGATTCAAAATGTAGCCGATTGAACCACATAATTTTTCATATCTGTACGGTTTTTGTCCGATTTCAAGGACATTTGACACATCATTTTTCAAATCTGTACGGTTTTTGTCAAATATCTTGGAAACGGAAGCTCGTACAGCAAATTTACCTTTGGGGAATGCTAACTGTAGAATTTGATGAGGAATCGAATGAGCCCATCTGCGAGGCTCTACGACTTTCGATTCAAAATGTAGCCGATTGAACCACATAATTTTTCATATCTGTATGGTTTTTGTCCGATTTCAAGGACATTTGACACATCATTTTTCAAATCTGTACGGTTTTTGTCAAATATCTCGGAAACGGAAGCTCGTACAGCAAATTTACCTTTGGGGAATGCTAAATGTAGAATTTCATGAGGAGTAGAATGAGCCCATCTGCGAGGCTCTACGACTTTCGATTCAAAACTTATAGCCGTTTGAACCACATAATTTTTCATATCTGTACGGTTTTTGTCAAATATCTCGGAAACGGAAGCTCGTACAGCAAATTTACCTTCGGGGAATGCTAACTGTAGAATTTGATGAGGAATCGAATGAGCCCATCTGCGAGGCTCTACGACTTTCGATTCAAAATGTAGCCGATTGAACCACATAATTTTTCATATCTGTACGGTTTTTGTCCGATTTCAAGGACATTTGACACATCATTTTTCAAATCTGTACGGTTTTTGTCAAATATCTCGGAAACGGAAGCTCGTACAGCAAATTTACCTTTGGGGAATGCTAACTGTAGAATTTGATGAGGAGTAGAATGAGCCCATCTGCGAGGCTCTACGACTTTCGATTCAAAACTTATAGCCGTTTGAACCACATAATTTTTCATATCTGTACGGTTTTTGTCAAATATCTCGGAAACGGAAGCTCGTACAGCAAATTTACCTTCGGGGAATGCTAACTGTAGAATTTGATGAGGAATCGAATGAGCCCATCTGCGAGGCTCTACGACTTTCGATTCAAAATGTAGCCGATTGAACCACATAATTTTTCATATCTGTACGGTTTTTGTCCGATTTCAAGGACATTTGACACATCATTTTTCAAATCTGTACGGTTTTTGACAAATATCTCGGAAACGGAAGCTCGTACAGCAAATTTACCTTTGGGGAATGCTAACTGTAGAATTTGATGAGGAATCGAATGAGCCCATCTGTGAGGCTCTACGACTTTCGATTCAAAATGTAGCCGATTGAACCACATAATTTTTCATATCTGTACGGTTTTTGTCCGATTTCAAGGACATTTGACACATCATTTTTCAAATCTGTACGGTTTTTGTCAAATATCTCGGAAACGGAAGCTCGTACAGCAAATTTACCTTTGGGGAATGCTAACTGTAGAATTTGATGAGGAGTAGAATGAGCCCATCTGCGAGGCTCTACGACTTTCGATTCAAAACTTATAGCCGTTTGAACCACATAATTTTTCATATCTGTACGGTTTTTGTCAAATATCTCGGAAACGGAAGCTCGTACAGCAAATTTACCTTCGGGGAATGCTAACTGTAGAATTTGATGAGGAATCGAATGAGCCCATCTGCGAGGCTCTACGACTTTCGATTCAAAATGTAGCCGATTGAACCACATAATTTTTCATATCTGTACGGTTTTTGTCCGATTTCAAGGACATTTGACACATCATTTTTCAAATCTGTACGGTTTTTGTCAAATATCTCGGAAACGGAAGCTCGTACAGCAAATTTACCTTTGGGGAATGCTAACTGTAGAATTTGATGAGGAGTAGAATGAGCCCATCTGCGAGGCTCTACGACTTTCAATTCAAAAGTTATAGCCGTTTGAACCACATCATTTTTCATATCTGTACGGTTTTTGTCAAATATCTCGGAAACGGAAGCTCGTACAGCAAATTTACCTGCATAGGGGAATGATAACTGTAGAATTTGATGAGGAGTAGAATGAGCCCATCTGCGAGGCTCTACGACTTTCGATTCAAAATGTAGCCGTTTGAACCACATAATTTTTCATATCTGTACGGTTTTTGTCCGATTTCAAGGACATTTGACACATCATTTTTCAAATCTGTACGGTTTTTGTCAAATATCTCGGAAACGGAAGCTCGTACAGCAAATTTACCTTTGGGGAATGCTAACTGTAGAATTTGATGAGGAGTAGAATGAGCCCATCTGCGAGGCTCTACGACTTTCGATTCAAAACTTATAGCCGTTTGAACCACATAATTTTTCATATCTGTACGGTTTTTGTCAAATATCTCGGAAACGGAAGCTCGTACAGCAAATTTACCTTTGGGGAATGCTAACTGTAGAATTTGATGAGGAATCGAATGAGCCCATCTGCGAGGCTCTACGACTTTCGATTCAAAATGTAGCCGATTGAACCACATAATTTTTCATATCTGTACGGTTTTTGTCCGATTTCAAGGACATTTGACACATCATTTTTCAAATCTGTACGGTTTTTGTCAAATATCTCGGAAACGGAAGCTCGTACAGCAAATTTACCTGCACAGGGGAATGCTAACTGTAGAATTTGATGAGGAGTAGAATGAGCCCATCTGCGAGGCTCTACGACTTTCGATTCAAAACTTATAGCCGTTTGAACCACATAATTTTTCATATCTGTACGGTTTTTGTCAAATATCTCGGAAACGGAAGCTCGTACAGCAAATTTACCTTTGGGGAATGCTAACTGTAGAATTTGATGAGGAGTAGAATGAGCCCATCTGCGAGGCTCTACGACTTTCGATTCAAAATTTATAGCCGGTAAACCACATAATTTTTCATATCTGTACGGTTTTTGTCCGATTTCAAGGACATTTGACACATCATTTTTCAAATCTGTACGGTTTTTGTCAAATATCTCGGAAACGGAAGCTCGTACAGCAAATTTACCTTTGGGGAATGCTAACTGTAGAATTTGATGAGGAGTAGAATGAGCCCATCTGCGAGGCTCTACGACTTTCGATTCAAAACTTATAGCCGTTTGAACCACATAATTTTTCATATCTGTACGTTTTTTGTCAAATATCTCGCAAACGGAAGCTCGTACAGCAAATTTACCTTCGGGGAATGCTAACTGTAGAATTTGATGAGGAATCGAATGAGCCCATCTGCGAGGCTCTACGACTTTCGATTCAAAATGTAGCCGATTGAACCACATCATTTTTCATATCTGTACGGATTTTGTCCGATTTCAAGGACATTTGACACATCATTTTTCAAATCTGTACGGTTTTTGTCAAATATCTCGGAAACGGAAGCTCGTACAGCAAATTTACCTTTGGGGAATGCTAACTGTAGAATTTGATGAGGAGTAGAATGAGCCCATCTGCGAGGCTCTACGACTTTCGATTCAAAACTTATAGCCGTTTGAACCACATAATTTTTCATATCTGTACAGTTTTTGTCAAATATCTCGGAAACGGAAGCTCGTACAGCAAATTTACCTTTGGGGAATGCTAACTGTAGAATTTGATGAGGAATCGAATGAGCCCATCTGCGAGGCTCTACGACTTTCGATTCAAAATGTAGCCGATTGAACCACATCATTTTTCATATCTGTACGGTTTTTGTCCGATTTCAAGGACATTTGACACATCATTTTTCAAATCTGTACGGTTTTTGTCAAATATCTTGGAAACGGAAGCTCGTACAGCAAATTTACCTTTGGGGAATGCTAACTGTAGAATTTGATGAGGAATCGAATGAGCCCATCTGCAAGGCTCTACGACTTTCGATTCAAAATGTAGCCGATTGAACCACATAATTTTTCATATCTGTATGGTTTTTGTCCGATTTCAAGGACATTTGACACATCATTTTTCAAATCTGTACGGTTTTTGTCAAATATCTCGGAAACGGAAGCTCGTACAGCAAATTTACCTTTGGGGAATGCTAACTGTAGAATTTGATGAGGAGTAGAATGAGCCCATCTGCGAGGCTCTACGACTTTCGATTCAAAACTTATAGCCGTTTGAACCACATAATTTTTCATATCTGTACGTTTTTTGTCAAATATCTCGGAAACGGAAGCTCGTACAGCAAATTTACCTTCGGGGAATGCTAACTGTAGAATTTGATGAGGAATCGAATGAGCCCATCTGCGAGGCTCTACGACTTTCGATTCAAAATGTAGCCGATTGAACCACATAATTTTTCATATCTGTACGGATTTTGTCCGATTTCAAGGACATTTGACACATCATTTTTCAAATCTGTACGGTTTTTGTCAAATATCTCGGAAACGGAAGCTCGTACAGCAAATTTACCTTTGGGGAATGCTAACTGTAGAATTTGATGAGGAGTAGAATGAGCCCATCTGCGAGGCTCTACGACTTTCGATTCAAAACTTATAGCCGTTTGAACCACATAATTTTTCATATCTGTACGGTTTTTGTCAAATATCTCGGAAACGGAAGCTCGTACAGCAAATTTACCTTCGGGGAATGCTAACTGTAGAATTTGATGAGGAATCGAATGAGCCCATCTGCGAGGCTCTACGACTTTCGATTCAAAATGTAGCCGATTGAACCACATAATTTTTCATATCTGTACGGATTTTGTCCGATTTCAAGGACATTTGACACATCATTTTTCAAATCTGTACGGTTTTTGTCAAATATCTCGGAAACGGAAGCTCGTACAGCAAATTTACCTTTGGGGAATGCTAACTGTAGAATTTGATGAGGAGTAGAATGAGCCCATCTGCGAGGCTCTACGACTTTCGATTCAAAACTTATAGCCGTTTGAACCACATAATTTTTCATATCTGTACAGTTTTTGTCAAATATCTCGGAAACGGAAGCTCGTACAGCAAATTTACCTTTGGGGAATGCTAACTGTAGAATTTGATGAGGAATCGAATGAGCCCATCTGCGAGGCTCTACGACTTTCGATTCAAAATGTAGCCGATTGAACCACATAATTTTTCATATCTGTACGGTTTTTGTCCGATTTCAAGGACATTTGACACATCATTTTTCAAATCTGTACGGTTTTTGTCAAATATCTTGGAAACGGAAGCTCGTACAGCAAATTTACCTTTGGGGAATGCTAACTGTAGAATTTGATGAGGAATCGAATGAGCCCATCTGCGAGGCTCTACGACTTTCGATTCAAAATGTAGCCGATTGAACCACATAATTTTTCATATCTGTATGGTTTTTGTCCGATTTCAAGGACATTTGACACATCATTTTTCAAATCTGTACGGTTTTTGTCAAATATCTCGGAAACGGAAGCTCGTACAGCAAATTTACCTTTGGGGAATGCTAACTGTAGAATTTGATGAGGAGTAGAATGAGCCCATCTGCGAGGCTCTACGACTTTCGATTCAAAACTTATAGCCGTTTGAACCACATAATTTTTCATATCTGTACGGTTTTTGTCAAATATCTCGGAAACGGAAGCTCGTACAGCAAATTTACCTTCGGGGAATGCTAACTGTAGAATTTGATGAGGAATCGAATGAGCCCATCTGCGAGGCTCTACGACTTTCGATTCAAAATGTAGCCGATTGAACCACATAATTTTTCATATCTGTACGGTTTTTGTCCGATTTCAAGGACATTTGACACATCATTTTTCAAATCTGTACGGTTTTTGTCAAATATCTCGGAAACGGAAGCTCGTACAGCAAATTTACCTTTGGGGAATGCTAACTGTAGAATTTGATGAGGAGTAGAATGAGCCCATCTGCGAGGCTCTACGACTTTCGATTCAAAACTTATAGCCGTTTGAACCACATAATTTTTCATATCTGTACGGTTTTTGTCAAATATCTCGGAAACGGAAGCTCGTACAGCAAATTTACCTTCGGGGAATGCTAACTGTAGAATTTGATGAGGAATCGAATGAGCCCATCTGCGAGGCTCTACGACTTTCGATTCAAAATGTAGCCGATTGAACCACATAATTTTTCATATCTGTACGGTTTTTGTCCGATTTCAAGGACATTTGACACATCATTTTTCAAATCTGTACGGTTTTTGACAAATATCTCGGAAACGGAAGCTCGTACAGCAAATTTACCTTTGGGGAATGCTAACTGTAGAATTTGATGAGGAATCGAATGAGCCCATCTGTGAGGCTCTACGACTTTCGATTCAAAATGTAGCCGATTGAACCACATAATTTTTCATATCTGTACGGTTTTTGTCCGATTTCAAGGACATTTGACACATCATTTTTCAAATCTGTACGGTTTTTGTCAAATATCTCGGAAACGGAAGCTCGTACAGCAAATTTACCTTTGGGGAATGCTAACTGTAGA
This sequence comes from Borostomias antarcticus, assembly GCF_949987555.1. NCBI lineage: Eukaryota > Metazoa > Chordata > Actinopteri > Stomiiformes > Stomiidae > Borostomias > Borostomias antarcticus. The sequence continues at coordinate 366,535 of NW_028176001.1, forward strand.
ATTTGATGAGGAGTAGAATGAGCCCATCTGCGAGGCTCTACGACTTTCGATTCAAAACTTATAGCCGTTTGAACCACATAATTTTTCATATCTGTACGGTTTTTGTCAAATATCTCGGAAACGGAAGCTCGTACAGCAAATTTACCTTCGGGGAATGCTAACTGTAGAATTTGATGAGGAATCGAATGAGCCCATCTGCGAGGCTCTACGACTTTCGATTCAAAATGTAGCCGATTGAACCACATAATTTTTCATATCTGTACGGTTTTTGTCCGATTTCAAGGACATTTGACACATCATTTTTCAAATCTGTACGGTTTTTGTCAAATATCTCGGAAACGGAAGCTCGTACAGCAAATTTACCTTTGGGGAATGCTAACTGTAGAATTTGATGAGGAGTAGAATGAGCCCATCTGCGAGGCTCTACGACTTTCGATTCAAAACTTATAGCCGTTTGAACCACATAATTTTTCATATCTGTACGGTTTTTGTCAAATATCTCGGAAACGGAAGCTCGTACAGCAAATTTACCTTCGGGGAATGCTAACTGTAGAATTTGATGAGGAATCGAATGAGCCCATCTGCGAGGCTCTACGACTTTCGATTCAAAATGTAGCCGATTGAACCACATAATTTTTCATATCTGTACAGATTTTGTCCGATTTCAAGGACATTTGACACATCATTTTTCAAATCTGTACGGTTTTTGTCAAATATCTCGGAAACGGAAGCTCGTACAGCAAATTTACCTTTGGGGAATGCTAACTGTAGAATTTGATGAGGAGTAGAATGAGCCCATCTGCGAGGCTCTACGACTTTCGATTCAAAACTTATAGCCGTTTGAACCACATAATTTTTCATATCTGTACGGTTTTTGTCAAATATCTCGCAAACGGAAGCTCGTACAGCAAATTTACCTTCGGGGAATGCTAACTGTAGAATTTGATGAGGAATCGAATGAGCCCATCTGCGAGGCTCTACGACTTTCGATTCAAAATGTAGCCGATTGAACCACATCATTTTTCATATCTGTACGGATTTTGTCCGATTTCAAGGACATTTGACACATCATTTTTCAAATCTGTACGGTTTTTGTCAAATATCTCGGAAAAGGAAGCTCGTACAGCAAATTTACCTTTGGGGAATGCTAACTGTAGAATTTGATGAGGAGTAGAATGAGCCCATCTGCGAGGCTCTACGACTTTCGATTCAAAACTTATAGCCGTTTGAACCACATAATTTTTCATATCTGTACGGTTTTTGTCCGATTTCAAGGACATTTGACACATCATTTTTCAAATCTGTACAGTTTTTGTCAAATATCTCGGAAACGGAAGCTCGTACAGCAAATTTACCTTCGGGGAATGCTAACTGTAGAATTTGATGAGGAATCGAATGAGCCCATCTGCGAGGCTCTACGACTTTCGATTCAAAATGTAGCCGATTGAACCACATCATTTTTCATATCTGTACGGTTTTTGTCCGATTTCAAGGACATTTGACACATCATTTTTCAAATCTGTACGGTTTTTGTCAAATATCTCGGAAACGGAAGCTCGTACAGCAAATTTACCTTTGGGGAATGCTAACTGTAGAATTTGATGAGGAATCGAATGAGCCCATCTGCGAGGCTCTACGACTTTCGATTCAAAATGTAGCCGATTGAACCACATAATTTTTCATATCTGTACGGATTTTGTCCGATTTCAAGGACATTTGACACATCATTTTTCAAATCTGTACGGTTTTTGTCAAATATCTCGGAAACGGAAGCTCGTACAGCAAATTTACCTTTGGGGAATGCTAACTGTAGAATTTGATGAGGAGTAGAATGAGCCCATCTGCGAGGCTCTACGACTTTCGATTAAAAACTTATAGCCGTTTGAACCACATAATTTTTCATATCTGTACGGTTTTTGTCCGATTTCAAGGACATTTGACACATCATTTTTCAAATCTGTACAGTTTTTGTCAAATATCTCGGAAACGGAAGCTCGTACAGCAAATTTACCTTTGGGGAATGCTAACTGTAGAATTTGATGAGGAGTAGAATGAGCCCATCTGCGAGGCTCTACGACTTTCGATTCAAAACTTATAGCCGTTTGAACCACATAATTTTTCATATCTGTACGTTTTTTGTCAAATATCTCGGAAACGGAAGCTCGTACAGCAAATTTACCTTCGGGGAATGCTAACTGTAGAATTTGATGAGGAATCGAATGAGCCCATCTGCGAGGCTCTACGACTTTCGATTCAAAATCTAGCCGATTGAACCACATAATTTTTCATATCTGTACGGTTTTTGTCCGATTTCAAGGACATTTGACACATCATTTTTCAAATCTGTACGGTTTTTGTCAAATATCTCGGAAACGGAAGCTCGTACAGCAAATTTACCTTTGGGGAATGCTAACTGTAGAATTTGATGAGGAGTGAATGAGCCCATCTGCGAGGCTCTACGACTTTCGATTCAAAATGTAGCCGATTGAACCACATAATTTTTCATATCTGTACGGTTTTTGTCCGATTTCAAGGACATTTGACACATCATTTTTCAAATCTGTACGGTTTTTGTCAAATATCTCGGAAACGGAAGCTCGTACAGCAAATTTACCTGCACAGGGGAATGCTAACTGTAGAATTTGATGAGGAGTAGAATGAGCCCATCTGCGAGGCTCTACGACTTTCGATTCAAAACTTATAGCCGTTTGAACCACATAATTTTTCATATCTGTACGTTTTTTGTCAAATATCTCGGAAACGGAAGCTCGTACAGCAAATTTACCTTCGGGGAATGCTAACTGTAGAATTTGATGAGGAATCGAATGAGCCCATCTGCGAGGCTCTACGACTTTCGATTCAAAATCTAGCCGATTGAACCACATAATTTTTCATATCTGTACGGTTTTTGTCCGATTTCAAGGACATTTGACACATCATTTTTCAAATCTGTACGGTTTTTGTCAAATATCTCGGAAACGGAAGCTCGTACAGCAAATTTACCTTTGGGGAATGCTAACTGTAGAATTTGATGAGGAGTGAATGAGCCCATCTGCGAGGCTCTACGACTTTCGATTCAAAATGTAGCCGATTGAACCACATAATTTTTCATATCTGTACGGTTTTTGTCCGATTTCAAGGACATTTGACACATCATTTTTCAAATCTGTACGGTTTTTGTCAAATATCTCGGAAACGGAAGCTCGTACAGCAAATTTACCTGCACAGGGGAATGCTAACTGTAGAATTTGATGAGGAGTAGAATGAGCCCATCTGCGAGGCTCTACGACTTTCGATTCAAAACTTCTAGCCGTTTGAACCACATAATTTTTCATATCTGTACGTTTTTTGTCAAATATCTCGGAAACGGAAGCTCGTACAGCAAATTTACCTGCATATGGGAATGCTAACTGTAGAATTTGATGAGGAGTAGAATGAGCCCATCTGCGAGGCTCTACGACTTTCGATTCAAAAGTTATAGCCGTTTGAACCACATAATTTTTCATATCTGTACAGTTTTTGTCAAATATCTCGGAAACGGAAGCTCGTACAGCAAATTTACCTTTGGGGAATGCTAACTGTAGAATTTGATGAGGAATCGAATGAGCCCATCTGCGAGGCTCTACGACTTTCGATTCAAAATGTAGCCGATTGAACCACATAATTTTTCATATCTGTACGGTTTTTGTCCGATTTCAAGGACATTTGACACATCATTTTTCAAATCTGTACGGTTTTTGTCAAATATCTCGGAAACGGAAGCTCGTACAGCAAATTTACCTTTGGGGAATGCTAACTGTAGAATTTGATGAGGAATCGAATGAGCCCATCTGCGAGGCTCTACGACTTTCGATTCAAAATGTAGCCGATTGAACCACATAATTTTTCATATCTGTACGGTTTTTGTCCGATTTCAAGGACATTTGACACATCATTTTTCAAATCTGTACGGTTTTTGTCAAATATCTCGGAAACGGAAGCTCGTACAGCAAATTTACCTTTGGGGAATGCTAACTGTAGAATTTGATGAGGAGTAGAATGAGCCCATCTGCGAGGCTCTACGACTTTCGATTCAAAACTTCTAGCCGTTTGAACCACATAATTTTTCATATCTGTACGTTTTTTGTCAAATATCTCGGAAACGGAAGCTCGTACAGCAAATTTACCTGCATATGGGAATGCTAACTGTAGAATTTGATGAGGAGTAGAATGAGCCCATCTGCGAGGCTCTACGACTTTCGATTCAAAAGTTATAGCCGTTTGAACCACATAATTTTTCATATCTGTACAGTTTTTGTCAAATATCTCGGAAACGGAAGCTCGTACAGCAAATTTACCTTTGGGGAATGCTAACTGTAGAATTTGATGAGGAATCGAATGAGCCCATCTGCGAGGCTCTACGACTTTCGATTCAAAATGTAGCCGATTGAACCACATAATTTTTCATATCTGTACGGTTTTTGTCCGATTTCAAGGACATTTGACACATCATTTTTCAAATCTGTACGGTTTTTGTCAAATATCTCGGAAACGGAAGCTCGTACAGCAAATTTACCTTTGGGGAATGCTAACTGTAGAATTTGATGAGGAATCGAATGAGCCCATCTGCGAGGCTCTACGACTTTCGATTCAAAATGTAGCCGATTGAACCACATAATTTTTCATATCTGTACGGTTTTTGTCCGATTTCAAGGACATTTGACACATCATTTTTCAAATCTGTACGGTTTTTGTCAAATATCTCGGAAACGGAAGCTCGTACAGCAAATTTACCTTTGGGGAATGCTAACTGTAGAATTTGATGAGGAGTAGAATGAGCCCATCTGCGAGGCTCTACGACTTTCGATTCAAAACTTATAGCCGTTTGAACCACATAATTTTTCATATCTGTACGGTTTTTGTCAAATATCTCGGAAACGGAAGCTCGTACAGCAAATTTACCTTCGGGGAATGCTAACTGTAGAATTTGATGAGGAATCGAATGAGCCCATCTGCGAGGCTCTACGACTTTCGATTCAAAATGTAGCCGATTGAACCACATAATTTTTCATATCTGTACGGTTTTTGTCCGATTTCAAGGACATTTGACACATCATTTTTCAAATCTGTACGGTTTTTGTCAAATATCTCGGAAACGGAAGCTCGTACAGCAAATTTACCTTTGGGGAATGCTAACTGTAGAATTTGATGAGGAATCGAATGAGCCCATCTGCGAGGCTCTACGACTTTCGATTCAAAATGTAGCCGATTGAACCACATAATTTTTCATATCTGTACGGTTTTTGTCCGATTTCAAGGACATTTGACACATCATTTTTCAAATCTGTACGGTTTTTGTCAAATATCTCGGAAACGGAAGCTCGTACAGCAAATTTACCTTTGGGGAATGCTAACTGTAGAATTTGATGAGGAGTAGAATGAGCCCATCTGCGAGGCTCTACGACTTTCGATTCGAAACTTATAGCCGTTTGAACCACATAATTTTTCATATCTGTACGGTTTTTGTCAAATATCTCGGAAACGGAAGCTCGTACAGCAAATTTACCTTTGGGGAATGCTAACTGTAGAATTTGATGAGGAATCGAATGAGCCCATCTGCGAGGCTCTACGACTTTCGATTCAAAATGTAGCCGATTGAACTACATAATTTTTCATATCTGTACGGTTTTTGTCCGATTTCAAGGACATTTGACACATCATTTTTCAAATCTGTACGGTTTTTGTCAAATATCTCGGAAACGGAAGCTCGTACAGCAAATTTACCTTTGGGGAATGCTAACTGTAGAATTTGATGAGGAATCGAATGAGCCCATCTGCGAGGCTCTACGACTTTCGATTCAAAAGTTATAGCCGTTTGAACCACATAATTTTTCATATCTGTACGGTTTTTGTCAAATATCTCGGAAACGGAAGCTCGTACAGCAAATTTACCTTCGGGGAATGCTAACTGTAGAATTTGATGAGGAATCGAATGAGCCCATCTGCGAGGCTCTACGACTTTCGATTCAAAATGTAGCCGATTGAACCACATAATTTTTCATATCTGTACGGTTTTTGTCCGATTTCAAGGACATTTGACACATCATTTTTCAAATCTGTACGGTTTTTGTCAAATATCTCGGAAACGGAAGCTCGTACAGCAAATTTACCTTTGGGGAATGCTAACTGTAGAATTTGATGAGGAATCGAATGAGCCCATCTGCGAGGCTCTACGACTTTCGATTCAAAATGTAGCCGATTGAACCACATAATTTTTCATATCTGTACGGTTTTTGTCCGATTTCAAGGACATTTGACACATCATTTTTCAAATCTGTACGGTTTTTGTCAAATATCTCGGAAACGGAAGCTCGTACAGCAAATTTACCTTTGGGGAATGCTAACTGTAGAATTTGATGAGGAGTAGAATGAGCCCATCTGCGAGGCTCTACGACTTTCGATTCAAAACTTATAGCCGTTTGAACCACATAATTTTTCATATCTGTACGGTTTTTGTCAAATATATCGGAAACGGAAGCTCGTACAGCAAATTTACCTTCGTGGAATGCTAACTGTAGAATTTGATGAGGAATCGAATGAGCCCATCTGCGAGGCTCTACGACTTTCGATTCAAAATGTAGCCGATTGAACCACATAATTTTTCATATCTGTACGGATTTTGTCCGATTTCAAGGACATTTGACACATCATTTTTCAAATCTGTACGGTTTTTGTCAAATATCTCGGAAACGGAAGCTCGTACAGCAAATTTACCTTTGGGGAATGCTAACTGTAGAATTTGATGAGGAGTAGAATGAGCCCATCTGCGAGGCTCTACGACTTTCGATTCAAAACTTATAGCCGTTTGAACCACATAATTTTTCATATCTGTACGGTTTTTGTCAAATATCTCGGAAACGGAAGCTCGTACAGCAAATTTACCTTCGGGGAATGCTAACTGTAGAATTTGATGAGGAATCGAATGAGCCCATCTGCGAGGCTCTACGACTTTCGATTCAAAATGTAGCCGATTGAACCACATCATTTTTCATATCTGTACGGTTTTTGTCCGATTTCAAGGACATTTGACACATCATTTTTCAAATCTGTACGGTTTTTGTCAAATATCTCGGAAACGGAAGCTCGTACAGCAAATTTACCTTTGGGGAATGCTAACTGTAGAATTTGATGAGGAATCGAATGAGCCCATCTGCGAGGCTCTACGACTTTCGATTCAAAATGTAGCCGATTGAACCACATAATTTTTCATATCTGTACGGTTTTTGTCCGATTTCAAGGACATTTGACACATCATTTTTCAAATCTGTACGGTTTTTGTCAAATATCTTGGAAACGGAAGCTCGTACAGCAAATTTACCTTTGGGGAATGCTAACTGTAGAATTTGATGAGGAATCGAATGAGCCCATCTGCGAGGCTCTACGACTTTCGATTCAAAATGTAGCCGATTGAACCACATAATTTTTCATATCTGTACGGTTTTTGTCCGATTTCAAGGACATTTGACACATCATTTTTCAAATCTGTACGGTTTTTGTCAAATATCTCGGAAACGGAAGCTCGTACAGCAAATTTACCTTTGGGGAATGCTAACTGTAGAATTTGATGAGGAGTAGAATGAGCCCATCTGCGAGGCTCTACGACTTTCGATTCAAAACTTATAGCCGTTTGAACCACATAATTTTTCATATCTGTACGGTTTTTGTCAAATATCTCGGAAACGGAAGCTCGTACAGCAAATTTACCTTCGGGGAATGCTAACTGTAGAATTTGATGAGGAATCGAATGAGCCCATCTGCGAGGCTCTACGACTTTCGATTCAAAATGTAGCCGATTGAACCACATAATTTTTCATATCTGTACGGTTTTTGTCCGATTTCAAGGACATTTGACACATCATTTTTCAAATCTGTACGGTTTTTGTCAAATATCTCGGAAACGGAAGCTCGTACAGCAAATTTACCTTCGGGGAATGCTAACTGTAGAATTTGATGAGGAATCGAATGAGCCCATCTGCGAGGCTCTACGACTTTCGATTCAAAATGTAGCCGATTGAACCACATAATTTTTCATATCTGTACGGTTTTTGTCCGATTTCAAGGACATTTGACACATCATTTTTCAAATCTGTACGGTTTTTGTCAAATATCTCGGAAACGGAAGCTCGTACAGCAAATTTACCTTTGGGGAATGCTAACTGTAGAATTTGATGAGGAGTAGAATGAGCCCATCTGCGAGGCTCTACGACTTTCGATTCAAAACTTATAGCCGTTTGAACCACATAATTTTTCATATCTGTACGGTTTTTGTCAAATATCTCGGAAACGGAAGCTCGTACAGCAAATTTACCTTCGGGGAATGCTAACTGTAGAATTTGATGAGGAATCGAATGAGCCCATCTGCGAGGCTCTACGACTTTCGATTCAAAATGTAGCCGATTGAACCACATAATTTTTCATATCTGTACGGATTTTGTCCGATTTCAAGGACATTTGACACATCATTTTTCAAATCTGTACGGTTTTTGTCAAATATCTCGGAAACGGAAGCTCGTACAGCAAATTTACCTTTGGGGAATGCTAACTGTAGAATTTGATGAGGAGTAGAATGAGCCCATCTGCGAGGCTCTACGACTTTCGATTCAAAACTTATAGCCGTTTGAACCACATAATTTTTCATATCTGTACGGTTTTTGTCAAATATCTCGCAAACGGAAGCTCGTACAGCAAATTTACCTTCGGGGAATGCTAACTGTAGAATTTGATGAGGAATCGAATGAGCCCATCTGCGAGGCTCTACGACTTTCGATTCAAAATGTAGCCGATTGAACCACATCATTTTTCATATCTGTACGGATTTTGTCCGATTTCAAGGACATTTGACACATCATTTTTCAAATCTGTACGGTTTTTGTCAAATATCTCGGAAACGGAAGCTCGTACAGCAAATTTACCTTTGGGGAATGCTAACTGTAGAATTTGATGAGGAATCGAATGAGCCCATCTGCGAGGCTCTACGACTTTCGATTCAAAATGTAGCCGATTGAACCACATAATTTTTCATATCTGTATGGTTTTTGTCCGATTTCAAGGACATTTGACACATCATTTTTCAAATCTGTACGGTTTTTGTCAAATATCTCGGAAACGGAAGCTCGTACAGCAAATTTACCTGCACATGGGAATGCTAACTGTAGAATTTGATGAGGAGTAGAATGAGCCCATCTGCGAGGCTCTACGACTTTCGATTCAAAACTTATAGCCGTTTGAACCACATAATTTTTCATATCTGTACGGTTTTTGTCAAATATCTCGGAAACGGAAGCTCGTACAGCAAATTTACCTTCGGGGAATGCTAACTGTAGAATTTGATGAGGAATCGAATGAGCCCATCTGCGAGGCTCTACGACTTTCGATTCAAAATGTAGCCGATTGAACCACATAATTTTTCATATCTGTACGGATTTTGTCCGATTTCAAGGACATTTGACACATCATTTTTCAAATCTGTACGGTTTTTGTCAAATATCTCGGAAAAGGAAGCTCGTACAGCAAATTTACCTTTGGGGAATGCTAACTGTAGAATTTGATGAGGAGTAGAATGAGCCCATCTGCGAGGCTCTACGACTTTCGATTCAAAACTTATAGCCGTTTGAACCACATAATTTTTCATATCTGTACGGTTTTTGTCCGATTTCAAGGACATTTGACACATCATTTTTCAAATCTGTACAGTTTTTGTCAAATATCTCGGAAACGGAAGCTCGTACATTAAATTTACCTTCGGGGAATGCTAACTGTAGAATTTGATGAGGAATCGAATGAGCCCATCTGCGAGGCTCTACGACTTTCGATTCAAAATGTAGCCGATTGAACCACATCATTTTTCATATCTGTACGGTTTTTGTCCGATTTCAAGGACATTTGACACATCATTTTTCAAATCTGTACGGTTTTTGTCAAATATCTCGGAAACGGAAGCTCGTACAGCAAATTTACCTTTGGGGAATGCTAACTGTAGAATTTGATGAGGAATCGAATGAGCCCATCTGCGAGGCTCTACGACTTTCGATTCAAAATGTAGCCGATTGAACCACATAATTTTTCATATCTGTACGGATTTTGTCCGATTTCAAGGACATTTGACACATCATTTTTCAAATCTGTACGGTTTTTGTCAAATATCTCGGAAACGGAAGCTCGTACAGCAAATTTACCTTTGGGGAATGCTAACTGTAGAATTTGATGAGGAGTAGAATGAGCCCATCTGCGAGGCTCTACGACTTTCGATTAAAAACTTATAGCCGTTTGAACCACATAATTTTTCATATCTGTACGGTTTTTGTCCGATTTCAAGGACATTTGACACATCATTTTTCAAATCTGTACAGTTTTTGTCAAATATCTCGGAAACGGAAGCTCGTACAGCAAATTTACCTTTGGGGAATGCTAACTGTAGAATTTGATGAGGAGTAGAATGAGCCCATCTGCGAGGCTCTACGACTTTCGATTCAAAACTTATAGCCGTTTGAACCACATAATTTTTCATATCTGTACGTTTTTTGTCAAATATCTCGGAAACGGAAGCTCGTACAGCAAATTTACCTTCGGGGAATGCTAACTGTAGAATTTGATGAGGAATCGAATGAGCCCATCTGCGAGGCTCTACGACTTTCGATTCAAAATCTAGCCGATTGAACCACATAATTTTTCATATCTGTACGGTTTTTGTCCGATTTCAAGGACATTTGACACATCATTTTTCAAATCTGTACGGTTTTTGTCAAATATCTCGGAAACGGAAGCTCGTACAGCAAATTTACCTTTGGGGAATGCTAACTGTAGAATTTGATGAGGAGTGAATGAGCCCATCTGCGAGGCTCTACGACTTTCGATTCAAAATGTAGCCGATTGAACCACATAATTTTTCATATCTGTACGGTTTTTGTCCGATTTCAAGGACATTTGACACATCATTTTTCAAATCTGTACGGTTTTTGTCAAATATCTCGGAAACGGAAGCTCGTACAGCAAATTTACCTGCACAGGGGAATGCTAACTGTAGAATTTGATGAGGAGTAGAATGAGCCCATCTGCGAGGCTCTACGACTTTCGATTCAAAACTTCTAGCCGTTTGAACCACATAATTTTTCATATCTGTACGTTTTTTGTCAAATATCTCGGAAACGGAAGCTCGTACAGCAAATTTACCTGCATATGGGAATGCTAACTGTAGAATTTGATGAGGAGTAGAATGAGCCCATCTGCGAGGCTCTACGACTTTCGATTCAAAAGTTATAGCCGTTTGAACCACATAATTTTTCATATCTGTACAGTTTTTGTCAAATATCTCGGAAACGGAAGCTCGTACAGCAAATTTACCTTTGGGGAATGCTAACTGTAGAATTTGATGAGGAATCGAATGAGCCCATCTGCGAGGCTCTACGACTTTCGATTCAAAATGTAGCCGATTGAACCACATAATTTTTCATATCTGTACGGTTTTTGTCCGATTTCAAGGACATTTGACACATCATTTTTCAAATCTGTACGGTTTTTGTCAAATATCTCGGAAACGGAAGCTCGTACAGCAAATTTACCTTTGGGGAATGCTAACTGTAGAATTTGATGAGGAATCGAATGAGCCCATCTGCGAGGCTCTACGACTTTCGATTCAAAATGTAGCCGATTGAACCACATAATTTTTCATATCTGTACGGTTTTTGTCCGATTTCAAGGACATTTGACACATCATTTTTCAAATCTGTACGGTTTTTGTCAAATATCTTGGAAACGGAAGCTCGTACAGCAAATTTACCTTTGGGGAATGCTAACTGTAGAATTTGATGAGGAGTAGAATGAGCCCATCTGCGAGGCTCTACGACTTTCGATTCAAAACTTCTAGCCGTTTGAACCACATAATTTTTCATATCTGTACGTTTTTTGTCAAATATCTCGGAAACGGAAGCTCGTACAGCAAATTTACCTGCATATGGGAATGCTAACTGTAGAATTTGATGAGGAGTAGAATGAGCCCATCTGCGAGGCTCTACGACTTTCGATTCAAAAGTTATAGCCGTTTGAACCACATAATTTTTCATATCTGTACAGTTTTTGTCAAATATCTCGGAAACGGAAGCTCGTACAGCAAATTTACCTTTGGGGAATGCTAACTGTAGAATTTGATGAGGAATCGAATGAGCCCATCTGCGAGGCTCTACGACTTTCGATTCAAAATGTAGCCGATTGAACCACATAATTTTTCATATCTGTACGGTTTTTGTCCGATTTCAAGGACATTTGACACATCATTTTTCAAATCTGTACGGTTTTTGTCAAATATCTCGGAAACGGAAGCTCGTACAGCAAATTTACCTTTGGGGAATGCTAACTGTAGAATTTGATGAGGAATCGAATGAGCCCATCTGCGAGGCTCTACGACTTTCGATTCAAAATGTAGCCGATTGAACCACATAATTTTTCATATCTGTACGGTTTTTGTCCGATTTCAAGGACATTTGACACATCATTTTTCAAATCTGTACGGTTTTTGTCAAATATCTCGGAAACGGAAGCTCGTACAGCAAATTTACCTTTGGGGAATGCTAACTGTAGAATTTGATGAGGAGTAGAATGAGCCCATCTGCGAGGCTCTACGACTTTCGATTCAAAACTTATAGCCGTTTGAACCACATAATTTTTCATATCTGTACGGTTTTTGTCAAATATCTCGGAAACGGAAGCTCGTACAGCAAATTTACCTTCGGGGAATGCTAACTGTAGAATTTGATGAGGAATCGAATGAGCCCATCTGCGAGGCTCTACGACTTTCGATTCAAAATGTAGCCGATTGAACCACATAATTTTTCATATCTGTACGGTTTTTGTCCGATTTCAAGGACATTTGACACATCATTTTTCAAATCTGTACGGTTTTTGTCAAATATCTCGGAAACGGAAGCTCGTACAGCAAATTTACCTTTGGGGAATGCTAACTGTAGAATTTGATGAGGAATCGAATGAGCCCATCTGCGAGGCTCTACGACTTTCGATTCAAAATGTAGCCGATTGAACCACATAATTTTTCATATCTGTACGGTTTTTGTCCGATTTCAAGGACATTTGACACATCATTTTTCAAATCTGTACGGTTTTTGTCAAATATCTCGGAAACGGAAGCTCGTACAGCAAATTTACCTTTGGGGAATGCTAACTGTAGAATTTGATGAGGAGTAGAATGAGCCCATCTGCGAGGCTCTACGACTTTCGATTCGAAACTTATAGCCGTTTGAACCACATAATTTTTCATATCTGTACGGTTTTTGTCAAATATCTCGGAAACGGAAGCTCGTACAGCAAATTTACCTTTGGGGAATGCTAACTGTAGAATTTGATGAGGAATCGAATGAGCCCATCTGCGAGGCTCTACGACTTTCGATTCAAAATGTAGCCGATTGAACTACATAATTTTTCATATCTGTACGGTTTTTGTCCGATTTCAAGGACATTTGACACATCATTTTTCAAATCTGTACGGTTTTTGTCAAATATCTCGGAAACGGAAGCTCGTACAGCAAATTTACCTTTGGGGAATGCTAACTGTAGAATTTGATGAGGAATCGAATGAGCCCATCTGCGAGGCTCTACGACTTTCGATTCAAAAGTTATAGCCGTTTGAACCACATAATTTTTCATATCTGTACGGTTTTTGTCAAATATCTCGGAAACGGAAGCTCGTACAGCAAATTTACCTTCGGGGAATGCTAACTGTAGAATTTGATGAGGAATCGAATGAGCCCATCTGCGAGGCTCTACGACTTTCGATTCAAAATGTAGCCGATTGAACCACATAATTTTTCATATCTGTACGGTTTTTGTCCGATTTCAAGGACATTTGACACATCATTTTTCAAATCTGTACGGTTTTTGTCAAATATCTCGGAAACGGAAGCTCGTACAGCAAATTTACCTTTGGGGAATGCTAACTGTAGAATTTGATGAGGAATCGAATGAGCCCATCTGCGAGGCTCTACGACTTTCGATTCAAAATGTAGCCGATTGAACCACATAATTTTTCATATCTGTACGGTTTTTGTCCGATTTCAAGGACATTTGACACATCATTTTTCAAATCTGTACGGTTTTTGTCAAATATCTCGGAAACGGAAGCTCGTACAGCAAATTTACCTTTGGGGAATGCTAACTGTAGAATTTGATGAGGAGTAGAATGAGCCCATCTGCGAGGCTCTACGACTTTCGATTCGAAACTTATAGCCGTTTGAACCACATAATTTTTCATATCTGTACGGTTTTTGTCAAATATCTCGGAAACGGAAGCTCGTACAGCAAATTTACCTTCGGGGAATGCTAACTGTAGAATTTGATGAGGAATCGAATGAGCCCATCTGCGAGGCTCTACGACTTTCGATTCAAAAGTTATAGCCGTTTGAACCACATAACTTTTCATATCTGTACGGTTTTTGTCAAATATCTCGGAAACGGAAGCTCGTACAGCAAATTTACCTTCGGGGAATGCTAACTGTAGAATTTGATGAGGAATCGAATGAGCCCATCTGCGAGGCTCTACGACTTTCGATTCAAAATGTAGCCGATTGAACCACATAATTTTTCATATCTGTACGGTTTTTGTCAAATATCTCGGAAACGGAAGCTCGTACAGCAAATTTACCTTCGGGGAATGCTAACTGTAGAATTTGATGAGGAATCGAATGAGCCCATCTGCGAGGCTCTACGACTTTCGATTCAAAATGTAGCCGATTGAACCACATAATTTTTCATATCTGTACGGTTTTTGTCCGATTTCAAGGACATTTGACACATCATTTTTCAAATCTGTACGGTTTTTGTCAAATATCTCGGAAACGGAAGCTCGTACAGCAAATTTACCTTTGGGGAATGCTAACTGTAGAATTTGATGAGGAATCGAATGAGCCCATCTGCGAGGCTCTACGACTTTCGATTCAAAATGTAGCCGATTGAACCACATAATTTTTCATATCTGTACGGTTTTTGTCCGATTTCAAGGACATTTGACACATCATTTTTCAAATCTGTACGGTTTTTGTCAAATATCTCGGAAACGGAAGCTCGTACAGCAAATTTACCTTTGGGGAATGCTAACTGTAGAATTTGATGAGGAGTAGAATGAGCCCATCTGCGAGGCTCTACGACTTTCGATTCGAAACTTATAGCCGTTTGAACCACATAATTTTTCATATCTGTACGGTTTTTGTCAAATATCTCGGAAACGGAAGCTCGTACAGCAAATTTACCTTCGGGGAATGCTAACTGTAGAATTTGATGAGGAATCGAATGAGCCCATCTGCGAGGCTCTACGACTTTCGATTCAAAATGTAGCCGATTGAACCACATAATTTTTCATATCTGTACGGTTTTTGTCCGATTTCAAGGACATTTGACACATCATTTTTCAAATCTGTACGGTTTTTGTCAAATATCTTGGAAACGGAAGCTCGTACAGCAAATTTACCTTTGGGGAATGCTAACTGTAGAATTTGATGAGGAATCGAATGAGCCCATCTGCGAGGCTCTACGACTTTCGATTCAAAATGTAGCCGATTGAACCACATAATTTTTCATATCTGTACGGTTTTTGTCCGATTTCAAGGACATTTGACACATCATTTTTCAAATCTGTACGGTTTTTGTCAAATATCTCGGAAACGGAAGCTCGTACAGCAAATTTACCTTTGGGGAATGCTAACTGTAGAATTTGATGAGGAGTAGAATGAGCCCATCTGCGAGGCTCTACGACTTTCGATTCAAAACTTATAGCCGTTTGAACCACATAATTTTTCATATCTGTACGGTTTTTGTCAAATATCTCGGAAACGGAAGCTCGTACAGCAAATTTACCTTTGGGGAATGCTAACTGTAGAATTTGATGAGGAATCGAATGAGCCCATCTGCGAGGCTCTACGACTTTCGATTCAAAATGTAGCCGATTGAACCACATAATTTTTCATATCTGTACGGTTTTTGTCCGATTTCAAGGACATTTGACACATCATTTTTCAAATCTGTACGGTTTTTGTCAAATATCTCGGAAACGGAAGCTCGTACAGCAAATTTACCTTTGGGGAATGCTAACTGTAGAATTTGATGAGGAGTAGAATGAGCCCATCTGCGAGGCTCTACGACTTTCGATTCGAAACTTATAGCCGTTTGAACCACATAATTTTTCATATCTGTACGGTTTTTGTCAAATATCTCGGAAACGGAAGCTCGTACAGCAAATTTACCTTTGGGGAATGCTAACTGTAGAATTTGATGAGGAATCGAATGAGCCCATCTGCGAGGCTCTACGACTTTCGATTCAAAATGTAGCCGATTGAACTACATAATTTTTCATATCTGTACGGTTTTTGTCCGATTTCAAGGACATTTGACACATCATTTTTCAAATCTGTACGGTTTTTGTCAAATATCTCGGAAACGGAAGCTCGTACAGCAAATTTACCTTTGGGGAATGCTAACTGTAGAATTTGATGAGGAATCGAATGAGCCCATCTGCGAGGCTCTACGACTTTCGATTCAAAAGTTATAGCCGTTTGAACCACATAATTTTTCATATCTGTACGGTTTTTGTCAAATATCTCGGAAACGGAAGCTCGTACAGCAAATTTACCTTCGGGGAATGCTAACTGTAGAATTTGATGAGGAATCGAATGAGCCCATCTGCGAGGCTCTACGACTTTCGATTCAAAATGTAGCCGATTGAACCACATAATTTTTCATATCTGTACGGTTTTTGTCCGATTTCAAGGACATTTGACACATCATTTTTCAAATCTGTACGGTTTTTGTCAAATATCTCGGAAACGGAAGCTCGTACAGCAAATTTACCTTTGGGGAATGCTAACTGTAGAATTTGATGAGGAATCGAATGAGCCCATCTGCGAGGCTCTACGACTTTCGATTCAAAATGTAGCCGATTGAACCACATAATTTTTCATATCTGTACGGTTTTTGTCCGATTTCAAGGACATTTGACACATCATTTTTCAAATCTGTACGGTTTTTGTCAAATATCTCGGAAACGGAAGCTCGTACAGCAAATTTACCTTTGGGGAATGCTAACTGTAGAATTTGATGAGGAGTAGAATGAGCCCATCTGCGAGGCTCTACGACTTTCGATTCGAAACTTATAGCCGTTTGAACCACATAATTTTTCATATCTGTACGGTTTTTGTCAAATATCTCGGAAACGGAAGCTCGTACAGCAAATTTACCTTCGGGGAATGCTAACTGTAGAATTTGATGAGGAATCGAATGAGCCCATCTGCGAGGCTCTACGACTTTCGATTCAAAAGTTATAGCCGTTTGAACCACATAACTTTTCATATCTGTACGGTTTTTGTCAAATATCTCGGAAACGGAAGCTCGTACAGCAAATTTACCTTCGGGGAATGCTAACTGTAGAATTTGATGAGGAATCGAATGAGCCCATCTGCGAGGCTCTACGACTTTCGATTCAAAATGTAGCCGATTGAACCACATAATTTTTCATATCTGTACGGTTTTTGTCAAATATCTCGGAAACGGAAGCTCGTACAGCAAATTTACCTTCGGGGAATGCTAACTGTAGAATTTGATGAGGAATCGAATGAGCCCATCTGCGAGGCTCTACGACTTTCGATTCAAAATGTAGCCGATTGAACCACATAATTTTTCATATCTGTACGGTTTTTGTCCGATTTCAAGGACATTTGACACATCATTTTTCAAATCTGTACGGTTTTTGTCAAATATCTCGGAAACGGAAGCTCGTACAGCAAATTTACCTTTGGGGAATGCTAACTGTAGAATTTGATGAGGAATCGAATGAGCCCATCTGCGAGGCTCTACGACTTTCGATTCAAAATGTAGCCGATTGAACCACATAATTTTTCATATCTGTACGGTTTTTGTCCGATTTCAAGGACATTTGACACATCATTTTTCAAATCTGTACGGTTTTTGTCAAATATCTCGGAAACGGAAGCTCGTACAGCAAATTTACCTTTGGGGAATGCTAACTGTAGAATTTGATGAGGAGTAGAATGAGCCCATCTGCGAGGCTCTACGACTTTCGATTCGAAACTTATAGCCGTTTGAACCACATAATTTTTCATATCTGTACGGTTTTTGTCAAATATCTCGGAAACGGAAGCTCGTACAGCAAATTTACCTTCGGGGAATGCTAACTGTAGAATTTGATGAGGAATCGAATGAGCCCATCTGCGAGGCTCTACGACTTTCGATTCAAAATGTAGCCGATTGAACCACATAATTTTTCATATCTGTACGGTTTTTGTCCGATTTCAAGGACATTTGACACATCATTTTTCAAATCTGTACGGTTTTTGTCAAATATCTTGGAAACGGAAGCTCGTACAGCAAATTTACCTTTGGGGAATGCTAACTGTAGAATTTGATGAGGAATCGAATGAGCCCATCTGCGAGGCTCTACGACTTTCGATTCAAAATGTAGCCGATTGAACCACATAATTTTTCATATCTGTACGGTTTTTGTCCGATTTCAAGGACATTTGACACATCATTTTTCAAATCTGTACGGTTTTTGTCAAATATCTCGGAAACGGAAGCTCGTACAGCAAATTTACCTTTGGGGAATGCTAACTGTAGAATTTGATGAGGAGTAGAATGAGCCCATCTGCGAGGCTCTACGACTTTCGATTCAAAACTTATAGCCGTTTGAACCACATAATTTTTCATATCTGTACGGTTTTTGTCAAATATCTCGGAAACGGAAGCTCGTACAGCAAATTTACCTTTGGGGAATGCTAACTGTAGAATTTGATGAGGAATCGAATGAGCCCATCTGCGAGGCTCTACGACTTTCGATTCAAAATGTAGCCGATTGAACCACATAATTTTTCATATCTGTACGGTTTTTGTCCGATTTCAAGGACATTTGACACATCATTTTTCAAATCTGTACGGTTTTTGTCAAATATCTCGGAAACGGAAGCTCGTACAGCAAATTTACCTTTGGGGAATGCTAACTGTAGAATTTGATGAGGAGTAGAATGAGCCCATCTGCGAGGCTCTACGACTTTCGATTCGAAACTTATAGCCGTTTGAACCACATAATTTTTCATATCTGTACGGTTTTTGTCAAATATCTCGGAAACGGAAGCTCGTACAGCAAATTTACCTTTGGGGAATGCTAACTGTAGAATTTGATGAGGAATCGAATGAGCCCATCTGCGAGGCTCTACGACTTTCGATTCAAAATGTAGCCGATTGAACTACATAATTTTTCATATCTGTACGGTTTTTGTCCGATTTCAAGGACATTTGACACATCATTTTTCAAATCTGTACGGTTTTTGTCAAATATCTCGGAAACGGAAGCTCGTACAGCAAATTTACCTTTGGGGAATGCTAACTGTAGAATTTGATGAGGAATCGAATGAGCCCATCTGCGAGGCTCTACGACTTTCGATTCAAAAGTTATAGCCGTTTGAACCACATAATTTTTCATATCTGTACGGTTTTTGTCAAATATCTCGGAAACGGAAGCTCGTACAGCAAATTTACCTTCGGGGAATGCTAACTGTAGAATTTGATGAGGAATCGAATGAGCCCATCTGCGAGGCTCTACGACTTTCGATTCAAAATGTAGCCGATTGAACCACATAATTTTTCATATCTGTACGGTTTTTGTCCGATTTCAAGGACATTTGACACATCATTTTTCAAATCTGTACGGTTTTTGTCAAATATCTCGGAAACGGAAGCTCGTACAGCAAATTTACCTTTGGGGAATGCTAACTGTAGAATTTGATGAGGAATCGAATGAGCCCATCTGCGAGGCTCTACGACTTTCGATTCAAAATGTAGCCGATTGAACCACATAATTTTTCATATCTGTACGGTTTTTGTCCGATTTCAAGGACATTTGACACATCATTTTTCAAATCTGTACGGTTTTTGTCAAATATCTCGGAAACGGAAGCTCGTACAGCAAATTTACCTTTGGGGAATGCTAACTGTAGAATTTGATGAGGAGTAGAATGAGCCCATCTGCGAGGCTCTACGACTTTCGATTCGAAACTTATAGCCGTTTGAACCACATAATTTTTCATATCTGTACGGTTTTTGTCAAATATCTCGGAAACGGAAGCTCGTACAGCAAATTTACCTTCGGGGAATGCTAACTGTAGAATTTGATGAGGAATCGAATGAGCCCATCTGCGAGGCTCTACGACTTTCGATTCAAAAGTTATAGCCGTTTGAACCACATAACTTTTCATATCTGTACGGTTTTTGTCAAATATCTCGGAAACGGAAGCTCGTACAGCAAATTTACCTTCGGGGAATGCTAACTGTAGAATTTGATGAGGAATCGAATGAGCCCATCTGCGAGGCTCTACGACTTTCGATTCAAAATGTAGCCGATTGAACCACATAATTTTTCATATCTGTACGGTTTTTGTCAAATATCTCGGAAACGGAAGCTCGTACAGCAAATTTACCTTCGGGGAATGCTAACTGTAGAATTTGATGAGGAATCGAATGAGCCCATCTGCGAGGCTCTACGACTTTCGATTCAAAATGTAGCCGATTGAACCACATAATTTTTCATATCTGTACGGTTTTTGTCCGATTTCAAGGACATTTGACACATCATTTTTCAAATCTGTACGGTTTTTGTCAAATATCTCGGAAACGGAAGCTCGTACAGCAAATTTACCTTTGGGGAATGCTAACTGTAGAATTTGATGAGGAATCGAATGAGCCCATCTGCGAGGCTCTACGACTTTCGATTCAAAATGTAGCCGATTGAACCACATAATTTTTCATATCTGTACGGTTTTTGTCCGATTTCAAGGACATTTGACACATCATTTTTCAAATCTGTACGGTTTTTGTCAAATATCTCGGAAACGGAAGCTCGTACAGCAAATTTACCTTTGGGGAATGCTAACTGTAGAATTTGATGAGGAGTAGAATGAGCCCATCTGCGAGGCTCTACGACTTTCGATTCGAAACTTATAGCCGTTTGAACCACATAATTTTTCATATCTGTACGGTTTTTGTCAAATATCTCGGAAACGGAAGCTCGTACAGCAAATTTACCTTCGGGGAATGCTAACTGTAGAATTTGATGAGGAATCGAATGAGCCCATCTGCGAGGCTCTACGACTTTCGATTCAAAATGTAGCCGATTGAACCACATAATTTTTCATATCTGTACGGTTTTTGTCCGATTTCAAGGACATTTGACACATCATTTTTCAAATCTGTACGGTTTTTGTCAAATATCTTGGAAACGGAAGCTCGTACAGCAAATTTACCTTTGGGGAATGCTAACTGTAGAATTTGATGAGGAATCGAATGAGCCCATCTGCGAGGCTCTACGACTTTCGATTCAAAATGTAGCCGATTGAACCACATAATTTTTCATATCTGTACGGTTTTTGTCCGATTTCAAGGACATTTGACACATCATTTTTCAAATCTGTACGGTTTTTGTCAAATATCTCGGAAACGGAAGCTCGTACAGCAAATTTACCTTTGGGGAATGCTAACTGTAGAATTTGATGAGGAGTAGAATGAGCCCATCTGCGAGGCTCTACGACTTTCGATTCAAAACTTATAGCCGTTTGAACCACATAATTTTTCATATCTGTACGGTTTTTGTCAAATATCTCGGAAACGGAAGCTCGTACAGCAAATTTACCTTTGGGGAATGCTAACTGTAGAATTTGATGAGGAATCGAATGAGCCCATCTGCGAGGCTCTACGACTTTCGATTCAAAATGTAGCCGATTGAACCACATAATTTTTCATATCTGTACGGTTTTTGTCCGATTTCAAGGACATTTGACACATCATTTTTCAAATCTGTACGGTTTTTGTCAAATATCTCGGAAACGGAAGCTCGTACAGCAAATTTACCTTTGGGGAATGCTAACTGTAGAATTTGATGAGGAGTAGAATGAGCCCATCTGCGAGGCTCTACGACTTTCGATTCGAAACTTATAGCCGTTTGAACCACATAATTTTTCATATCTGTACGGTTTTTGTCAAATATCTCGGAAACGGAAGCTCGTACAGCAAATTTACCTTTGGGGAATGCTAACTGTAGAATTTGATGAGGAATCGAATGAGCCCATCTGCGAGGCTCTACGACTTTCGATTCAAAATGTAGCCGATTGAACTACATAATTTTTCATATCTGTACGGTTTTTGTCCGATTTCAAGGACATTTGACACATCATTTTTCAAATCTGTACGGTTTTTGTCAAATATCTCGGAAACGGAAGCTCGTACAGCAAATTTACCTTTGGGGAATGCTAACTGTAGAATTTGATGAGGAATCGAATGAGCCCATCTGCGAGGCTCTACGACTTTCGATTCAAAAGTTATAGCCGTTTGAACCACATAATTTTTCATATCTGTACGGTTTTTGTCAAATATCTCGGAAACGGAAGCTCGTACAGCAAATTTACCTTCGGGGAATGCTAACTGTAGAATTTGATGAGGAATCGAATGAGCCCATCTGCGAGGCTCTACGACTTTCGATTCAAAATGTAGCCGATTGAACCACATAATTTTTCATATCTGTACGGTTTTTGTCCGATTTCAAGGACATTTGACACATCATTTTTCAAATCTGTACGGTTTTTGTCAAATATCTCGGAAACGGAAGCTCGTACAGCAAATTTACCTTTGGGGAATGCTAACTGTAGAATTTGATGAGGAATCGAATGAGCCCATCTGCGAGGCTCTACGACTTTCGATTCAAAATGTAGCCGATTGAACCACATAATTTTTCATATCTGTACGGTTTTTGTCCGATTTCAAGGACATTTGACACATCATTTTTCAAATCTGTACGGTTTTTGTCAAATATCTCGGAAACGGAAGCTCGTACAGCAAATTTACCTTTGGGGAATGCTAACTGTAGAATTTGATGAGGAGTAGAATGAGCCCATCTGCGAGGCTCTACGACTTTCGATTCGAAACTTATAGCCGTTTGAACCACATAATTTTTCATATCTGTACGGTTTTTGTCAAATATCTCGGAAACGGAAGCTCGTACAGCAAATTTACCTTCGGGGAATGCTAACTGTAGAATTTGATGAGGAATCGAATGAGCCCATCTGCGAGGCTCTACGACTTTCGATTCAAAATGTAGCCGATTGAACCACATAATTTTTCATATCTGTACGGTTTTTGTCCGATTTCAAGGACATTTGACACATCATTTTTCAAATCTGTACGGTTTTTGTCAAATATCTCGGAAACGGAAGCTCGTACAGCAAATTTACCTTTGGGGAATGCTAACTGTAGAATTTGATGAGGAGTAGAATGAGCCCATCTGCGAGGCTCTACGACTTTCGATTCGAAACTTATAGCCGTTTGAACCACATAATTTTTCATATCTGTACGGTTTTTGTCAAATATCTCGGAA
Source organism: Borostomias antarcticus (assembly GCF_949987555.1). Lineage (NCBI taxonomy): Eukaryota > Metazoa > Chordata > Actinopteri > Stomiiformes > Stomiidae > Borostomias > Borostomias antarcticus. The sequence continues at coordinate 390,002 of NW_028176001.1, forward strand.
ACGGAAGCTCGTACAGCAAATTTACCTTCGGGGAATGCTAACTGTAGAATTTGATGAGGAATCGAATGAGCCCATCTGCGAGGCTCTACGACTTTCGATTCAAAATGTAGCCGATTGAACCACATAATTTTTCATATCTGTACGGTTTTTGTCCGATTTCAAGGACATTTGACACATCATTTTTCAAATCTGTACGGTTTTTGTCAAATATCTTGGAAACGGAAGCTCGTACAGCAAATTTACCTTTGGGGAATGCTAACTGTAGAATTTGATGAGGAATCGAATGAGCCCATCTGCGAGGCTCTACGACTTTCGATTCAAAATGTAGCCGATTGAACCACATAATTTTTCATATCTGTACGGTTTTTGTCCGATTTCAAGGACATTTGACACATCATTTTTCAAATCTGTACGGTTTTTGTCAAATATCTCGGAAACGGAAGCTCGTACAGCAAATTTACCTTTGGGGAATGCTAACTGTAGAATTTGATGAGGAGTAGAATGAGCCCATCTGCGAGGCTCTACGACTTTCGATTCAAAACTTATAGCCGTTTGAACCACATAATTTTTCATATCTGTACGGTTTTTGTCAAATATCTCGGAAACGGAAGCTCGTACAGCAAATTTACCTTTGGGGAATGCTAACTGTAGAATTTGATGAGGAATCGAATGAGCCCATCTGCGAGGCTCTACGACTTTCGATTCAAAATGTAGCCGATTGAACCACATAATTTTTCATATCTGTACGGTTTTTGTCCGATTTCAAGGACATTTGACACATCATTTTTCAAATCTGTACGGTTTTTGTCAAATATCTCGGAAACGGAAGCTCGTACAGCAAATTTACCTTTGGGGAATGCTAACTGTAGAATTTGATGAGGAGTAGAATGAGCCCATCTGCGAGGCTCTACGACTTTCGATTCGAAACTTATAGCCGTTTGAACCACATAATTTTTCATATCTGTACGGTTTTTGTCAAATATCTCGGAAACGGAAGCTCGTACAGCAAATTTACCTTTGGGGAATGCTAACTGTAGAATTTGATGAGGAATCGAATGAGCCCATCTGCGAGGCTCTACGACTTTCGATTCAAAATGTAGCCGATTGAACTACATAATTTTTCATATCTGTACGGTTTTTGTCCGATTTCAAGGACATTTGACACATCATTTTTCAAATCTGTACGGTTTTTGTCAAATATCTCGGAAACGGAAGCTCGTACAGCAAATTTACCTTTGGGGAATGCTAACTGTAGAATTTGATGAGGAATCGAATGAGCCCATCTGCGAGGCTCTACGACTTTCGATTCAAAAGTTATAGCCGTTTGAACCACATAATTTTTCATATCTGTACGGTTTTTGTCAAATATCTCGGAAACGGAAGCTCGTACAGCAAATTTACCTTCGGGGAATGCTAACTGTAGAATTTGATGAGGAATCGAATGAGCCCATCTGCGAGGCTCTACGACTTTCGATTCAAAATGTAGCCGATTGAACCACATAATTTTTCATATCTGTACGGTTTTTGTCAAATATCTCGGAAACGGAAGCTCGTACAGCAAATTTACCTTCGGGGAATGCTAACTGTAGAATTTGATGAGGAATCGAATGAGCCCATCTGCGAGGCTCTACGACTTTCGATTCAAAATGTAGCCGATTGAACCACATAATTTTTCATATCTGTACGGTTTTTGTCCGATTTCAAGGACATTTGACACATCATTTTTCAAATCTGTACGGTTTTTGTCAAATATCTCGGAAACGGAAGCTCGTACAGCAAATTTACCTTTGGGGAATGCTAACTGTAGAATTTGATGAGGAGTAGAATGAGCCCATCTGCGAGGCTCTACGACTTTCGATTCGAAACTTATAGCCGTTTGAACCACATAATTTTTCATATCTGTACGGTTTTTGTCAAATATCTCGGAAACGGAAGCTCGTACAGCAAATTTACCTTCGGGGAATGCTAACTGTAGAATTTGATGAGGAATCGAATGAGCCCATCTGCGAGGCTCTACGACTTTCGATTCAAAAGTTATAGCCGTTTGAACCACATAATTTTTCATATCTGTACGGTTTTTGTCAAATATCTCGGAAACGGAAGCTCGTACAGCAAATTTACCTTCGGGGAATGCTAACTGTAGAATTTGATGAGGAATCGAATGAGCCCATCTGCGAGGCTCTACGACTTTCGATTCAAAATGTAGCCGATTGAACCACATAATTTTTCATATCTGTACGGTTTTTGTCCGATTTCAAGGACATTTGACACATCATTTTTCAAATCTGTACGGTTTTTGTCAAATATCTCGGAAACGGAAGCTCGTACAGCAAATTTACCTTTGGGGAATGCTAACTGTAGAATTTGATGAGGAATCGAATGAGCCCATCTGCGAGGCTCTACGACTTTCGATTCAAAATGTAGCCGATTGAACCACATAATTTTTCATATCTGTACGGTTTTTGTCCGATTTCAAGGACATTTGACACATCATTTTTCAAATCTGTACGGTTTTTGTCAAATATCTCGGAAACGGAAGCTCGTACAGCAAATTTACCTTTGGGGAATGCTAACTGTAGAATTTGATGAGGAGTAGAATGAGCCCATCTGCGAGGCTCTACGACTTTCGATTCGAAACTTATAGCCGTTTGAACCACATAATTTTTCATATCTGTACGGTTTTTGTCAAATATCTCGGAAACGGAAGCTCGTACAGCAAATTTACCTTCGGGGAATGCTAACTGTAGAATTTGATGAGGAATCGAATGAGCCCATCTGCGAGGCTCTACGACTTTCGATTCAAAATGTAGCCGATTGAACCACATAATTTTTCATATCTGTACGGTTTTTGTCCGATTTCAAGGACATTTGACACATCATTTTTCAAATCTGTACGGTTTTTGTCAAATATCTTGGAAACGGAAGCTCGTACAGCAAATTTACCTTTGGGGAATGCTAACTGTAGAATTTGATGAGGAATCGAATGAGCCCATCTGCGAGGCTCTACGACTTTCGATTCAAAATGTAGCCGATTGAACCACATAATTTTTCATATCTGTACGGTTTTTGTCCGATTTCAAGGACATTTGACACATCATTTTTCAAATCTGTACGGTTTTTGTCAAATATCTCGGAAACGGAAGCTCGTACAGCAAATTTACCTTTGGGGAATGCTAACTGTAGAATTTGATGAGGAGTAGAATGAGCCCATCTGCGAGGCTCTACGACTTTCGATTCAAAACTTATAGCCGTTTGAACCACATAATTTTTCATATCTGTACGGTTTTTGTCAAATATCTCGGAAACGGAAGCTCGTACAGCAAATTTACCTTCGGGGAATGCTAACTGTAGAATTTGATGAGGAATCGAATGAGCCCATCTGCGAGGCTCTACGACTTTCGATTCAAAATGTAGCCGATTGAACCACATAATTTTTCATATCTGTACGGTTTTTGTCCGATTTCAAGGACATTTGACACATCATTTTTCAAATCTGTACGGTTTTTGTCAAATATCTCGGAAACGGAAGCTCGTACAGCAAATTTACCTTTGGGGAATGCTAACTGTAGAATTTGATGAGGAGTAGAATGAGCCCATCTGCGAGGCTCTACGACTTTCGATTCAAAACTTATAGCCGTTTGAACCACATAATTTGTCATATCTGTACGGTTTTTGTCAAATATCTCGGAAACGGAAGCTCGTACATCAAATTTACCTTTGGGGAATGCTAACTGTAGAATTTGATGAGGAATCGAATGAGCCCATCTGCGAGGCTCTACGACTTTCGATTCAAAATGTAGCCGATTGAACTACATAATTTTTCATATCTGTACGGTTTTTGTCCGATTTCAAGGACATTTGACACATCATTTTTCAAATCTGTACGGTTTTTGTCAAATATCTCGGAAACGGAAGCTCGTACAGCAAATTTACCTTTGGGGAATGCTAACTGTAGAATTTGATGAGGAATCGAATGAGCCCATCTGCGAGGCTCTACGACTTTCGATTCAAAAGTTATAGCCGTTTGAACCACATAATTTTTCATATCTGTACGGTTTTTGTCAAATATCTCGGAAACGGAAGCTCGTACAGCAAATTTACCTTCGGGGAATGCTAACTGTAGAATTTGATGAGGAATCGAATGAGCCCATCTGCGAGGCTCTACGACTTTCGATTCAAAATGTAGCCGATTGAACCACATAATTTTTCATATCTGTACGGTTTTTGTCAAATATCTCGGAAACGGAAGCTCGTACAGCAAATTTACCTTCGGGGAATGCTAACTGTAGAATTTGATGAGGAATCGAATGAGCCCATCTGCGAGGCTCTACGACTTTCGATTCAAAATGTAGCCGATTGAACCACATAATTTTTCATATCTGTACGGTTTTTGTCCGATTTCAAGGACATTTGACACATCATTTTTCAAATCTGTACGGTTTTTGTCAAATATCTCGGAAACGGAAGCTCGTACAGCAAATTTACCTTTGGGGAATGCTAACTGTAGAATTTGATGAGGAGTAGAATGAGCCCATCTGCGAGGCTCTACGACTTTCGATTCGAAACTTATAGCCGTTTGAACCACATAATTTTTCATATCTGTACGGTTTTTGTCAAATATCTCGGAAACGGAAGCTCGTACAGCAAATTTACCTTCGGGGAATGCTAACTGTAGAATTTGATGAGGAATCGAATGAGCCCATCTGCGAGGCTCTACGACTTTCGATTCAAAAGTTATAGCCGTTTGAACCACATAATTTTTCATATCTGTACGGTTTTTGTCAAATATCTCGGAAACGGAAGCTCGTACAGCAAATTTACCTTCGGGGAATGCTAACTGTAGAATTTGATGAGGAATCGAATGAGCCCATCTGCGAGGCTCTACGACTTTCGATTCAAAATGTAGCCGATTGAACCACATAATTTTTCATATCTGTACGGTTTTTGTCCGATTTCAAGGACATTTGACACATAATTTTTCAAATCTGTACGGTTTTTGTCAAATATCTCGGAAACGGAAGCTCGTACAGCAAATTTACCTTTGGGGAATGCTAACTGTAGAATTTGATGAGGAATCGAATGAGCCCATCTGCGAGGCTCTACGACTTTCGATTCAAAATGTAGCCGATTGAACCACATAATTTTTCATATCTGTACGGTTTTTGTCCGATTTCAAGGACATTTGACACATCATTTTTCAAATCTGTACGGTTTTTGTCAAATATCTCGGAAACGGAAGCTCGTACAGCAAATTTACCTTTGGGGAATGCTAACTGTAGAATTTGATGAGGAGTAGAATGAGCCCATCTGCGAGGCTCTACGACTTTCGATTCGAAACTTATAGCCGTTTGAACCACATAATTTTTCATATCTGTACGGTTTTTGTCAAATATCTCGGAAACGGAAGCTCGTACAGCAAATTTACCTTCGGGGAATGCTAACTGTAGAATTTGATGAGGAATCGAATGAGCCCATCTGCGAGGCTCTACGACTTTCGATTCAAAATGTAGCCGATTGAACCACATAATTTTTCATATCTGTACGGTTTTTGTCCGATTTCAAGGACATTTGACACATCATTTTTCAAATCTGTACGGTTTTTGTCAAATATCTTGGAAACGGAAGCTCGTACAGCAAATTTACCTTTGGGGAATGCTAACTGTAGAATTTGATGAGGAATCGAATGAGCCCATCTGCGAGGCTCTACGACTTTCGATTCAAAATGTAGCCGATTGAACCACATAATTTTTCATATCTGTACGGTTTTTGTCCGATTTCAAGGACATTTGACACATCATTTTTCAAATCTGTACGGTTTTTGTCAAATATCTCGGAAACGGAAGCTCGTACAGCAAATTTACCTTTGGGGAATGCTAACTGTAGAATTTGATGAGGAGTAGAATGAGCCCATCTGCGAGGCTCTACGACTTTCGATTCAAAACTTATAGCCGTTTGAACCACATAATTTTTCAAATCTGTACGGTTTTTGTCAAATATCTCGGAAACGGAAGCTCGTACAGCAAATTTACCTTCGGGGAATGCTAACTGTAGAATTTGATGAGGAATCGAATGAGCCCATCTGCGAGGCTCTACGACTTTCGATTCAAAATGTAGCCGATTGAACCACATAATTTTTCATATCTGTACGGTTTTTGTCCGATTTCAAGGACATTTGACACATCATTTTTCAAATCTGTACGGTTTTTGTCAAATATCTCGGAAACGGAAGCTCGTACAGCAAATTTACCTTTGGGGAATGCTAACTGTAGAATTTGATGAGGAGTAGAATGAGCCCATCTGCGAGGCTCTACGACTTTCGATTCAAAACTTATAGCCGTTTGAACCACATAATTTTTCAAATCTGTACGGTTTTTGTCAAATATCTCGGAAACGGAAGCTCGTACAGCAAATTTACCTTTGGGGAATGCTAACTGTAGAATTTGATGAGGAGTAGAATGAGCCCATCTGCGAGGCTCTACGACTTTCGATTCAAAACTTCTAGCCGTTTGAACCACATAATTTTTCATATCTGTACGTTTTTTGTCAAATATCTCGGAAACGGAAGCTCGTACAGCAAATTTACCTGCATATGGGAATGCTAACTGTAGAATTTGATGAGGAGTAGAATGAGCCCATCTGCGAGGCTCTACGACTTTCGATTCAAAAGTTATAGCCGTTTGAACCACATAATTTTTCATATCTGTACAGTTTTTGTCAAATATCTCGGAAACGGAAGCTCGTACAGCAAATTTACCTTTGGGGAATGCTAACTGTAGAATTTGATGAGGAATCGAATGAGCCCATCTGCGAGGCTCTACGACTTTCGATTCAAAATGTAGCCGATTGAACCACATAATTTTTCATATCTGTACGGTTTTTGTCCGATTTCAAGGACATTTGACACATCATTTTTCAAATCTGTACGGTTTTTGTCAAATATCTCGGAAACGGAAGCTCGTACAGCAAATTTACCTTTGGGGAATGCTAACTGTAGAATTTGATGAGGAGTAGAATGAGCCCATCTGCGAGGCTCTACGACTTTCGATTCAAAACTTATAGCCGTTTGAACCACATAATTTGTCATATCTGTACGGTTTTTGTCAAATATCTCGGAAACGGAAGCTCGTACAGCAAATTTACCTTCGGGGAATGCTAACTGTAGAATTTGATGAGGAATCGAATGAGCCCATCTGCGAGGCTCTACGACTTTCGATTCAAAATGTAGCCGATTGAACCACATAATTTTTCATATCTGTACGGATTTTGTCCGATTTCAAGGACATTTGACACATCATTTTTCAAATCTGTACGGTTTTTGTCAAATATCTCGGAAACGGAAGCTCGTACAGCAAATTTACCTTTGGGGAATGCTAACTGTAGAATTTGATGAGGAGTAGAATGAGCCCATCTGCGAGGCTCTACGACTTTCGATTCAAAACTTATAGCCGTTTGAACCACATAATTTTTCAAATCTGTACGGTTTTTGTCAAATATCTCGGAAACGGAAGCTCGTACAGCAAATTTACCTTTGGGGAATGCTAACTGTAGAATTTGATGAGGAGTAGAATGAGCCCATCTGCGAGGCTCTACGACTTTCGATTCAAAACTTCTAGCCGTTTGAACCACATAATTTTTCATATCTGTACGTTTTTTGTCAAATATCTCGGAAACGGAAGCTCGTACAGCAAATTTACCTGCATATAGGAATGCTAACTGTAGAATTTGATGAGGAGTAGAATGAGCCCATCTGCGAGGCTCTACGACTTTCGATTCAAAAGTTATAGCCGTTTGAACCACATAATTTTTCATATCTGTACAGTTTTTGTCAAATATCTCGGAAACGGAAGCTCGTACAGCAAATTTACCTTTGGGGAATGCTAACTGTAGAATTTGATGAGGAATCGAATGAGCCCATCTGCGAGGCTCTACGACTTTCGATTCAAAATGTAGCCGATTGAACCACATAATTTTTCATATCTGTACGGTTTTTGTCCGATTTCAAGGACATTTGACACATCATTTTTCAAATCTGTACGGTTTTTGTCAAATATCTCGGAAACGGAAGCTCGTACAGCAAATTTACCTTTGGGGAATGCTAACTGTAGAATTTGATGAGGAATCGAATGAGCCCATCTGCGAGGCTCTACGACTTTCGATTCAAAATGTAGCCGATTGAACCACATAATTTTTCATATCTGTACGGTTTTTGTCCGATTTCAAGGACATTTGACACATCATTTTTCAAATCTGTACGGTTTTTGTCAAATATCTCGGAAACGGAAGCTCGTACAGCAAATTTACCTTTGGGGAATGCTAACTGTAGAATTTGATGAGGAGTGAATGAGCCCATCTGCGAGGCTCTACGACTTTCGATTCAAAATGTAGCCGATTGAACCACATAATTTTTCATATCTGTACGGTTTTTGTCCGATTTCAAGGACATTTGACACATCATTTTTCAAATCTGTACGGTTTTTGTCAAATATCTCGGAAACGGAAGCTCGTACAGCAAATTTACCTGCACAGGGGAATGCTAACTGTAGAATTTGATGAGGAGTAGAATGAGCCCATCTGCGAGGCTCTACGACTTTCGATTCAAAAGTTATAGCCGTTTGAACCACATAATTTTTCATATCTGTACGGTTTTTGTCAAATATCTCGGAAACGGAAGCTCGTACAGCAAATTTACCTTCGGGGAATGCTAACTGTAGAATTTGATGAGGAATCGAATGAGCCCATCTGCGAGGCTCTACGACTTTCGATTCAAAATGTAGCCGATTGAACCACATAATTTTTCATATCTGTACGGTTTTTGTCCGATTTCAAGGACATTTGACACATCATTTTTCAAATCTGTACGGTTTTTGTCAAATATCTCGGAAACGGAAGCTCGTACAGCAAATTTACCTGCACAGGGGAATGCTAACTGTAGAATTTGATGAGGAGTAGAATGAGCCCATCTGCGAGGCTCTACGACTTTCGATTCAAAAGTTATAGCCGTTTGAACCACATAATTTTTCATATCTGTACAGTTTTTGTCAAATATCTCGGAAACGGAAGCTCGTACAGCAAATTTACCTTTGGGGAATGCTAACTGTAGAATTTGATGAGGAATCGAATGAGCCCATCTGCGAGGCTCTACGACTTTCGATTCAAAATGTAGCCGATTGAACCACATAATTTTTCATATCTGTACGGTTTTTGTCCGATTTCAAGGACATTTGACACATCATTTTTCAAATCTGTACGGTTTTTGTCAAATATCTCGGAAACGGAAGCTCGTACAGCAAATTTACCTTTGGGGAATGCTAACTGTAGAATTTGATGAGGAATCGAATGAGCCCATCTGCGAGGCTCTACGACTTTCGATTCAAAATGTAGCCGATTGAACCACATAATTTTTCATATCTGTACGGTTTTTGTCCGATTTCAAGGACATTTGACACATCATTTTTCAAATCTGTACGGTTTTTGTCAAATATCTCGGAAACGGAAGCTCGTACAGCAAATTTACCTTTGGGGAATGCTAACTGTAGAATTTGATGAGGAGTGAATGAGCCCATCTGCGAGGCTCTACGACTTTCGATTCAAAATGTAGCCGATTGAACCACATAATTTTTCATATCTGTACGGTTTTTGTCCGATTTCAAGGACATTTGACACATCATTTTTCAAATCTGTACGGTTTTTGTCAAATATCTCGGAAACGGAAGCTCGTACAGCAAATTTACCTGCACAGGGGAATGCTAACTGTAGAATTTGATGAGGAGTAGAATGAGCCCATCTGCGAGGCTCTACGACTTTCGATTCAAAAGTTATAGCCGTTTGAACCACATAATTTTTCATATCTGTACGGTTTTTGTCAAATATCTCGGAAACGGAAGCTCGTACAGCAAATTTACCTTCGGGGAATGCTAACTGTAGAATTTGATGAGGAATCGAATGAGCCCATCTGCGAGGCTCTACGACTTTCGATTCAAAATGTAGCCGATTGAACCACATAATTTTTCATATCTGTACGGTTTTTGTCCGATTTCAAGGACATTTGACACATCATTTTTCAAATCTGTACGGTTTTTGTCAAATATCTCGGAAACGGAAGCTCGTACAGCAAATTTACCTTTGGGGAATGCTAACTGTAGAATTTGATGAGGAGTAGAATGAGCCCATCTGCGAGGCTCTACGACTTTCGATTCAAAAGTTATAGCCGTTTGAACCACATAATTTTTCATATCTGTACGGTTTTTGTCAAATATCTCGGAAACGGAAGCTCGTACAGCAAATTTACCTTCGGGGAATGCTAACTGTAGAATTTGATGAGGAATCGAATGAGCCCATCTGCGAGGCTCTACGACTTTCGATTCAAAATGTAGCCGATTGAACCACATAATTTTTCATATCTGTACGGTTTTTGTCCGATTTCAAGGACATTTGACACATCATTTTTCAAATCTGTACGGTTTTTGTCAAATATCTCGGAAACGGAAGCTCGTACAGCAAATTTACCTTTGGGGAATGCTAACTGTAGAATTTGATGAGGAGTAGAATGAGCCCATCTGCGAGGCTCTACGACTTTCGATTCAAAACTTATAGCCGTTTGAACCACATAATTTTTCAAATCTGTACGGTTTTTGTCAAATATCTCGGAAACGGAAGCTCGTACAGCAAATTTACCTTCGGGGAATGCTAACTGTAGAATTTGATGAGGAATCGAATGAGCCCATCTGCGAGGCTCTACGACTTTCGATTCAAAATGTAGCCGATTGAACCACATAATTTTTCATATCTGTACGGATTTTGTCCGATTTCAAGGACATTTGACACATCATTTTTCAAATCTGTACAGTTTTTGTCAAATATCTCGGAAACGGAAGCTCGTACAGCAAATTTACCTTTGGGGAATGCTAACTGTAGAATTTGATGAGGAGTAGAATGAGCCCATCTGCGAGGCTCTACGACTTTCGATTCAAAACTTCTAGCCGTTTGAACCACATAATTTTTCATATCTGTACGTTTTTTGTCAAATATCTCGGAAACGGAAGCTCGTACAGCAAATTTACCTGCATATGGGAATGCTAACTGTAGAATTTGATGAGGAGTAGAATGAGCCCATCTGCGAGGCTCTACGACTTTCGATTCAAAAGTTATAGCCGTTTGAACCACATAATTTTTCATATCTGTACAGTTTTTGTCAAATATCTCGGAAACGGAAGCTCGTACAGCAAATTTACCTTTGGGGAATGCTAACTGTAGAATTTGATGAGGAATCGAATGAGCCCATCTGCGAGGCTCTACGACTTTCGATTCAAAATGTAGCCGATTGAACCACATAATTTTTCATATCTGTACGGTTTTTGTCCGATTTCAAGGACATTTGACACATCATTTTTCAAATCTGTACGGTTTTTGTCAAATATCTCGGAAACGGAAGCTCGTACAGCAAATTTACCTTTGGGGAATGCTAACTGTAGAATTTGATGAGGAGTAGAATGAGCCCATCTGCGAGGCTCTACGACTTTCGATTCAAAACTTATAGCCGTTTGAACCACATAATTTTTCATATCTGTACGGTTTTTGTCAAATATCTCGGAAACGGAAGCTCGTACAGCAAATTTACCTTCGGGGAATGCTAACTGTAGAATTTGATGAGGAATCGAATGAGCCCATCTGCGAGGCTCTACGACTTTCGATTCAAAATGTAGCCGATTGAACCACATAATTTTTCATATCTGTACGTTTTTTGTCCGATTTCAAGGACATTTGACACATCATTTTTCAAATCTGTACGGTTTTTGTCAAATATCTTGGAAACGGAAGCTCGTACAGCAAATTTACCTTTGGGGAATGCTAACTGTAGAATTTGATGAGGAATCGAATGAGCCAATCTGCGAGGCTCTACGACTTTCGATTCAAAATGTAGCCGATTGAACCACATAATTTTTCATATCTGTACGGTTTTTGTCCGATTTCAAGGACATTTGACACATCATTTTTCAAATCTGTACGGTTTTTGTCAAATATCTCGGAAACGGAAGCTCGTACAGCAAATTTACCTTTGGGGAATGCTAACTGTAGAATTTGATGAGGAGTAGAATGAGCCCATCTGCGAGGCTCTACGACTTTCGATTCAAAACTTATAGCCGTTTGAACCACATAATTTTTCATATCTGTACGGTTTTTGTCAAATATCTCGGAAACGGAAGCTCGTACAGCAAATTTACCTTCGGGGAATGCTAACTGTAGAATTTGATGAGGAATCGAATGAGCCCATCTGCGAGGCTCTACGACTTTCGATTCAAAATGTAGCCGATTGAACCACATCATTTTTCATATCTGTACGGTTTTTGTCCGATTTCAAGGACATTTGACACATCATTTTTCAAATCTGTACGGTTTTTGTCAAATATCTCGGAAACGGAAGCTCGTACAGCAAATTTACCTTTGGGGAATGCTAACTGTAGAATTTGATGAGGAATCGAATGAGCCCATCTGCGAGGCTCTACGACTTTCGATTCAAAATGTAGCCGATTGAACCACATCATTTTTCATATCTGTACGGTTTTTGTCCGATTTCAAGGACATTTGACACATCATTTTTCAAATCTGTACGGTTTTTGTCAAATATCTCGGAAACGGAAGCTCGTACAGCAAATTTACCTTTGGGGAATGCTAACTGTAGAATTTGATGAGGAGTAGAATGAGCCCATCTGCGAGGCTCTATGACTTTCGATTCAAAATGTAGCCGTTTGAACCACATAATTTTTCATATCTGTACGGTTTTTGTCCGATTTCAAGGACATTTGACACATCAATTTTTCATATCTGTACGGTTTTTGTCAAATATCTCGGAAACGGAAGCTCGTACAGCAAATTTACCTTCGGGAATGCTAACTGTAGAATTTGATGAGGAATCGAATGAGCCCATCTGCGAGGCTCTACGACTTTCGATTCAAAATGTAGCCGATTGAACAACATAATTTTTCATATCTGTACGGTTTTTGTCCGATTTCAAGGACATTTGACACATCATTTTTCAAATCTGTACGGTTTTTGTCAAATATCTCGGAAACGGAAGCTCGTACAGCAAATTTACCTTTGGGGAATGCTAACTGTAGAATTTGATGAGGAGTAGAATGAGCCCATCTGCGAGGCTCTACGACTTTCGATTCAAAACTTAGAGCCGTTTGAACCACATAATTTTTCATATCTGTACGGTTTTTGTCAAATATCTCGGAAACGGAAGCTCGTACAGCAAATTTACCTTCGTGGAATGCTAACTGTAGAATTTGATGAGGAATCGAATGAGCCCATCTGCGAGGCTCTACGACTTTCGATTCAAAATGTAGCCGATTGAACCACATAATTTTTCATATCTGTACGGTTTTTGTCCGATTTCAAGGACATTTGACACATCATTTTTCAAATCTGTACGGTTTTTGTCAAATATCTCGGAAACGGAAGCTCGTACAGCAAATTTACCTTTGGGGAATGCTAACTGTAGAATTTGATGAGGAGTAGAATGAGCCCATCTGCGAGGCTCTACGACTTTCGATTCAAAACTTATAGCCGTTTGAACCACATAATTTTTCATATCTGTACGGTTTTTGTCAAATATCTCGGAAACGGAAGCTCGTACAGCAAATTTACCTTCGGGGAATGCTAACTGTAGAATTTGATGAGGAATCGAATGAGCCCATCTGCGAGGCTCTACGACTTTCGATTCAAAATGTAGCCGATTGAACCACATAATTTTTCATATCTGTACGGATTTTGTCCGATTTCAAGGACATTTGACACATCATTTTTCAAATCTGTACGGTTTTTGTCAAATATCTCGGAAACGGAAGCTCGTACAGCAAATTTACCTTTGGGGAATGCTAACTGTAGAATTTGATGAGGAGTAGAATGAGCCCATCTGCGAGGCTCTACGACTTTCGATTCAAAATGTAGCCGATTGAACCACATAATTTTTCATATCTGTACGGTTTTTGTCCGATTTCAAGGACATTTGACACATCATTTTTCAAATCTGTACGGTTTTTGTCAAATATCTCGGAAACGGAAGCTCGTACAGCAAATTTACCTTTGGGGAATGCTAACTGTAGAATTTGATGAGGAATCGAATGAGCCCATCTGCGAGGCTCTACGACTTTCGATTCAAAATGTAGCCGATTGAACCACATAATTTTTCATATCTGTACGGTTTTTGTCCGATTTCAAGGACATTTGACACATCATTTTTCAAATCTGTACGGTTTTTGTCAAATATCTCGGAAACGGAAGCTCGTACAGCAAATTTACCTTTGGGGAATGCTAACTGTAGAATTTGATGAGGAGTAGAATGAGCCCATCTGCGAGGCTCTACGACTTTCGATTCAAAACTTATAGCCGTTTGAACCACATAATTTTTCATATCTGTACGGTTTTTGTCAAATATCTCGGAAACGGAAGCTCGTACAGCAAATTTACCTTCGGGGTATGCTAACTGTAGAATTTGATGAGGAATCGAATGAGCCCATCTGCGAGGCTCTACGACTTTCGATTCAAAATGTAGCCGATTGAACCACATAATTTTTCATATCTGTACGGTTTTTGTCCGATTTCAAGGACATTTGACACATCATTTTTCAAATCTGTACGGTTTTTGTCAAATATCTCGGAAACGGAAGCTCGTACAGCAAATTTACCTTCGGGGAATGCTAACTGTAGAATTTGATGAGGAATCGAATGAGCCCATCTGCGAGGCTCTACGACTTTCGATTCAAAATGTAGCCGATTGAACCACATAATTTTTCATATCTGTACGGTTTTTGTCCGATTTCAAGGACATTTGACACATAATTTTTCAAATCTGTACGGTTTTTGTCAAATATCTCGGAAACGGAAGCTCGTACAGCAAATTTACCTTTGGGGAATGCTAACTGTAGAATTTGATGAGGAATCGAATGAGCCCATCTGCGAGGCTCTACGACTTTCGATTCAAAATGTAGCCGATTGAACCACATAATTTTTCATATCTGTACGGTTTTTGTCCGATTTCAAGGACATTTGACACATCATTTTTCAAATCTGTACGGTTTTTGTCAAATATCTCGGAAACGGAAGCTCGTACAGCAAATTTACCTTTGGGGAATGCTAACTGTAGAATTTGATGAGGAGTAGAATGAGCCCATCTGCGAGGCTCTACGACTTTCGATTCGAAACTTATAGCCGTTTGAACCACATAATTTTTCATATCTGTACGGTTTTTGTCAAATATCTCGGAAACGGAAGCTCGTACAGCAAATTTACCTTCGGGGAATGCTAACTGTAGAATTTGATGAGGAATCGAATGAGCCCATCTGCGAGGCTCTACGACTTTCGATTCAAAATGTAGCCGATTGAACCACATAATTTTTCATATCTGTACGGTTTTTGTCCGATTTCAAGGACATTTGACACATCATTTTTCAAATCTGTACGGTTTTTGTCAAATATCTTGGAAACGGAAGCTCGTACAGCAAATTTACCTTTGGGGAATGCTAACTGTAGAATTTGATGAGGAATCGAATGAGCCCATCTGCGAGGCTCTACGACTTTCGATTCAAAATGTAGCCGATTGAACCACATAATTTTTCATATCTGTACGGTTTTTGTCCGATTTCAAGGACATTTGACACATCATTTTTCAAATCTGTACGGTTTTTGTCAAATATCTCGGAAACGGAAGCTCGTACAGCAAATTTACCTTTGGGGAATGCTAACTGTAGAATTTGATGAGGAGTAGAATGAGCCCATCTGCGAGGCTCTACGACTTTCGATTCAAAACTTATAGCCGTTTGAACCACATAATTTTTCATATCTGTACGGTTTTTGTCAAATATCTCGGAAACGGAAGCTCGTACAGCAAATTTACCTTCGGGGAATGCTAACTGTAGAATTTGATGAGGAATCGAATGAGCCCATCTGCGAGGCTCTACGACTTTCGATTCAAAATGTAGCCGATTGAACCACATAATTTTTCATATCTGTACGGTTTTTGTCCGATTTCAAGGACATTTGACACATCATTTTTCAAATCTGTACGGTTTTTGTCAAATATCTCGGAAACGGAAGCTCGTACAGCAAATTTACCTTTGGGGAATGCTAACTGTAGAATTTGATGAGGAGTAGAATGAGCCCATCTGCGAGGCTCTACGACTTTCGATTCAAAACTTATAGCCGTTTGAACCACATAATTTGTCATATCTGTACGGTTTTTGTCAAATATCTCGGAAACGGAAGCTCGTACAGCAAATTTACCTTCGGGGAATGCTAACTGTAGAATTTGATGAGGAATCGAATGAGCCCATCTGCGAGGCTCTACGACTTTCGATTCAAAATGTAGCCGATTGAACCACATAATTTTTCATATCTGTACGGATTTTGTCCGATTTCAAGGACATTTGACACATCATTTTTCAAATCTGTACGGTTTTTGTCAAATATCTCGGAAACGGAAGCTCGTACAGCAAATTTACCTTTGGGGAATGCTAACTGTAGAATTTGATGAGGAGTAGAATGAGCCCATCTGCGAGGCTCTACGACTTTCGATTCAAAACTTATAGCCGTTTGAACCACATAATTTTTCATATCTGTACGGTTTTTGTCCGATTTCAAGGACATTTGACACATCATTTTTCAAATCTGTACGGTTTTTGTCAAATATCTCGGAAACGGAAGCTCGTACAGCAAATTTACCTGCACAGGGGAATGCTAACTGTAGAATTTGATGAGGAGTAGAATGAGCCCATCTGCGAGGCTCTACGACTTTCGATTCAAAAGTTATAGCCGTTTGAACCACATAATTTTTCATATCTGTACGGTTTTTGTCAAATATCTCGGAAACGGAAGCTCGTACAGCAAATTTACCTTCGGGGAATGCTAACTGTAGAATTTGATGAGGAATCGAATGAGCCCATCTGCGAGGCTCTACGACTTTCGATTCAAAATGTAGCCGATTGAACCACATAATTTTTCATATCTGTACGGTTTTTGTCCGATTTCAAGGACATTTGACACATCATTTTTCAAATCTGTACGGTTTTTGTCAAATATCTCGGAAACGGAAGCTCGTACAGCAAATTTACCTTTGGGGAATGCTAACTGTAGAATTTGATGAGGAGTAGAATGAGCCCATCTGCGAGGCTCTACGACTTTCGATTCAAAACTTATAGCCGTTTGAACCACATAATTTTTCATATCTGTACGGTTTTTGTCCGATTTCAAGGACATTTGACACATCATTTTTCAAATCTGTACGGTTTTTGTCAAATATCTCGGAAACGGAAGCTCGTACAGCAAATTTACCTGCACAGGGGAATGCTAACTGTAGAATTTGATGAGGAGTAGAATGAGCCCATCTGCGAGGCTCTACGACTTTCGATTCAAAAGTTATAGCCGTTTGAACCACATAATTTTTCATATCTGTACGGTTTTTGTCAAATATCTCGGAAACGGAAGCTCGTACAGCAAATTTACCTTCGGGGAATGCTAACTGTAGAATTTGATGAGGAATCGAATGAGCCCATCTGCGAGGCTCTACGACTTTCGATTCAAAATGTAGCCGATTGAACCACATAATTTTTCATATCTGTACGGTTTTTGTCCGATTTCAAGGACATTTGACACATCATTTTTCAAATCTGTACGGTTTTTGTCAAATATCTCGGAAACGGAAGCTCGTACAGCAAATTTACCTTTGGGGAATGCTAACTGTAGAATTTGATGAGGAGTAGAATGAGCCCATCTGCGAGGCTCTACGACTTTCGATTCAAAACTTATAGCCGTTTGAACCACATAATTTTTCAAATCTGTACGGTTTTTGTCAAATATCTCGGAAACGGAAGCTCGTACAGCAAATTTACCTTTGGGGAATGCTAACTGTAGAATTTGATGAGGAGTAGAATGAGCCCATCTGCGAGGCTCTACGACTTTCGATTCAAAATGTAGCCGATTGAACCACATAATTTTTCATATCTGTACGGTTTTTGTCCGATTTCAAGGACATTTGACACATCATTTTTCAAATCTGTACGGTTTTTGTCAAATATCTCGGAAACGGAAGCTCGTACAGCAAATTTACCTTTGGGGAATGCTAACTGTAGAATTTGATGAGGAGTGAATGAGCCCATCTGCGAGGCTCTACGACTTTCGATTCAAAATGTAGCCGATTGAACCACATAATTTTTCATATCTGTACGGTTTTTGTCCGATTTCAAGGACATTTGACACATCATTTTTCAAATCTGTACGGTTTTTGTCAAATATCTCGGAAACGGAAGCTCGTACAGCAAATTTACCTGCACAGGGGAATGCTAACTGTAGAATTTGATGAGGAGTAGAATGAGCCCATCTGCGAGGCTCTACGACTTTCGATTCAAAAGTTATAGCCGTTTGAACCACATAATTTTTCATATCTGTACGGTTTTTGTCAAATATCTCGGAAACGGAAGCTCGTACAGCAAATTTACCTTCGGGGAATGCTAACTGTAGAATTTGATGAGGAATCGAATGAGCCCATCTGCGAGGCTCTACGACTTTCGATTCAAAATGTAGCCGATTGAACCACATAATTTTTCATATCTGTACGGTTTTTGTCCGATTTCAAGGACATTTGACACATCATTTTTCAAATCTGTACGGTTTTTGTCAAATATCTCGGAAACGGAAGCTCGTACAGCAAATTTACCTGCACAGGGGAATGCTAACTGTAGAATTTGATGAGGAGTAGAATGAGCCCATCTGCGAGGCTCTACGACTTTCGATTCAAAAGTTATAGCCGTTTGAACCACATAATTTTTCATATCTGTACAGTTTTTGTCAAATATCTCGGAAACGGAAGCTCGTACAGCAAATTTACCTTTGGGGAATGCTAACTGTAGAATTTGATGAGGAATCGAATGAGCCCATCTGCGAGGCTCTACGACTTTCGATTCAAAATGTAGCCGATTGAACCACATAATTTTTCATATCTGTACGGTTTTTGTCCGATTTCAAGGACATTTGACACATCATTTTTCAAATCTGTACGATTTTTGTCAAATATCTCGGAAACGGAAGCTCGTACAGCAAATTTACCTTTGGGGAATGCTAACTGTAGAATTTGATGAGGAATCGAATGAGCCCATCTGCGAGGCTCTACGACTTTCGATTCAAAATGTAGCCGATTGAACCACATAATTTTTCATATCTGTACGGTTTTTGTCCGATTTCAAGGACATTTGACACATCATTTTTCAAATCTGTACGGTTTTTGTCAAATATCTCGGAAACGGAAGCTCGTACAGCAAATTTACCTTTGGGGAATGCTAACTGTAGAATTTGATGAGGAGTGAATGAGCCCATCTGCGAGGCTCTACGACTTTCGATTCAAAATGTAGCCGATTGAACCACATAATTTTTCATATCTGTACGGTTTTTGTCCGATTTCAAGGACATTTGACACATCATTTTTCAAATCTGTACGGTTTTTGTCAAATATCTCGGAAACGGAAGCTCGAACAGCAAATTTACCTGCACAGGGGAATGCTAACTGTAGAATTTGATGAGGAGTAGAATGAGCCCATCTGCGAGGCTCTACGACTTTCGATTCAAAAGTTATAGCCGTTTGAACCACATAATTTTTCATATCTGTACGGTTTTTGTCAAATATCTCGGAAACGGAAGCTCGTACAGCAAATTTACCTTCGGGGAATGCTAACTGTAGAATTTGATGAGGAATCGAATGAGCCCATCTGCGAGGCTCTACGACTTTCGATTCAAAATGTAGCCGATTGAACCACATAATTTTTCATATCTGTACGGTTTTTGTCCGATTTCAAGGACATTTGACACATCATTTTTCAAATCTGTACGGTTTTTGTCAAATATCTCGGAAACGGAAGCTCGTACAGCAAATTTACCTGCACAGGGGAATGCTAACTGTAGAATTTGATGAGGAGTAGAATGAGCCCATCTGCGAGGCTCTACGACTTTCGATTCAAAAGTTATAGCCGTTTGAACCACATAATTTTTCATATCTGTACGGTTTTTGTCAAATATCTCGGAAACGGAAGCTCGTACAGCAAATTTACCTTCGGGGAATGCTAACTGTAGAATTTGATGAGGAATCGAATGAGCCCATCTGCGAGGCTCTACGACTTTCGATTCAAAATGTAGCCGATTGAACCACATAATTTTTCATATCTGTACGGTTTTTGTCCGATTTCAAGGACATTTGACACATCATTTTTCAAATCTGTACGGTTTTTGTCAAATATCTCGGAAACGGAAGCTCGTACAGCAAATTTACCTGCACAGGGGAATGCTAACTGTAGAATTTGATGAGGAGTAGAATGAGCCCATCTGCGAGGCTCTACGACTTTCGATTCAAAAGTTAGAGCCGTTTGAACCACATAATTTTTCATATCTGTACGGTTTTTGTCAAATATCTCGGAAACGGAAGCTCGTACAGCAAATTTACCTTCGGGGAATGCTAACTGTAGAATTTGATGAGGAATCGAATGAGCCCATCTGCGAGGCTCTACGACTTTCGATTCAAAATGTAGCCGATTGAACCACATAATTTTTCATATCTGTACGGTTTTTGTCCGATTTCAAGGACATTTGACACATCATTTTTCAAATCTGTACGGTTTTTGTCAAATATCTCGGAAACGGAAGCTCGTACAGCAAATTTACCTTTGGGGAATGCTAACTGTAGAATTTGATGAGGAGTAGAATGAGCCCATCTGCGAGGCTCTACGACTTTCGATTCAAAACTTATAGCCGTTTGAACCACATAATTTTTCAAATCTGTACGGTTTTTGTCAAATATCTCGGAAACGGAAGCTCGTACAGCAAATTTACCTTCGGGGAATGCTAACTGTAGAATTTGATGAGGAATCGAATGAGCCCATCTGCGAGGCTCTACGACTTTCGATTCAAAATGTAGCCGATTGAACCACATAATTTTTCATATCTGTACGGATTTTGTCCGATTTCAAGGACATTTGACACATCATTTTTCAAATCTGTACAGTTTTTGTCAAATATCTCGGAAACGGAAGCTCGTACAGCAAATTTACCTTTGGGGAATGCTAACTGTAGAATTTGATGAGGAGTAGAATGAGCCCATCTGCGAGGCTCTACGACTTTCGATTCAAAACTTCTAGCCGTTTGAACCACATAATTTTTCATATCTGTACGTTTTTTGTCAAATATCTCGGAAACGGAAGCTCGTACAGCAAATTTACCTGCATATGGGAATGCTAACTGTAGAATTTGATGAGGAGTAGAATGAGCCCATCTGCGAGGCTCTACGACTTTCGATTCAAAAGTTATAGCCGTTTGAACCACATAATTTTTCATATCTGTACAGTTTTTGTCAAATATCTCGGAAACGGAAGCTCGTACAGCAAATTTACCTTTGGGGAATGCTAACTGTAGAATTTGATGAGGAATCGAATGAGCCCATCTGCGAGGCTCTACGACTTTCGATTCAAAATGTAGCCGATTGAACCACATAATTTTTCATATCTGTACGGTTTTTGTCCGATTTCAAGGACATTTGACACATCATTTTTCAAATCTGTACGGTTTTTGTCAAATATCTCGGAAACGGAAGCTCGTACAGCAAATTTACCTTTGGGGAATGCTAACTGTAGAATTTGATGAGGAGTAGAATGAGCCCATCTGCGAGGCTCTACGACTTTCGATTCAAAACTTATAGCCGTTTGAACCACATAATTTTTCATATCTGTACGGTTTTTGTCAAATATCTCGGAAACGGAAGCTCGTACAGCAAATTTACCTTCGGGGAATGCTAACTGTAGAATTTGATGAGGAATCGAATGAGCCCATCTGTGAGGCTCTACGACTTTCGATTCAAAATGTAGCCGATTGAACCACATAATTTTTCATATCTGTACGTTTTTTGTCCGATTTCAAGGACATTTGACACATCATTTTTCAAATCTGTACGGTTTTTGTCAAATATCTTGGAAACGGAAGCTCGTACAGCAAATTTACCTTTGGGGAATGCTAACTGTAGAATTTGATGAGGAATCGAATGAGCCCATCTGCGAGGCTCTACGACTTTCGATTCAAAATGTAGCCGATTGAACCACATAATTTTTCATATCTGTACGGTTTTTGTCCGATTTCAAGGACATTTGACACATCATTTTTCAAATCTGTACGGTTTTTGTCAAATATCTCGGAAACGGAAGCTCGTACAGCAAATTTACCTTTGGGGAATGCTAACTGTAGAATTTGATGAGGAGTAGAATGAGCCCATCTGCGAGGCTCTACGACTTTCGATTCAAAACTTATAGCCGTTTGAACCACATAATTTTTCATATCTGTACGGTTTTTGTCAAATATCTCGGAAACGGAAGCTCGTACAGCAAATTTACCTTCGGGGAATGCTAACTGTAGAATTTGATGAGGAATCGAATGAGCCCATCTGCGAGGCTCTACGACTTTCGATTCAAAATGTAGCCGATTGAACCACATAATTTTTCATATCTGTACGGTTTTTGTCCGATTTCAAGGACATTTGACACATCATTTTTCAAATCTGTACGGTTTTTGTCAAATATCTCGGAAACGGAAGCTCGTACAGCAAATTTACCTTCGGGGAATGCTAACTGTAGAATTTGATGAGGAATCGAATGAGCCCATCTGCGAGGCTCTACGACTTTCGATTCAAAATGTAGCCGATTGAACCACATAATTTTTCATATCTGTACGGTTTTTGTCCGATTTCAAGGACATTTGACACATCATTTTTCAAATCTGTACGGTTTTTGTCAAATATCTCGGAAACGGAAGCTCGTACAGCAAATTTACCTTTGGGGAATGCTAACTGTAGAATTTGATGAGGAATCGAATGAGCCCATC
The DNA here is from genome assembly GCF_949987555.1 of Borostomias antarcticus. NCBI lineage: Eukaryota > Metazoa > Chordata > Actinopteri > Stomiiformes > Stomiidae > Borostomias > Borostomias antarcticus. The sequence goes on from NW_028176001.1 coordinate 412,904, forward strand.
TGCGAGGCTCTACGACTTTCGATTCAAAATGTAGCCGATTGAACCACATCATTTTTCATATCTGTACGGTTTTTGTCCGATTTCAAGGACATTTGACACATCATTTTTCAAATCTGTACGGTTTTTGTCAAATATCTCGGAAACGGAAGCTCGTACAGCAAATTTACCTTTGGGGAATGCTAACTGTAGAATTTGATGAGGAGTAGAATGAGCCCATCTGCGAGGCTCTATGACTTTCGATTCAAAATGTAGCCGTTTGAACCACATAATTTTTCATATCTGTACGGTTTTTGTCCGATTTCAAGGACATTTGACACATCATTTTTCAAATCTGTAAGGTTTTTGTCAAATATCTCGGAAACGGAAGCTCGTACAGCAAATTTACCTTTGGGGAATGCTAACTGTAGAATTTGATGAGGAGTAGAATGAGCCCATCTGCGAGGCTCTACGACTTTCGATTCAAAATGTAGCCGTTTGAACCACATAATTTTTCATATCTGTACGGTTTTTGTCCGATTTCAAGGACATTTGACACATCAATTTTTCATATCTGTACGGTTTTTGTCAAATATCTCGGAAACGGAAGCTCGTACAGCAAATTTACCTTCGGGAATGCTAACTGTAGAATTTGATGAGGAATCGAATGAGCCCATCTGCGAGGCTCTACGACTTTCGATTCAAAATGTAGCCGATTGAACAACATAATTTTTCATATCTGTACGGTTTTTGTCCGATTTCAAGGACATTTGACACATCATTTTTCAAATCTGTACGGTTTTTGTCAAATATCTTGGAAACGGAAGCTCGTACAGCAAATTTACCTTTGGGGAATGCTAACTGTAGAATTTGATGAGGAATCGAATGAGCCCATCTGCGAGGCTCTACGACTTTCGATTCAAAATGTAGCCGATTGAACCACATAATTTTTCATATCTGTACGGTTTTTGTCCGATTTCAAGGACATTTGACACATCATTTTTCAAATCTGTACGGTTTTTGTCAAATATCTCGGAAACGGAAGCTCGTACAGCAAATTTACCTTTGGGGAATGCTAACTGTAGAATTTGATGAGGAGTAGAATGAGCCCATCTGCGAGGCTCTACGACTTTCGATTCAAAACTTATAGCCGTTTGAACCACATAATTTTTCATATCTGTACGGTTTTTGTCAAATATCTCGGAAACGGAAGCTCGTACAGCAAATTTACCTTCGGGGAATGCTAACTGTAGAATTTGATGAGGAATCGAATGAGCCCATCTGCGAGGCTCTACGACTTTCGATTCAAAATGTAGCCGATTGAACCACATAATTTTTCATATCTGTACGGTTTTTGTCCGATTTCAAGGACATTTGACACATCATTTTTCAAATCTGTACGGTTTTTGTCAAATATCTCGGAAACGGAAGCTCGTACAGCAAATTTACCTTTGGGGAATGCTAACTGTAGAATTTGATGAGGAGTAGAATGAGCCCATCTGCGAGGCTCTACGACTTTCGATTCAAAACTTATAGCCGTTTGAACCACATAATTTTTCATATCTGTACGGTTTTTGTCAAATATCTCGGAAACGGAAGCTCGTACAGCAAATTTACCTTCGTGGAATGCTAACTGTAGAATTTGATGAGGAATCGAATGAGCCCATCTGCGAGGCTCTACGACTTTCGATTCAAAATGTAGCCGATTGAACCACATAATTTTTCATATCTGTACGGTTTTTGTCCGATTTCAAGGACATTTGACACATCATTTTTCAAATCTGTACGGTTTTTGTCAAATATCTCGGAAACGGAAGCTCGTACAGCAAATTTACCTTTGGGGAATGCTAACTGTAGAATTTGATGAGGAGTAGAATGAGCCCATCTGCGAGGCTCTACGACTTTCGATTCAAAACTTATAGCCGTTTGAACCACATAATTTTTCATATCTGTACGGTTTTTGTCAAATATCTCGGAAACGGAAGCTCGTACAGCAAATTTACCTTCGGGGAATGCTAACTGTAGAATTTGATGAGGAATCGAATGAGCCCATCTGCGAGGCTCTACGACTTTCGATTCAAAATGTAGCCGATTGAACCACATAATTTTTCATATCTGTACGGATTTTGTCCGATTTCAAGGACATTTGACACATCATTTTTCAAATCTGTACGGTTTTTGTCAAATATCTCGGAAACGGAAGCTCGTACAGCAAATTTACCTTTGGGGAATGCTAACTGTAGAATTTGATGAGGAGTAGAATGAGCCCATCTGCGAGGCTCTACGACTTTCGATTCAAAATGTAGCCGATTGAACCACATAATTTTTCATATCTGTACGGTTTTTGTCCGATTTCAAGGACATTTGACACATCATTTTTCAAATCTGTACGGTTTTTGTCAAATATCTCGGAAACGGAAGCTCGTACAGCAAATTTACCTTTGGGGAATGCTAACTGTAGAATTTGATGGGGAATCGAATGAGCCCATCTGCGAGGCTCTACGACTTTCGATTCAAAATGTAGCCGATTGAACCACATAATTTTTCATATCTGTACGGTTTTTGTCCGATTTCAAGGACATTTGACACATCATTTTTCAAATCTGTACGGTTTTTGTCAAATATCTCGGAAACGGAAGCTCGTACAGCAAATTTACCTTTGGGGAATGCTAACTGTAGAATTTGATGAGGAGTAGAATGAGCCCATCTGCGAGGCTCTACGACTTTCGATTCAAAACTTATAGCCGTTTGAACCACATAATTTTTCATATCTGTACGGTTTTTGTCAAATATCTCGGAAACGGAAGCTCGTACAGCAAATTTACCTTCGGGGAATGCTAACTGTAGAATTTGATGAGGAATCGAATGAGCCCATCTGCGAGGCTCTACGACTTTCGATTCAAAATGTAGCCGATTGAACCACATAATTTTTCATATCTGTACGGTTTTTGTCCGATTTCAAGGACATTTGACACATCATTTTTCAAATCTGTACGGTTTTTGTCAAATATCTCGGAAACGGAAGCTCGTACAGCAAATTTACCTTCGGGGAATGCTAACTGTAGAATTTGATGAGGAATCGAATGAGCCCATCTGCGAGGCTCTACGACTTTCGATTCAAAATGTAGCCGATTGAACCACATAATTTTTCATATCTGTACGTTTTTTGTCCGATTTCAAGGACATTTGACACATCATTTTTCAAATCTGTACGGTTTTTGTCAAATATCTCGGAAACGGAAGCTCGTACAGCAAATTTACCTTTGGGGAATGCTAACTGTAGAATTTGATGAGGAGTAGAATGAGCCCATCTGCGAGGCTCTACGACTTTCGATTCAAAACTTATAGCCGTTTGAACCACATAATTTTTCATATCTGTACGGTTTTTGTCAAATATCTCGGAAACGGAAGCTCGTACAGCAAATTTACCTTCGGGGAATGCTAACTGTAGAATTTGATGAGGAATCGAATGAGCCCATCTGCGAGGCTCTACGACTTTCGATTCAAAATGTAGCCGATTGAACCACATAATTTTTCATATCTGTACGGATTTTGTCCGATTTCAAGGACATTTGACACATCATTTTTCAAATCTGTACGGTTTTTGTCAAATATCTCGGAAACGGAAGCTCGTACAGCAAATTTACCTTTGGGGAATGCTAACTGTAGAATTTGATGAGGAGTAGAATGAGCCCATCTGCGAGGCTCTACGACTTTCGATTCAAAACTTATAGCCGTTTGAACCACATAATTTTTCATATCTGTACGGTTTTTGTCAAATATCTCGCAAACGGAAGCTCGTACAGCAAATTTACCTTCGGGGAATGCTAACTGTAGAATTTGATGAGGAATCGAATGAGCCCATCTGCGAGGCTCTACGACTTTCGATTCAAAATGTAGCCGATTGAACCACATCATTTTTCATATCTGTACGGATTTTGTCCGATTTCAAGGACATTTGACACATCATTTTTCAAATCTGTACGGTTTTTGTCAAATATCTCGGAAACGGAAGCTCGTACAGCAAATTTACCTTTGGGGAATGCTAACTGTAGAATTTGATGAGGAGTAGAATGAGCCCATCTGCGAGGCTCTACGACTTTCGATTCAAAACTTATAGCCGTTTGAACCACATAATTTTTCATATCTGTACGGTTTTTGTCCGATTTCAAGGACATTTGACACATCATTTTTCAAATCTGTACAGTTTTTGTCAAATATCTCGGAAACGGAAGCTCGTACAGCAAATTTACCTTTGGGGAATGCTAACTGTAGAATTTGATGAGGAGTAGAATGAGCCCATCTGCGAGGCTCTACGACTTTCGATTCAAAACTTATAGCCGTTTGAACCACATAATTTTTCATATCTGTACGGTTTTTGTCAAATATCTCGGAAACGGAAGCTCGTACAGCAAATTTACCTTCGGGGAATGCTAACTGTAGAATTTGATGAGGAATCGAATGAGCCCATCTGCGAGGCTCTACGACTTTCGATTCAAAATGTAGCCGATTGAACCACATAATTTTTCATATCTGTACGGATTTTGTCCGATTTCAAGGACATTTGACACATCATTTTTCAAATCTGTACGGTTTTTGTCAAATATCTCGGAAAAGGAAGCTCGTACAGCAAATTTACCTTTGGGGAATGCTAACTGTAGAATTTGATGAGGAGTAGAATGAGCCCATCTGCGAGGCTCTACGACTTTCGATTCAAAACTTATAGCCGTTTGAACCACATAATTTTTCATATCTGTACGGTTTTTGTCCGATTTCAAGGACATTTGACACATCATTTTTCAAATCTGTACAGTTTTTGTCAAATATCTCGGAAACGGAAGCTCGTACAGCAAATTTACCTTCGGGGAATGCTAACTGTAGAATTTGATGAGGAATCGAATGAGCCCATCTGCGAGGCTCTACGACTTTCGATTCAAAATGTAGCCGATTGAACCACATCATTTTTCATATCTGTACGGTTTTTGTCCGATTTCAAGGACATTTGACACATCATTTTTCAAATCTGTACGGTTTTTGTCAAATATCTCGGAAACGGAAGCTCGTACAGCAAATTTACCTTTGGGGAATGCTAACTGTAGAATTTGATGAGGAATCGAATGAGCCCATCTGCGAGGCTCTACGACTTTCGATTCAAAATGTAGCCGATTGAACCACATAATTTTTCATATCTGTACGGATTTTGTCCGATTTCAAGGACATTTGACACATCATTTTTCAAATCTGTACGGTTTTTGTCAAATATCTCGGAAACGGAAGCTCGTACAGCAAATTTACCTTTGGGGAATGCTAACTGTAGAATTTGATGAGGAGTAGAATGAGCCCATCTGCGAGGCTCTACGACTTTCGATTCAAAACTTATAGCCGTTTGAACCACATAATTTTTCATATCTGTACGGTTTTTGTCAAATATCTCGGAAACGGAAGCTCGTACAGCAAATTTACCTTCGGGGAATGCTAACTGTAGAATTTGATGAGGAATCGAATGAGCCCATCTGCGAGGCTCTACGACTTTCGATTCAAAATGTAGCCGATTGAACCACATCATTTTTCATATCTGTACGGTTTTTGTCCGATTTCAAGGACATTTGACACATCATTTTTCAAATCTGTACGGTTTTTGTCAAATATCTCGGAAACGGAAGCTCGTACAGCAAATTTACCTTTGGGGAATGCTAACTGTAGAATTTGATGAGGAATCGAATGAGCCCATCTGCGAGGCTCTACGACTTTCGATTCAAAATGTAGCCGATTGAACCACATAATTTTTCATATCTGTACGGATTTTGTCCGATTTCAAGGACATTTGACACATCATTTTTCAAATCTGTACGGTTTTTGTCAAATATCTCGGAAACGGAAGCTCGTACAGCAAATTTACCTTTGGGGAATGCTAACTGTAGAATTTGATGAGGAGTAGAATGAGCCCATCTGCGAGGCTCTACGACTTTCGATTCAAAACTTATAGCCGTTTGAACCACATAATTTTTCATATCTGTACGGTTTTTGTCCGATTTCAAGGACATTTGACACATCATTTTTCAAATCTGTACAGTTTTTGTCAAATATCTCGGAAACGGAAGCTCGTACAGCAAATTTACCTTTGGGGAATGCTAACTGTAGAATTTGATGAGGAGTAGAATGAGCCCATCTGCGAGGCTCTACGACTTTCGATTCAAAACTTATAGCCGTTTGAACCACATAATTTTTCATATCTGTACGGTTTTTGTCAAATATCTCGGAAACGGAAGCTCGTACAGCAAATTTACCTTCGGGGAATGCTAACTGTAGAATTTGATGAGGAATCGAATGAGCCCATCTGCGAGGCTCTACGACTTTCGATTCAAAATGTAGCCGATTGAACCACATAATTTTTCATATCTGTACGGATTTTGTCCGATTTCAAGGACATTTGACACATCATTTTTCAAATCTGTACGGTTTTTGTCAAATATCTCGGAAAAGGAAGCTCGTACAGCAAATTTACCTTTGGGGAATGCTAACTGTAGAATTTGATGAGGAGTAGAATGAGCCCATCTGCGAGGCTCTACGACTTTCGATTCAAAACTTATAGCCGTTTGAACCACATAATTTTTCATATCTGTACGGTTTTTGTCCGATTTCAAGGACATTTGACACATCATTTTTCAAATCTGTACAGTTTTTGTCAAATATCTCGGAAACGGAAGCTCGTACAGCAAATTTACCTTCGGGGAATGCTAACTGTAGAATTTGATGAGGAATCGAATGAGCCCATCTGCGAGGCTCTACGACTTTCGATTCAAAATGTAGCCGATTGAACCACATCATTTTTCATATCTGTACGGTTTTTGTCCGATTTCAAGGACATTTGACACATCATTTTTCAAATCTGTACGGTTTTTGTCAAATATCTCGGAAAAGGAAGCTCGTACAGCAAATTTACCTTTGGGGAATGCTAACTGTAGAATTTGATGAGGAGTAGAATGAGCCCATCTGCGAGGCTCTACGACTTTCGATTCAAAACTTATAGCCGTTTGAACCACATAATTTTTCATATCTGTACGGTTTTTGTCCGATTTCAAGGACATTTGACACATCATTTTTCAAATCTGTACAGTTTTTGTCAAATATCTCGGAAACGGAAGCTCGTACAGCAAATTTACCTTCGGGGAATGCTAACTGTAGAATTTGATGAGGAATCGAATGAGCCCATCTGCGAGGCTCTACGACTTTCGATTCAAAATGTAGCCGATTGAACCACATCATTTTTCATATCTGTACGGTTTTTGTCCGATTTCAAGGACATTTGACACATCATTTTTCAAATCTGTACGGTTTTTGTCAAATATCTCGGAAACGGAAGCTCGTACAGCAAATTTACCTTTGGGGAATGCTAACTGTAGAATTTGATGAGGAATCGAATGAGCCCATCTGCGAGGCTCTACGACTTTCGATTCAAAATGTAGCCGATTGAACCACATAATTTTTCATATCTGTACGGATTTTGTCCGATTTCAAGGACATTTGACACATCATTTTTCAAATCTGTACGGTTTTTGTCAAATATCTCGGAAACGGAAGCTCGTACAGCAAATTTACCTTTGGGGAATGCTAACTGTAGAATTTGATGAGGAGTAGAATGAGCCCATCTGCGAGGCTCTACGACTTTCGATTCAAAACTTATAGCCGTTTGAACCACATAATTTTTCATATCTGTACGGTTTTTGTCAAATATCTCGGAAACGGAAGCTCGTACAGCAAATTTACCTTCGGGGAATGCTAACTGTAGAATTTGATGAGGAATCGAATGAGCCCATCTGCGAGGCTCTACGACTTTCGATTCAAAATGTAGCCGATTGAACCACATCATTTTTCATATCTGTACGGTTTTTGTCCGATTTCAAGGACATTTGACACATCATTTTTCAAATCTGTACGGTTTTTGTCAAATATCTCGGAAACGGAAGCTCGTACAGCAAATTTACCTTTGGGGAATGCTAACTGTAGAATTTGATGAGGAATCGAATGAGCCCATCTGCGAGGCTCTACGACTTTCGATTCAAAATGTAGCCGATTGAACCACATAATTTTTCATATCTGTACGGATTTTGTCCGATTTCAAGGACATTTGACACATCATTTTTCAAATCTGTACGGTTTTTGTCAAATATCTCGGAAACGGAAGCTCGTACAGCAAATTTACCTTTGGGGAATGCTAACTGTAGAATTTGATGAGGAGTAGAATGAGCCCATCTGCGAGGCTCTACGACTTTCGATTCAAAACTTATAGCCGTTTGAACCACATAATTTTTCATATCTGTACGGTTTTTGTCCGATTTCAAGGACATTTGACACATCATTTTTCAAATCTGTACAGTTTTTGTCAAATATCTCGGAAACGGAAGCTCGTACAGCAAATTTACCTTTGGGGAATGCTAACTGTAGAATTTGATGAGGAGTAGAATGAGCCCATCAGCGAGGCTCTACGACTTTCGATTCAAAACTTATAGCCGTTTGAACCACATAATTTTTCATATCTGTACGTTTTTTGTCAAATATCTCGGAAACGGAAGCTCGTACAGCAAATTTACCTTCGGGGAATGCTAACTGTAGAATTTGATGAGGAATCGAATGAGCCCATCTGCGAGGCTCTACGACTTTCGATTCAAAATCTAGCCGATTGAACCACATAATTTTTCATATCTGTACGGTTTTTGTCCGATTTCAAGGACATTTGACACATCATTTTTCAAATCTGTACGGTTTTTGTCAAATATCTCGGAAACGGAAGCTCGTACAGCAAATTTACCTTTGGGGAATGCTAACTGTAGAATTTGATGAGGAGTGAATGAGCCCATCTGCGAGGCTCTACGACTTTCGATTCAAAATGTAGCCGATTGAACCACATAATTTTTCATATCTGTACGGTTTTTGTCCGATTTCAAGGACATTTGACACATCATTTTTCAAATCTGTACGGTTTTTGTCAAATATCTCGGAAACGGAAGCTCGTACAGCAAATTTACCTGCACAGGGGAATGCTAACTGTAGAATTTGATGAGGAGTAGAATGAGCCCATCTGCGAGGCTCTACGACTTTCGATTCAAAACTTCTAGCCGTTTGAACCACATAATTTTTCATATATGTACGTTTTTTGTCAAATATCTCGGAAACGGAAGCTCGTACAGCAAATTTACCTGCATATGGGAATGCTAACTGTAGAATTTGATGAGGAGTAGAATGAGCCCATCTGCGAGGCTCTACGACTTTCGATTCAAAAGTTATAGCCGTTTGAACCACATAATTTTTCATATCTGTACAGTTTTTGTCAAATATCTCGGAAACGGAAGCTCGTACAGCAAATTTACCTTTGGGGAATGCTAACTGTAGAATTTGATGAGGAATCGAATGAGCCCATCTGCGAGGCTCTACGACTTTCGATTCAAAATGTAGCCGATTGAACCACATAATTTTTCATATCTGTACGGTTTTTGTCCGATTTCAAGGACATTTGACACATCATTTTTCAAATCTGTACGGTTTTTGTCAAATATCTCGGAAACGGAAGCTCGTACAGCAAATTTACCTTTGGGGAATGCTAACTGTAGAATTTGATGAGGAATCGAATGAGCCCATCTGCGAGGCTCTACGACTTTCGATTCAAAATGTAGCCGATTGAACCACATAATTTTTCATATCTGTACGGTTTTTGTCCGATTTCAAGGACATTTGACACATCATTTTTCAAATCTGTACGGTTTTTGTCAAATATCTCGGAAACGGAAGCTCGTACAGCAAATTTACCTTTGGGGAATGCTAACTGTAGAATTTGATGAGGAGTAGAATGAGCCCATCTGCGAGGCTCTACGACTTTCGATTCAAAACTTATAGCCGTTTGAACCACATAATTTTTCATATCTGTACGGTTTTTGTCAAATATCTCGGAAACGGAAGCTCGTACAGCAAATTTACCTTCGGGGAATGCTAACTGTAGAATTTGATGAGGAATCGAATGAGCCCATCTGCGAGGCTCTACGACTTTCGATTCAAAATGTAGCCGATTGAACCACATCATTTTTCATATCTGTACGGTTTTTGTCCGATTTCAAGGACATTTGACACATCATTTTTCAAATCTGTACGGTTTTTGTCAAATATCTCGGAAACGGAAGCTCGTACAGCAAATTTACCTTTGGGGAATGCTAACTGTAGAATTTGATGAGGAATCGAATGAGCCCATCTGCGAGGCTCTACGACTTTCGATTCAAAATGTAGCCGATTGAACCACATAATTTTTCATATCTGTACGGTTTTTGTCCGATTTCAAGGACATTTGACACATCATTTTTCAAATCTGTACGGTTTTTGTCAAATATCTCGGAAACGGAAGCTCGTACAGCAAATTTACCTTTGGGGAATGCTAACTGTAGAATTTGATGAGGAGTGAATGAGCCCATCTGCGAGGCTCTACGACTTTCGATTCAAAATGTAGCCGATTGAACCACATAATTTTTCATATCTGTACGGTTTTTGTCCGATTTCAAGGACATTTGACACATCATTTTTCAAATCTGTACGGTTTTTGTCAAATATCTCGGAAACGGAAGCTCGTACAGCAAATTTACCTGCACAGGGGAATGCTAACTGTAGAATTTGATGAGGAGTAGAATGAGCCCATCTGCGAGGCTCTACGACTTTCGATTCAAAACTTCTAGCCGTTTGAACCACATAATTTTTCATATCTGTACGTTTTTTGTCAAATATCTCGGAAACGGAAGCTCGTACAGCAAATTTACCTGCATATGGGAATGCTAACTGTAGAATTTGATGAGGAGTAGAATGAGCCCATCTGCGAGGCTCTACGACTTTCGATTCAAAAGTTATAGCCGTTTGAACCACATAATTTTTCATATCTGTACAGTTTTTGTCAAATATCTCGGAAACGGAAGCTCGTACAGCAAATTTACCTTTGGGGAATGCTAACTGTAGAATTTGATGAGGAATCGAATGAGCCCATCTGCGAGGCTCTACGACTTTCGATTCAAAATGTAGCCGATTGAACCACATAATTTTTCATATCTGTACGGTTTTTGTCCGATTTCAAGGACATTTGACACATCATTTTTCAAATCTGTACGGTTTTTGTCAAATATCTCGGAAACGGAAGCTCGTACAGCAAATTTACCTTTGGGGAATGCTAACTGTAGAATTTGATGAGGAATCGAATGAGCCCATCTGCGAGGCTCTACGACTTTCGATTCAAAATGTAGCCGATTGAACCACATAATTTTTCATATCTGTACGGTTTTTGTCCGATTTCAAGGACATTTGACACATCATTTTTCAAATCTGTACGGTTTTTGTCAAATATCTCGGAAACGGAAGCTCGTACAGCAAATTTACCTTTGGGGAATGCTAACTGTAGAATTTGATGAGGAGTAGAATGAGCCCATCTGCGAGGCTCTACGACTTTCGATTCAAAACTTATAGCCGTTTGAACCACATAATTTTTCATATCTGTACGGTTTTTGTCAAATATCTCGGAAACGGAAGCTCGTACAGCAAATTTACCTTCGGGGAATGCTAACTGTAGAATTTGATGAGGAATCGAATGAGCCCATCTGCGAGGCTCTACGACTTTCGATTCAAAATGTAGCCGATTGAACCACATAATTTTTCATATCTGTACGGTTTTTGTCCGATTTCAAGGACATTTGACACATCATTTTTCAAATCTGTACGGTTTTTGTCAAATATCTTGGAAACGGAAGCTCGTACAGCAAATTTACCTTTGGGGAATGCTAACTGTAGAATTTGATGAGGAATCGAATGAGCCCATCTGCGAGGCTCTACGACTTTCGATTCAAAATGTAGCCGATTGAACCACATAATTTTTCATATCTGTACGGTTTTTGTCCGATTTCAAGGACATTTGACACATCATTTTTCAAATCTGTACGGTTTTTGTCAAATATCTCGGAAACGGAAGCTCGTACAGCAAATTTACCTTTGGGGAATGCTAACTGTAGAATTTGATGAGGAGTAGAATGAGCCCATCTGCGAGGCTCTACGACTTTCGATTCAAAACTTATAGCCGTTTGAACCACATAATTTGTCATATCTGTACGGTTTTTGTCAAATATCTCGGAAACGGAAGCTCGTACAGCAAATTTACCTTCGGGGAATGCTAACTGTAGAATTTGATGAGGAATCGAATGAGCCCATCTGCGAGGCTCTACGACTTTCGATTCAAAATGTAGCCGATTGAACCACATAATTTTTCATATCTGTACGGATTTTGTCCGATTTCAAGGACATTTGACACATCATTTTTCAAATCTGTACGGTTTTTGTCAAATATCTCGGAAACGGAAGCTCGTACAGCAAATTTACCTTTGGGGAATGCTAACTGTAGAATTTGATGAGGAGTAGAATGAGCCCATCTGCGAGGCTCTACGACTTTCGATTCAAAACTTATAGCCGTTTGAACCACATAATTTTTCATATCTGTACGGTTTTTGTCAAATATCTCGCAAACGGAAGCTCGTACAGCAAATTTACCTTCGGGGAATGCTAACTGTAGAATTTGATGAGGAATCGAATGAGCCCATCTGCGAGGCTCTACGACTTTCGATTCAAAATGTAGCCGATTGAACCACATCATTTTTCATATCTGTACGGATTTTGTCCGATTTCAAGGACATTTGACACATCATTTTTCAAATCTGTACGGTTTTTGTCAAATATCTCGGAAACGGAAGCTCGTACAGCAAATTTACCTTTGGGGAATGCTAACTGTAGAATTTGATGAGGAGTAGAATGAGCCCATCTGCGAGGCTCTACGACTTTCGATTCAAAACTTATAGCCGTTTGAACCACATAATTTTTCATATCTGTACAGTTTTTGTCAAATATCTCGGAAACGGAAGCTCGTACAGCAAATTTACCTTTGGGGAATGCTAACTGTAGAATTTGATGAGGAATCGAATGAGCCCATCTGCGAGGCTCTACGACTTTCGATTCAAAATGTAGCCGATTGAACCACATCATTTTTCATATCTGTACGGTTTTTGTCCGATTTCAAGGACATTTGACACATCATTTTTCAAATCTGTACGGTTTTTGTCAAATATCTTGGAAACGGAAGCTCGTACAGCAAATTTACCTTTGGGGAATGCTAACTGTAGAATTTGATGAGGAATCGAATGAGCCCATCTGCGAGGCTCTACGACTTTCGATTCAAAATGTAGCCGATTGAACCACATAATTTTTCATATCTGTATGGTTTTTGTCCGATTTCAAGGACATTTGACACATCATTTTTCAAATCTGTACGGTTTTTGTCAAATATCTCGGAAACGGAAGCTCGTACAGCAAATTTACCTTTGGGGAATGCTAACTGTAGAATTTGATGAGGAGTAGAATGAGCCCATCTGCGAGGCTCTACGACTTTCGATTCAAAACTTATAGCCGTTTGAACCACATAATTTTTCATATCTGTACGGTTTTTGTCAAATATCTCGGAAACGGAAGCTCGTACAGCAAATTTACCTTCGGGGAATGCTAACTGTAGAATTTGATGAGGAATCGAATGAGCCCATCTGCGAGGCTCTACGACTTTCGATTCAAAATGTAGCCGATTGAACCACATAATTTTTCATATCTGTACGGTTTTTGTCCGATTTCAAGGACATTTGACACATCATTTTTCAAATCTGTACGGTTTTTGTCAAATATCTCGGAAACGGAAGCTCGTACAGCAAATTTACCTTTGGGGAATGCTAACTGTAGAATTTGATGAGGAGTAGAATGAGCCCATCTGCGAGGCTCTACGACTTTCGATTCAAAACTTATAGCCGTTTGAACCACATAATTTTTCATATCTGTACGGTTTTTGTCAAATATCTCGGAAACGGAAGCTCGTACAGCAAATTTACCTTCGGGGAATGCTAACTGTAGAATTTGATGAGGAATCGAATGAGCCCATCTGCGAGGCTCTACGACTTTCGATTCAAAATGTAGCCGATTGAACCACATAATTTTTCATATCTGTAGGGTTTTTGTCCGATTTCAAGGACATTTGACACATCATTTTTCAAATCTGTACGGTTTTTGTCAAATATCTCGGAAACGGAAGCTCGTACAGCAAATTTACCTTTGGGGAATGCTAACTGTAGAATTTGATGAGGAGTAGAATGAGCCCATCTGCGAGGCTCTACGACTTTCGATTCAAAACTTATAGCCGTTTGAACCACATCATTTTTCATATCTGTACGGTTTTTGTCAAATATCTCGGAAACGGAAGCTCGTACAGCAAATTTACCTTTGGGGAATGCTAACTGTAGAATTTGATGAGGAATCGAATGAGCCCATCTGCGAGGCTCTACGACTTTCGATTCAAAATGTAGCCGATTGAACCACATAATTTTTCATATCTGTACGGATTTTGTCCGATTTCAAGGACATTTGACACATCATTTTTCAAATCTGTACGGTTTTTGTCAAATATCTCGGAAAAGGAAGCTCGTACAGCAAATTTACCTTTGGGGAATGCTAACTGTAGAATTTGATGAGGAGTAGAATGAGCCCATCTGCGAGGCTCTACGACTTTCGATTCAAAACTTATAGCCGTTTGAACCACATAATTTTTCATATCTGTACGGTTTTTGTCCGATTTCAAGGACATTTGACACATCATTTTTCAAATCTGTACAGTTTTTGTCAAATATCTCGGAAACGGAAGCTCGTACAGCAAATTTACCTTCGGGGAATGCTAACTGTAGAATTTGATGAGGAATCGAATGAGCCCATCTGCGAGGCTCTACGACTTTCGATTCAAAATGTAGCCGATTGAACCACATCATTTTTCATATCTGTACGGTTTTTGTCCGATTTCAAGGACATTTGACACATCATTTTTCAAATCTGTACGGTTTTTGTCAAATATCTCGGAAACGGAAGCTCGTACAGCAAATTTACCTGCACATGGGAATGCTAACTGTAGAATTTGATGAGGAGTAGAATGAGCCCATCTGCGAGGCTCTACGACTTTCGATTCAAAATGTAGCCGATTGAACCACATAATTTTTCATATCTGTACGGATTTTGTCCGATTTCAAGGACATTTGACACATCATTTTTCAAATCTGTACGGTTTTTGTCAAATATCTCGGAAACGGAAGCTCGTACAGCAAATTTACCTTTGGGGAATGCTAACTGTAGAATTTGATGAGGAGTAGAATGAGCCCATCTGCGAGGCTCTACGACTTTCGATTCAAAACTTATAGCCGTTTGAACCACATAATTTTTCATATCTGTACGGTTTTTGTCCGATTTCAAGGACATTTGACACATCATTTTTCAAATCTGTACAGTTTTTGTCAAATATCTCGGAAACGGAAGCTCGTACAGCAAATTTACCTTTGGGGAATGCTAACTGTAGAATTTGATGAGGAGTAGAATGAGCCCATCTGCGAGGCTCTACGACTTTCGATTCAAAACTTATAGCCGTTTGAACCACATAATTTTTCATATCTGTACGTTTTTTGTCAAATATCTCGGAAACGGAAGCTCGTACAGCAAATTTACCTTCGGGGAATGCTAACTGTAGAATTTGATGAGGAATCGAATGAGCCCATCTGCGAGGCTCTACGACTTTCGATTCAAAATCTAGCCGATTGAACCACATAATTTTTCATATCTGTACGGTTTTTGTCCGATTTCAAGGACATTTGACACATCATTTTTCAAATCTGTACGGTTTTTGTCAAATATCTCGGAAACGGAAGCTCGTACAGCAAATTTACCTTTGGGGAATGCTAACTGTAGAATTTGATGAGGAGTGAATGAGCCCATCTGCGAGGCTCTACGACTTTCGATTCAAAATGTAGCCGATTGAACCACATAATTTTTCATATCTGTACGGTTTTTGTCCGATTTCAAGGACATTTGACACATCATTTTTCAAATCTGTACGGTTTTTGTCAAATATCTCGGAAACGGAAGCTCGTACAGCAAATTTACCTGCACAGGGGAATGCTAACTGTAGAATTTGATGAGGAGTAGAATGAGCCCATCTGCGAGGCTCTACGACTTTCGATTCAAAACTTCTAGCCGTTTGAACCACATAATTTTTCATATCTGTACGTTTTTTGTCAAATATCTCGGAAACGGAAGCTCGTACAGCAAATTTACCTGCATATGGGAATGCTAACTGTAGAATTTGATGAGGAGTAGAATGAGCCCATCTGCGAGGCTCTACGACTTTCGATTCAAAAGTTATAGCCGTTTGAACCACATAATTTTTCATATCTGTACAGTTTTTGTCAAATATCTCGGAAACGGAAGCTCGTACAGCAAATTTACCTTTGGGGAATGCTAACTGTAGAATTTGATGAGGAATCGAATGAGCCCATCTGCGAGGCTCTACGACTTTCGATTCAAAATGTAGCCGATTGAACCACATAATTTTTCATATCTGTACGGTTTTTGTCCGATTTCAAGGACATTTGACACATCATTTTTCAAATCTGTACGGTTTTTGTCAAATATCTCGGAAACGGAAGCTCGTACAGCAAATTTACCTTTGGGGAATGCTAACTGTAGAATTTGATGAGGAATCGAATGAGCCCATCTGCGAGGCTCTACGACTTTCGATTCAAAATGTAGCCGATTGAACCACATAATTTTTCATATCTGTACGGTTTTTGTCCGATTTCAAGGACATTTGACACATCATTTTTCAAATCTGTACGGTTTTTGTCAAATATCTCGGAAACGGAAGCTCGTACAGCAAATTTACCTTTGGGGAATGCTAACTGTAGAATTTGATGAGGAGTAGAATGAGCCCATCTGCGAGGCTCTACGACTTTCGATTCAAAACTTATAGCCGTTTGAACCACATAATTTTTCATATCTGTACGGTTTTTGTCAAATATCTCGGAAACGGAAGCTCGTACAGCAAATTTACCTTCGGGGAATGCTAACTGTAGAATTTGATGAGGAATCGAATGAGCCCATCTGCGAGGCTCTACGACTTTCGATTCAAAATGTAGCCGATTGAACCACATAATTTTTCATATCTGTACGGTTTTTGTCCGATTTCAAGGACATTTGACACATCATTTTTCAAATCTGTACGGTTTTTGTCAAATATCTTGGAAACGGAAGCTCGTACAGCAAATTTACCTTTGGGGAATGCTAACTGTAGAATTTGATGAGGAATCGAATGAGCCCATCTGCGAGGCTCTACGACTTTCGATTCAAAATGTAGCCGATTGAACCACATAATTTTTCATATCTGTACGGTTTTTGTCCGATTTCAAGGACATTTGACACATCATTTTTCAAATCTGTACGGTTTTTGTCAAATATCTCGGAAACGGAAGCTCGTACAGCAAATTTACCTTTGGGGAATGCTAACTGTAGAATTTGATGAGGAGTAGAATGAGCCCATCTGCGAGGCTCTACGACTTTCGATTCAAAACTTATAGCCGTTTGAACCACATAATTTTTCATATCTGTACGGTTTTTGTCAAATATCTCGGAAACGGAAGCTCGTACAGCAAATTTACCTTCGGGGAATGCTAACTGTAGAATTTGATGAGGAATCGAATGAGCCCATCTGCGAGGCTCTACGACTTTCGATTCAAAATGTAGCCGATTGAACCACATAATTTTTCATATCTGTACGGTTTTTGTCCGATTTCAAGGACATTTGACACATCATTTTTCAAATCTGTACGGTTTTTGTCAAATATCTCGGAAACGGAAGCTCGTACAGCAAATTTACCTTTGGGGAATGCTAACTGTAGAATTTGATGAGGAGTAGAATGAGCCCATCTGCGAGGCTCTACGACTTTCGATTCAAAACTTATAGCCGTTTGAACCACATAATTTGTCATATCTGTACGGTTTTTGTCAAATATCTCGGAAACGGAAGCTCGTACAGCAAATTTACCTTCGGGGAATGCTAACTGTAGAATTTGATGAGGAATCGAATGAGCCCATCTGCGAGGCTCTACGACTTTCGATTCAAAATGTAGCCGATTGAACCACATAATTTTTCATATCTGTACGGATTTTGTCCGATTTCAAGGACATTTGACACATCATTTTTCAAATCTGTACGGTTTTTGTCAAATATCTCGGAAACGGAAGCTCGTACAGCAAATTTACCTTTGGGGAATGCTAACTGTAGAATTTGATGAGGAGTAGAATGAGCCCATCTGCGAGGCTCTACGACTTTCGATTCAAAACTTATAGCCGTTTGAACCACATAATTTTTCATATCTGTACGGTTTTTGTCAAATATCTCGCAAACGGAAGCTCGTACAGCAAATTTACCTTCGGGGAATGCTAACTGTAGAATTTGATGAGGAATCGAATGAGCCCATCTGCGAGGCTCTACGACTTTCGATTCAAAATGTAGCCGATTGAACCACATCATTTTTCATATCTGTACGGATTTTGTCCGATTTCAAGGACATTTGACACATCATTTTTCAAATCTGTACGGTTTTTGTCAAATATCTCGGAAACGGAAGCTCGTACAGCAAATTTACCTTTGGGGAATGCTAACTGTAGAATTTGATGAGGAGTAGAATGAGCCCATCTGCGAGGCTCTACGACTTTCGATTCAAAACTTATAGCCGTTTGAACCACATAATTTTTCATATCTGTACAGTTTTTGTCAAATATCTCGGAAACGGAAGCTCGTACAGCAAATTTACCTTTGGGGAATGCTAACTGTAGAATTTGATGAGGAATCGAATGAGCCCATCTGCGAGGCTCTACGACTTTCGATTCAAAATGTAGCCGATTGAACCACATAATTTTTCATATCTGTACGGTTTTTGTCCGATTTCAAGGACATTTGACACATCATTTTTCAAATCTGTACGGTTTTTGTCAAATATCTCGGAAACGGAAGCTCGTACAGCAAATTTACCTTTGGGGAATGCTAACTGTAGAATTTGATGAGGAGTAGAATGAGCCCATCTGCGAGGCTCTACGACTTTCGATTCAAAACTTATAGCCGTTTGAACCACATAATTTGTCATATCTGTACGGTTTTTGTCAAATATCTCGGAAACGGAAGCTCGTACAGCAAATTTACCTTCGGGGAATGCTAACTGTAGAATTTGATGAGGAATCGAATGAGCCCATCTGCGAGGCTCTACGACTTTCGATTCAAAATGTAGCCGATTGAACCACATAATTTTTCATATCTGTACGGATTTTGTCCGATTTCAAGGACATTTGACACATCATTTTTCAAATCTGTACGGTTTTTGTCAAATATCTCGGAAACGGAAGCTCGTACAGCAAATTTACCTTTGGGGAATGCTAACTGTAGAATTTGATGAGGAGTAGAATGAGCCCATCTGCGAGGCTCTACGACTTTCGATTCAAAACTTATAGCCGTTTGAACCACATAATTTTTCATATCTGTACGGTTTTTGTCAAATATCTCGCAAACGGAAGCTCGTACAGCAAATTTACCTTCGGGGAATGCTAACTGTAGAATTTGATGAGGAATCGAATGAGCCCATCTGCGAGGCTCTACGACTTTCGATTCAAAATGTAGCCGATTGAACCACATCATTTTTCATATCTGTACGGATTTTGTCCGATTTCAAGGACATTTGACACATCATTTTTCAAATCTGTACGGTTTTTGTCAAATATCTCGGAAACGGAAGCTCGTACAGCAAATTTACCTTTGGGGAATGCTAACTGTAGAATTTGATGAGGAGTAGAATGAGCCCATCTGCGAGGCTCTACGACTTTCGATTCAAAACTTATAGCCGTTTGAACCACATAATTTTTCATATCTGTACAGTTTTTGTCAAATATCTCGGAAACGGAAGCTCGTACAGCAAATTTACCTTTGGGGAATGCTAACTGTAGAATTTGATGAGGAATCGAATGAGCCCATCTGCGAGGCTCTACGACTTTCGATTCAAAATGTAGCCGATTGAACCACATCATTTTTCATATCTGTACGGTTTTTGTCCGATTTCAAGGACATTTGACACATCATTTTTCAAATCTGTACGGTTTTTGTCAAATATCTTGGAAACGGAAGCTCGTACAGCAAATTTACCTTTGGGGAATGCTAACTGTAGAATTTGATGAGGAATCGAATGAGCCCATCTGCGAGGCTCTACGACTTTCGATTCAAAATGTAGCCGATTGAACCACATAATTTTTCATATCTGTATGGTTTTTGTCCGATTTCAAGGACATTTGACACATCATTTTTCAAATCTGTACGGTTTTTGTCAAATATCTCGGAAACGGAAGCTCGTACAGCAAATTTACCTTTGGGGAATGCTAACTGTAGAATTTGATGAGGAGTAGAATGAGCCCATCTGCGAGGCTCTACGACTTTCGATTCAAAACTTATAGCCGTTTGAACCACATAATTTTTCATATCTGTACGGTTTTTGTCAAATATCTCGGAAACGGAAGCTCGTACAGCAAATTTACCTTCGGGGAATGCTAACTGTAGAATTTGATGAGGAATCGAATGAGCCCATCTGCGAGGCTCTACGACTTTCGATTCAAAATGTAGCCGATTGAACCACATAATTTTTCATATCTGTACGGTTTTTGTCCGATTTCAAGGACATTTGACACATCATTTTTCAAATCTGTACGGTTTTTGTCAAATATCTCGGAAACGGAAGCTCGTACAGCAAATTTACCTTTGGGGAATGCTAACTGTAGAATTTGATGAGGAGTAGAATGAGCCCATCTGCGAGGCTCTACGACTTTCGATTCAAAACTTATAGCCGTTTGAACCACATAATTTTTCATATCTGTACGGTTTTTGTCAAATATCTCGGAAACGGAAGCTCGTACAGCAAATTTACCTTCGGGGAATGCTAACTGTAGAATTTGATGAGGAATCGAATGAGCCCATCTGCGAGGCTCTACGACTTTCGATTCAAAATGTAGCCGATTGAACCACATAATTTTTCATATCTGTAGGGTTTTTGTCCGATTTCAAGGACATTTGACACATCATTTTTCAAATCTGTACGGTTTTTGTCAAATATCTCGGAAACGGAAGCTCGTACAGCAAATTTACCTTTGGGGAATGCTAACTGTAGAATTTGATGAGGAGTAGAATGAGCCCATCTGCGAGGCTCTACGACTTTCGATTCAAAACTTATAGCCGTTTGAACCACATAATTTTTCATATCTGTACGGTTTTTGTCAAATATCTCGGAAACGGAAGCTCGTACAGCAAATTTACCTTCGGGGAATGCTAACTGTAGAATTTGATGAGGAATCGAATGAGCCCATCTGCGAGGCTCTACGACTTTCGATTCAAAATGTAGCCGATTGAACCACATAATTTTTCATATCTGTACGGATTTTGTCCGATTTCAAGGACATTTGACACATCATTTTTCAAATCTGTACGGTTTTTGTCAAATATCTCGGAAACGGAAGCTCGTACAGCAAATTTACCTTTGGGGAATGCTAACTGTAGAATTTGATGAGGAGTAGAATGAGCCCATCTGCGAGGCTCTACGACTTTCGATTCAAAACTTATAGCCGTTTGAACCACATAATTTTTCATATCTGTACAGTTTTTGTCAAATATCTCGGAAACGGAAGCTCGTACAGCAAATTTACCTTTGGGGAATGCTAACTGTAGAATTTGATGAGGAATCGAATGAGCCCATCTGCGAGGCTCTACGACTTTCGATTCAAAATGTAGCCGATTGAACCACATAATTTTTCATATCTGTACGGTTTTTGTCCGATTTCAAGGACATTTGACACATCATTTTTCAAATCTGTACGGTTTTTGTCAAATATCTTGGAAACGGAAGCTCGTACAGCAAATTTACCTTTGGGGAATGCTAACTGTAGAATTTGATGAGGAATCGAATGAGCCCATCTGCGAGGCTCTACGACTTTCGATTCAAAATGTAGCCGATTGAACCACATAATTTTTCATATCTGTATGGTTTTTGTCCGATTTCAAGGACATTTGACACATCATTTTTCAAATCTGTACGGTTTTTGTCAAATATCTCGGAAACGGAAGCTCGTACAGCAAATTTACCTTTGGGGAATGCTAAATGTAGAATTTCATGAGGAGTAGAATGAGCCCATCTGCGAGGCTCTACGACTTTCGATTCAAAACTTATAGCCGTTTGAACCACATAATTTTTCATATCTGTACGGTTTTTGTCAAATATCTCGGAAACGGAAGCTCGTACAGCAAATTTACCTTCGGGGAATGCTAACTGTAGAATTTGATGAGGAATCGAATGAGCCCATCTGCGAGGCTCTACGACTTTCGATTCAAAATGTAGCCGATTGAACCACATAATTTTTCATATCTGTACGGTTTTTGTCCGATTTCAAGGACATTTGACACATCATTTTTCAAATCTGTACGGTTTTTGTCAAATATCTCGGAAACGGAAGCTCGTACAGCAAATTTACCTTTGGGGAATGCTAACTGTAGAATTTGATGAGGAGTAGAATGAGCCCATCTGCGAGGCTCTACGACTTTCGATTCAAAACTTATAGCCGTTTGAACCACATAATTTTTCATATCTGTACGGTTTTTGTCAAATATCTCGGAAACGGAAGCTCGTACAGCAAATTTACCTTCGGGGAATGCTAACTGTAGAATTTGATGAGGAATCGAATGAGCCCATCTGCGAGGCTCTACGACTTTCGATTCAAAATGTAGCCGATTGAACCACATAATTTTTCATATCTGTACGGTTTTTGTCCGATTTCAAGGACATTTGACACATCATTTTTCAAATCTGTACGGTTTTTGACAAATATCTCGGAAACGGAAGCTCGTACAGCAAATTTACCTTTGGGGAATGCTAACTGTAGAATTTGATGAGGAATCGAATGAGCCCATCTGTGAGGCTCTACGACTTTCGATTCAAAATGTAGCCGATTGAACCACATAATTTTTCATATCTGTACGGTTTTTGTCCGATTTCAAGGACATTTGACACATCATTTTTCAAATCTGTACGGTTTTTGTCAAATATCTCGGAAACGGAAGCTCGTACAGCAAATTTACCTTTGGGGAATGCTAACTGTAGAATTTGATGAGGAGTAGAATGAGCCCATCTGCGAGGCTCTACGACTTTCGATTCAAAACTTATAGCCGTTTGAACCACATAATTTTTCATATCTGTACGGTTTTTGTCAAATATCTCGGAAACGGAAGCTCGTACAGCAAATTTACCTTCGGGGAATGCTAACTGTAGAATTTGATGAGGAATCGAATGAGCCCATCTGCGAGGCTCTACGACTTTCGATTCAAAATGTAGCCGATTGAACCACATAATTTTTCATATCTGTACGGTTTTTGTCCGATTTCAAGGACATTTGACACATCATTTTTCAAATCTGTACGGTTTTTGTCAAATATCTCGGAAACGGAAGCTCGTACAGCAAATTTACCTTTGGGGAATGCTAACTGTAGAATTTGATGAGGAGTAGAATGAGCCCATCTGCGAGGCTCTACGACTTTCAATTCAAAAGTTATAGCCGTTTGAACCACATCATTTTTCATATCTGTACGGTTTTTGTCAAATATCTCGGAAACGGAAGCTCGTACAGCAAATTTACCTGCATAGGGGAATGATAACTGTAGAATTTGATGAGGAGTAGAATGAGCCCATCTGCGAGGCTCTACGACTTTCGATTCAAAATGTAGCCGTTTGAACCACATAATTTTTCATATCTGTACGGTTTTTGTCCGATTTCAAGGACATTTGACACATCATTTTTCAAATCTGTACGGTTTTTGTCAAATATCTCGGAAACGGAAGCTCGTACAGCAAATTTACCTTTGGGGAATGCTAACTGTAGAATTTGATGAGGAGTAGAATGAGCCCATCTGCGAGGCTCTACGACTTTCGATTCAAAACTTATAGCCGTTTGAACCACATAATTTTTCATATCTGTACGGTTTTTGTCAAATATCTCGGAAACGGAAGCTCGTACAGCAAATTTACCTTTGGGGAATGCTAACTGTAGAATTTGATGAGGAATCGAATGAGCCCATCTGCGAGGCTCTACGACTTTCGATTCAAAATGTAGCCGATTGAACCACATAATTTTTCATATCTGTACGGTTTTTGTCCGATTTCAAGGACATTTGACACATCATTTTTCAAATCTGTACGGTTTTTGTCAAATATCTCGGAAACGGAAGCTCGTACAGCAAATTTACCTGCACAGGGGAATGCTAACTGTAGAATTTGATGAGGAGTAGAATGAGCCCATCTGCGAGGCTCTACGACTTTCGATTCAAAACTTATAGCCGTTTGAACCACATAATTTTTCATATCTGTACGGTTTTTGTCAAATATCTCGGAAACGGAAGCTCGTACAGCAAATTTACCTTTGGGGAATGCTAACTGTAGAATTTGATGAGGAGTAGAATGAGCCCATCTGCGAGGCTCTACGACTTTCGATTCAAAATTTATAGCCGGTAAACCACATAATTTTTCATATCTGTACGGTTTTTGTCCGATTTCAAGGACATTTGACACATCATTTTTCAAATCTGTACGGTTTTTGTCAAATATCTCGGAAACGGAAGCTCGTACAGCAAATTTACCTTTGGGGAATGCTAACTGTAGAATTTGATGAGGAGTAGAATGAGCCCATCTGCGAGGCTCTACGACTTTCGATTCAAAACTTATAGCCGTTTGAACCACATAATTTTTCATATCTGTACGTTTTTTGTCAAATATCTCGCAAACGGAAGCTCGTACAGCAAATTTACCTTCGGGGAATGCTAACTGTAGAATTTGATGAGGAATCGAATGAGCCCATCTGCGAGGCTCTACGACTTTCGATTCAAAATGTAGCCGATTGAACCACATCATTTTTCATATCTGTACGGATTTTGTCCGATTTCAAGGACATTTGACACATCATTTTTCAAATCTGTACGGTTTTTGTCAAATATCTCGGAAACGGAAGCTCGTACAGCAAATTTACCTTTGGGGAATGCTAACTGTAGAATTTGATGAGGAGTAGAATGAGCCCATCTGCGAGGCTCTACGACTTTCGATTCAAAACTTATAGCCGTTTGAACCACATAATTTTTCATATCTGTACAGTTTTTGTCAAATATCTCGGAAACGGAAGCTCGTACAGCAAATTTACCTTTGGGGAATGCTAACTGTAGAATTTGATGAGGAATCGAATGAGCCCATCTGCGAGGCTCTACGACTTTCGATTCAAAATGTAGCCGATTGAACCACATCATTTTTCATATCTGTACGGTTTTTGTCCGATTTCAAGGACATTTGACACATCATTTTTCAAATCTGTACGGTTTTTGTCAAATATCTTGGAAACGGAAGCTCGTACAGCAAATTTACCTTTGGGGAATGCTAACTGTAGAATTTGATGAGGAATCGAATGAGCCCATCTGCAAGGCTCTACGACTTTCGATTCAAAATGTAGCCGATTGAACCACATAATTTTTCATATCTGTATGGTTTTTGTCCGATTTCAAGGACATTTGACACATCATTTTTCAAATCTGTACGGTTTTTGTCAAATATCTCGGAAACGGAAGCTCGTACAGCAAATTTACCTTTGGGGAATGCTAACTGTAGAATTTGATGAGGAGTAGAATGAGCCCATCTGCGAGGCTCTACGACTTTCGATTCAAAACTTATAGCCGTTTGAACCACATAATTTTTCATATCTGTACGTTTTTTGTCAAATATCTCGGAAACGGAAGCTCGTACAGCAAATTTACCTTCGGGGAATGCTAACTGTAGAATTTGATGAGGAATCGAATGAGCCCATCTGCGAGGCTCTACGACTTTCGATTCAAAATGTAGCCGATTGAACCACATAATTTTTCATATCTGTACGGATTTTGTCCGATTTCAAGGACATTTGACACATCATTTTTCAAATCTGTACGGTTTTTGTCAAATATCTCGGAAACGGAAGCTCGTACAGCAAATTTACCTTTGGGGAATGCTAACTGTAGAATTTGATGAGGAGTAGAATGAGCCCATCTGCGAGGCTCTACGACTTTCGATTCAAAACTTATAGCCGTTTGAACCACATAATTTTTCATATCTGTACGGTTTTTGTCAAATATCTCGGAAACGGAAGCTCGTACAGCAAATTTACCTTCGGGGAATGCTAACTGTAGAATTTGATGAGGAATCGAATGAGCCCATCTGCGAGGCTCTACGACTTTCGATTCAAAATGTAGCCGATTGAACCACATAATTTTTCATATCTGTACGGATTTTGTCCGATTTCAAGGACATTTGACACATCATTTTTCAAATCTGTACGGTTTTTGTCAAATATCTCGGAAACGGAAGCTCGTACAGCAAATTTACCTTTGGGGAATGCTAACTGTAGAATTTGATGAGGAGTAGAATGAGCCCATCTGCGAGGCTCTACGACTTTCGATTCAAAACTTATAGCCGTTTGAACCACATAATTTTTCATATCTGTACAGTTTTTGTCAAATATCTCGGAAACGGAAGCTCGTACAGCAAATTTACCTTTGGGGAATGCTAACTGTAGAATTTGATGAGGAATCGAATGAGCCCATCTGCGAGGCTCTACGACTTTCGATTCAAAATGTAGCCGATTGAACCACATAATTTTTCATATCTGTACGGTTTTTGTCCGATTTCAAGGACATTTGACACATCATTTTTCAAATCTGTACGGTTTTTGTCAAATATCTTGGAAACGGAAGCTCGTACAGCAAATTTACCTTTGGGGAATGCTAACTGTAGAATTTGATGAGGAATCGAATGAGCCCATCTGCGAGGCTCTACGACTTTCGATTCAAAATGTAGCCGATTGAACCACATAATTTTTCATATCTGTATGGTTTTTGTCCGATTTCAAGGACATTTGACACATCATTTTTCAAATCTGTACGGTTTTTGTCAAATATCTCGGAAACGGAAGCTCGTACAGCAAATTTACCTTTGGGGAATGCTAACTGTAGAATTTGATGAGGAGTAGAATGAGCCCATCTGCGAGGCTCTACGACTTTCGATTCAAAACTTATAGCCGTTTGAACCACATAATTTTTCATATCTGTACGGTTTTTGTCAAATATCTCGGAAACGGAAGCTCGTACAGCAAATTTACCTTCGGGGAATGCTAACTGTAGAATTTGATGAGGAATCGAATGAGCCCATCTGCGAGGCTCTACGACTTTCGATTCAAAATGTAGCCGATTGAACCACATAATTTTTCATATCTGTACGGTTTTTGTCCGATTTCAAGGACATTTGACACATCATTTTTCAAATCTGTACGGTTTTTGTCAAATATCTCGGAAACGGAAGCTCGTACAGCAAATTTACCTTTGGGGAATGCTAACTGTAGAATTTGATGAGGAGTAGAATGAGCCCATCTGCGAGGCTCTACGACTTTCGATTCAAAACTTATAGCCGTTTGAACCACATAATTTTTCATATCTGTACGGTTTTTGTCAAATATCTCGGAAACGGAAGCTCGTACAGCAAATTTACCTTCGGGGAATGCTAACTGTAGAATTTGATGAGGAATCGAATGAGCCCATCTGCGAGGCTCTACGACTTTCGATTCAAAATGTAGCCGATTGAACCACATAATTTTTCATATCTGTACGGTTTTTGTCCGATTTCAAGGACATTTGACACATCATTTTTCAAATCTGTACGGTTTTTGACAAATATCTCGGAAACGGAAGCTCGTACAGCAAATTTACCTTTGGGGAATGCTAACTGTAGAATTTGATGAGGAATCGAATGAGCCCATCTGTGAGGCTCTACGACTTTCGATTCAAAATGTAGCCGATTGAACCACATAATTTTTCATATCTGTACGGTTTTTGTCCGATTTCAAGGACATTTGACACATCATTTTTCAAATCTGTACGGTTTTTGTCAAATATCTCGGAAACGGAAGCTCGTACAGCAAATTTACCTTTGGGGAATGCTAACTGTAGAATTTGATGAGGAGTAGAATGAGCCCATCTGCGAGGCTCTACGACTTTCGATTCAAAACTTATAGCCGTTTGAACCACATAATTTTTCATATCTGTACGGTTTTTGTCAAATATCTCGGAAACGGAAGCTCGTACAGCAAATTTACCTTCGGGGAATGCTAACTGTAGAATTTGATGAGGAATCGAATGAGCCCATCTGCGAGGCTCTACGACTTTCGATTCAAAATGTAGCCGATTGAACCACATAATTTTTCATATCTGTACGGTTTTTGTCCGATTTCAAGGACATTTGACACATCATTTTTCAAATCTGTACGGTTTTTGTCAAATATCTCGGAAACGGAAGCTCGTACAGCAAATTTACCTTTGGGGAATGCTAACTGTAGAATTTGATGAGGAGTAGAATGAGCCCATCTGCGAGGCTCTACGACTTTCGATTCAAAACTTATAGCCGTTTGAACCACATAATTTTTCATATCTGTACGGTTTTTGTCAAATATCTCGGAAACGGAAGCTCGTACAGCAAATTTACCTTCGGGGAATGCTAACTGTAGAATTTGATGAGGAATCGAATGAGCCCATCTGCGAGGCTCTACGACTTTCGATTCAAAATGTAGCCGATTGAACCACATAATTTTTCATATCTGTACAGATTTTGTCCGATTTCAAGGACATTTGACACATCATTTTTCAAATCTGTACGGTTTTTGTCAAATATCTCGGAAACGGAAGCTCGTACAGCAAATTTACCTTTGGGGAATGCTAACTGTAGAATTTGATGAGGAGTAGAATGAGCCCATCTGCGAGGCTCTACGACTTTCGATTCAAAACTTATAGCCGTTTGAACCACATAATTTTTCATATCTGTACGGTTTTTGTCAAATATCTCGCAAACGGAAGCTCGTACAGCAAATTTACCTTCGGGTAATGCTAACTGTAGAATTTGATGAGGAATCGAATGAGCCCATCTGCGAGGCTCTACGACTTTCGATTCAAAATGTAGCCGATTGAACCACATAATTTTTCATATCTGTACGGATTTTGTCCGATTTCAAGGACATTTGACACATCATTTTTCAAATCTGTACGGTTTTTGTCAAATATCTCGGAAACGGAAGCTCGTACAGCAAATTTACCTTTGGGGAATGCTAACTGTAGAATTTGATGAGGAGTAGAATGAGCCCATCTGCGAGGCTCTACGACTTTCGATTCAAAACTTATAGCCTTTTGAACCACATAATTTTTCATATCTGTACGGTTTTTGTCAAATATCTCGGAAACGGAAGCTCGTACAGCAAATTTACCTTCGGGGAATGCTAACTGTAGAATTTGATGAGGAATCGAATGAGCCCATCTGCGAGGCTCTACGACTTTCGATTCAAAATCTAGCCGATTGAACCACATAATTTTTCATATCTGTACGGTTTTTGTCCGATTTCAAGGACATTTGACACATCATTTTTCAAATCTGTACGGTTTTTGACAAATATCTCGGAAACGGAAGCTCGTACAGCAAATTTACCTTTGGGGAATGCTAACTGTAGAATTTGATGAGGAATCGAATGAGCCCATCTGCGAGGCTCTACGACTTTCGATTCAAAATGTAGCCGATTGAACCACATAATTTTTCATATCTGTACGGTTTTTGTCCGATTTCAAGGACATTTGACACATCATTTTTCAAATCTGTACGGTTTTTGTCAAATATCTCGGAAACGGAAGCTCGTACAGCAAATTTACCTTTGGGGAATGCTAACTGTAGAATTTGATGAGGAGTAGAATGAGCCCATCTGCGAGGCTCTACGACTTTCGATTCAAAACTCATAGCCGTTTGAACCACATAATTTTTCATATCTGTACGGTTTTTGTCAAATATCTCGGAAACGGAAGCTCGTACAGCAAATTTACCTTCGGGGAATGCTAACTGTAGAATTTGATGAGGAATCGAATGAGCCCATCTGCGAGGCTCTACGACTTTCGATTCAAAATGTAGCCGATTGAACCACATAATTTTTCATATCTGTACGGTTTTTGTCCGATTTCAAGGACATTTGACACATCATTTTTCAAATCTGTACGGTTTTTGTCAAATATCTTGGAAACGGAAGCTCGTACAGCAAATTTACCTTTGGGGAATGCTAACTGTAGAATTTGATGAGGAATCGAATGAGCCCATCTGCGAGGCTCTACGACTTTCGATTCAAAATGTAGCCGATTAAACCACATAATTTTTCATATCTGTACGGTTTTTGTCCGATTTCAAGGACATTTGACACATCATTTTTCAAATCTGTACGGTTTTTGTCAAATATCTCGGAAACGGAAGCTCGTACAGCAAATTTACCTTTGGGGAATGCTAACTGTAGAATTTGATGAGGAGTAGAATGAGCCCATCTGCGAGGCTCTACGACTTTCGATTCAAAACTTATAGCCGTTTGAACCACATAATTTTTCATATCTGTACGGTTTTTGTCAAATATCTCGGAAACGGAAGCTCGTACAGCAAATTTACCTTCGGGGAATGCTAACTGTAGAATTTGATGAGGAATCGAATGAGCCCATCTGCGAGGCTCTACGACTTTCGATCTAAAATGTAGCCGATTGAACCACATAATTTTTCATATCTGTACGGATTTTGTCCGATTTCAAGGACATTTGACACATCATTTTTCAAATCTGTACGGTTTTTGTCAAATATCTCGGAAACGGAAGCTCGTACAGCAAATTTACCTTTGGGGAATGCTAACTGTAGAATTTGATGAGGAGTAGAATGAGCCCATCTGCGAGGCTCTACGACTTTCGATTCAAAACTTATAGCCGTTTGAACCACATAATTTTTCATATCTGTACGGTTTTTGTCAAATATCTCGGAAATGGAAGCTCGTACAGCAAATTTACCTTCGGGGAATGCTAACTGTAGAATTTGATGAGGAATCGAATGAGCCCATCTGCGAGGCTCTACGACTTTCGATTCAAAATGTAGCCGATTGAACCACATAATTTTTCATATCTGTACGGTTTTTGTCCGATTTCAAGGACATTTGACACATCATTTTTCAAATCTGTACGGTTTTTGTCAAATATCTTGGAAACGGAAGCTCGTACAGCAAATTTACCTTTGGGGAATGCTAACTGTAGAATTTGATGAGGAATCGAATGAGCCCATCTGCGAGGCTCTACGACTTTCGATTCAAAATGTAGCCGATTAAACCACATAATTTTTCATATCTGTACGGTTTTTGTCCGATTTCAAGGACATTTGACACATCATTTTTCAAATCTGTACGGTTTTTGTCAAATATCTCGGAAACGGAAGCTCGTACAGCAAATTTACCTTTGGGGAATGCTAACTGTAGAATTTGATGAGGAGTAGAATGAGCCCATCTGCGAGGCTCTACGACTTTCGATTCAAAACTTATAGCCGTTTGAACCACATAATTTTTCATATCTGTACGGTTTTTGTCAAATATCTCGGAAACGGAAGCTCGTACAGCAAATTTACCTTCGGGGAATGCTAACTGTAGAATTTGATGAGGAATCGAATGAGCCCATCTGCGAGGCTCTACGACTTTCGATCTAAAATGTAGCCGATTGAACCACATAATTTTTCATATCTGTACGGATTTTGTCCGATTTCAAGGACATTTGACACATCATTTTTCAAATCTGTACGGTTTTTGTCAAATATCTCGGAAACGGAAGCTCGTACAGCAAATTTACCTTTGGGGAATGCTAACTGTAGAATTTGATGAGGAGTAGAATGAGCCCATCTGCGAGGCTCTACGACTTTCGATTCAAAACTTATAGCCGTTTGAACCACATAATTTTTCATATCTGTACGGTTTTTGTCAAATATCTCGGAAATGGAAGCTCGTACAGCAAATTTACCTTCGGGGAATGCTAACTGTAGAATTTGATGAGGAATCGAATGAGCCCATCTGCGAGGCTCTACGACTTTCGATTCAAAATGTAGCCGATTGAACCACATAATTTTTCATATCTGTACGGTTTTTGTCCGATTTCAAGGACATTTGACACATCATTTTTCAAATCTGTACGGTTTTTGTCAAATATCTTGGAAACGGAAGCTCGTACAGCAAATTTACCTTTGGGGAAT
Organism: Borostomias antarcticus; assembly: GCF_949987555.1. Classification (NCBI taxonomy): domain Eukaryota; kingdom Metazoa; phylum Chordata; class Actinopteri; order Stomiiformes; family Stomiidae; genus Borostomias; species Borostomias antarcticus. The sequence continues at coordinate 445,003 of NW_028176001.1, forward strand.
GCTAACTGTAGAATTTGATGAGGAATCGAATGAGCCCATCTGCGAGGCTCTACGACTTTCGATTCAAAATGTAGCCGATTGAACCACATAATTTTTCATATCTGTATGGTTTTTGTCCGATTTCAAGGACATTTGACACATCATTTTTCAAATCTGTACGGTTTTTGTCAAATATCTCGGAAACGGAAGCTCGTACAGCAAATTTACCTTTGGGGAATGCTAACTGTAGAATTTGATGAGGAGTAGAATGAGCCCATCTGCGAGGCTCTACGACTTTCGATTCAAAACTTATAGCCGTTTGAACCACATAATTTTTCATATCTGTACGGTTTTTGTCAAATATCTCGGAAACGGAAGCTCGTACAGCAAATTTACCTTCGGGGAATGCTAACTGTAGAATTTGATGAGGAATCGAATGAGCCCATCTGCGAGGCTCTACGACTTTCGATTCAAAATGTAGCCGATTGAACCACATAATTTTTCATATCTGTACGGTTTTTGTCCGATTTCAAGGACATTTGACACATCATTTTTCAAATCTGTACGGTTTTTGTCAAATATCTCGGAAACGGAAGCTCGTACAGCAAATTTACCTTTGGGGAATGCTAACTGTAGAATTTGATGAGGAGTAGAATGAGCCCATCTGCGAGGCTCTACGACTTTCGATTCAAAACTTATAGCCGTTTGAACCACATAATTTTTCATATCTGTACGGTTTTTGTCAAATATCTCGGAAACGGAAGCTCGTACAGCAAATTTACCTTCGGGGAATGCTAACTGTAGAATTTGATGAGGAATCGAATGAGCCCATCTGCGAGGCTCTACGACTTTCGATTCAAAATGTAGCCGATTGAACCACATAATTTTTCATATCTGTACGGTTTTTGTCCGATTTCAAGGACATTTGACACATCATTTTTCAAATCTGTACGGTTTTTGACAAATATCTCGGAAACGGAAGCTCGTACAGCAAATTTACCTTTGGGGAATGCTAACTGTAGAATTTGATGAGGAATCGAATGAGCCCATCTGTGAGGCTCTACGACTTTCGATTCAAAATGTAGCCGATTGAACCACATAATTTTTCATATCTGTACGGTTTTTGTCCGATTTCAAGGACATTTGACACATCATTTTTCAAATCTGTACGGTTTTTGTCAAATATCTCGGAAACGGAAGCTCGTACAGCAAATTTACCTTTGGGGAATGCTAACTGTAGAATTTGATGAGGAGTAGAATGAGCCCATCTGCGAGGCTCTACGACTTTCGATTCAAAACTTATAGCCGTTTGAACCACATAATTTTTCATATCTGTACGGTTTTTGTCAAATATCTCGGAAACGGAAGCTCGTACAGCAAATTTACCTTCGGGGAATGCTAACTGTAGAATTTGATGAGGAATCGAATGAGCCCATCTGCGAGGCTCTACGACTTTCGATTCAAAATGTAGCCGATTGAACCACATAATTTTTCATATCTGTACGGTTTTTGTCCGATTTCAAGGACATTTGACACATCATTTTTCAAATCTGTACGGTTTTTGTCAAATATCTCGGAAACGGAAGCTCGTACAGCAAATTTACCTTTGGGGAATGCTAACTGTAGAATTTGATGAGGAGTAGAATGAGCCCATCTGCGAGGCTCTACGACTTTCGATTCAAAACTTATAGCCGTTTGAACCACATAATTTTTCATATCTGTACGGTTTTTGTCAAATATCTCGGAAACGGAAGCTCGTACAGCAAATTTACCTTTGGGGAATGCTAACTGTAGAATTTGATGAGGAATCGAATGAGCCCATCTGCGAGGCTCTACGACTTTCGATTCAAAATGTAGCCGATTGAACCACATAATTTTTCATATCTGTACGGTTTTTGTCCGATTTCAAGGACATTTGACACATCATTTTTCAAATCTGTACGGTTTTTGTCAAATATCTTGGAAACGGAAGCTCGTACAGCAAATTTACCTTTGGGGAATGCTAACTGTAGAATTTGATGAGGAATCGAATGAGCCCATCTGCGAGGCTCTACGACTTTCGATTCAAAATGTAGCCGATTGAACCACATAATTTTTCATATCTGTATGGTTTTTGTCCGATTTCAAGGACATTTGACACATCATTTTTCAAATCTGTACGGTTTTTGTCAAATATCTCGGAAACGGAAGCTCGTACAGCAAATTTACCTTTGGGGAATGCTAACTGTAGAATTTGATGAGGAGTAGAATGAGCCCATCTGCGAGGCTCTACGACTTTCGATTCAAAACTTATAGCCGTTTGAACCACATAATTTTTCATATCTGTACGGTTTTTGTCAAATATCTCGGAAACGGAAGCTCGTACAGCAAATTTACCTTCGGGGAATGCTAACTGTAGAATTTGATGAGGAATCGAATGAGCCCATCTGCGAGGCTCTACGACTTTCGATTCAAAATGTAGCCGATTGAACCACATAATTTTTCATATCTGTACGGTTTTTGTCCGATTTCAAGGACATTTGACACATCATTTTTCAAATCTGTACGGTTTTTGTCAAATATCTCGGAAACGGAAGCTCGTACAGCAAATTTACCTTTGGGGAATGCTAACTGTAGAATTTGATGAGGAGTAGAATGAGCCCATCTGCGAGGCTCTACGACTTTCGATTCAAAACTTATAGCCGTTTGAACCACATAATTTTTCATATCTGTACGGTTTTTGTCAAATATCTCGGAAACGGAAGCTCGTACAGCAAATTTACCTTCGGGGAATGCTAACTGTAGAATTTGATGAGGAATCGAATGAGCCCATCTGCGAGGCTCTACGACTTTCGATTCAAAATGTAGCCGATTGAACCACATAATTTTTCATATCTGTACGGTTTTTGTCCGATTTCAAGGACATTTGACACATCATTTTTCAAATCTGTACGGTTTTTGACAAATATCTCGGAAACGGAAGCTCGTACAGCAAATTTACCTTTGGGGAATGCTAACTGTAGAATTTGATGAGGAATCGAATGAGCCCATCTGTGAGGCTCTACGACTTTCGATTCAAAATGTAGCCGATTGAACCACATAATTTTTCATATCTGTACGGTTTTTGTCCGATTTCAAGGACATTTGACACATCATTTTTCAAATCTGTACGGTTTTTGTCAAATATCTCGGAAACGGAAGCTCGTACAGCAAATTTACCTTTGGGGAATGCTAACTGTAGAATTTGATGAGGAGTAGAATGAGCCCATCTGCGAGGCTCTACGACTTTCGATTCAAAACTTATAGCCGTTTGAACCACATAATTTTTCATATCTGTACGGTTTTTGTCAAATATCTCGGAAACGGAAGCTCGTACAGCAAATTTACCTTCGGGGAATGCTAACTGTAGAATTTGATGAGGAATCGAATGAGCCCATCTGCGAGGCTCTACGACTTTCGATTCAAAATGTAGCCGATTGAACCACATAATTTTTCATATCTGTACGGTTTTTGTCCGATTTCAAGGACATTTGACACATCATTTTTCAAATCTGTACGGTTTTTGTCAAATATCTCGGAAACGGAAGCTCGTACAGCAAATTTACCTTTGGGGAATGCTAACTGTAGAATTTGATGAGGAGTAGAATGAGCCCATCTGCGAGGCTCTACGACTTTCGATTCAAAACTTATAGCCGTTTGAACCACATAATTTTTCATATCTGTACGGTTTTTGTCAAATATCTCGGAAACGGAAGCTCGTACAGCAAATTTACCTTCGGGGAATGCTAACTGTAGAATTTGATGAGGAATCGAATGAGCCCATCTGCGAGGCTCTACGACTTTCGATTCAAAATGTAGCCGATTGAACCACATAATTTTTCATATCTGTACGGATTTTGTCCGATTTCAAGGACATTTGACACATCATTTTTCAAATCTGTACGGTTTTTGTCAAATATCTCGGAAACGGAAGCTCGTACAGCAAATTTACCTTTGGGGAATGCTAACTGTAGAATTTGATGAGGAGTAGAATGAGCCCATCTGCGAGGCTCTACGACTTTCGATTCAAAACTTATAGCCTTTTGAACCACATAATTTTTCATATCTGTACGGTTTTTGTCAAATATCTCGGAAACGGAAGCTCGTACAGCAAATTTACCTTCGGGGAATGCTAACTGTAGAATTTGATGAGGAATCGAATGAGCCCATCTGCGAGGCTCTACGACTTTCGATTCAAAATCTAGCCGATTGAACCACATAATTTTTCATATCTGTACGGTTTTTGTCCGATTTCAAGGACATTTGACACATCATTTTTCAAATCTGTACGGTTTTTGACAAATATCTCGGAAACGGAAGCTCGTACAGCAAATTTACCTTTGGGGAATGCTAACTGTAGAATTTGATGAGGAATCGAATGAGCCCATCTGCGAGGCTCTACGACTTTCGATTCAAAATGTAGCCGATTGAACCACATAATTTTTCATATCTGTACGGTTTTTGTCCGATTTCAAGGACATTTGACACATCATTTTTCAAATCTGTACGGTTTTTGTCAAATATCTCGGAAACGGAAGCTCGTACAGCAAATTTACCTTTGGGGAATGCTAACTGTAGAATTTGATGAGGAGTAGAATGAGCCCATCTGCGAGGCTCTACGACTTTCGATTCAAAACTTATAGCCGTTTGAACCACATAATTTTTCATATCTGTACGGTTTTTGTCAAATATCTCGGAAACGGAAGCTCGTACAGCAAATTTACCTTCGGGGAATGCTAACTGTAGAATTTGATGAGGAATCGAATGAGCCCATCTGCGAGGCTCTACGACTTTCGATTCAAAATGTAGCCGATTGAACCACATAATTTTTCATATCTGTACGGTTTTTGTCCGATTTCAAGGACATTTGACACATCATTTTTCAAATCTGTACGGTTTTTGTCAAATATCTTGGAAACGGAAGCTCGTACAGCAAATTTACCTTTGGGGAATGCTAACTGTAGAATTTGATGAGGAATCGAATGAGCCCATCTGCGAGGCTCTACGACTTTCGATTCAAAATGTAGCCGATTAAACCACATAATTTTTCATATCTGTACGGTTTTTGTCCGATTTCAAGGACATTTGACACATCATTTTTCAAATCTGTACGGTTTTTGTCAAATATCTCGGAAACGGAAGCTCGTACAGCAAATTTACCTTTGGGGAATGCTAACTGTAGAATTTGATGAGGAGTAGAATGAGCCCATCTGCGAGGCTCTACGACTTTCGATTCAAAACTTATAGCCGTTTGAACCACATAATTTTTCATATCTGTACGGTTTTTGTCAAATATCTCGGAAACGGAAGCTCGTACAGCAAATTTACCTTCGGGGAATGCTAACTGTAGAATTTGATGAGGAATCGAATGAGCCCATCTGCGAGGCTCTACGACTTTCGATCTAAAATGTAGCCGATTGAACCACATAATTTTTCATATCTGTACGGATTTTGTCCGATTTCAAGGACATTTGACACATCATTTTTCAAATCTGTACGGTTTTTGTCAAATATCTCGGAAACGGAAGCTCGTACAGCAAATTTACCTTTGGGGAATGCTAACTGTAGAATTTGATGAGGAGTAGAATGAGCCCATCTGCGAGGCTCTACGACTTTCGATTCAAAACTTATAGCCGTTTGAACCACATAATTTTTCATATCTGTACGGTTTTTGTCAAATATCTCGGAAATGGAAGCTCGTACAGCAAATTTACCTTCGGGGAATGCTAACTGTAGAATTTGATGAGGAATCGAATGAGCCCATCTGCGAGGCTCTACGACTTTCGATTCAAAATGTAGCCGATTGAACCACATAATTTTTCATATCTGTACGGTTTTTGTCCGATTTCAAGGACATTTGACACATCATTTTTCAAATCTGTACGGTTTTTGTCAAATATCTCGGAAACGGAAGCTCGTACAGCAAATTTACCTTCGGGGAATGCTAACTGTAGAATTTGATGAGGAATCGAATGAGCCCATCTGCGAGGCTCTACGACTTTCGATTCAAAATCTAGCCGATTGAACCACATAATTTTTCATATCTGTACGGTTTTTGTCCGATTTCAAGGACATTTGACACATCATTTTTCAAATCTGTACGGTTTTTGACAAATATCTCGGAAACGGAAGCTCGTACAGCAAATTTACCTTTGGGGAATGCTAACTGTAGAATTTGATGAGGAATCGAATGAGCCCATCTGCGAGGCTCTACGACTTTCGATTCAAAATGTAGCCGATTGAACCACATAATTTTTCATATCTGTACGGTTTTTGTCCGATTTCAAGGACATTTGACACATCATTTTTCAAATCTGTACGGTTTTTGTCAAATATCTCGGAAACGGAAGCTCGTACAGCAAATTTACCTTTGGGGAATGCTAACTGTAGAATTTGATGAGGAGTAGAATGAGCCCATCTGCGAGGCTCTACGACTTTCGATTCAAAACTTATAGCCGTTTGAACCACATAATTTTTCATATCTGTACGGTTTTTGTCAAATATCTCGGAAACGGAAGCTCGTACAGCAAATTTACCTTCGGGGAATGCTAACTGTAGAATTTGATGAGGAATCGAATGAGCCCATCTGCGAGGCTCTACGACTTTCGATTCAAAATGTAGCCGATTGAACCACATAATTTTTCATATCTGTACGGTTTTTGTCCGATTTCAAGGACATTTGACACATCATTTTTCAAATCTGTACGGTTTTTGTCAAATATCTCGGAAACGGAAGCTCGTACAGCAAATTTACCTTTGGGGAATGCTAACTGTAGAATTTGATGAGGAGTAGAATGAGCCCATCTGCGAGGCTCTACGACTTTCGATTCAAAACTTATAGCCGTTTGAACCACATAATTTTTCATATCTGTACGGTTTTTGTCAAATATCTCGGAAATGGAAGCTCGTACAGCAAATTTACCTTCGGGGAATGCTAACTGTAGAATTTGATGAGGAATCGAATGAGCCCATCTGCGAGGCTCTACGACTTTCGATTCAAAATGTAGCCGATTGAACCACATAATTTTTCATATCTGTACGGTTTTTGTCCGATTTCAAGGACATTTGACACATCATTTTTCAAATCTGTACGGTTTTTGTCAAATATCTCGGAAACGGAAGCTCGTACAGCAAATTTACCTTCGGGGAATGCTAACTGTAGAATTTGATGAGGAATCGAATGAGCCCATCTGCGAGGCTCTACGACTTTCGATTCAAAATCTAGCCGATTGAACCACATAATTTTTCATATCTGTACGGTTTTTGTCCGATTTCAAGGACATTTGACACATCATTTTTCAAATCTGTACGGTTTTTGACAAATATCTCGGAAACGGAAGCTCGTACAGCAAATTTACCTTTGGGGAATGCTAACTGTAGAATTTGATGAGGAATCGAATGAGCCCATCTGCGAGGCTCTACGACTTTCGATTCAAAATGTAGCCGATTGAACCACATAATTTTTCATATCTGTACGGTTTTTGTCCGATTTCAAGGACATTTGACACATCATTTTTCAAATCTGTACGGTTTTTGTCAAATATCTCGGAAACGGAAGCTCGTACAGCAAATTTACCTTTGGGGAATGCTAACTGTAGAATTTGATGAGGAGTAGAATGAGCCCATCTGCGAGGCTCTACGACTTTCGATTCAAAACTTATAGCCGTTTGAACCACATAATTTTTCATATCTGTACGGTTTTTGTCAAATATCTCGGAAACGGAAGCTCGTACAGCAAATTTACCTTCGGGGAATGCTAACTGTAGAATTTGATGAGGAATCGAATGAGCCCATCTGCGAGGCTCTACGACTTTCGATTCAAAATGTAGCCGATTGAACCACATAATTTTTCATATCTGTACGGTTTTTGTCCGATTTCAAGGACATTTGACACATCATTTTTCAAATCTGTACGGTTTTTGTCAAATATCTTGGAAACGGAAGCTCGTACAGCAAATTTACCTTTGGGGAATGCTAACTGTAGAATTTGATGAGGAATCGAATGAGCCCATCTGCGAGGCTCTACGACTTTCGATTCAAAATGTAGCCGATTAAACCACATAATTTTTCATATCTGTACGGTTTTTGTCCGATTTCAAGGACATTTGACACATCATTTTTCAAATCTGTACGGTTTTTGTCAAATATCTCGGAAACGGAAGCTCGTACAGCAAATTTACCTTTGGGGAATGCTAACTGTAGAATTTGATGAGGAGTAGAATGAGCCCATCTGCGAGGCTCTACGACTTTCGATTCAAAACTTATAGCCGTTTGAACCACATAATTTTTCATATCTGTACGGTTTTTGTCAAATATCTCGGAAACGGAAGCTCGTACAGCAAATTTACCTTCGGGGAATGCTAACTGTAGAATTTGATGAGGAATCGAATGAGCCCATCTGCGAGGCTCTACGACTTTCGATCTAAAATGTAGCCGATTGAACCACATAATTTTTCATATCTGTACGGATTTTGTCCGATTTCAAGGACATTTGACACATCATTTTTCAAATCTGTACGGTTTTTGTCAAATATCTCGGAAACGGAAGCTCGTACAGCAAATTTACCTTTGGGGAATGCTAACTGTAGAATTTGATGAGGAGTAGAATGAGCCCATCTGCGAGGCTCTACGACTTTCGATTCAAAACTTATAGCCGTTTGAACCACATAATTTTTCATATCTGTACGGTTTTTGTCAAATATCTCGGAAATGGAAGCTCGTACAGCAAATTTACCTTCGGGGAATGCTAACTGTAGAATTTGATGAGGAATCGAATGAGCCCATCTGCGAGGCTCTACGACTTTCGATTCAAAATGTAGCCGATTGAACCACATAATTTTTCATATCTGTACGGTTTTTGTCCGATTTCAAGGACATTTGACACATCATTTTTCAAATCTGTACGGTTTTTGTCAAATATCTCGGAAACGGAAGCTCGTACAGCAAATTTACCTGCACAGGGGAATGCTAACTGTAGAATTTGATGAGGAGTAGAATGAGCCCATCTGCGAGGCTCTACGACTTTCAATTCAAAATGTAGCCGATTGAACCACATAATTTTTCATATCTGTACGGTTTTTGTCCGATTTCAAGGACATTTGACACATCATTTTTCAAATCTGTACGGTTTTTGTCAAATATCTCGGAAACGGAAGCTCGTACAGCAAATTTACCTTTGGGGAATGCTAACTGTAGAATTTGATGAGGAGTAGAATGAGCCCATCTGCGAGGCTCTACGACTTTCGATTCAAAACTTATAGCCGTTTGAACCACATAATTTTTCATATCTGTACGGTTTTTGTCAAATATCTCGGAAACGGAAGCTCGTACAGCAAATTTACCTTCGGGGAATGCTAACTGTAGAATTTGATGAGGAATCGAATGAGCCCATCTGCGAGGCTCTACGACTTTCGATTCAAAATGTAGCCGATTGAACCACATAATTTTTCATATCTGTACGGTTTTTGTCCGATTTCAAGGACATTTGACACATCATTTTTCAAATCTGTACGGTTTTTGTCAAATATCTCGGAAACGGAAGCTCGTACAGCAAATTTACCTTTGGGGAATGCTAACTGTAGAATTTGATGAGGAGTAGAATGAGCCCATCTGCGAGGCTCTACGACTTTCGATTCAAAACTTATAGCCGTTTGAACCACATAATTTTTCATATCTGTACGGTTTTTGTCAAATATCTCGGAAACGGAAGCTCGTACAGCAAATTTACCTTCGGGGAATGCTAACTGTAGAATTTGATGAGGAATCGAATGAGCCCATCTGCGAGGCTCTACGACTTTCGATTCAAAATGTAGCCGATTGAACCACATAATTTTTCATATCTGTACGGTTTTTGTCCGATTTCAAGGACATTTGACACATCATTTTTCAAATCTGTACGGTTTTTGTCAAATATCTCGGAAACGGAAGCTCGTACAGCAAATTTACCTTTGGGGAATGCTAACTGTAGAATTTGATGAGGAATCGAATGAGCCCATCTGCGAGGCTCTACGACTTTCGATTCAAAATGTAGCCGATTGAACCACATAATTTTTCATATCTGTACGGTTTTTGTCCGATTTCAAGGACATTTGACACATCATTTTTCAAATCTGTACGGTTTTTGTCAAATATCTTGGAAACGGAAGCTCGTACAGCAAATTTACCTTTGGGGAATGCTAACTGTAGAATTTGATGAGGAATCGAATGAGCCCATCTGCGAGGCTCTACGACTTTCGATTCAAAATGTAGCCGATTAAACCACATAATTTTTCATATCTGTACGGTTTTTGTCCGATTTCAAGGACATTTGACACATCATTTTTCAAATCTGTACGGTTTTTGTCAAATATCTCGGAAACGGAAGCTCGTACAGCAAATTTACCTTTGGGGAATGCTAACTGTAGAATTTGATGAGGAGTAGAATGAGCCCATCTGCGAGGCTCTACGACTTTCGATTCAAAACTTATAGCCGTTTGAACCACATAATTTTTCATATCTGTACGGTTTTTGTCAAATATCTCGGAAACGGAAGCTCGTACAGCAAATTTACCTTCGGGGAATGCTAACTGTAGAATTTGATGAGGAATCGAATGAGCCCATCTGCGAGGCTCTACGACTTTCGATCTAAAATGTAGCCGATTGAACCACATAATTTTTCATATCTGTACGGATTTTGTCCGATTTCAAGGACATTTGACACATCATTTTTCAAATCTGTACGGTTTTTGTCAAATATCTCGGAAACGGAAGCTCGTACAGCAAATTTACCTTTGGGGAATGCTAACTGTAGAATTTGATGAGGAGTAGAATGAGCCCATCTGCGAGGCTCTACGACTTTCGATTCAAAACTTATAGCCGTTTGAACCACATAATTTTTCATATCTGTACGGTTTTTGTCAAATATCTCGGAAATGGAAGCTCGTACAGCAAATTTACCTTCGGGGAATGCTAACTGTAGAATTTGATGAGGAATCGAATGAGCCCATCTGCGAGGCTCTACGACTTTCGATTCAAAATGTAGCCGATTGAACCACATAATTTTTCATATCTGTACGGTTTTTGTCCGATTTCAAGGACATTTGACACATCATTTTTCAAATCTGTACGGTTTTTGTCAAATATCTCGGAAACGGAAGCTCGTACAGCAAATTTACCTGCACAGGGGAATGCTAACTGTAGAATTTGATGAGGAGTAGAATGAGCCCATCTGCGAGGCTCTACGACTTTCAATTCAAAATGTAGCCGATTGAACCACATAATTTTTCATATCTGTACGGTTTTTGTCCGATTTCAAGGACATTTGACACATCATTTTTCAAATCTGTACGGTTTTTGTCAAATATCTCGGAAACGGAAGCTCGTACAGCAAATTTACCTTTGGGGAATGCTAACTGTAGAATTTGATGAGGAGTAGAATGAGCCCATCTGCGAGGCTCTACGACTTTCGATTCAAAACTTATAGCCGTTTGAACCACATAATTTTTCATATCTGTACGGTTTTTGTCAAATATCTCGGAAACGGAAGCTCGTACAGCAAATTTACCTTCGGGGAATGCTAACTGTAGAATTTGATGAGGAATCGAATGAGCCCATCTGCGAGGCTCTACGACTTTCGATTCAAAATGTAGCCGATTGAACCACATAATTTTTCATATCTGTACGGTTTTTGTCCGATTTCAAGGACATTTGACACATCATTTTTCAAATCTGTACGGTTTTTGTCAAATATCTCGGAAACGGAAGCTCGTACAGCAAATTTACCTTTGGGGAATGCTAACTGTAGAATTTGATGAGGAGTAGAATGAGCCCATCTGCGAGGCTCTACGACTTTCGATTCAAAACTTATAGCCGTTTGAACCACATAATTTTTCATATCTGTACGGTTTTTGTCAAATATCTCGGAAACGGAAGCTCGTACAGCAAATTTACCTTCGGGGAATGCTAACTGTAGAATTTGATGAGGAATCGAATGAGCCCATCTGCGAGGCTCTACGACTTTCGATTCAAAATGTAGCCGATTGAACCACATAATTTTTCATATCTGTACGGTTTTTGTCCGATTTCAAGGACATTTGACACATCATTTTTCAAATCTGTACGGTTTTTGTCAAATATCTCGGAAACGGAAGCTCGTACAGCAAATTTACCTTTGGGGAATGCTAACTGTAGAATTTGATGAGGAATCGAATGAGCCCATCTGCGAGGCTCTACGACTTTCGATTCAAAATGTAGCCGATTGAACCACATAATTTTTCATATCTGTACGGTTTTTGTCCGATTTCAAGGACATTTGACACATCATTTTTCAAATCTGTACGGTTTTTGTCAAATATCTTGGAAACGGAAGCTCGTACAGCAAATTTACCTTTGGGGAATGCTAACTGTAGAATTTGATGAGGAATCGAATGAGCCCATCTGCGAGGCTCTACGACTTTCGATTCAAAATGTAGCCGATTAAACCACATAATTTTTCATATCTGTACGGTTTTTGTCCGATTTCAAGGACATTTGACACATCATTTTTCAAATCTGTACGGTTTTTGTCAAATATCTCGGAAACGGAAGCTCGTACAGCAAATTTACCTTTGGGGAATGCTAACTGTAGAATTTGATGAGGAGTAGAATGAGCCCATCTGCGAGGCTCTACGACTTTCGATTCAAAACTTATAGCCGTTTGAACCACATAATTTTTCATATCTGTACGGTTTTTGTCCGATTTCAAGGACATTTGACACATCATTTTTCAAATCTGTACGGTTTTTGTCAAATATCTCGGAAACGGAAGCTCGTACAGCAAATTTACCTTTGGGGAATGCTAACTGTAGAATTTGATGAGGAGTAGAATGAGCCCATCTGCGAGGCTCTACGACTTTCGATTCAAAACTTATAGCCGTTTGAACCACATAATTTTTCATATCTGTACGGTTTTTGTCAAATATCTCGGAAACGGAAGCTCGTACAGCAAATTTACCTTCGGGGAATGCTAACTGTAGAATTTGATGAGGAATCGATTGAGCCCATCTGCGAGGCTCTACGACTTTCGATTCAAAATGTAGCCGATTGAACCACATAATTTTTCATATCTGTACAGATTTTGTCCGATTTCAAGGACATTTGACACATCATTTTTCAAATCTGTACGGTTTTTGTCAAATATCTCGGAAACGGAAGCTCGTACAGCAAATTTACCTTTGGGGAATGCTAACTGTAGAATTTGATGAGGAGTAGAATGAGCCCATCTGCGAGGCTCTACGACTTTCGATTCAAAACTTATAGCCGTTTGAACCACATAATTTTTCATATCTGTACGGTTTTTGTCAAATATCTCGCAAACGGAAGCTCGTACAGCAAATTTACCTTCGGGGAATGCTAACTGTAGAATTTGATGAGGAATCGAATGAGCCCATCTGCGAGGCTCTACGACTTTCGATTCAAAATGTAGCCGATTGAACCACATAATTTTTCATATCTGTACGGATTTTGTCCGATTTCAAGGACATTTGACACATCATTTTTCAAATCTGTACGGTTTTTGTCAAATATCTCGGAAACGGAAGCTCGTACAGCAAATTTACCTTTGGGGAATGCTAACTGTAGAATTTGATGAGGAGTAGAATGAGCCCATCTGCGAGGCTCTACGACTTTCGATTCAAAACTTATAGCCGTTTGAACCACATAATTTTTCATATCTGTACGGTTTTTGTCAAATATCTCGGAAACGGAAGCTCGTACAGCAAATTTACCTTCGGGGAATGCTAACTGTAGAATTTGATGAGGAATCGAATGAGCCCATCTGCGAGGCTCTACGACTTTCGATTCAAAATCTAGCCGATTGAACCACATAATTTTTCATATCTGTACGGTTTTTGTCCTATTTCAAGGACATTTGACACATCATTTTTCAAATCTGTACGGTTTTTGACAAATATCTCGGAAACGGAAGCTCGTACAGCAAATTTACCTTTGGGGAATGCTAACTGTAGAATTTGATGAGGAATCGAATGAGCCCATCTGCGAGGCTCTACGACTTTCGATTCAAAATGTAGCCGATTGAACCACATAATTTTTCATATCTGTACGGTTTTTGTCCGATTTCAAGGACATTTGACACATCATTTTTCAAATCTGTACGGTTTTTGTCAAATATCTCGGAAACGGAAGCTCGTACAGCAAATTTACCTTTGGGGAATGCTAACTGTAGAATTTGATGAGGAGTAGAATGAGCCCATCTGCGAGGCTCTACGACTTTCGATTCAAAACTTATAGCCGTTTGAACCACATAATTTTTCATATCTGTACGGTTTTTGTCAAATATCTCGGAAACGGAAGCTCGTACAGCAAATTTACCTTCGGGGAATGCTAACTGTAGAATTTGATGAGGAATCGAATGAGCCCATCTGCGAGGCTCTACGACTTTCGATTCAAAATGTAGCCGATTAAACCACATAATTTTTCATATCTGTACGGTTTTTGTCCGATTTCAAGGACATTTGACACATCATTTTTCAAATCTGTACGGTTTTTGTCAAATATCTCGGAAACGGAAGCTCGTACAGCAAATTTACCTTTGGGGAATGCTAACTGTAGAATTTGATGAGGAGTAGAATGAGCCCATCTGCGAGGCTCTACGACTTTCGATTCAAAACTTATAGCCGTTTGAACCACATAATTTTTCATATCTGTACGGTTTTTGTCAAATATCTCGGAAACGGAAGCTCGTACAGCAAATTTACCTTCGGGGAATGCTAACTGTAGAATTTGATGAGGAATCGAATGAGCCCATCTGCGAGGCTCTACGACTTTCGATTCAAAATGTAGCCGATTGAACCACATAATTTTTCATATCTGTACAGATTTTGTCCGATTTCAAGGACATTTGACACATCATTTTTCAAATCTGTACGGTTTTTGTCAAATATCTCGGAAACGGAAGCTCGTACAGCAAATTTACCTTTGGGGAATGCTAACTGTAGAATTTGATGAGGAGTAGAATGAGCCCATCTGCGAGGCTCTACGACTTTCGATTCAAAACTTATAGCCGTTTGAACCACATAATTTTTCATATCTGTACGGTTTTTGTCAAATATCTCGCAAACGGAAGCTCGTACAGCAAATTTACCTTCGGGGAATGCTAACTGTAGAATTTGATGAGGAATCGAATGAGCCCATCTGCGAGGCTCTACGACTTTCGATTCAAAATGTAGCCGATTGAACCACATAATTTTTCATATCTGTACGGATTTTGTCCGATTTCAAGGACATTTGACACATCATTTTTCAAATCTGTACGGTTTTTGTCAAATATCTCGGAAACGGAAGCTCGTACAGCAAATTTACCTTTGGGGAATGCTAACTGTAGAATTTGATGAGGAGTAGAATGAGCCCATCTGCGAGGCTCTACGACTTTCGATTCAAAACTTATAGCCGTTTGAACCACATAATTTTTCATATCTGTACGGTTTTTGTCAAATATCTCGGAAACGGAAGCTCGTACAGCAAATTTACCTTCGGGGAATGCTAACTGTAGAATTTGATGAGGAATCGAATGAGCCCATCTGCGAGGCTCTACGACTTTCGATTCAAAATCTAGCCGATTGAACCACATAATTTTTCATATCTGTACGGTTTTTGTCCTATTTCAAGGACATTTGACACATCATTTTTCAAATCTGTACGGTTTTTGACAAATATCTCGGAAACGGAAGCTCGTACAGCAAATTTACCTTTGGGGAATGCTAACTGTAGAATTTGATGAGGAATCGAATGAGCCCATCTGCGAGGCTCTACGACTTTCGATTCAAAATGTAGCCGATTGAACCACATAATTTTTCATATCTGTACGGTTTTTGTCCGATTTCAAGGACATTTGACACATCATTTTTCAAATCTGTACGGTTTTTGTCAAATATCTCGGAAACGGAAGCTCGTACAGCAAATTTACCTTTGGGGAATGCTAACTGTAGAATTTGATGAGGAGTAGAATGAGCCCATCTGCGAGGCTCTACGACTTTCGATTCAAAACTTATAGCCGTTTGAACCACATAATTTTTCATATCTGTACGGTTTTTGTCAAATATCTCGGAAACGGAAGCTCGTACAGCAAATTTACCTTCGGGGAATGCTAACTGTAGAATTTGATGAGGAATCGAATGAGCCCATCTGCGAGGCTCTACGACTTTCGATTCAAAATGTAGCCGATTAAACCACATAATTTTTCATATCTGTACGGTTTTTGTCCGATTTCAAGGACATTTGACACATCATTTTTCAAATCTGTACGGTTTTTGTCAAATATCTCGGAAACGGAAGCTCGTACAGCAAATTTACCTTTGGGGAATGCTAACTGTAGAATTTGATGAGGAGTAGAATGAGCCCATCTGCGAGGCTCTACGACTTTCGATTCAAAACTTATAGCCGTTTGAACCACATAATTTTTCATATCTGTACGGTTTTTGTCAAATATCTCGGAAACGGAAGCTCGTACAGCAAATTTACCTTCGGGGAATGCTAACTGTAGAATTTGATGAGGAATCGAATGAGCCCATCTGCGAGGCTCTACGACTTTCGATTCAAAATGTAGCCGATTGAACCACATAATTTTTCATATCTGTACGGATTTTGTCCGATTTCAAGGACATTTGACACATCATTTTTCAAATCTGTACGGTTTTTGTCAAATATCTCGGAAACGGAAGCTCGTACAGCAAATTTACCTTTGGGGAATGCTAACTGTAGAATTTGATGAGGAGTAGAATGAGCCCATCTGCGAGGCTCTACGACTTTCGATTCAAAACTTATAGCCGTTTGAACCACATAATTTTTCATATCTGTACGGTTTTTGTCAAATATCTCGGAAATGGAAGCTCGTACAGCAAATTTACCTTCGGGGAATGCTAACTGTAGAATTTGATGAGGAATCGAATGAGCCCATCTGCGAGGCTCTACGACTTTCGATTCAAAATGTAGCCGATTGAACCACATAATTTTTCATATCTGTACGGTTTTTGTCCGATTTCAAGGACATTTGACACATCATTTTTCAAATCTGTACGGTTTTTGTCAAATATCTCGGAAACGGAAGCTCGTACAGCAAATTTACCTGCACAGGGGAATGCTAACTGTAGAATTTGATGAGGAGTAGAATGAGCCCATCTGCGAGGCTCTACGACTTTCAATTCAAAATGTAGCCGATTGAACCACATAATTTTTCATATCTGTACGGTTTTTGTCCGATTTCAAGGACATTTGACACATCATTTTTCAAATCTGTACGGTTTTTGTCAAATATCTCGGAAACGGAAGCTCGTACAGCAAATTTACCTTTGGGGAATGCTAACTGTAGAATTTGATGAGGAGTAGAATGAGCCCATCTGCGAGGCTCTACGACTTTCGATTCAAAACTTATAGCCGATTGAACCACATAATTTTTCATATCTGTACGGTTTTTGTCCGATTTCAAGGACATTTGACACATCATTTTTCAAATCTGTACGGTTTTTGTCAAATATCTTGGAAACGGAAGCTCGTACAGCAAATTTACCTTTGGGGAATGCTAACTGTAGAATTTGATGAGGAATCGAATGAGCCCATCTGCGAGGCTCTACGACTTTCGATTCAAAATGTAGCCGATTAAACCACATAATTTTTCATATCTGTACGGTTTTTGTCCGATTTCAAGGACATTTGACACATCATTTTTCAAATCTGTACGGTTTTTGTCAAATATCTCGGAAACGGAAGCTCGTACAGCAAATTTACCTTTGGGGAATGCTAACTGTAGAATTTGATGAGGAGTAGAATGAGCCCATCTGCGAGGCTCTACGACTTTCGATTCAAAACTTATAGCCGTTTGAACCACATAATTTTTCATATCTGTACGGTTTTTGTCAAATATCTCGGAAACGGAAGCTCGTACAGCAAATTTACCTTCGGGGAATGCTAACTGTAGAATTTGATGAGGAATCGAATGAGCCCATCTGCGAGGCTCTACGACTTTCGATTCAAAATGTAGCCGATTGAACCACATAATTTTTCATATCTGTACGGATTTTGTCCGATTTCAAGGACATTTGACACATCATTTTTCAAATCTGTACGGTTTTTGTCAAATATCTCGGAAACGGAAGCTCGTACAGCAAATTTACCTTTGGGGAATGCTAACTGTAGAATTTGATGAGGAGTAGAATGAGCCCATCTGCGAGGCTCTACGACTTTCGATTCAAAACTTATAGCCGTTTGAACCACATAATTTTTCATATCTGTACGGTTTTTGTCAAATATCTCGGAAATGGAAGCTCGTACAGCAAATTTACCTTCGGGGAATGCTAACTGTAGAATTTGATGAGGAATCGAATGAGCCCATCTGCGAGGCTCTACGACTTTCGATTCAAAATGTAGCCGATTGAACCACATAATTTTTCATATCTGTACAGATTTTGTCCGATTTCAAGGACATTTGACACATCATTTTTCAAATCTGTACGGTTTTTGTCAAATATCTCGGAAACGGAAGCTCGTACAGCAAATTTACCTTTGGGGAATGCTAACTGTAGAATTTGATGAGGAGTAGAATGAGCCCATCTGCGAGGCTCTACGACTTTCGATTCAAAACTTATAGCCGTTTGAACCACATAATTTTTCATATCTGTACGGTTTTTGTCAAATATCTCGCAAACGGAAGCTCGTACAGCAAATTTACCTTCGGGGAATGCTAACTGTAGAATTTGATGAGGAATCGAATGAGCCCATCTGCGAGGCTCTACGACTTTCGATTCAAAATGTAGCCGATTGAACCACATAATTTTTCATATCTGTACGGATTTTGTCCGATTTCAAGGACATTTGACACATCATTTTTCAAATCTGTACGGTTTTTGTCAAATATCTCGGAAACGGAAGCTCGTACAGCAAATTTACCTTTGGGGAATGCTAACTGTAGAATTTGATGAGGAGTAGAATGAGCCCATCTGCGAGGCTCTACGACTTTCGATTCAAAACTTATAGCCGTTTGAACCACATAATTTTTCATATCTGTACGGTTTTTGTCAAATATCTCGGAAACGGAAGCTCGTACAGCAAATTTACCTTCGGGGAATGCTAACTGTAGAATTTGATGAGGAATCGAATGAGCCCATCTGCGAGGCTCTACGACTTTCGATTCAAAATCTAGCCGATTGAACCACATAATTTTTCATATCTGTACGGTTTTTGTCCTATTTCAAGGACATTTGACACATCATTTTTCAAATCTGTACGGTTTTTGACAAATATCTCGGAAACGGAAGCTCGTACAGCAAATTTACCTTTGGGGAATGCTAACTGTAGAATTTGATGAGGAATCGAATGAGCCCATCTGCGAGGCTCTACGACTTTCGATTCAAAATGTAGCCGATTGAACCACATAATTTTTCATATCTGTACGGTTTTTGTCCGATTTCAAGGACATTTGACACATCATTTTTCAAATCTGTACGGTTTTTGACAAATATCTCGGAAACGGAAGCTCGTACAGCAAATTTACCTTCGGGGAATGCTAACTGTAGAATTTGATGAGGAATCGAATGAGCCCATCTGCGAGGCTCTACGACTTTCGATTCAAAATGTAGCCGATTGAACCACATAATTTTTCATATCTGTACGGTTTTTGTCCGATTTCAAGGACATTTGACACATCATTTTTCAAATCTGTACGGTTTTTGACAAATATCTCGGAAACGGAAGCTCGTACAGCAAATTTACCTTCGGGGAATGCTAACTGTAGAATTTGATGAGGAATCGAATGAGCCCATCTGCGAGGCTCTACGACTTTCGATTCAAAATGTAGCCGATTGAACCACATAATTTTTCATATCTGTACGGTTTTTGTCCGATTTCAAGGACATTTGACACATCATTTTTCAAATCTGTACGGTTTTTGTCAAATATCTCGGAAACGGAAGCTCGTACAGCAAATTTACCTTTGGGGAATGCTAACTGTAGAATTTGATGAGGAGTAGAATGAGCCCATCTGCGAGGCTCTACGACTTTCGATTCAAAACTTATAGCCGTTTGAACCACATAATTTTTCATATCTGTACGGTTTTTGTCAAATATCTCGGAAACGGAAGCTCGTACAGCAAATTTACCTTCGGGGAATGCTAACTGTAGAATTTGATGAGGAATCGAATGAGCCCATCTGCGAGGCTCTACGACTTTCGATTCAAAATGTAGCCGATTAAACCACATAATTTTTCATATCTGTACGGTTTTTGTCCGATTTCAAGGACATTTGACACATCATTTTTCAAATCTGTACGGTTTTTGTCAAATATCTCGGAAACGGAAGCTCGTACAGCAAATTTACCTTTGGGGAATGCTAACTGTAGAATTTGATGAGGAGTAGAATGAGCCCATCTGCGAGGCTCTACGACTTTCGATTCAAAACTTATAGCCGTTTGAACCACATAATTTTTCATATCTGTACGGTTTTTGTCAAATATCTCGGAAACGGAAGCTCGTACAGCAAATTTACCTTCGGGGAATGCTAACTGTAGAATTTGATGAGGAATCGAATGAGCCCATCTGCGAGGCTCTACGACTTTCGATTCAAAATGTAGCCGATTGAACCACATAATTTTTCATATCTGTACGGATTTTGTCCGATTTCAAGGACATTTGACACATCATTTTTCAAATCTGTACGGTTTTTGTCAAATATCTCGGAAACGGAAGCTCGTACAGCAAATTTACCTTTGGGGAATGCTAACTGTAGAATTTGATGAGGAGTAGAATGAGCCCATCTGCGAGGCTCTACGACTTTCGATTCAAAACTTATAGCCGTTTGAACCACATAATTTTTCATATCTGTACGGTTTTTGTCAAATATCTCGGAAATGGAAGCTCGTACAGCAAATTTACCTTCGGGGAATGCTAACTGTAGAATTTGATGAGGAATCGAATGAGCCCATCTGCGAGGCTCTACGACTTTCGATTCAAAATGTAGCCGATTGAACCACATAATTTTTCATATCTGTACGGTTTTTGTCCGATTTCAAGGACATTTGACACATCATTTTTCAAATCTGTACGGTTTTTGTCAAATATCTCGGAAACGGAAGCTCGTACAGCAAATTTACCTGCACAGGGGAATGCTAACTGTAGAATTTGATGAGGAGTAGAATGAGCCCATCTGCGAGGCTCTACGACTTTCAATTCAAAATGTAGCCGATTGAACCACATAATTTTTCATATCTGTACGGTTTTTGTCCGATTTCAAGGACATTTGACACATCATTTTTCAAATCTGTACGGTTTTTGTCAAATATCTCGGAAACGGAAGCTCGTACAGCAAATTTACCTTTGGGGAATGCTAACTGTAGAATTTGATGAGGAGTAGAATGAGCCCATCTGCGAGGCTCTACGACTTTCGATTCAAAACTTATAGCCGTTTGAACCACATAATTTTTCATATCTGTACGGTTTTTGTCAAATATCTCGGAAACGGAAGCTCGTACAGCAAATTTACCTTCGGGGAATGCTAACTGTAGAATTTGATGAGGAATCGAATGAGCCCATCTGCGAGGCTCTACGACTTTCGATTCAAAATGTAGCCGATTGAACCACATAATTTTTCATATCTGTACGGTTTTTGTCCGATTTCAAGGACATTTGACACATCATTTTTCAAATCTGTACGGTTTTTGTCAAATATCTTGGAAACGGAAGCTCGTACAGCAAATTTACCTTTGGGGAATGCTAACTGTAGAATTTGATGAGGAATCGAATGAGCCCATCTGCGAGGCTCTACGACTTTCGATTCAAAATGTAGCCGATTAAACCACATAATTTTTCATATCTGTACGGTTTTTGTCCGATTTCAAGGACATTTGACACATCATTTTTCAAATCTGTACGGTTTTTGTCAAATATCTCGGAAACGGAAGCTCGTACAGCAAATTTACCTTTGGGGAATGCTAACTGTAGAATTTGATGAGGAGTAGAATGAGCCCATCTGCGAGGCTCTACGACTTTCGATTCAAAACTTATAGCCGTTTGAACCACATAATTTTTCATATCTGTACGGTTTTTGTCAAATATCTCGGAAACGGAAGCTCGTACAGCAAATTTACCTTCGGGGAATGCTAACTGTAGAATTTGATGAGGAATCGAATGAGCCCATCTGCGAGGCTCTACGACTTTCGATTCAAAATGTAGCCGATTGAACCACATAATTTTTCATATCTGTACGGATTTTGTCCGATTTCAAGGACATTTGACACATCATTTTTCAAATCTGTACGGTTTTTGTCAAATATCTCGGAAACGGAAGCTCGTACAGCAAATTTACCTTTGGGGAATGCTAACTGTAGAATTTGATGAGGAGTAGAATGAGCCCATCTGCGAGGCTCTACGACTTTCGATTCAAAACTTATAGCCGTTTGAACCACATAATTTTTCATATCTGTACGGTTTTTGTCAAATATCTCGGAAATGGAAGCTCGTACAGCAAATTTACCTTCGGGGAATGCTAACTGTAGAATTTGATGAGGAATCGAATGAGCCCATCTGCGAGGCTCTACGACTTTCGATTCAAAATGTAGCCGATTGAACCACATAATTTTTCATATCTGTACGGTTTTTGTCCGATTTCAAGGACATTTGACACATCATTTTTCAAATCTGTACGGTTTTTGTCAAATATCTCGGAAACGGAAGCTCGTACAGCAAATTTACCTGCACAGGGGAATGCTAACTGTAGAATTTGATGAGGAGTAGAATGAGCCCATCTGCGAGGCTCTACGACTTTCAATTCAAAATGTAGCCGATTGAACCACATAATTTTTCATATCTGTACGGTTTTTGTCCGATTTCAAGGACATTTGACACATCATTTTTCAAATCTGTACGGTTTTTGTCAAATATCTCGGAAACGGAAGCTCGTACAGCAAATTTACCTTTGGGGAATGCTAACTGTAGAATTTGATGAGGAGTAGAATGAGCCCATCTGCGAGGCTCTACGACTTTCGATTCAAAACTTATAGCCGTTTGAACCACATAATTTTTCATATCTGTACGGTTTTTGTCAAATATCTCGGAAACGGAAGCTCGTACAGCAAATTTACCTTCGGGGAATGCTAACTGTAGAATTTGATGAGGAATCGAATGAGCCCATCTGCGAGGCTCTACGACTTTCGATTCAAAATGTAGCCGATTGAACCACATAATTTTTCATATCTGTACGGTTTTTGTCCGATTTCAAGGACATTTGACACATCATTTTTCAAATCTGTACGGTTTTTGTCAAATATCTCGGAAACGGAAGCTCGTACAGCAAATTTACCTTTGGGGAATGCTAACTGTAGAATTTGATGAGGAGTAGAATGAGCCCATCTGCGAGGCTCTACGACTTTCGATTCAAAACTTATAGCCGTTTGAACCACATAATTTTTCATATCTGTACGGTTTTTGTCAAATATCTCGGAAACGGAAGCTCGTACAGCAAATTTACCTTCGGGGAATGCTAACTGTAGAATTTGATGAGGAATCGAATGAGCCCATCTGCGAGGCTCTACGACTTTCGATTCAAAATGTAGCCGATTGAACCACATAATTTTTCATATCTGTACGGTTTTTGTCCGATTTCAAGGACATTTGACACATCATTTTTCAAATCTGTACGGTTTTTGTCAAATATCTCGGAAACGGAAGCTCGTACAGCAAATTTACCTTTGGGGAATGCTAACTGTAGAATTTGATGAGGAATCGAATGAGCCCATCTGCGAGGCTCTACGACTTTCGATTCAAAATGTAGCCGATTGAACCACATAATTTTTCATATCTGTACGGTTTTTGTCCGATTTCAAGGACATTTGACACATCATTTTTCAAATCTGTACGGTTTTTGTCAAATATCTCGGAAACGGAAGCTCGTACAGCAAATTTACCTTTGGGGAATGCTAACTGTAGAATTTGATGAGGAGTAGAATGAGCCCATCTGCGAGGCTCTACGACTTTCGATTCAAAACTTATAGCCGTTTGAACCACATAATTTTTCATATCTGTACGGTTTTTGTCAAATATCTCGGAAACGGAAGCTCGTACAGCAAATTTACCTTCGGGGAATGCTAACTGTAGAATTTGATGAGGAATCGAATGAGCCCATCTGCGAGGCTCTACGACTTTCGATTCAAAATGTAGCCGATTGAACCACATAATTTTTCATATCTGTACGGTTTTTGTCCGATTTCAAGGACATTTGACACATCATTTTTCAAATCTGTACGGTTTTTGTCAAATATCTCGGAAACGGAAGCTCGTACAGCAAATTTACCTTTGGGGAATGCTAACTGTAGAATTTGATGAGGAATCGAATGAGCCCATCTGCGAGGCTCTACGACTTTCGATTCAAAATGTAGCCGATTGAACCACATAATTTTTCATATCTGTACGGTTTTTGTCCGATTTCAAGGACATTTGACACATCATTTTTCAAATCTGTACGGTTTTTGTCAAATATCTCGGAAACGGAAGCTCGTACAGCAAATTTACCTTTGGGGAATGCTAACTGTAGAATTTGATGAGGAGTAGAATGAGCCCATCTGCGAGGCTCTACGACTTTCGATTCAAAACTTATAGCCGTTTGAACCACATAATTTTTCATATCTGTACGGTTTTTGTCAAATATCTCGGAAACGGAAGCTCGTACAGCAAATTTACCTTCGGGGAATGCTAACTGTAGAATTTGATGAGGAATCGAATGAGCCCATCTGCGAGGCTCTACGACTTTCGATTCAAAATGTAGCCGATTGAACCACATAATTTTTCATATCTGTACGGTTTTTGTCCGATTTCAAGGACATTTGACACATCATTTTTCAAATCTGTACGGTTTTTGTCAAATATCTCGGAAACGGAAGCTCGTACAGCAAATTTACCTTTGGGGAATGCTAACTGTAGAATTTGATGAGGAGTAGAATGAGCCCATCTGCGAGGCTCTACGACTTTCGATTCAAAACTTATAGCCGTTTGAACCACATAATTTTTCATATCTGTACGGTTTTTGTCAAATATCTCGGAAACGGAAGCTCGTACAGCAAATTTACCTTCGGGGAATGCTAACTGTAGAATTTGATGAGGAATCGAATGAGCCCATCTGCGAGGCTCTACGACTTTCGATTCAAAATGTAGCCGATTGAACCACATAATTTTTCATATCTGTACGGTTTTTGTCCGATTTCAAGGACATTTGACACATCATTTTTCAAATCTGTACGGTTTTTGTCAAATATCTTGGTAACGGAAGCTCGTACAGCAAATTTACCTTCGGGGAATGCTAACTGTAGAATTTGATGAGGAATCGAATGAGCCCATCTGCGAGGCTCTACGACTTTCGATTCAAAATGTAGCCGATTAAACCACATAATTTTTCATATCTGTACGGTTTTTGTCCGATTTCAAGGACATTTGACACATCATTTTTCAAATCTGTACGGTTTTTGTCAAATATCTCGGAAACGGAAGCTCGTACAGCAAATTTACCTTTGGGGAATGCTAACTGTAGAATTTGATGAGGAGTAGAATGAGCCCATCTGCGAGGCTCTACGACTTTCGATTCAAAATGTAGCCGATTGAACCACATAATTTTTCATATCTGTACGGTTTTTGTCCGATTTCAAGGACATTTGACACATCATTTTTCAAATCTGTACGGTTTTTGTCAAATATCTCGGAAACGGAAGCTCGTACAGCAAATTTACCTTCGGGGAATGCTAACTGTAGAATTTGATGAGGAATCGAATGAGCCCATCTGCGAGGCTCTACGACTTTCGATTCAAAATGTAGCCGATTGAACCACATAATTTTTCATATCTGTACGGTTTTTGTCAAATATCTCGGAAACGGAAGCTCGTACAGCAAATTTACCTTTGGGGAATGCTAACTGTAGAATTTGATGAGGAGTAGAATGAGCCCATCTGCGAGGCTCTACGACTTTCGATTCAAAACTTATAGCCGTTTGAACCACATAATTTTTCATATCTGTACGGTTTTTGTCAAATATCTCGGAAACGGAAGCTCGTACAGCAAATTTACCTTCGGGGAATGCTAACTGTAGAATTTGATGAGGAATCGAATGAGCCCATCTGCGAGGCTCTACGACTTTCGATTCAAAATGTAGCCGATTGAACCACATAATTTTTCATATCTGTACGGTTTTTGTCCGATTTCAAGGACATTTGACACATCATTTTTCAAATCTGTACGGTTTTTGTCAAATATCTCGGAAACGGAAGCTCGTACAGCAAATTTACCTTTGGGGAATGCTAACTGTAGAATTTGATGAGGAGTAGAATGAGCCCATCTGCGAGGCTCTACGACTTTCGATTCAAAACTTATAGCCGTTTGAACCACATAATTTTTCATATCTGTACGGTTTTTGTCAAATATCTCGGAAACGGAAGCTCGTACAGCAAATTTACCTTCGGGGAATGCTAACTGTAGAATTTGATGAGGAATCGAATGAGCCCATCTGCGAGGCTCTACGACTTTCGATTCAAAATGTAGCCGATTGAACCACATAATTTTTCATATCTGTACGGATTTTGTCCGATTTCAAGGACATTTGACACATCATTTTTCAAATCTGTACGGTTTTTGTCAAATATCTCGGAAACGGAAGCTCGTACAGCAAATTTACCTTTGGGGAATGCTAACTGTAGAATTTGATGAGGAGTAGAATGAGCCCATCTGCGAGGCTCTACGACTTTCGATTCAAAACTTATAGCCGTTTGAACCACATAATTTTTCATATCTGTACGGTTTTTGTCAAATATCTCGCAAACGGAAGCTCGTACAGCAAATTTACCTTCGGGAATGCTAACTGTAGAATTTGATGAGGAATCGAATGAGCCCATCTGCGAGGCTCTACGACTTTCGATTCAAAATGTAGCCGATTGAACCACATAATTTTTCATATCTGTACGGTTTTTGTCCGATTTCAAGGACATTTGACACATCATTTTTCAAATCTGTACGGTTTTTGTCAAATATCTCGGAAACGGAAGCTCGTACAGCAAATTTACCTTTGGGGAATGCTAACTGTAGAATTTGATGAGGAGTGAATGAGCCCATCTGCGAGGCTCTACGACTTTCGATTCAAAACTTATAGCCGTTTGAACCACATAATTTTTCATATCTGTACGGTTTTTGTCCGATTTCAAGGACATTTGACACATCATTTTTCAAATCTGTACGGTTTTTGTCAAATATCTCGGAAACGGAAGCTCGTACAGCAAATTTACCTTTGGGGAATGCTAACTGTAGAATTTGATGAGGAGTAGAATGAGCCCATCTGCGAGGCTCTACGACTTTCGATTCAAAAGTTATAGCCGTTTGAACCACATAATTTTTCATATCTGTACGGTTTTTGTCAAATATCTCGGAAACGGAAGCTCGTACAGCAAATTTACCTTCGGGGAATGCTAACTGTAGAATTTGATGAGGAATCGAATGAGCCCATCTGCGAGGCTCTACGACTTTCGATTCAAAATGTAGCCGATTGAACCACATAATTTTTCATATCTGTACGGTTTTTGTCCGATTTCAAGGACATTTGACACATCATTTTTCAAATCTGTACGGTTTTTGTCAAATATCTCGGAAACGGAAGCTCGTACAGCAAATTTACCTTTGGGGAATGCTAACTGTAGAATTTGATGAGGAGTAGAATGAGCCCATCTGCGAGGCTCTACGACTTTCGATTCAAAACTTATAGCCGTTTGAACCACATAATTTTTCATATCTGTACGGTTTTTGTCAAATATCTCGGAAACGGAAGCTCGTACAGCAAATTTACCTTCGGGGAATGCTAACTGTAGAATTTGATGAGGAATCGAATGAGCCCATCTGCGAGGCTCTACGACTTTCGATTCAAAATGTAGCCGATTGAACCACATAATTTTTCATATCTGTACGGATTTTGTCCGATTTCAAGGACATTTGACACATCATTTTTCAAATCTGTACGGTTTTTGTCAAATATCTCGGAAACGGAAGCTCGTACAGCAAATTTACCTTTGGGGAATGCTAACTGTAGAATTTGATGAGGAGTAGAATGAGCCCATCTGCGAGGCTCTACGACTTTCGATTCAAAACTTATAGCCGTTTGAACCACATAATTTTTCATATCTGTACGGTTTTTGTCAAATATCTCGCAAACGGAAGCTCGTACAGCAAATTTACCTTCGGGGAATGCTAACTGTAGAATTTGATGAGGAATCGAATGAGCCCATCTGCGAGGCTCTACGACTTTCGATTCAAAATGTAGCCGATTGAACCACATAATTTTTCATATCTGTACGGATTTTGTCCGATTTCAAGGACATTTGACACATCATTTTTCAAATCTGTACGGTTTTTGTCAAATATCTCGGAAACGGAAGCTCGTACAGCAAATTTACCTTTGGGGAATGCTAACTGTAGAATTTGATGAGGAGTAGAATGAGCCCATCTGCGAGGCTCTACGACTTTCGATTCAAAACTTATAGCCGTTTGAAACACATAATTTTTCATATCTGTACGGTTTTTGTCAAATATCTCGGAAACGGAAGCTCGTACAGCAAATTTACCTTCGGGGAATGCTAACTGTAGAATTTGATGAGGAGTAGAATGAGCCCATCTGCGAGGCTCTACGACTTTCGATTCAAAACTTATAGCCGTTTGAACCACATAATTTTTCATATCTGTACGGTTTTTGTCAAATATCTCGGAAACGGAAGCTCGTACAGCAAATTTACCTTCGGGGAATGCTAACTGTAGAATTTGATGAGGAATCGAATGAGCCCATCTGCGAGGCTCTACGACTTTCGATTCAAAATGTAGCCGATTGAACCACATAATTTTTCATATCTGTACGGTTTTTGTCCGATTTCAAGGACATTTGACACATCATTTTTCAAATCTGTACGGTTTTTGTCAAATATCTTGGTAACGGAAGCTCGTACAGCAAATTTACCTTCGGGGAATGCTAACTGTAGAATTTGATGAGGAATCGAATGAGCCCATCTGCGAGGCTCTACGACTTTCGATTCAAAATGTAGCCGATTAAACCACATAATTTTTCATATCTGTACGGTTTTTGTCCGATTTCAAGGACATTTGACACATCATTTTTCAAATCTGTACGGTTTTTGTCAAATATCTCGGAAACGGAAGCTCGTACAGCAAATTTACCTTTGGGGAATGCTAACTGTAGAATTTGATGAGGAGTAGAATGAGCCCATCTGCGAGGCTCTACGACTTTCGATTCAAAATGTAGCCGATTGAACCACATAATTTTTCATATCTGTACGGTTTTTGTCCGATTTCAAGGACATTTGACACATCATTTTTCAAATCTGTACGGTTTTTGTCAAATATCTCGGAAACGGAAGCTCGTACAGCAAATTTACCTTCGGGGAATGCTAACTGTAGAATTTGATGAGGAATCGAATGAGCCCATCTGCGAGGCTCTACGACTTTCGATTCAAAATGTAGCCGATTGAACCACATAATTTTTCATATCTGTACGGTTTTTGTCAAATATCTCGGAAACGGAAGCTCGTACAGCAAATTTACCTTTGGGGAATGCTAACTGTAGAATTTGATGAGGAGTAGAATGAGCCCATCTGCGAGGCTCTACGACTTTCGATTCAAAACTTATAGCCGTTTGAACCACATAATTTTTCATATCTGTACGGTTTTTGTCAAATATCTCGGAAACGGAAGCTCGTACAGCAAATTTACCTTCGGGGAATGCTAACTGTAGAATTTGATGAGGAATCGAATGAGCCCATCTGCGAGGCTCTACGACTTTCGATTCAAAATGTAGCCGATTGAACCACATAATTTTTCATATCTGTACGGTTTTTGTCCGATTTCAAGGACATTTGACACATCATTTTTCAAATCTGTACGGTTTTTGTCAAATATCTCGGAAACGGAAGCTCGTACAGCAAATTTACCTTTGGGGAATGCTAACTGTAGAATTTGATGAGGAGTAGAATGAGCCCATCTGCGAGGCTCTACGACTTTCGATTCAAAACTTATAGCCGTTTGAACCACATAATTTTTCATATCTGTACGGTTTTTGTCAAATATCTCGGAAACGGAAGCTCGTACAGCAAATTTACCTTCGGGGAATGCTAACTGTAGAATTTGATGAGGAATCGAATGAGCCCATCTGCGAGGCTCTACGACTTTCGATTCAAAATGTAGCCGATTGAACCACATAATTTTTCATATCTGTACGGATTTTGTCCGATTTCAAGGACATTTGACACATCATTTTTCAAATCTGTACGGTTTTTGTCAAATATCTCGGAAACGGAAGCTCGTACAGCAAATTTACCTTTGGGGAATGCTAACTGTAGAATTTGATGAGGAGTAGAATGAGCCCATCTGCGAGGCTCTACGACTTTCGATTCAAAACTTATAGCCGTTTGAACCACATAATTTTTCATATCTGTACGGTTTTTGTCAAATATCTCGCAAACGGAAGCTCGTACAGCAAATTTACCTTCGGGAATGCTAACTGTAGAATTTGATGAGGAATCGAATGAGCCCATCTGCGAGGCTCTACGACTTTCGATTCAAAATGTAGCCGATTGAACCACATAATTTTTCATATCTGTACGGTTTTTGTCCGATTTCAAGGACATTTGACACATCATTTTTCAAATCTGTACGGTTTTTGTCAAATATCTCGGAAACGGAAGCTCGTACAGCAAATTTACCTTTGGGGAATGCTAACTGTAGAATTTGATGAGGAGTGAATGAGCCCATCTGCGAGGCTCTACGACTTTCGATTCAAAACTTATAGCCGTTTGAACCACATAATTTTTCATATCTGTACGGTTTTTGTCCGATTTCAAGGACATTTGACACATCATTTTTCAAATCTGTACGGTTTTTGTCAAATATCTCGGAAACGGAAGCTCGTACAGCAAATTTACCTTTGGGGAATGCTAACTGTAGAATTTGATGAGGAGTAGAATGAGCCCATCTGCGAGGCTCTACGACTTTCGATTCAAAAGTTATAGCCGTTTGAACCACATAATTTTTCATATCTGTACGGTTTTTGTCAAATATCTCGGAAACGGAAGCTCGTACAGCAAATTTACCTTCGGGGAATGCTAACTGTAGAATTTGATGAGGAATCGAATGAGCCCATCTGCGAGGCTCTACGACTTTCGATTCAAAATGTAGCCGATTGAACCACATAATTTTTCATATCTGTACGGTTTTTGTCCGATTTCAAGGACATTTGACACATCATTTTTCAAATCTGTACGGTTTTTGTCAAATATCTCGGAAACGGAAGCTCGTACAGCAAATTTACCTTTGGGGAATGCTAACTGTAGAATTTGATGAGGAGTAGAATGAGCCCATCTGCGAGGCTCTACGACTTTCGATTCAAAACTTATAGCCGTTTGAACCACATAATTTTTCATATCTGTACGGTTTTTGTCAAATATCTCGGAAACGGAAGCTCGTACAGCAAATTTACCTTCGGGGAATGCTAACTGTAGAATTTGATGAGGAATCGAATGAGCCCATCTGCGAGGCTCTACGACTTTCGATTCAAAATGTAGCCGATTGAACCACATAATTTTTCATATCTGTACGGATTTTGTCCGATTTCAAGGACATTTGACACATCATTTTTCAAATCTGTACGGTTTTTGTCAAATATCTCGGAAACGGAAGCTCGTACAGCAAATTTACCTTTGGGGAATGCTAACTGTAGAATTTGATGAGGAGTAGAATGAGCCCATCTGCGAGGCTCTACGACTTTCGATTCAAAACTTATAGCCGTTTGAACCACATAATTTTTCATATCTGTACGGTTTTTGTCAAATATCTCGCAAACGGAAGCTCGTACAGCAAATTTACCTTCGGGGAATGCTAACTGTAGAATTTGATGAGGAATCGAATGAGCCCATCTGCGAGGCTCTACGACTTTCGATTCAAAATGTAGCCGATTGAACCACATAATTTTTCATATCTGTACGGATTTTGTCCGATTTCAAGGACATTTGACACATCATTTTTCAAATCTGTACGGTTTTTGTCAAATATCTCGGAAACGGAAGCTCGTACAGCAAATTTACCTTTGGGGAATGCTAACTGTAGAATTTGATGAGGAGTAGAATGAGCCCATCTGCGAGGCTCTACGACTTTCGATTCAAAACTTATAGCCGTTTGAAACACATAATTTTTCATATCTGTACGGTTTTTGTCAAATATCTCGGAAACGGAAGCTCGTACAGCAAATTTACCTTCGGGGAATGCTAACTGTAGAATTTGATGAGGAGTAGAATGAGCCCATCTGCGAGGCTCTACGACTTTCGATTCAAAACTTATAGCCATTTGAACCACATAATTTTTCATATCTGTACGGTTTTGGTCAAATATCTCGGAAACGGAAGCTCGTACAGCAAATTTACCTTCGGGGAATGCTAACTGTAGAATTTGATGAGGAATCGAATGAGCCCATCTGCGAGGCTCTACGACTTTCGATTCAAAATGTAGCCGATTGAACCACATAATTTTTCATATCTGTACGGTTTTTGTCCGATTTCAAGGACATTTGACACATCATTTTTCAAATCTGTACGGTTTTTGTCAAATATCTCGGAAACGGAAGCTCGTACAGCAAATTTACCTTTGGGGAATGCTAACTGTAGAATTTGATGAGGAGTAGAATGAGCCCATCTGCGAGGCTCTACGACTTTCGATTCAAAACTTATAGCCGTTTGAACCACATAATTTTTCATATCTGTACGGTTTTTGTCAAATATCTCGGAAACGGAAGCTCGTACAGCAAATTTACCTTCGGGGAATGCTAACTGTAGAATTTGATGAGGAGTAGAATGAGCCCATCTGCGAGGCTCTACGACTTTCGATTCAAAACTTATAGCCATTTGAACCACATAATTTTTCATATCTGTACGGTTTTGGTCAAATATCTCGGAAACGGAAGCTCGTACAGCAAATTTACCTTCGGGGAATGCTAACTGTAGAATTTGATGAGGAATCGAATGAGCCCATCTGCGAGGCTCTACGACTTTCGATTCAAAATGTAGCCGATTGAACCACATAATTTTTCATATCTGTACGGTTTTTGTCCGATTTCAAGGACATTTGACACATCATTTTTCAAATCTGTACGGTTTTTGTCAAATATCTCGGAAACGGAAGCTCGTACAGCAAATTTACCTTTGGGGAATGCTAACTGTAGAATTTGATGAGGAGTAGAATGAGCCCATCTGCGAGGCTCTACGACTTTCGATTCAAAACTTATAGCCGTTTGAACCACATAATTTTTCATATCTGTACGGTTTTTGTCAAATATCTCGCAAACGGAAGATCGTACAGCAAATTTACCTTCGGGGAATGCTAACTGTAGAATTTGATGAGGAATCGAATGAGCCCATCTGCGAGGCTCTACGACTTTCGATTCAAAATGTAGCCGATTGAACCACATAATTTTTCATATCTGTACGGATTTTGTCCGATTTCAAGGACATTTGACACATCATTTTTCAAATCTGTACGGTTTTTGTCAAATATCTCGGAAACGGAAGCTCGTACAGCAAATTTACCTTAGGGGAATGCTAACTGTAGAATTTGATGAGGAATCGAATGAGCCCATCTGCGAGGCTCTACGACTTTCGATTCAAAATGTAGCCGATTGAACCACATAATTTTTCATATCTGTACGGTTTTTGTCCGATTTCAAGGACATTTGACACATCATTTTTCAAATCTGTACGGTTTTTGTCAAATATCTCGGAAACGGAAGCTCGTACAGCAAATTTACCTTTGGGGAATGCTAACTGTAGAATTTGATGAGGAGTAGAATGAGCCCATCTGCGAGGCTCTACGACTTTCGATTCAAAACTTATAGCCGTTTGAACCACATAATTTTTCATATCTGTACGGTTTTTGTCAAATATCTCGGAAACGGAAGCTCGTACAGCAAATTTACCTTCGGGGAATGCTAACTGTAGAATTTGATGAGGAATCGAATGAGCCCATCTGCGAGGCTCTACGACTTTCGATTCAAAATGTAGCCGATTGAACCACATAATTTTTCATATCTGTACGGTTTTTGTCCGATTTCAAGGACATTTGACACATCATTTTTCAAATCTGTACGTTTTTTGTCAAATATCTCGGAAACGGAAGCTCGTACAGCAAATTTACCTTTGGGGAATGCTAACTGTAGAATTTGATGAGGAGTAGAATGAGCCCATCTGCGAGGCTCTACGACTTTCGATTCAAAACTTATAGCCGTTTGAACCACATAATTTTTCATATCTGTACGGTTTTTGTCAAATATCTCGGAAACGGAAGCTCGTACAGCAAATTTACCTTCGGGGAATGCTAACTGTAGAATTTGATGAGGAATCGAATGAGCCCATCTGCGAGGCTCTACGACTTTCGATTCAAAATGTAGCCGATTGAACCACATAATTTTTCATATCTGTACGGATTTTGTCCGATTTCAAGGACATTTGACACATCATTTTTCAAATCTGTACGGTTTTTGTCAAATATCTCGGAAACGGAAGCTCGTACAGCAAATTTACCTTTGGGGAATGCTAACTGTAGAATTTGATGAGGAGTAGAATGAGCCCATCTGCGAGGCTCTACGACTTTCGATTCAAAACTTATAGCCGTTTGAACCACATAATTTTTCATATCTGTACGGTTTTTGTCAAATATCTCGGAAACGGAAGCTCGTACAGCAAATTTACCTTCGGGGAATGCTAACTGTAGAATTTGATGAGGAATCGAATGAGCCCATCTGCGAGGCTCTACGACTTTCGATTCAAAATGTAGCCGATTGAACCACATAATTTTTCATATCTGTACGGATTTTGTCCGATTTCAAGGACATTTGACACATCATTTTTCAAATCTGTACGGTTTTTGTCAAATATCTCGGAAACGGAAGCTCGTACAGCAAATTTACCTTTGGGGAATGCTAACTGTAGAATTTGATGAGGAGTAGAATGAGCCCATCTGCGAGGCTCTACGACTTTCGATTCAAAACTTATAGCCGTTTGAACCACATAATTTTTCATATCTGTACGGTTTTTGTCAAATATCTCGCAAACGGAAGCTCGTACAGCAAATTTACCTTCGGGGAATGCTAACTGTAGAATTTGATGAGGAATCGAATGAGCCCATCTGCGAGGCTCTACGACTTTCGATTCAAAATGAAGCCGATTGAACCACATAATTTTTCATATCTGTACGGATTTTGTCCGATTTCAAGGACATTTGACACATCATTTTTCAAATCTGTACGGTTTTTGTCAAATATCTCGGAAACGGAAGCTCGTACAGCAAATTTACCTTTGGGGAATGCTAACTGTAGAATTTGATGAGGAGTAGAATGAGCCCATCTGCGAGGCTCTACGACTTTCGATTCAAAACTTATAGCCGTTTGAACCACATAATTTTTCATATCTGTACGGTTTTTGTCAAATATCTCGCAAACGGAAGCTCGTACAGCAAATTTACCTTCGGGGAATGCTAACTGTAGAATTTGATGAGGAATCGAATGAGCCCATCTGCGAGGCTCTACGACTTTCGATTCAAAATGTAGCCGATTGAACCACATAATTTTTCATATCTGTACGGATTTTGTCCGATTTCAAGGACATTTGACACATCATTTTTCAAATCTGTACGGTTTTTGTCAAATATCTCGGAAACGGAAGCTCGTACAGCAAATTTACCTTTGGGGAATGCTAACTGTAGAATTTGATGAGGAGTAGAATGAGCCCATCTGCGAGGCTCTACGACTTTCGATTCAAAACTTATAGCCGTTTGAACCACATAATTTTTCATATCTGTACGGTTTTTGTCAAATATCTCGGAAACGGAAGCTCGTACAGCAAATTTACCTTCGGGGAATGCTAACTGTAGAATTTGATGAGGAGTAGAATGAGCCCATCTGCGAGGCTCTACGACTTTCGATTCAAAACTTATAGCCATTTGAACCACATAATTTTTCATATCTGTACGGTTTTGGTCAAATATCTCGGAAACGGAAGCTCGTACAGCAAATTTACCTTCGGGGAATGCTAACTGTAGAATTTGATGAGGAATCGAATGAGCCCATCTGCGAGGCTCTACGACTTTCGATTCAAAATGTAGCCGATTGAACCACATAATTTTTCATATCTGTACGGTTTTTGTCCGATTTCAAGGACATTTGACACATCATTTTTCAAATCTGTACGGTTTTTGTCAAATATCTCGGAAACGGAAGCTCGTACAGCAAATTTACCTTTGGGGAATGCTAACTGTAGAATTTGATGAGGAATCGAATGAGCCCATCTGCGAGGCTCTACGACTTTCGATTCAAAATGTAGCCGATTGAACCACATAATTTTTCATATCTGTACGGTTTTTGTCCGATTTCAAGGACATTTGACACATCATTTTTCAAATCTGTACGGTTTTTGTCAAATATCTCGGAAACGGAAGCTCGTACAGCAAATTTACCTTTGAGGAATGCTAACTGTAGAATTTGATGAGGAGTAGAATGAGCCCATCTGCGAGGCTCTACGACTTTCGATTCAAAACTTATAGCCATTTGAACCACATAATTTTTCATATCTGTACGGTTTTTGTCAAATATCTCGGAAACGGAAGCTCGTACAGCAAATTTACCTTAGGGGAATGCTAACTGTAGAATTTGATGAGGAATCGAATGAGCCCATCTGCGAGGCTCTACGACTTTCGATTCAAAATGTAGCCGATTGAACCACATAATTTTTCATATCTGTACGGTTTTTGTCCGATTTCAAGGACATTTGACACATCATTTTTCAAATCTGTACGGTTTTTGTCAAATATCTCGGAAACGGAAGCTCGTACAGCAAATTTACCTTTGGGGAATGCTAACTGTAGAATTTGATGAGGAGTAGAATGAGCCCATCTGCGAGGCTCTACGACTTTCGATTCAAAACTTATAGCCGTTTGAACCACATAATTTTTCATATCTGTACGGTTTTTGTCAAATATCTCGGAAACGGAAGCTCGTACAGCAAATTTACCTTCGGGGAATGCTAACTGTAGAATTTGATGAGGAATCGAATGAGCCCATCTGCGAGGCTCTACGACTTTCGATTCAAAATGTAGCCGATTGAACCACATAATTTTTCATATCTGTACGGTTTTTGTCCGATTTCAAGGACATTTGACACATCATTTTTCAAATCTGTACGGTTTTTGTCAAATATCTCGGAAACGGAAGCTCGTACAGCAAATTTACCTTTGGGGAATGCTAACTGTAGAATTTGATGAGGAGTAGAATGAGCCCATCTGCGAGGCTCTACGACTTTCGATTCAAAACTTATAGCCGTTTGAACCACATAATTTTTCATATCTGTACGGTTTTTGTCAAATATCTCGGAAACGGAAGCTCGTACAGCAAATTTACCTTCGGGGAATGCTAACTGTAGAATTTGATGAGGAATCGAATGAGCCCATCTGCGAGGCTCTACGACTTTCGATTCAAAATGTAGCCGATTGAACCACATAATTTTTCATATCTGTACGGTTTTTGTCCGATTTCAAGGACATTTGACACATCATTTTTCAAATCTGTACGGTTTTTGTCAAATATCTCGGAAACGGAAGCTCGTACAGCAAATTTACCTTTGGGGAATGCTAACTGTAGAATTTGATGAGGAGTAGAATGAGCCCATCTGCGAGGCTCTACGACTTTCGATTCAAAACTTATAGCCGTTTGAACCACATAATTTTTCATATCTGTACGGTTTTTGTCAAATATCTCGGAAACGGAAGCTCGTACAGCAAATTTACCTTCGGGGAATGCTAACTGTAGAATTTGATGAGGAATCGAATGAGCCCATCTGCGAGGCTCTACGACTTTCGATTCAAAATGTAGCCGATTGAACCACATAATTTTTCATATCTGTACGGATTTTGTCCGATTTCAAGGACATTTGACACATCATTTTTCAAATCTGTACGGTTTTTGTCAAATATCTCGGAAACGGAAGCTCGTACAGCAAATTTACCTTTGGGGAATGCTAACTGTAGAATTTGATGAGGAGTAGAATGAGCCCATCTGCGAGGCTCTACGACTTTCGATTCAAAACTTATAGCCGTTTGAACCACATAATCTTTCATATCTGTACGGTTTTTGTCAAATATCTCGGAAACGGAAGCTCGTACAGCAAATTTACCTTCGGGGAATGCTAACTGTAGAATTTGATGAGGAATCGAATGAGCCCATCTGCGAGGCTCTACGACTTTCGATTCAAAATGTAGCCGATTGAACCACATAATTTTTCATATCTGTACGGATTTTGTCCGATTTCAAGGACATTTGACACATCATTTTTCAAATCTGTACGGTTTTTGTCAAATATCTCGGAAACGGAAGCTCGTACAGCAAATTTACCTTTGGGGAATGCTAACTGTAGAATTTGATGAGGAGTAGAATGAGCCCATCTGCGAGGCTCTACGACTTTCGATTCAAAACTTATAGCCGTTTGAACCACATAATTTTTCATATCTGTACGGTTTTTGTCAAATATCTCGCAAACGGAAGCTCGTACAGCAAATTTACCTTCGGGGAATGCTAACTGTAGAATTTGATGAGGAATCGAATGAGCCCATCTGCGAGGCTCTACGACTTTCGATTCAAAATGTAGCCGATTGAACCACATAATTTTTCATATCTGTACGGATTTTGTCCGATTTCAAGGACATTTGACACATCATTTTTCAAATCTGTACGGTTTTTGTCAAATATCTCGGAAACGGAAGCTTGTACAGCAAATTTACCTTTGGGGAATGCTAACTGTAGAATTTGATGAGGAGTAGAATGAGCCCATCTGCGAGGCTCTACGACTTTCGATTCAAAACTTATAGCCGTTTGAACCACATAATTTTTCATATCTGTACGGTTTTTGTCAAATATCTCGGAAACGGAAGCTCGTACAGCAAATTTACCTTCGGGGAATGCTAACTGTAGAATTTGATGAGGAGTAGAATGAGCCCATCTGCGAGGCTCTACGACTTTCGATTCAAAACTTATAGCCATTTGAACCACATAATTTTTCATATCTGTACGGTTTTGGTCAAATATCTCGGAAACGGAAGCTCGTACAGCAAATTTACCTTCGGGGAATGCTAACTGTAGAATTTGATGAGGAATCGAATGAGCCCATCTGCGAGGCTCTACGACTTTCGATTCAAAATGTAGCCGATTGAACCACATAATTTTTCATATCCGTACGGTTTTTGTCCGATTTCAAGGACATTTGACACATCATTTTTCAAATCTGTACGGTTTTTGTCAAATATCTCGGAAACGGAAGCTCGTACAGCAAATTTACCTTTGGGGAATGCTAACTGTAGAATTTGATGAGGAGTAGAATGAGCCCATCTGCGAGGCTCTACGACTTTCGATTCAAAACTTATAGCCGTTTGAACCACATAATTTTTCATATCTGTACGGTTTTTGTCAAATATCTCGCAAACGGAAGCTCGTACAGCAAATTTACCTTCGGGGAATGCTAACTGTAGAATTTGATGAGGAATCGAATGAGCCCATCTGCGAGGCTCTACGACTTTCGATTCAAAATGTAGCCGATTGAACCACATAATTTTTCATATCTGTACGGATTTTGTCCGATTTCAAGGACATTTGACACATCATTTTTCAAATCTGTACGGTTTTTGTCAAATATCTCGGAAACGGAAGCTCGTACAGCAAATTTACCTTTGGGGAATGCTAACTGTAGAATTTGATGAGGAGTAGAATGAGCCCATCTGCGAGGCTCTACGACTTTCGATTCAAAACTTATAGCCGTTTGAACCACATAATTTTTCATATCTGTACGGTTTTTGTCAAATATCTCGGAAACGGAAGCTCGTACAGCAAATTTACCTTCGGGGAATGCTAACTGTAGAATTTGATGAGGAGTAGAATGAGCCCATCTGCGAGGCTCTACGACTTTCGATTCAAAACTTATAGCCATTTGAACCACATAATTTTTCATATCTGTACGGTTTTGGTCAAATATCTCGGAAACGGAAGCTCGTACAGCAAATTTACCTTCGGGGAATGCTAACTGTAGAATTTGATGAGGAATCGAATGAGCCCATCTGCGAGGCTCTACGACTTTCGATTCAAAATGTAGCCGATTGAACCACATAATTTTTCATATCTGTACGGTTTTTGTCCGATTTCAAGGACATTTGACACATCATTTTTCAAATCTGTACGGTTTTTGTCAAATATCTCGGAAACGGAAGCTCGTACAGCAAATTTACCTTTGGGGAATGCTAACTGTAGAATTTGATGAGGAGTAGAATGAGCCCATCTGCGAGGCTCTACGACTTTCGATTCAAAACTTATAGCCGTTTGAACCACATAATTTTTCATATCTGTACGGTTTTTGTCAAATATCTCGGAAACGGAAGCTCGTACAGCAAATTTACCTTCGGGGAATGCTAACTGTAGAATTTGATGAGGAATCGAATGAGCCCATCTGCGAGGCTCTACGACTTTCGATTCAAAATGTAGCCGATTGAACCACATAATTTTTCATATCTGTACGGTTTTTGTCCGATTTCAAGGACATTTGACACATCATTTTTCAAATCTGTACGGTTTTTGTCAAATATCTCGGAAACGGAAGCTCGTACAGCAAATTTACCTTTGGGGAATGCTAACTGTAGAATTTGATGAGGAGTAGAATGAGCCCATCTGCGAGGCTCTACGACTTTCGATTCAAAACTTATAGCCGTTTGAACCACATAATTTTTCATATCTGTACGGTTTTTGTCAAATATCTCGGAAACGGAAGCTCGTACAGCAAATTTACCTTCGGGGAATGCTAACTGTAGAATTTGATGAGGAATCGAATGAGCCCATCTGCGAGGCTCTACGACTTTCGATTCAAAATGTAGCCGATTGAACCACATAATTTTTCATATCTGTACGGTTTTTGTCCGATTTCAAGGACATTTGACACATCATTTTTCAAATCTGTACGGTTTTTGTCAAATATCTCGGAAACGGAAGCTCGTACAGCAAATTTACCTTTGGGGAATGCTAACTGTAGAATTTGATGAGGAGTAGAATGAGCCCATCTGCGAGGCTCTACGACTTTCGATTCAAAACTTATAGCCGTTTGAACCACATAATTTTTCATATCTGTACGGTTTTTGTCAAATATCTCGGAAACGGAAGCTCGTACAGCAAATTTACCTTCGGGGAATGCTAACTGTAGAATTTGATGAGGAATCGAATGAGCCCATCTGCGAGGCTCTACGACTTTCGATTCAAAATGTAGCCGATTGAACCACATAATTTTTCATATCTGTACGGATTTTGTCCGATTTCAAGGACATTTGACACATCATTTTTCAAATCTGTACGGTTTTTGTCAAATATCTCGGAAACGGAAGCTCGTACAGCAAATTTACCTTAGGGGAATGCTAACTGTAGAATTTGATGAGGAGTAGAATGAGCCCATCTGCGAGGCTCTACGACTTTCGATTCAAAACTTATAGCCGTTTGAACCACATAATCTTTCATATCTGTACGGTTTTTGTCAAATATCTCGGAAACGGAAGCTCGTACAGCAAATTTACCTTCGGGGAATGCTAACTGTAGAATTTGATGAGGAATCGAATGAGCCCATCTGCGAGGCTCTACGACTTTCGATTCAAAATGTAGCCGATTGAACCACATAATTTTTCATATCTGTACGGATTTTGTCCGATTTCAAGGACATTTGACACATCATTTTTCAAATCTGTACGGTTTTTGTCAAATATCTCGGAAACGGAAGCTCGTACAGCAAATTTACCTTTGGGGAATGCTAACTGTAGAATTTGATGAGGAGTAGAATGAGCCCATCTGCGAGGCTCTACGACTTTCGATTCAAAACTTATAGCCGTTTGAACCACATAATTTTTCATATCTGTACGGTTTTTGTCAAATATCTCGCAAACGGAAGCTCGTACAGCAAATTTACCTTCGGGGAATGCTAACTGTAGAATTTGATGAGGAATCGAATGAGCCCATCTGCGAGGCTCTACGACTTTCGATTCAAAATGTAGCCGATTGAACCACATAATTTTTCATATCTGTACGGATTTTGTCCGATTTCAAGGACATTTGACACATCATTTTTCAAATCTGTACGGTTTTTGTCAAATATCTCGGAAACGGAAGCTTGTACAGCAAATTTACCTTTGGGGAATGCTAACTGTAGAATTTGATGAGGAGTAGAATGAGCCCATCTGCGAGGCTCTACGACTTTCGATTCAAAACTTATAGCCGTTTGAACCACATAATTTTTCATATCTGTACGGTTTTTGTCAAATATCTCGGAAACGGAAGCTCGTACAGCAAATTTACCTTCGGGGAATGCTAACTGTAGAATTTGATGAGGAGTAGAATGAGCCCATCTGCGAGGCTCTACGACTTTCGATTCAAAACTTATAGCCATTTGAACCACATAATTTTTCATATCTGTACGGTTTTGGTCAAATATCTCGGAAACGGAAGCTCGTAC
Organism: Borostomias antarcticus; assembly: GCF_949987555.1. Taxonomy (NCBI): domain Eukaryota; kingdom Metazoa; phylum Chordata; class Actinopteri; order Stomiiformes; family Stomiidae; genus Borostomias; species Borostomias antarcticus. Next base: position 487,602 of record NW_028176001.1, read on the forward strand.
AGCAAATTTACCTTCGGGGAATGCTAACTGTAGAATTTGATGAGGAATCGAATGAGCCCATCTGCGAGGCTCTACGACTTTCGATTCAAAATGTAGCCGATTGAACCACATAATTTTTCATATCCGTACGGTTTTTGTCCGATTTCAAGGACATTTGACACATCATTTTTCAAATCTGTACGGTTTTTGTCAAATATCTCGGAAACGGAAGCTCGTACAGCAAATTTACCTTTGGGGAATGCTAACTGTAGAATTTGATGAGGAGTAGAATGAGCCCATCTGCGAGGCTCTACGACTTTCGATTCAAAACTTATAGCCGTTTGAACCACATAATTTTTCATATCTGTACGGTTTTTGTCAAATATCTCGGAAACGGAAGCTCGTACAGCAAATTTACCTTCGGGGAATGCTAACTGTAGAATTTGATGAGGAATCGAATGAGCCCATCTGCGAGGCTCTACGACTTTCGATTCAAAATGTAGCCGATTGAACCACATAATTTTTCATATCTGTACGGGTTTTGTCCGATTTCAAGGACATTTGACACATCATTTTTCAAATCTGTACGGTTTTTGTCAAATATCTCGGAAACGGAAGCTCGTACAGCAAATTTACCTTTGGGGAATGCTAACTGTAGAATTTGATGAGGAGTAGAATGAGCCCATCTGCGAGGCTCTACGACTTTCGATTCAAAACTTATAGCCATTTGAACCACATAATTTTTCATATCTGTACGGTTTTTGTCAAATATCTCGGAAACGGAAGCTCGTACAGCAAATTTACCTTCGGGGAATGCTAACTGTAGAATTTGATGAGGAATCGAATGAGCCCATCTGCGAGGCTCTACGACTTTCGATTCAAAATGTAGCCGATTGAACCACATAATTTTTCATATCTGTACGGTTTTTGTCCGATTTCAAGGACATTTGACACATCATTTTTCAAATCTGTACGGTTTTTGTCAAATATCTCGGAAACGGAAGCTCGTACAGCAAATTTACCTTTGGGGAATGCTAACTGTAGAATTTGATGAGGAGTAGAATGAGCCCATCTGCGAGGCTCTACGACTTTCGATTCAAAACTTATAGCCGTTTGAACCACATAATTTTTCATATCTGTACGGTTTTTGTCAAATATCTCGGAAACGGAAGCTCGTACAGCAAATTTACCTTCGGGGAATGCTAACTGTAGAATTTGATGAGGAATCGAATGAGCCCATCTGCGAGGCTCTACGACTTTCGATTCAAAATGTAGCCGATTGAACCACATAATTTTTCATATCTGTACGGTTTTTGTCCGATTTCAAGGACATTTGACACATCATTTTTCAAATCTGTACGGTTTTTGTCAAATATCTCGGAAACGGAAGCTCGTACAGCAAATTTACCTTTGGGGAATGCTAACTGTAGAATTTGATGAGGAGTAGAATGAGCCCATCTGCGAGGCTCTACGACTTTCGATTCAAAACTTATAGCCGTTTGAACCACATAATTTTTCATATCTGTACGGTTTTTGTCAAATATCTCGGAAACGGAAGCTCGTACAGCAAATTTACCTTCGGGGAATGCTAACTGTAGAATTTGATTTGGAATCGAATGAGCCCATCTGCGAGGCTCTACGACTTTCGATTCAAAATGTAGCCGATTGAACCACATAATTTTTCATATCTGTACGGATTTTGTCCGATTTCAAGGACATTTGACACATCATTTTTCAAATCTGTACGGTTTTTGTCAAATATCTCGGAAACGGAAGCTCGTACAGCAAATTTACCTTTGGGGAATGCTAACTGTAGAATTTGATGAGGAGTAGAATGAGCCCATCTGCGAGGCTCTACGACTTTCGATTCAAAACTTATAGCCGTTTGAACCACATAATTTTTCATATCTGTACGGTTTTTGTCAAATATCTCGGAAACGGAAGCTCGTACAGCAAATTTACCTTCGGGGAATGCTAACTGAAGAATTTGATGAGGAATCGAATGAGCCCATCTGCGAGGCTCTACGACTTTCGATTCAAAATGTAGCCGATTGAACCACATAATTTTTCATATCTGTACGGTTTTTGTCCGATTTCAAGGACATTTGACACATCATTTTTCAAATCTGTACGGTTTTTGTCAAATATCTCGGAAACGGAAGCTCGTACAGCAAATTTACCTTTGGGGAATGCTAACTGTAGAATTTGATGAGGAGTAGAATGAGCCCATCTGCGAGGCTCTACGACTTTCGATTCAAAACTTATAGCCGTTTGAACCACATAATTTTTCATATCTGTACGGTTTTTGTCAAATATCTCGGAAACGGAAGCTCGTACAGCAAATTTACCTTCGGGGAATGCTAACTGTAGAATTTGATGAGGAATCGAATGAGCCCATCTGCGAGGCTCTACGACTTTCGATTCAAAATGTAGCCGATTGAACCACATAATTTTTCATATCTGTACGGATTTTGTCCGATTTCAAGGACATTTGACACATCATTTTTCAAATCTGTACGGTTTTTGTCAAATATCTCGGAAACGGAAGCTCGTACAGCAAATTTACCTTTGGGGAATGCTAACTGTAGAATTTGATGAGGAGTAGAATGAGCCCATCTGCGAGGCTCTACGACTTTCGATTCAAAACTTATAGCCGTGTGAACCACATAATTTTTCATATCTGTACGGTTTTTGTCCGATTTCAAGGACATTTGACACATCATTTTTCAAATCTGTACGGTTTTTGTCAAATATCTCGGAAACGGAAGCTCGTACAGCAAATTTACCTTTGGGGAATGCTAACTGTAGAATTTGATGAGGAGTAGAATGAGCCCATCTGCGAGGCTCTACGACTTTCGATTCAAAACTTATAGCCATTTGAACCACATAATTTTTCATATCTGTACGGTTTTGGTCAAATATCTCGGAAACGGAAGCTCGTACAGCAAATTTACCTTCGGGGAATGCTAACTGTAGAATTTGATGAGGAATCGAATGAGCCCATCTGCGAGGCTCTACGACTTTCGATTCAAAATGTAGCCGATTGAACCACATAATTTTTCATATCTGTACGGTTTTTGTCCGATTTCAAGGACATTTGACACATCATTTTTCAAATCTGTACGGTTTTTGTCAAATATCTCGGAAACGGAAGCTCGTACAGCAAATTTACCTTTGGGGAATGCTAACTGTAGAATTTGATGAGGAGTAGAATGAGCCCATCTGCGAGGCTCTACGACTTTCGATTCAAAACTTATAGCCATTTGAACCACATAATTTTTCATATCTGTACGGTTTTTGTCAAATATCTCGGAAACGGAAGCTCGTACAGCAAATTTACCTTCGGGGAATGCTAACTGTAGAATTTGATGAGGAATCGAATGAGCCCATCTGCGAGGCTCTACGACTTTCGATTCAAAATGTAGCCGATTGAACCACATAATTTTTCATATCTGTACGGTTTTTGTCCGATTTCAAGGACATTTGACACATCATTTTTCAAATCTGTACGGTTTTTGTCAAATATCTCGGAAACGGAAGCTCGTACAGCAAATTTACCTTTGGGGAATGCTAACTGTAGAATTTGATGAGGAGTAGAATGAGCCCATCTGCGAGGCTCTACGACTTTCGATTCAAAACTTATAGCCGTTTGAACCACATAATTTTTCATATCTGTACGGTTTTTGTCAAATATCTCGGAAACGGAAGCTCGTACAGCAAATTTACCTTCGGGGAATGCTAACTGTAGAATTTGATGAGGAATCGAATGAGCCCATCTGCGAGGCTCTACGACTTTCGATTCAAAATGTAGCCGATTGAACCACATAATTTTTCATATCTGTACGGTTTTTGTCCGATTTCAAGGACATTTGACACATCATTTTTCAAATCTGTACGGTTTTTGTCAAATATCTCGGAAACGGAAGCTCGTACAGCAAATTTACCTTTGGGGAATGCTAACTGTAGAATTTGATGAGGAGTAGAATGAGCCCATCTGCGAGGCTCTACGACTTTCGATTCAAAACTTATAGCCGTTTGAACCACATAATTTTTCATATCTGTACGGTTTTTGTCAAATATCTCGGAAACGGAAGCTCGTACAGCAAATTTACCTTCGGGGAATGCTAACTGTAGAATTTGATGAGGAATCGAATGAGCCCATCTGCGAGGCTCTACGACTTTCGATTCAAAATGTAGCCGATTGAACCACATAATTTTTCATATCTGTACGGATTTTGTCCGATTTCAAGGACATTTGACACATCATTTTTCAAATCTGTACGGTTTTTGTCAAATATCTCGGAAACGGAAGCTCGTACAGCAAATTTACCTTTGGGGAATGCTAACTGTAGAATTTGATGAGGAGTAGAATGAGCCCATCTGCGAGGCTCTACGACTTTCGATTCAAAACTTATAGCCGTTTGAACCACATAATTTTTCATATCTGTACGGTTTTTGTCCGATTTCAAGGACATTTGACACATCATTTTTCAAATCTGTACAGTTTTTGTCAAATATCTCGGAAACGGAAGCTCGTACAGCAAATTTACCTTTGGGGAATGCTAACTGTAGAATTTGATGAGGAGTAGAATGAGCCCATCTGCGAGGCTCTACGACTTTCGATTCAAAACTTATAGCCGTTTGAACCACATAATTTTTCATATCTGTACGGTTTTTGTCAAATATCTCGGAAACGGAAGCTCGTACAGCAAATTTACCTTCGGGGAATGCTAACTGTAGAATTTGATGAGGAATCGAATTAGCCCATCTGCGAGGCTCTACGACTTTCGATTCAAAATGTAGCCGATTGAACCACATAATTTTTCATATCTGTACGGATTTTGTCCGATTTCAAGGACATTTGACACATCATTTTTCAAATCTGTACGGTTTTTGTCAAATATCTCGGAAACGGAAGCTCGTACAGCAAATTTACCTTTGGGGAATGCTAACTGTAGAATTTGATGAGGAGTAGAATGAGCCCATCTGCGAGGCTCTACGACTTTCGATTCAAAACTTATAGCCGTGTGAACCACATAATTTTTCATATCTGTACGGTTTTTGTCCGATTTCAAGGACATTTGACACATCATTTTTCAAATCTGTACAGTTTTTGTCAAATATCTCGGAAACGGAAGCTCGTACAGCAAATTTACCTTTGGGGAATGCTAACTGTAGAATTTGATGAGGAGTAGAATGAGCCCATCTGCGAGGCTCTACGACTTTCGATTCAAAACTTATAGCCGTTTGAACCACATCATTTTTCATATCTGTACGTTTTTTGTCAAATATCTCGGAAACGGAAGCTCGTACAGCAAATTTACCTTCGGGGAATGCTAACTGTAGAATTTGATGAGGAGTAGAATGAGCCCATCTGCGAGGCTCTACGACTTTCGATTCAAAACTTATAGCCGTTTGAACCACATAATTTTTCATATCTGTACGGTTTTTGTCAAATATCTCGGAAACGGAAGCTCGTACAGCAAATTTACCTTCGGGGAATGCTAACTGTAGAATTTGATGAGGAGTAGAATGAGCCCATCTGCGAGGCTCTACGACTTTCGATTCAAAACTTATAGCCGTTTGAACCACATAATTTTTCATATCTGTACGGTTTTTGTCAAATATCTCGGAAACGGAAGCTCGTACAGCAAATTTACCTTCGGGGAATGCTAACTGTAGAATTTGATGAGGAATCAAATGAGCCCATCTGCGAGGCTCTACGACTTTCGATTCAAAATGTAGCCGATTGAACCACATAATTTTTCATATCTGTACGGATTTTGTCCGATTTCAAGGACATTTGACACATCATTTTTCAAATCTGTACGGTTTTTGTCAAATATCTCGGAAACGGAAGCTCGTACAGCAAATTTACCTTTGGGGAATGCTAACTGTAGAATTTGATGAGGAGTAGAATGAGCCCATCTGCGAGGCTCTACGACTTTCGATTCAAAACTTATAGCCGTTTGAACCACATAATTTTTCATATCTGTACGGTTTTTGTCAAATATCTCGCAAACGGAAGCTCGTACAGCAAATTTACCTTCGGGGAATGCTAACTGTAGAATTTGATGAGGAATCGAATGAGCCCATCTGCGAGGCTCTACGACTTTCGATTCAAAATGTAGCCTATTGAACCACATAATTTTTCATATCTGTACGGATTTTGTCCGATTTCAAGGACATTTGACACATCATTTTTCAAATCTGTACGGTTTTTGTCAAATATCTCGGAAACGGAAGCTCGTACAGCAAATTTACCTTTGGGGAATGCTAACTGTAGAATTTGATGAGGAGTAGAATGAGCCCATCTGCGAGGCTCTACGACTTTCGATTCAAAACTTATAGCCGTTTGAACCACATAATTTTTCATATCTGTACGGTTTTTGTCAAATATCTCGGAAACGGAAGCTCGTACAGCAAATTTACCTTCGGGGAATGCTAACTGTAGAATTTGATGAGGAGTAGAATGAGCCCATCTGCGAGGCTCTACGACTTTCGATTCAAAACTTATAGCCATTTGAACCACATAATTTTTCATATCTGTACGGTTTTTGTCAAATATCTCGGAAACGGAAGCTCGTACAGCAAATTTACCTTCGGGGAATGCTAACTGTAGAATTTGATGAGGAATCGAATGAGCCCATCTGCGAGGCTCTACGACTTTCGATTCAAAATGTAGCCGATTGAACCACATAATTTTTCATATCTGTACGGTTTTTGTCCGATTTCAAGGACATTTGACACATCATTTTTCAAATCTGTACGTTTTTGTCAAATATCTCGGAAACGGAAGCTCGTACAGCAAATTTACCTTTGGGGAATGCTAACTGTAGAATTTGATGAGGAGTAGAATGAGCCCATCTGCGAGGCTCTACGACTTTCGATTCAAAACTTATAGCCGTTTGAACCACATAATTTTTCATATCTGTACGGTTTTTGTCAAATATCTCGGAAACGGAAGCTCGTACAGCAAATTTACCTTCGGGGAATGCTAACTGTAGAATTTGATGAGGAATCGAATGAACCCATCTGCGAGGCTCTACGACTTTCGATTCAAAATGTAGCCGATTGAACCACATAATTTTTCATATCTGTACGGTTTTTGTCCGATTTCAAGGACATTTGACACATCATTTTTCAAATCTGTACGGTTTTTGTCAAATATCTCGGAAACGGAAGCTCGTACAGCAAATTTACCTTTGGGGAATGCTAACTGTAGAATTTGATGAGGAGTAGAATGAGCCCATCTGCGAGGCTCTACGACTTTCGATTCAAAACTTATAGCCATTTGAACCACATAATTTTTCATATCTGTACGGTTTTTGTCAAATATCTCGGAAACGGAAGCTCGTACAGCAAATTTACCTTCGGGGAATGCTAACTGTAGAATTTGATGAGGAATCGAATGAGCCCATCTGCGAGGCTCTACGACTTTCGATTCAAAATGTAGCCGATTGAACCACATAATTTTTCATATCTGTACGGTTTTTGTCCGATTTCAAGGACATTTGACACATCATTTTTCAAATCTGTACGGTTTTTGTCAAATATCTCGGAAACGGAAGCTCGTACAGCAAATTTACCTTTGGGGAATGCTAACTGTAGAATTTGATGAGGAGTAGAATGAGCCCATCTGCGAGGCTCTACGACTTTCGATTCAAAACTTATAGCCGTTTGAACCACATAATTTTTCATATCTGTACGGTTTTTGTCAAATATCTCGGAAACGGAAGCTCGTACAGCAAATTTACCTTCGGGGAATGCTAACTGTAGAATTTGATGAGGAATCGAATGAGCCCATCTGCGAGGCTCTACGACTTTCGATTCAAAATGTAGCCGATTGAACCACATAATTTTTCATATCTGTACGGTTTTTGTCCGATTTCAAGGACATTTGACACATCATTTTTCAAATCTGTACGGTTTTTGTCAAATATCTCGGAAACGGAAGCTCGTACAGCAAATTTACCTTTGGGGAATGCTAACTGTAGAATTTGATGAGGAGTAGAATGAGCCCATCTGCGAGGCTCTACGACTTTCGATTCAAAACTTATAGCCGTTTGAACCACATAATTTTTCATATCTGTACGGTTTTTGTCAAATATCTCGGAAACGGAAGCTCGTACAGCAAATTTACCTTCGGGGAATGCTAACTGTAGAATTTGATGAGGAATCGAATGAGCCCATCTGCGAGGCTCTACGACTTTCGATTCAAAATGTAGCCGATTGAACCACATAATTTTTCATATCTGTACGGATTTTGTCCGATTTCAAGGACATTTGACACATCATTTTTCAAATCTGTACGGTTTTTGTCAAATATCTCGGAAACGGAAGCTCGTACAGCAAATTTACCTTTGGGGAATGCTAACTGTAGAATTTGATGAGGAGTAGAATGAGCCCATCTGCGAGGCTCTACGACTTTCGATTCAAAACTTATAGCCGTTTGAACCACATAATTTTTCATATCTGTACGGTTTTTGTCCGATTTCAAGGACATTTGACACATCATTTTTCAAATCTGTACAGTTTTTGTCAAATATCTCGGAAACGGAAGCTCGTACAGCAAATTTACCTTTGGGGAATGCTAACTGTAGAATTTGATGAGGAGTAGAATGAGCCCATCTGCGAGGCTCTACGACTTTCGATTCAAAACTTATAGCCGTTTGAACCACATAATTTTTCATATCTGTACGGTTTTTGTCAAATATCTCGGAAACGGAAGCTCGTACAGCAAATTTACCTTCGGGGAATGCTAACTGTAGAATTTGATGAGGAATCGAATGAGCCCATCTGCGAGGCTCTACGACTTTCGATTCAAAATGTAGCCGATTGAACCACATAATTTTTCATATCTGTACGGATTTTGTCCGATTTCAAGGACATTTGACACATCATTTTTCAAATCTGTACGGTTTTTGTCAAATATCTCGGAAACGGAAGCTCGTACAGCAAATTTACCTTTGGGGAATGCTAACTGTAGAATTTGATGAGGAGTAGAATGAGCCCATCTGCGAGGCTCTACGACTTTCGATTCAAAACTTATAGCCGTGTGAACCACATAATTTTTCATATCTGTACGGTTTTTGTCCGATTTCAAGGACATTTGACACATCATTTTTCAAATCTGTACAGTTTTTGTCAAATATCTCGGAAACGGAAGCTCGTACAGCAAATTTACCTTTGGGGAATGCTAACTGTAGAATTTGATGAGGAGTAGAATGAGCCCATCTGCGAGGCTCTACGACTTTCGATTCAAAACTTATAGCCGTTTGAACCACATAATTTTTCATATCTGTACGGTTTTTGTCAAATATCTCGGAAACGGAAGCTCGTACAGCAAATTTACCTTCGGGGAATGCTAACTGTAGAATTTGATGAGGAGTAGAATGAGCCCATCTGCGAGGCTCTACGACTTTCGATTCAAAACTTATAGCCGTTTGAACCACATAATTTTTCATATCTGTACGGTTTTTGTCAAATGTCTCGGAAACGGAAGCTCGTACAGCAAATTTACCTTCGGGGAATGCTAACTGTAGAATTTGATGAGGAATCAAATGAGCCCATCTGCGAGGCTCTACGACTTTCGATTCAAAATGTAGCCGATTGAACCACATAATTTTTCATATCTGTACGGATTTTGTCCGATTTCAAGGACATTTGACACATCATTTTTCAAATCTGTACGGTTTTTGTCAAATATCTCGGAAACGGAAGCTCGTACAGCAAATTTACCTTTGGGGAATGCTAACTGTAGAATTTGATGAGGAGTAGAATGAGCCCATCTGCGAGGCTCTACGACTTTCGATTCAAAACTTATAGCCGTTTGAACCACATAATTTTTCATATCTGTACGGTTTTTGTCAAATATCTCGCAAACGGAAGCTCGTACAGCAAATTTACCTTCGGGGAATGCTAACTGTAGAATTTGATGAGGAGTAGAATGAGCCCATCTGCGAGGCTCTACGACTTTCGATTCAAAACTTATAGCCATTTGAACCACATAATTTTTCATATCTGTACGGTTTTTGTCAAATATCTCGGAAACGGAAGCTCGTACAGCAAATTTACCTTCGGGGAATGCTAACTGTAGAATTTGATGAGGAATCGAATGAGCCCATCTGCGAGGCTCTACGACTTTCGATTCAAAATGTAGCCGATTGAACCACATAATTTTTCATATCTGTACGGTTTTTGTCCGATTTCAAGGACATTTGACACATCATTTTTCAAATCTGTACGTTTTTGTCAAATATCTCAGAAACGGAAGCTCGTACAGCAAATTTACCTTTGGGGAATGCTAACTGTAGAATTTGATGAGGAGTAGAATGAGCCCATCTGCGAGGCTCTACGACTTTCGATTCAAAACTTATAGCCGTTTGAACCACATAATTTTTCATATCTGTACGGTTTTTGTCAAATATCTCGGAAACGGAAGCTCGTACAGCAAATTTACCTTCGGGGAATGCTAACTGTAGAATTTGATGAGGAATCGAATGAACCCATCTGCGAGGCTCTACGACTTTCGATTCAAAATGTAGCCGATTGAACCACATAATTTTTCATATCTGTACGGTTTTTGTCCGATTTCAAGGACATTTGACACATCATTTTTCAAATCTGTACGGTTTTTGTCAAATATCTCGGAAACGGAAGCTCGTACAGCAAATTTACCTTTGGGGAATGCTAACTGTAGAATTTGATGAGGAGTAGAATGAGCCCATCTGCGAGGCTCTACGACTTTCGATTCAAAACTTATAGCCATTTGAACCACATAATTTTTCATATCTGTACGGTTTTTGTCAAATATCTCGGAAACGGAAGCTCGTACAGCAAATTTACCTTCGGGGAATGCTAACTGTAGAATTTGATGAGGAATCGAATGAGCCCATCTGCGAGGCTCTACGACTTTCGATTCAAAATGTAGCCGATTGAACCACATAATTTTTCATATCTGTACGGTTTTTGTCCGATTTCAAGGACATTTGACACATCATTTTTCAAATCTGTACGGTTTTTGTCAAATATCTCGGAAACGGAAGCTCGTACAGCAAATTTACCTTTGGGGAATGCTAACTGTAGAATTTGATGAGGAGTAGAATGAGCCCATCTGCGAGGCTCTACGACTTTCGATTCAAAACTTATAGCCGTTTGAACCACATAATTTTTCATATCTGTACGGTTTTTGTCAAATATCTCGGAAACGGAAGCTCGTACAGCAAATTTACCTTCGGGGAATGCTAACTGTAGAATTTGATGAGGAATCGAATGAGCCCATCTGCGAGGCTCTACGACTTTCGATTCAAAATGTAGCCGATTGAACCACATAATTTTTCATATCTGTACGGTTTTTGTCCGATTTCAAGGACATTTGACACATCATTTTTCAAATCTGTACGGTTTTTGTCAAATATCTCGGAAACGGAAGCTCGTACAGCAAATTTACCTTTGGGGAATGCTAACTGTAGAATTTGATGAGGAGTAGAATGAGCCCATCTGCGAGGCTCTACGACTTTCGATTCAAAACTTATAGCCGTTTGAACCACATAATTTTTCATATCTGTACGGTTTTTGTCCGATTTCAAGGACATTTGACACATCATTTTTCAAATCTGTACAGTTTTTGTCAAATATCTCGGAAACGGAAGCTCGTACAGCAAATTTACCTTTGGGGAATGCTAACTGTAGAATTTGATGAGGAGTAGAATGAGCCCATCTGCGAGGCTCTACGACTTTCGATTCAAAACTTATAGCCGTTTGAACCACATAATTTTTCATATCTGTACGGTTTTTGTCAAATATCTCGGAAACGGAAGCTCGTACAGCAAATTTACCTTCGGGGAATGCTAACTGTAGAATTTGATGAGGAATCGAATGAGCCCATCTGCGAGGCTCTACGACTTTCGATTCAAAATGTAGCCGATTGAACCACATAATTTTTCATATCTGTACGGATTTTGTCCGATTTCAAGGACATTTGACACATCATTTTTCAAATCTGTACGGTTTTTGTCAAATATCTCGGAAACGGAAGCTCGTACAGCAAATTTACCTTTGGGGAATGCTAACTGTAGAATTTGATGAGGAGTAGAATGAGCCCATCTGCGAGGCTCTACGACTTTCGATTCAAAACTTATAGCCGTGTGAACCACATAATTTTTCATATCTGTACGGTTTTTGTCCGATTTCAAGGACATTTGACACATCATTTTTCAAATCTGTACAGTTTTTGTCAAATATCTCGGAAACGGAAGCTCGTACAGCAAATTTACCTTTGGGGAATGCTAACTGTAGAATTTGATGAGGAGTAGAATGAGCCCATCTGCGAGGCTCTACGACTTTCGATTCAAAACTTATAGCCGTTTGAACCACATAATTTTTCATATCTGTACGTTTTTTGTCAAATATCTCGGAAACGGAAGCTCGTACAGCAAATTTACCTTCGGGGAATGCTAACTGTAGAATTTGATGAGGAGTAGAATGAGCCCATCTGCGAGGCTCTACGACTTTCGATTCAAAACTTATAGCCGTTTGAACCACATAATTTTTCATATCTGTACGGTTTTTGTCAAATATCTCGGAAACGGAAGCTCGTACAGCAAATTTACCTTCGGGGAATGCTAACTGTAGAATTTGATGAGGAGTAGAATGAGCCCATCTGCGAGGCTCTACGACTTTCGATTCAAAACTTATAGCCGTTTGAACCACATAATTTTTCATATCTGTACGGTTTTTGTCAAATATCTCGGAAACGGAAGCTCGTACAGCAAATTTACCTTCGGGGAATGCTAACTGTAGAATTTGATGAGGAATCAAATGAGCCCATCTGCGAGGCTCTACGACTTTCGATTCAAAATGTAGCCGATTGAACCACATAATTTTTCATATCTGTACGGATTTTGTCCGATTTCAAGGACATTTGACACATCATTTTTCAAATCTGTACGGTTTTTGTCAAATATCTCGGAAACGGAAGCTCGTACAGCAAATTTACCTTTGGGGAATGCTAACTGTAGAATTTGATGAGGAGTAGAATGAGCCCATCTGCGAGGCTCTACGACTTTCGATTCAAAACTTATAGCCGTTTGAACCACATAATTTTTCATATCTGTACGGTTTTTGTCAAATATCTCGCAAACGGAAGCTCGTACAGCAAATTTACCTTCGGGGAATGCTAACTGTAGAATTTGATGAGGAATCGAATGAGCCCATCTGCGAGGCTCTACGACTTTCGATTCAAAATGTAGCCGATTGAACCACATAATTTTTCATATCTGTACGGATTTTGTCCGATTTCAAGGACATTTGACACATCATTTTTCAAATCTGTACGGTTTTTGTCAAATATCTCGGAAACGGAAGCTCGTACAGCAAATTTACCTTTGGGGAATGCTAACTGTAGAATTTGATGAGGAGTAGAATGAGCCCATCTGCGAGGCTCTACGACTTTCGATTCAAAACTTATAGCCGTTTGAACCACATAATTTTTCATATCTGTACGGTTTTTGTCAAATATCTCGGAAACGGAAGCTCGTACAGCAAATTTACCTTCGGGGAATGCTAACTGTAGAATTTGATGAGGAGTAGAATGAGCCCATCTGCGAGGCTCTACGACTTTCGATTCAAAACTTATAGCCATTTGAACCACATAATTTTTCATATCTGTACGGTTTTTGTCAAATATCTCGGAAACGGAAGCTCGTACAGCAAATTTACCTTCGGGGAATGCTAACTGTAGAATTTGATGAGGAATCGAATGAGCCCATCTGCGAGGCTCTACGACTTTCGATTCAAAATGTAGCCGATTGAACCACATAATTTTTCATATCTGTACGGTTTTTGTCCGATTTCAAGGACATTTGACACATCATTTTTCAAATCTGTACGTTTTTGTCAAATATCTCGGAAACGGAAGCTCGTACAGCAAATTTACCTTTGGGGAATGCTAACTGTAGAATTTGATGAGGAGTAGAATGAGCCCATCTGCGAGGCTCTACGACTTTCGATTCAAAACTTATAGCCGTTTGAACCACATAATTTTTCATATCTGTACGGTTTTTGTCAAATATCTCGGAAACGGAAGCTCGTACAGCAAATTTACCTTCGGGGAATGCTAACTGTAGAATTTGATGAGGAATCGAATGAACCCATCTGCGAGGCTCTACGACTTTCGATTCAAAATGTAGCCGATTGAACCACATAATTTTTCATATCTGTACGGTTTTTGTCCGATTTCAAGGACATTTGACACATCATTTTTCAAATCTGTACGGTTTTTGTCAAATATCTCGGAAACGGAAGCTCGTACAGCAAATTTACCTTTGGGGAATGCTAACTGTAGAATTTGATGAGGAGTAGAATGAGCCCATCTGCGAGGCTCTACGACTTTCGATTCAAAACTTATAGCCGTTTGAACCACATAATTTTTCATATCTGTACGGTTTTTGTCAAATATCTCGCAAACGGAAGCTCGTACAGCAAATTTACCTTCGGGGAATGCTAACTGTAGAATTTGATGAGGAATCGAATGAGCCCATCTGCGAGGCTCTACGACTTTCGATTCAAAATGTAGCCGATTGAACCACATAATTTTTCATATCTGTACGGATTTTGTCCGATTTCAAGGACATTTGACACATCATTTTTCAAATCTGTACGGTTTTTGTCAAATATCTCGGAAACGGAAGCTCGTACAGCAAATTTACCTTTGGGGAATGCTAACTGTAGAATTTGATGAGGAGTAGAATGAGCCCATCTGCGAGGCTCTACGACTTTCGATTCAAAACTTATAGCCGTTTGAACCACATAATTTTTCATATCTGTACGGTTTTTGTCAAATATCTCGGAAACGGAAGCTCGTACAGCAAATTTACCTTCGGGGAATGCTAACTGTAGAATTTGATGAGGAATCGAATGAGCCCATCTGCGAGGCTCTACGACTTTCGATTCAAAATGTAGCCGATTGAACCACATAATTTTTCATATCTGTACGGATTTTGTCCGATTTCAAGGACATTTGACACATCATTTTTCAAATCTGTACGGTTTTTGTCAAATATCTCGGAAACGGAAGCTCGTACAGCAAATTTACCTTTGGGGAATGCTAACTGTAGAATTTGATGAGGAGTAGAATGAGCCCATCTGCGAGGCTCTACGACTTTCGATTCAAAACTTATAGCCGTTTGAACCACATAATTTTTCATATCTGTACGGTTTTTGTCCGATTTCAAGGACATTTGACACATCATTTTTCAAATCTGTACAGTTTTTGTCAAATATCTCGGAAACGGAAGCTCGTACAGCAAATTTACCTTTGGGGAATGCTAACTGTAGAATTTGATGAGGAGTAGAATGAGCCCATCTGCGAGGCTCTACGACTTTCGATTCAAAACTTATAGCCGTTTGAACCACATAATTTTTCATATCTGTACGTTTTTTGTCAAATATCTCGGAAACGGAAGCTCGTACAGCAAATTTACCTTCGGGGAATGCTAACTGTAGAATTTGATGAGGAATCGAATGAGCCCATCTGCGAGGCTCTACGACTTTCGCTTCAAAATGAAGCCGATTGAACCACATAATTTTTCATATCTGTACGGATTTTGTCCGATTTCAAGGACATTTGACACATCATTTTTCAAATCTGTACGGTTTTTGTCAAATATCTCGGAAACGGAAGCTCGTACAGCAAATTTACCTTTGGGGAATGCTAACTGTAGAATTTGATGAGGAGTAGAATGAGCCCATCTGCGAGGCTCTACGACTTTCGATTCAAAACTTATAGCCGTTTGAACCACATAATTTTTCATATCTGTACGGTTTTTGTCAAATATCTCGCAAACGGAAGCTCGTACAGCAAATTTACCTTCGGGGAATGCTAACTGTAGAATTTGATGAGGAATCGAATGAGCCCATCTGCGAGGCTCTACGACTTTCGATTCAAAATGTAGCCGATTGAACCACATAATTTTTCATATCTGTACGGATTTTGTCCGATTTCAAGGACATTTGACACATCATTTTTCAAATCTGTACGGTTTTTGTCAAATATCTCGGAAACGGAAGCTCGTACAGCAAATTTACCTTTGGGGAATGCTAACTGTAGAATTTGATGAGGAGTAGAATGAGCCCATCTGCGAGGCTCTACGACTTTCGATTCAAAACTTATAGCCGTTTGAACCACATAATTTTTCATATCTGTACGGTTTTTGTCAAATATCTCGGAAACGGAAGCTCGTACAGCAAATTTACCTTCGGGGAATGCTAACTGTAGAATTTGATGAGGAGTAGAATGAGCCCATCTGCGAGGCTCTACGACTTTCGATTCAAAACTTATAGCCATTTGAACCACATAATTTTTCATATCTGTACGGTTTTGGTCAAATATCTCGGAAACGGAAGCTCGTACAGCAAATTTACCTTCGGGGAATGCTAACTGTAGAATTTGATGAGGAATCGAATGAGCCCATCTGCGAGGCTCTACGACTTTCGATTCAAAATGTAGCCGATTGAACCACATAATTTTTCATATCTGTACGGTTTTTGTCCGATTTCAAGGACATTTGACACATCATTTTTCAAATCTGTACGGTTTTTGTCAAATATCTCGGAAACGGAAGCTCGTACAGCAAATTTACCTTTGGGGAATGCTAACTGTAGAATTTGATGAGGAGTAGAATGAGCCCATCTGCGAGGCTCTACGACTTTCGATTCAAAACTTATAGCCGTTTGAACCACATAATTTTTCATATCTGTACGGTTTTTGTCAAATATCTCGGAAACGGAAGCTCGTACAGCAAATTTACCTTCGGGGAATGCTAACTGTAGAATTTGATGAGGAATCGAATGAGCCCATCTGCGAGGCTCTACGACTTTCGATTCAAAATGTAGCCGATTGAACCACATAATTTTTCATATCTGTACGGTTTTTGTCCGATTTCAAGGACATTTGACACATCATTTTTCAAATCTGTACGGTTTTTGTCAAATATCTCGGAAACGGAAGCTCGTACAGCAAATTTACCTTTGGGGAATGCTAACTGTAGAATTTGATGAGGAGTAGAATGAGCCCATCTGCGAGGCTCTACGACTTTCGATTCAAAACTTATAGCCATTTGAACCACATAATTTTTCATATCTGTACGGTTTTTGTCAAATATCTCGGAAACGGAAGCTCGTACAGCAAATTTACCTTAGGGGAATGCTAACTGTAGAATTTGATGAGGAATCGAATGAGCCCATCTGCGAGGCTCTACGACTTTCGATTCAAAATGTAGCCGATTGAACCACATAATTTTTCATATCTGTACGGTTTTTGTCCGATTTCAAGGACATTTGACACATCATTTTTCAAATCTGTACGGTTTTTGTCAAATATCTCGGAAACGGAAGCTCGTACAGCAAATTTACCTTTGGGGAATGCTAACTGTAGAATTTGATGAGGAGTAGAATGAGCCCATCTGCGAGGCTCTACGACTTTCGATTCAAAACTTATAGCCGTTTGAACCACATAATTTTTCATATCTGTACGGTTTTTGTCAAATATCTCGGAAACGGAAGCTCGTACAGCAAATTTACCTTCGGGGAATGCTAACTGTAGAATTTGATGAGGAATCGAATGAGCCCATCTGCGAGGCTCTACGACTTTCGATTCAAAATGTAGCCGATTGAACCACATAATTTTTCATATCTGTACGGTTTTTGTCCGATTTCAAGGACATTTGACACATCATTTTTCAAATCTGTACGGTTTTTGTCAAATATCTCGGAAACGGAAGCTCGTACAGCAAATTTACCTTTGGGGAATGCTAACTGTAGAATTTGATGAGGAGTAGAATGAGCCCATCTGCGAGGCTCTACGACTTTCGATTCAAAACTTATAGCCGTTTGAACCACATAATTTTTCATATCTGTACGGTTTTTGTCAAATATCTCGGAAACGGAAGCTCGTACAGCAAATTTACCTTCGGGGAATGCTAACTGTAGAATTTGATGAGGAATCGAATGAGCCCATCTGCGAGGCTCTACGACTTTCGATTCAAAATGTAGCCGATTGAACCACATAATTTTTCATATCTGTACGGATTTTGTCCGATTTCAAGGACATTTGACACATCATTTTTCAAATCTGTACGGTTTTTGTCAAATATCTCGGAAACGGAAGCTCGTACAGCAAATTTACCTTTGGGGAATGCTAACTGTAGAATTTGATGAGGAGTAGAATGAGCCCATCTGCGAGGCTCTACGACTTTCAATTCAAAACTTATAGCCGTTTGAACCACATAATTTTTCATATCTGTACGGTTTTTGTCAAATATCTCGGAAACGGAAGCTCGTACAGCAAATTTACCTTCGGGGAATGCTAACTGTAGAATTTGATGAGGAATCGAATGAGCCCATCTGCGAGGCTCTACGACTTTCGATTCAAAATGTAGCCGATTGAACCACATAATTTTTCATATCTGTACGGATTTTGTCCGATTTCAAGGACATTTGACACATCATTTTTCAAATCTGTACGGTTTTTGTCAAATATCTCGGAAACGGAAGCTCGTACAGCAAATTTACCTTCGGGGAATGCTAACTGTAGAATTTGATGAGGAGTAGAATGAGCCCATCTGCGAGGCTCTACGACTTTCGATTCAAAACTTATAGCCATTTGAACCACATAATTTTTCATATCTGTACGGTTTTGGTCAAATATCTCGGAAACGGAAGCTCGTACAGCAAATTTACCTTCGGGGAATGCTAACTGTAGAATTTGATGAGGAATCGAATGAGCCCATCTGCGAGGCTCTACGACTTTCGATTCAAAATGTAGCCGATTGAACCACATAATTTTTCATATCTGTACGGTTTTTGTCCGATTTCAAGGACATTTGACACATCATTTTTCAAATCTGTACGGTTTTTGTCAAATATCTCGGAAACGGAAGCTCGTACAGCAAATTTACCTTTGGGGAATGCTAACTGTAGAATTTGATGAGGAGTAGAATGAGCCCATCTGCGAGGCTCTACGACTTTCGATTCAAAACTTATAGCCGTTTGAACCACATAATTTTTCATATCTGTACGGTTTTTGTCAAATATCTCGGAAACGGAAGCTCGTACAGCAAATTTACCTTCGGGGAATGCTAACTGTAGAATTTGATGAGGAATCGAATGAGCCCATCTGCGAGGCTCTACGACTTTCGATTCAAAATGTAGCCGATTGAACCACATAATTTTTCATATCTGTACGGTTTTTGTCCGATTTCAAGGACATTTGACACATCATTTTTCAAATCTGTACGGTTTTTGTCAAATATCTCGGAAACGGAAGCTCGTACAGCAAATTTACCTTTGGGGAATGCTAACTGTAGAATTTGATGAGGAGTAGAATGAGCCCATCTGCGAGGCTCTACGACTTTCGATTCAAAACTTATAGCCATTTGAACCACATAATTTTTCATATCTGTACGGTTTTTGTCAAATATCTCGGAAACGGAAGCTCGTACAGCAAATTTACCTTAGGGGAATGCTAACTGTAGAATTTGATGAGGAATCGAATGAGCCCATCTGCGAGGCTCTACGACTTTCGATTCAAAATGTAGCCGATTGAACCACATAATTTTTCATATCTGTACGGTTTTTGTCCGATTTCAAGGACATTTGACACATCATTTTTCAAATCTGTACGGTTTTTGTCAAATATCTCGGAAACGGAAGCTCGTACAGCAAATTTACCTTTGGGGAATGCTAACTGTAGAATTTGATGAGGAGTAGAATGAGCCCATCTGCGAGGCTCTACGACTTTCGATTCAAAACTTATAGCCGTTTGAACCACATAATTTTTCATATCTGTACGGTTTTTGTCAAATATCTCGGAAACGGAAGCTCGTACAGCAAATTTACCTTCGGGGAATGCTAACTGTAGAATTTGATGAGGAATCGAATGAGCCCATCTGCGAGGCTCTACGACTTTCGATTCAAAATGTAGCCGATTGAACCACATAATTTTTCATATCTGTACGGTTTTTGTCCGATTTCAAGGACATTTGACACATCATTTTTCAAATCTGTACGGTTTTTGTCAAATATCTCGGAAACGGAAGCTCGTACAGCAAATTTACCTTTGGGGAATGCTAACTGTAGAATTTGATGAGGAGTAGAATGAGCCCATCTGCGAGGCTCTACGACTTTCGATTCAAAACTTATAGCCGTTTGAACCACATAATTTTTCATATCTGTACGGTTTTTGTCAAATATCTCGGAAACGGAAGCTCGTACAGCAAATTTACCTTCGGGGAATGCTAACTGTAGAATTTGATGAGGAATCGAATGAGCCCATCTGCGAGGCTCTACGACTTTCGATTCAAAATGTAGCCGATTGAACCACATAATTTTTCATATCTGTACGGATTTTGTCCGATTTCAAGGACATTTGACACATCATTTTTCAAATCTGTACGGTTTTTGTCAAATATCTCGGAAACGGAAGCTCGTACAGCAAATTTACCTTTGGGGAATGCTAACTGTAGAATTTGATGAGGAGTAGAATGAGCCCATCTGCGAGGCTCTACGACTTTCAATTCAAAACTTATAGCCGTTTGAACCACATAATTTTTCATATCTGTACGGTTTTTGTCAAATATCTCGGAAACGGAAGCTCGTACAGCAAATTTACCTTCGGGGAATGCTAACTGTAGAATTTGATGAGGAATCGAATGAGCCCATCTGCGAGGCTCTACGACTTTCGATTCAAAATGTAGCCGATTGAACCACATAATTTTTCATATCCGTACGGATTTTGTCCGATTTCAAGGACATTTGACACATCATTTTTCAAATCTGTACGGTTTTTGTCAAATATCTCGGAAACGGAAGCTCGTACAGCAAATTTACCTTTGGGGAATGCTAACTGTAGAATTTGATGAGGAGTAGAATGAGCCCATCTGCGAGGCTCTACGACTTTCGATTCAAAACTTATAGCCGTTTGAACCACATAATTTTTCATATCTGTACGGTTTTTGTCAAATATCTCGCAAACGGAAGCTCGTACAGCAAATTTACCTTCGGGGAATGCTAACTGTAGAATTTGATGAGGAATCGAATGAGCCCATCTGCGAGGCTCTACGACTTTCGATTCAAAATGAAGCCGATTGAACCACATAATTTTTCATATCTGTACGGATTTTGTCCGATTTCAAGGACATTTGACACATCATTTTTCAAATCTGTACGGTTTTTGTCAAATATCTCGGAAACGGAAGCTCGTACAGCAAATTTACCTTTGGGGAATGCTAACTGTAGAATTTGATGAGGAGTAGAATGAGCCCATCTGCGAGGCTCTACGACTTTCGATTCAAAACTTATAGCCGTTTGAACCACATAATTTTTCATATCTGTACGGTTTTTGTCAAATATCTCGCAAACGGAAGCTCGTACAGCAAATTTACCTTCGGGGAATGCTAACTGTAGAATTTGATGAGGAATCGAATGAGCCCATCTGCGAGGCTCTACGACTTTCGATTCAAAATGTAGCCGATTGAACCACATAATTTTTCATATCTGTACGGATTTTGTCCGATTTCAAGGACATTTGACACATCATTTTTCAAATCTGTACGGTTTTTGTCAAATATCTCGGAAACGGAAGCTCGTACAGCAAATTTACCTTTGGGGAATGCTAACTGTAGAATTTGATGAGGAGTAGAATGAGCCCATCTGCGAGGCTCTACGACTTTCGATTCAAAACTTATAGCCGTTTGAACCACATAATTTTTCATATCTGTACGGTTTTTGTCAAATATCTCGGAAACGGAAGCTCGTACAGCAAATTTACCTTCGGGGAATGCTAACTGTAGAATTTGATGAGGAGTAGAATGAGCCCATCTGCGAGGCTCTACGACTTTCGATTCAAAACTTATAGCCATTTGAACCACATAATTTTTCATATCTGTACGGTTTTGGTCAAATATCTCGGAAACGGAAGCTCGTACAGCAAATTTACCTTCGGGGAATGCTAACTGTAGAATTTGATGAGGAATCGAATGAGCCCATCTGCGAGGCTCTACGACTTTCGATTCAAAATGTAGCCGATTGAACCACATAATTTTTCATATCTGTACGGTTTTTGTCCGATTTCAAGGACATTTGACACATCATTTTTCAAATCTGTACGGTTTTTGTCAAATATCTCGGAAACGGAAGCTCGTACAGCAAATTTACCTTTGGGGAATGCTAACTGTAGAATTTGATGAGGAATCGAATGAGCCCATCTGCGAGGCTCTACGACTTTCGATTCAAAATGTAGCCGATTGAACCACATAATTTTTCATATCTGTACGGTTTTTGTCCGATTTCAAGGACATTTGACACATCATTTTTCAAATCTGTACGGTTTTTGTCAAATATCTCGGAAACGGAAGCTCGTACAGCAAATTTACCTTTGGGGAATGCTAACTGTAGAATTTGATGAGGAGTAGAATGAGCCCATCTGCGAGGCTCTACGACTTTCGATTCAAAACTTATAGCCATTTGAACCACATAATTTTTCATATCTGTACGGTTTTTGTCAAATATCTCGGAAACGGAAGCTCGTACAGCAAATTTACCTTAGGGGAATGCTAACTGTAGAATTTGATGAGGAATCGAATGAGCCCATCTGCGAGGCTCTACGACTTTCGATTCAAAATGTAGCCGATTGAACCACATAATTTTTCATATCTGTACGGTTTTTGTCCGATTTCAAGGACATTTGACACATCATTTTTCAAATCTGTACGGTTTTTGTCAAATATCTCGGAAACGGAAGCTCGTACAGCAAATTTACCTTTGGGGAATGCTAACTGTAGAATTTGATGAGGAGTAGAATGAGCCCATCTGCGAGGCTCTACGACTTTCGATTCAAAACTTATAGCCGTTTGAACCACATAATTTTTCATATCTGTACGGTTTTTGTCAAATATCTCGGAAACGGAAGCTCGTACAGCAAATTTACCTTCGGGGAATGCTAACTGTAGAATTTGATGAGGAATCGAATGAGCCCATCTGCGAGGCTCTACGACTTTCGATTCAAAATGTAGCCGATTGAACCACATAATTTTTCATATCTGTACGGTTTTTGTCCGATTTCAAGGACATTTGACACATCATTTTTCAAATCTGTACGGTTTTTGTCAAATATCTCGGAAACGGAAGCTCGTACAGCAAATTTACCTTTGGGGAATGCTAACTGTAGAATTTGATGAGGAGTAGAATGAGCCCATCTGCGAGGCTCTACGACTTTCGATTCAAAACTTATAGCCGTTTGAACCACATAATTTTTCATATCTGTACGTTTTTTGTCAAATATCTCGGAAACGGAAGCTCGTACAGCAAATTTACCTTCGGGGAATGCTAACTGTAGAATTTGATGAGGAATCGAATGAGCCCATCTGCGAGGCTCTACGACTTTCGATTCAAAATGTAGCCGATTGAACCACATAATTTTTCATATCTGTACGGTTTTTGTCCGATTTCAAGGACATTTGACACATCATTTTTCAAATCTGTACGGTTTTTGTCAAATATCTCGGAAACGGAAGCTCGTACAGCAAATTTACCTTTGGGGAATGCTAACTGTAGAATTTGATGAGGAGTAGAATGAGCCCATCTGCGAGGCTCTACGACTTTCGATTCAAAACTTATAGCCGTTTGAACCACATAATTTTTCATATCTGTACGGTTTTTGTCAAATATCTCGGAAACGGAAGCTCGTACAGCAAATTTACCTTCGGGGAATGCTAACTGTAGAATTTGATGAGGAATCGAATGAGCCCATCTGCGAGGCTCTACGACTTTCGATTCAAAATGTAGCCGATTGAACCACATAATTTTTCATATCTGTACGGATTTTGTCCGATTTCAAGGACATTTGACACATCATTTTTCAAATCTGTACGGTTTTTGTCAAATATCTCGGAAACGGAAGCTCGTACAGCAAATTTACCTTTGGGGAATGCTAACTGTAGAATTTGATGAGGAGTAGAATGAGCCCATCTGCGAGGCTCTACGACTTTCGATTCAAAACTTATAGCCGTTTGAACCACATAATTTTTCATATCTGTACGGTTTTTGTCAAATATCTCGGAAACGGAAGCTCGTACAGCAAATTTACCTTCGGGGAATGCTAACTGTAGAATTTGATGAGGAATCGAATGAGCCCATCTGCGAGGCTCTACGACTTTCGATTCAAAATGTAGCCGATTGAACCACATAATTTTTCATATCTGTACGGATTTTGTCCGATTTCAAGGACATTTGACACATCATTTTTCAAATCTGTACGGTTTTTGTCAAATATCTCGGAAACGGAAGCTCGTACAGCAAATTTACCTTTGGGGAATGCTAACTGTAGAATTTGATGAGGAGTAGAATGAGCCCATCTGCGAGGCTCTACGACTTTCGATTCAAAACTTATAGCCGTTTGAACCACATAATTTTTCATATCTGTACGGTTTTTGTCAAATATCTCGCAAACGGAAGCTCGTACAGCAAATTTACCTTCGGGGAATGCTAACTGTAGAATTTGATGAGGAATCGAATGAGCCCATCTGCGAGGCTCTACGACTTTCGATTCAAAATGTAGCCGATTGAACCACATAATTTTTCATATCTGTACGGATTTTGTCCGATTTCAAGGACATTTGACACATCATTTTTCAAATCTGTACGGTTTTTGTCAAATATCTCGGAAACGGAAGCTTGTACAGCAAATTTACCTTTGGGGAATGCTAACTGTAGAATTTGATGAGGAGTAGAATGAGCCCATCTGCGAGGCTCTACGACTTTCGATTCAAAACTTATAGCCGTTTGAACCACATAATTTTTCATATCTGTACGGTTTTTGTCAAATATCTCGGAAACGGAAGCTCGTACAGCAAATTTACCTTCGGGGAATGCTAACTGTAGAATTTGATGAGGAATCGAATGAGCCCATCTGCGAGGCTCTACGACTTTCGATTCAAAATGTAGCCGATTGAACCACATAATTTTTCATATCTGTACGGATTTTGTCCGATTTCAAGGACATTTGACACATCATTTTTCAAATCTGTACGGTTTTTGTCAAATATCTCGGAAACGGAAGCTTGTACAGCAAATTTACCTTTGGGGAATGCTAACTGTAGAATTTGATGAGGAGTAGAATGAGCCCATCTGCGAGGCTCTACGACTTTCGATTCAAAACTTATAGCCGTTTGAACCACATAATTTTTCATATCTGTACGGTTTTTGTCAAATATCTCGGAAACGGAAGCTCGTACAGCAAATTTACCTTCGGGGAATGCTAACTGTAGAATTTGATGAGGAGTAGAATGAGCCCATCTGCGAGGCTCTACGACTTTCGATTCAAAACTTATAGCCATTTGAACCACATAATTTTTCATATCTGTACGGTTTTGGTCAAATATCTCGGAAACGGAAGCTCGTACAGCAAATTTACCTTCGGGGAATGCTAACTGTAGAATTTGATGAGGAATCGAATGAGCCCATCTGCGAGGCTCTACGACTTTCGATTCAAAATGTAGCCGATTGAACCACATAATTTTTCATATCCGTACGGTTTTTGTCCGATTTCAAGGACATTTGACACATCATTTTTCAAATCTGTACGGTTTTTGTCAAATATCTCGGAAACGGAAGCTCGTACAGCAAATTTACCTTTGGGGAATGCTAACTGTAGAATTTGATGAGGAGTAGAATGAGCCCATCTGCGAGGCTCTACGACTTTCGATTCAAAACTTATAGCCGTTTGAACCACATAATTTTTCATATCTGTACGGTTTTTGTCAAATATCTCGGAAACGGAAGCTCGTACAGCAAATTTACCTTCGGGGAATGCTAACTGTAGAATTTGATGAGGAATCGAATGAGCCCATCTGCGAGGCTCTACGACTTTCGATTCAAAATGTAGCCGATTGAACCACATAATTTTTCATATCTGTACGGGTTTTGTCCGATTTCAAGGACATTTGACACATCATTTTTCAAATCTGTACGGTTTTTGTCAAATATCTCGGAAACGGAAGCTCGTACAGCAAATTTACCTTTGGGGAATGCTAACTGTAGAATTTGATGAGGAGTAGAATGAGCCCATCTGCGAGGCTCTACGACTTTCGATTCAAAATGTAGCCGATTGAACCACATAATTTTTCATATCTGTACGGATTTTGTCCGATTTCAAGGACATTTGACACATCATTTTTCAAATCTGTACGGTTTTTGTCAAATATCTCGGAAACGGAAGCTCGTACAGCAAATTTACCTTTGGGGAATGCTAACTGTAGAATTTGATGAGGAGTAGAATGAGCCCATCTGCGAGGCTCTACGACTTTCGATTCAAAACTTATAGCCGTTTGAACCACATAATTTTTCATATCTGTACGGTTTTTGTCAAATATCTCGGAAACGGAAGCTCGTACAGCAAATTTACCTTCGGGGAATGCTAACTGTAGAATTTGATGAGGAATCGAATGAGCCCATCTGCGAGGCTCTACGACTTTCGATTCAAAATGTAGCCGATTGAACCACATAATTTTTCATATCTGTACGGATTTTGTCCGATTTCAAGGACATTTGACACATCATTTTTCAAATCTGTACGGTTTTTGTCAAATATCTCGGAAACGGAAGCTCGTACAGCAAATTTACCTTTGGGGAATGCTAACTGTAGAATTTGATGAGGAGTAGAATGAGCCCATCTGCGAGGCTCTACGACTTTCGATTCAAAACTTATAGCCGTTTGAACCACATAATTTTTCATATCTGTACGGTTTTTGTCAAATATCTCGCAAACGGAAGCTCGTACAGCAAATTTACCTTCGGGGAATGCTAACTGTAGAATTTGATGAGGAATCGAATGAGCCCATCTGCGAGGCTCTACGACTTTCGATTCAAAATGTAGCCGATTGAACCACATAATTTTTCATATCTGTACGGATTTTGTCCGATTTCAAGGACATTTGACACATCATTTTTCAAATCTGTACGGTTTTTGTCAAATATCTCGGAAACGGAAGCTTGTACAGCAAATTTACCTTTGGGGAATGCTAACTGTAGAATTTGATGAGGAGTAGAATGAGCCCATCTGCGAGGCTCTACGACTTTCGATTCAAAACTTATAGCCGTTTGAACCACATAATTTTTCATATCTGTACGGTTTTTGTCAAATATCTCGGAAACGGAAGCTCGTACAGCAAATTTACCTTCGGGGAATGCTAACTGTAGAATTTGATGAGGAATCGAATGAGCCCATCTGCGAGGCTCTACGACTTTCGATTCAAAATGTAGCCGATTGAACCACATAATTTTTCATATCTGTACGGATTTTGTCCGATTTCAAGGACATTTGACACATCATTTTTCAAATCTGTACGGTTTTTGTCAAATATCTCGGAAACGGAAGCTTGTACAGCAAATTTACCTTTGGGGAATGCTAACTGTAGAATTTGATGAGGAGTAGAATGAGCCCATCTGCGAGGCTCTACGACTTTCGATTCAAAACTTATAGCCGTTTGAACCACATAATTTTTCATATCTGTACGGTTTTTGTCAAATATCTCGGAAACGGAAGCTCGTACAGCAAATTTACCTTCGGGGAATGCTAACTGTAGAATTTGATGAGGAGTAGAATGAGCCCATCTGCGAGGCTCTACGACTTTCGATTCAAAACTTATAGCCATTTGAACCACATAATTTTTCATATCTGTACGGTTTTGGTCAAATATCTCGGAAACGGAAGCTCGTACAGCAAATTTACCTTCGGGGAATGCTAACTGTAGAATTTGATGAGGAATCGAATGAGCCCATCTGCGAGGCTCTACGACTTTCGATTCAAAATGTAGCCGATTGAACCACATAATTTTTCATATCCGTACGGTTTTTGTCCGATTTCAAGGACATTTGACACATCATTTTTCAAATCTGTACGGTTTTTGTCAAATATCTCGGAAACGGAAGCTCGTACAGCAAATTTACCTTTGGGGAATGCTAACTGTAGAATTTGATGAGGAGTAGAATGAGCCCATCTGCGAGGCTCTACGACTTTCGATTCAAAACTTATAGCCGTTTGAACCACATAATTTTTCATATCTGTACGGTTTTTGTCAAATATCTCGGAAACGGAAGCTCGTACAGCAAATTTACCTTCGGGGAATGCTAACTGTAGAATTTGATGAGGAATCGAATGAGCCCATCTGCGAGGCTCTACGACTTTCGATTCAAAACTTATAGCCATTTGAACCACATAATTTTTCATATCTGTACGGTTTTTGTCAAATATCTCGGAAACGGAAGCTCGTACAGCAAATTTACCTTCGGGGAATGCTAACTGTAGAATTTGATGAGGAATCGAATGAGCCCATCTGCGAGGCTCTACGACTTTCGATTCAAAATGTAGCCGATTGAACCACATAATTTTTCATATCTGTACGGTTTTTGTCCGATTTCAAGGACATTTGACACATCATTTTTCAAATCTGTACGGTTTTTGTCAAATATCTCGGAAACGGAAGCTCGTACAGCAAATTTACCTTTGGGGAATGCTAACTGTAGAATTTGATGAGGAGTAGAATGAGCCCATCTGCGAGGCTCTACGACTTTCGATTCAAAACTTATAGCCATTTGAACCACATAATTTTTCATATCTGTACGGTTTTTGTCAAATATCTCGGAAACGGAAGCTCGTACAGCAAATTTACCTTCGGGGAATGCTAACTGTAGAATTTGATGAGGAATCGAATGAGCCCATCTGCGAGGCTCTACGACTTTCGATTCAAAATGTAGCCGATTGAACCACATAATTTTTCATATCTGTACGGTTTTTGTCCGATTTCAAGGACATTTGACACATCATTTTTCAAATCTGTACGGTTTTTGTCAAATATCTCGGAAACGGAAGCTCGTACAGCAAATTTACCTTTGGGGAATGCTAACTGTAGAATTTGATGAGGAGTAGAATGAGCCCATCTGCGAGGCTCTACGACTTTCGATTCAAAACTTATAGCCGTTTGAACCACATAATTTTTCATATCTGTACGGTTTTTGTCAAATATCTCGGAAACGGAAGCTCGTACAGCAAATTTACCTTCGGGGAATGCTAACTGTAGAATTTGATGAGGAATCGAATGAGCCCATCTGCGAGGCTCTACGACTTTCGATTCAAAATGTAGCCGATTGAACCACATAATTTTTCATATCTGTACGGTTTTTGTCCGATTTCAAGGACATTTGACACATCATTTTTCAAATCTGTACGGTTTTTGTCAAATATCTCGGAAACGGAAGCTCGTACAGCAAATTTACCTTTGGGGAATGCTAACTGTAGAATTTGATGAGGAGTAGAATGAGCCCATCTGCGAGGCTCTACGACTTTCGATTCAAAACTTATAGCCGTTTGAACCACATAATTTTTCATATCTGTACGGTTTTTGTCAAATATCTCGGAAACGGAAGCTCGTACAGCAAATTTACCTTCGGGGAATGCTAACTGTAGAATTTGATGAGGAATCGAATGAGCCCATCTGCGAGGCTCTACGACTTTCGATTCAAAATGTAGCCGATTGAACCACATAATTTTTCATATCTGTACGGATTTTGTCCGATTTCAAGGACATTTGACACATCATTTTTCAAATCTGTACGGTTTTTGTCAAATATCTCGGAAACGGAAGCTCGTACAGCAAATTTACCTTTGGGGAATGCTAACTGTAGAATTTGATGAGGAGTAGAATGAGCCCATCTGCGAGGCTCTACGACTTTCGATTCAAAACTTATAGCCGTTTGAACCACATAATTTTTCATATCTGTACGGTTTTTGTCAAATATCTCGCAAACGGAAGCTCGTACAGCAAATTTACCTTCGGGGAATGCTAACTGTAGAATTTGATGAGGAATCGAATGAGCCCATCTGCGAGGCTCTACGACTTTCGATTCAAAATGTAGCCGATTGAACCACATAATTTTTCATATCTGTACGGATTTTGTCCGATTTCAAGGACATTTGACACATCATTTTTCAAATCTGTACGGTTTTTGTCAAATATCTCGGAAACGGAAGCTCGTACAGCAAATTTACCTTTGGGGAATGCTAACTGTAGAATTTGATGAGGAGTAGAATGAGCCCATCTGCGAGGCTCTACGACTTTCGATTCAAAACTTATAGCCGTTTGAACCACATAATTTTTCATATCTGTACGGTTTTTGTCAAATATCTCGGAAACGGAAGCTCGTACAGCAAATTTACCTTCGGGGAATGCTAACTGTAGAATTTGATGAGGAGTAGAATGAGCCCATCTGCGAGGCTCTACGACTTTCGATTCAAAACTTATAGCCATTTGAACCACATAATTTTTCATATCTGTACGGTTTTGGTCAAATATCTCGGAAACGGAAGCTCGTACAGCAAATTTACCTTCGGGGAATGCTAACTGTAGAATTTGATGAGGAATCGAATGAGCCCATCTGCGAGGCTCTACGACTTTCGATTCAAAATGTAGCCGATTGAACCACATAATTTTTCATATCTGTACGGTTTTTGTCCGATTTCAAGGACATTTGACACATCATTTTTCAAATCTGTACGGTTTTTGTCAAATATCTCGGAAACGGAAGCTCGTACAGCAAATTTACCTTTGGGGAATGCTAACTGTAGAATTTGATGAGGAGTAGAATGAGCCCATCTGCGAGGCTCTACGACTTTCGATTCAAAACTTATAGCCATTTGAACCACATAATTTTTCATATCTGTACGGTTTTTGTCAAATATCTCGGAAACGGAAGCTCGTACAGCAAATTTACCTTCGGGGAATGCTAACTGTAGAATTTGATGAGGAATCGAATGAGCCCATCTGCGAGGCTCTACGACTTTCGATTCAAAATGTAGCCGATTGAACCACATAATTTTTCATATCTGTACGGTTTTTGTCCGATTTCAAGGACATTTGACACATCATTTTTCAAATCTGTACGGTTTTTGTCAAATATCTCGGAAACGGAAGCTCGTACAGCAAATTTACCTTTGGGGAATGCTAACTGTAGAATTTGATGAGGAGTAGAATGAGCCCATCTGCGAGGCTCTACGACTTTCGATTCAAAACTTATAGCCGTTTGAACCACATAATTTTTCATATCTGTACGGTTTTTGTCAAATATCTCGGAAACGGAAGCTCGTACAGCAAATTTACCTTCGGGGAATGCTAACTGTAGAATTTGATGAGGAATCGAATGAGCCCATCTGCGAGGCTCTACGACTTTCGATTCAAAATGTAGCCGATTGAACCACATAATTTTTCATATCTGTACGGTTTTTGTCCGATTTCAAGGACATTTGACACATCATTTTTCAAATCTGTACGGTTTTTGTCAAATATCTCGGAAACGGAAGCTCGTACAGCAAATTTACCTTTGGGGAATGCTAACTGTAGAATTTGATGAGGAGTAGAATGAGCCCATCTGCGAGGCTCTACGACTTTCGATTCAAAACTTATAGCCGTTTGAACCACATAATTTTTCATATCTGTACGGTTTTTGTCAAATATCTCGGAAACGGAAGCTCGTACAGCAAATTTACCTTCGGGGAATGCTAACTGTAGAATTTGATGAGGAATCGAATGAGCCCATCTGCGAGGCTCTACGACTTTCGATTCAAAATGTAGCCGATTGAACCACATAATTTTTCATATCTGTACGGATTTTGTCCGATTTCAAGGACATTTGACACATCATTTTTCAAATCTGTACGGTTTTTGTCAAATATCTCGGAAACGGAAGCTCGTACAGCAAATTTACCTTTGGGGAATGCTAACTGTAGAATTTGATGAGGAGTAGAATGAGCCCATCTGCGAGGCTCTACGACTTTCGATTCAAAACTTATAGCCGTTTGAACCACATAATTTTTCATATCTGTACGGTTTTTGTCCGATTTCAAGGACATTTGACACATCATTTTTCAAATCTGTACAGTTTTTGTCAAATATCTCGGAAACGGAAGCTCGTACAGCAAATTTACCTTTGGGGAATGCTAACTGTAGAATTTGATGAGGAGTAGAATGAGCCCATCTGCGAGGCTCTACGACTTTCGATTCAAAACTTATAGCCGTTTGAACCACATAATTTTTCATATCTGTACGGTTTTTGTCAAATATCTCGGAAACGGAAGCTCGTACAGCAAATTTACCTTCGGGGAATGCTAACTGTAGAATTTGATGAGGAATCGAATTAGCCCATCTGCGAGGCTCTACGACTTTCGATTCAAAATGTAGCCGATTGAACCACATAATTTTTCATATCTGTACGGATTTTGTCCGATTTCAAGGACATTTGACACATCATTTTTCAAATCTGTACGGTTTTTGTCAAATATCTCGGAAACGGAAGCTCGTACAGCAAATTTACCTTTGGGGAATGCTAACTGTAGAATTTGATGAGGAGTAGAATGAGCCCATCTGCGAGGCTCTACGACTTTCGATTCAAAACTTATAGCCGTGTGAACCACATAATTTTTCATATCTGTACGGTTTTTGTCCGATTTCAAGGACATTTGACACATCATTTTTCAAATCTGTACAGTTTTTGTCAAATATCTCGGAAACGGAAGCTCGTACAGCAAATTTACCTTTGGGGAATGCTAACTGTAGAATTTGATGAGGAGTAGAATGAGCCCATCTGCGAGGCTCTACGACTTTCGATTCAAAACTTATAGCCGTTTGAACCACATCATTTTTCATATCTGTACGTTTTTTGTCAAATATCTCGGAAACGGAAGCTCGTACAGCAAATTTACCTTCGGGGAATGCTAACTGTAGAATTTGATGAGGAGTAGAATGAGCCCATCTGCGAGGCTCTACGACTTTCGATTCAAAACTTATAGCCGTTTGAACCACATAATTTTTCATATCTGTACGGTTTTTGTCAAATATCTCGGAAACGGAAGCTCGTACAGCAAATTTACCTTCGGGGAATGCTAACTGTAGAATTTGATGAGGAGTAGAATGAGCCCATCTGCGAGGCTCTACGACTTTCGATTCAAAACTTATAGCCGTTTGAACCACATAATTTTTCATATCTGTACGGTTTTTGTCAAATATCTCGGAAACGGAAGCTCGTACAGCAAATTTACCTTCGGGGAATGCTAACTGTAGAATTTGATGAGGAATCAAATGAGCCCATCTGCGAGGCTCTACGACTTTCGATTCAAAATGTAGCCAATTGAACCACATAATTTTTCATATCTGTACGGATTTTGTCCGATTTCAAGGACATTTGACACATCATTTTTCAAATCTGTACGGTTTTTGTCAAATATCTCGGAAACGGAAGCTCGTACAGCAAATTTACCTTTGGGGAATGCTAACTGTAGAATTTGATGAGGAGTAGAATGAGCCCATCTGCGAGGCTCTACGACTTTCGATTCAAAACTTATAGCCGTTTGAACCACATAATTTTTCATATCTGTACGGTTTTTGTCAAATATCTCGCAAACGGAAGCTCGTACAGCAAATTTACCTTCGGGGAATGCTAACTGTAGAATTTGATGAGGAATCGAATGAGCCCATCTGCGAGGCTCTACGACTTTCGATTCAAAATGTAGCCGATTGAACCACATAATTTTTCATATCTGTACGGATTTTGTCCGATTTCAAGGACATTTGACACATCATTTTTCAAATCTGTACGGTTTTTGTCAAATATCTCGGAAACGGAAGCTCGTACAGCAAATTTACCTTTGGGGAATGCTAACTGTAGAATTTGATGAGGAGTAGAATGAGCCCATCTGCGAGGCTCTACGACTTTCGATTCAAAACTTATAGCCGTTTGAACCACATAATTTTTCATATCTGTACGGTTTTTGTCAAATATCTCGGAAACGGAAGCTCGTACAGCAAATTTACCTTCGGGGAATGCTAACTGTAGAATTTGATGAGGAGTAGAATGAGCCCATCTGCGAGGCTCTACGACTTTCGATTCAAAACTTATAGCCATTTGAACCACATAATTTTTCATATCTGTACGGTTTTTGTCAAATATCTCGGAAACGGAAGCTCGTACAGCAAATTTACCTTCGGGGAATGCTAACTGTAGAATTTGATGAGGAATCGAATGAGCCCATCTGCGAGGCTCTACGACTTTCGATTCAAAATGTAGCCGATTGAACCACATAATTTTTCATATCTGTACGGTTTTTGTCCGATTTCAAGGACATTTGACACATCATTTTTCAAATCTGTACGTTTTTGTCAAATATCTCGGAAACGGAAGCTCGTACAGCAAATTTACCTTTGGGGAATGCTAACTGTAGAATTTGATGAGGAGTAGAATGAGCCCATCTGCGAGGCTCTACGACTTTCGATTCAAAACTTATAGCCGTTTGAACCACATAATTTTTCATATCTGTACGGTTTTTGTCAAATATCTCGGAAACGGAAGCTCGTACAGCAAATTTACCTTCGGGGAATGCTAACTGTAGAATTTGATGAGGAATCGAATGAACCCATCTGCGAGGCTCTACGACTTTCGATTCAAAATGTAGCCGATTAAACCACATAATTTTTCATATCTGTACGGTTTTTGTCCGATTTCAAGGACATTTGACACATCATTTTTCAAATCTGTACGGTTTTTGTCAAATATCTCGGAAACGGAAGCTCGTACAGCAAATTTACCTTTGGGGAATGCTAACTGTAGAATTTGATGAGGAGTAGAATGAGCCCATCTGCGAGGCTCTACGACTTTCGATTCAAAACTTATAGCCATTTGAACCACATAATTTTTCATATCTGTACGGTTTTTGTCAAATATCTCGGAAACGGAAGCTCGTACAGCAAATTTACCTTCGGGGAATGCTAACTGTAGAATTTGATGAGGAATCGAATGAGCCCATCTGCGAGGCTCTACGACTTTCGATTCAAAATGTAGCCGATTGAACCACATAATTTTTCATATCTGTACGGTTTTTGTCCGATTTCAAGGACATTTGACACATCATTTTTCAAATCTGTACGGTTTTTGTCAAATATCTCGGAAACGGAAGCTCGTACAGCAAATTTACCTTTGGGGAATGCTAACTGTAGAATTTGATGAGGAGTAGAATGAGCCCATCTGCGAGGCTCTACGACTTTCGATTCAAAACTTATAACCGTTTGAACCACATAATTTTTCATATCTGTACGGTTTTTGTCAAATATCTCGGAAACGGAAGCTCGTACAGCAAATTTACCTTCGGGGAATGCTAACTGTAGAATTTGATGAGGAATCGAATGAGCCCATCTGCGAGGCTCTACGACTTTCGATTCAAAATGTAGCCGATTGAACCACATAATTTTTCATATCTGTACGGTTTTTGTCCGATTTCAAGGACATTTGACACATCATTTTTCAAATCTGTACGGTTTTTGTCAAATATCTCGGAAACGGAAGCTCGTACAGCAAATTTACCTTTGGGGAATGCTAACTGTAGAATTTGATGAGGAGTAGAATGAGCCCATCTGCGAGGCTCTACGACTTTCGATTCAAAACTTATAGCCGTTTGAACCACATAATTTTTCATATCTGTACGGTTTTTGTCAAATATCTCGGAAACGGAAGCTCGTACAGCAAATTTACCTTCGGGGAATGCTAACTGTAGAATTTGATGAGGAATCGAATGAGCCCATCTGCGAGGCTCTACGACTTTCGATTCAAAATGTAGCCGATTGAACCACATAATTTTTCATATCTGTACGGATTTTGTCCGATTTCAAGGACATTTGACACATCATTTTTCAAATCTGTACGGTTTTTGTCAAATATCTCGGAAACGGAAGCTCGTACAGCAAATTTACCTTTGGGGAATGCTAACTGTAGAATTTGATGAGGAGTAGAATGAGCCCATCTGCGAGGCTCTACGACTTTCGATTCAAAACTTATAGCCGTTTGAACCACATAATTTTTCATATCTGTACGGTTTTTGTCCGATTTCAAGGACATTTGACACATCATTTTTCAAATCTGTACAGTTTTTGTCAAATATCTCGGAAACGGAAGCTCGTACAGCAAATTTACCTTTGGGGAATGCTAACTGTAGAATTTGATGAGGAGTAGAATGAGCCCATCTGCGAGGCTCTACGACTTTCGATTCAAAACTTATAGCCGTTTGAACCACATAATTTTTCATATCTGTACGGTTTTTGTCAAATATCTCGGAAACGGAAGCTCGTACAGCAAATTTACCTTCGGGGAATGCTAACTGTAGAATTTGATGAGGAATCGAATGAGCCCATCTGCGAGGCTCTACGACTTTCGATTCAAAATGTAGCCGATTGAACCACATAATTTTTCATATCTGTACGGATTTTGTCCGATTTCAAGGACATTTGACACATCATTTTTCAAATCTGTACGGTTTTTGTCAAATATCTCGGAAACGGAAGCTCGTACAGCAAATTTACCTTTGGGGAATGCTAACTGTAGAATTTGATGAGGAGTAGAATGAGCCCATCTGCGAGGCTCTACGACTTTCGATTCAAAACTTATAGCCGTGTGAACCACATAATTTTTCATATCTGTACGGTTTTTGTCCGATTTCAAGGACATTTGACACATCATTTTTCAAATCTGTACAGTTTTTGTCAAATA
This sequence comes from Borostomias antarcticus, assembly GCF_949987555.1. Taxonomy (NCBI): domain Eukaryota; kingdom Metazoa; phylum Chordata; class Actinopteri; order Stomiiformes; family Stomiidae; genus Borostomias; species Borostomias antarcticus. The sequence goes on from NW_028176001.1 coordinate 524,220, forward strand.
TCTCGGAAACGGAAGCTCGTACAGCAAATTTACCTTTGGGGAATGCTAACTGTAGAATTTGATGAGGAGTAGAATGAGCCCATCTGCGAGGCTCTACGACTTTCGATTCAAAACTTATAGCCGTTTGAACCACATAATTTTTCATATCTGTACGTTTTTTGTCAAATATCTCGGAAACGGAAGCTCGTACAGCAAATTTACCTTCGGGGAATGCTAACTGTAGAATTTGATGAGGAGTAGAATGAGCCCATCTGCGAGGCTCTACGACTTTCGATTCAAAACTTATAGCCGTTTGAACCACATAATTTTTCATATCTGTACGGTTTTTGTCAAATATCTCGGAAACGGAAGCTCGTACAGCAAATTTACCTTCGGGGAATGCTAACTGTAGAATTTGATGAGGAGTAGAATGAGCCCATCTGCGAGGCTCTACGACTTTCGATTCAAAACTTATAGCCGTTTGAACCACATAATTTTTCATATCTGTACGGTTTTTGTCAAATATCTCGGAAACGGAAGCTCGTACAGCAAATTTACCTTCGGGGAATGCTAACTGTAGAATTTGATGAGGAATCAAATGAGCCCATCTGCGAGGCTCTACGACTTTCGATTCAAAATGTAGCCGATTGAACCACATAATTTTTCATATCTGTACGGATTTTGTCCGATTTCAAGGACATTTGACACATCATTTTTCAAATCTGTACGGTTTTTGTCAAATATCTCGGAAACGGAAGCTCGTACAGCAAATTTACCTTTGGGGAATGCTAACTGTAGAATTTGATGAGGAGTAGAATGAGCCCATCTGCGAGGCTCTACGACTTTCGATTCAAAACTTATAGCCGTTTGAACCACATAATTTTTCATATCTGTACGGTTTTTGTCAAATATCTCGCAAACGGAAGCTCGTACAGCAAATTTACCTTCGGGGAATGCTAACTGTAGAATTTGATGAGGAGTAGAATGAGCCCATCTGCGAGGCTCTACGACTTTCGATTCAAAACTTATAGCCATTTGAACCACATAATTTTTCATATCTGTACGGTTTTTGTCAAATATCTCGGAAACGGAAGCTCGTACAGCAAATTTACCTTCGGGGAATGCTAACTGTAGAATTTGATGAGGAATCGAATGAGCCCATCTGCGAGGCTCTACGACTTTCGATTCAAAATGTAGCCGATTGAACCACATAATTTTTCATATCTGTACGGTTTTTGTCCGATTTCAAGGACATTTGACACATCATTTTTCAAATCTGTACGTTTTTGTCAAATATCTCAGAAACGGAAGCTCGTACAGCAAATTTACCTTTGGGGAATGCTAACTGTAGAATTTGATGAGGAGTAGAATGAGCCCATCTGCGAGGCTCTACGACTTTCGATTCAAAACTTATAGCCGTTTGAACCACATAATTTTTCATATCTGTACGGTTTTTGTCAAATATCTCGGAAACGGAAGCTCGTACAGCAAATTTACCTTCGGGGAATGCTAACTGTAGAATTTGATGAGGAATCGAATGAACCCATCTGCGAGGCTCTACGACTTTCGATTCAAAATGTAGCCGATTGAACCACATAATTTTTCATATCTGTACGGTTTTTGTCCGATTTCAAGGACATTTGACACATCATTTTTCAAATCTGTACGGTTTTTGTCAAATATCTCGGAAACGGAAGCTCGTACAGCAAATTTACCTTTGGGGAATGCTAACTGTAGAATTTGATGAGGAGTAGAATGAGCCCATCTGCGAGGCTCTACGACTTTCGATTCAAAACTTATAGCCATTTGAACCACATAATTTTTCATATCTGTACGGTTTTTGTCAAATATCTCGGAAACGGAAGCTCGTACAGCAAATTTACCTTCGGGGAATGCTAACTGTAGAATTTGATGAGGAATCGAATGAGCCCATCTGCGAGGCTCTACGACTTTCGATTCAAAATGTAGCCGATTGAACCACATAATTTTTCATATCTGTACGGTTTTTGTCCGATTTCAAGGACATTTGACACATCATTTTTCAAATCTGTACGGTTTTTGTCAAATATCTCGGAAACGGAAGCTCGTACAGCAAATTTACCTTTGGGGAATGCTAACTGTAGAATTTGATGAGGAGTAGAATGAGCCCATCTGCGAGGCTCTACGACTTTCGATTCAAAACTTATAGCCGTTTGAACCACATAATTTTTCATATCTGTACGGTTTTTGTCAAATATCTCGGAAACGGAAGCTCGTACAGCAAATTTACCTTCGGGGAATGCTAACTGTAGAATTTGATGAGGAATCGAATGAGCCCATCTGCGAGGCTCTACGACTTTCGATTCAAAATGTAGCCGATTGAACCACATAATTTTTCATATCTGTACGGTTTTTGTCCGATTTCAAGGACATTTGACACATCATTTTTCAAATCTGTACGGTTTTTGTCAAATATCTCGGAAACGGAAGCTCGTACAGCAAATTTACCTTTGGGGAATGCTAACTGTAGAATTTGATGAGGAGTAGAATGAGCCCATCTGCGAGGCTCTACGACTTTCGATTCAAAACTTATAGCCGTTTGAACCACATAATTTTTCATATCTGTACGGTTTTTGTCCGATTTCAAGGACATTTGACACATCATTTTTCAAATCTGTACAGTTTTTGTCAAATATCTCGGAAACGGAAGCTCGTACAGCAAATTTACCTTTGGGGAATGCTAACTGTAGAATTTGATGAGGAGTAGAATGAGCCCATCTGCGAGGCTCTACGACTTTCGATTCAAAACTTATAGCCGTTTGAACCACATAATTTTTCATATCTGTACGGTTTTTGTCAAATATCTCGGAAACGGAAGCTCGTACAGCAAATTTACCTTCGGGGAATGCTAACTGTAGAATTTGATGAGGAATCGAATGAGCCCATCTGCGAGGCTCTACGACTTTCGATTCAAAATGTAGCCGATTGAACCACATAATTTTTCATATCTGTACGGATTTTGTCCGATTTCAAGGACATTTGACACATCATTTTTCAAATCTGTACGGTTTTTGTCAAATATCTCGGAAACGGAAGCTCGTACAGCAAATTTACCTTTGGGGAATGCTAACTGTAGAATTTGATGAGGAGTAGAATGAGCCCATCTGCGAGGCTCTACGACTTTCGATTCAAAACTTATAGCCGTGTGAACCACATAATTTTTCATATCTGTACGGTTTTTGTCCGATTTCAAGGACATTTGACACATCATTTTTCAAATCTGTACAGTTTTTGTCAAATATCTCGGAAACGGAAGCTCGTACAGCAAATTTACCTTTGGGGAATGCTAACTGTAGAATTTGATGAGGAGTAGAATGAGCCCATCTGCGAGGCTCTACGACTTTCGATTCAAAACTTATAGCCGTTTGAACCACATAATTTTTCATATCTGTACGTTTTTTGTCAAATATCTCGGAAACGGAAGCTCGTACAGCAAATTTACCTTCGGGGAATGCTAACTGTAGAATTTGATGAGGAGTAGAATGAGCCCATCTGCGAGGCTCTACGACTTTCGATTCAAAACTTATAGCCGTTTGAACCACATAATTTTTCATATCTGTACGGTTTTTGTCAAATATCTCGGAAACGGAAGCTCGTACAGCAAATTTACCTTCGGGGAATGCTAACTGTAGAATTTGATGAGGAGTAGAATGAGCCCATCTGCGAGGCTCTACGACTTTCGATTCAAAACTTATAGCCGTTTGAACCACATAATTTTTCATATCTGTACGGTTTTTGTCAAATATCTCGGAAACGGAAGCTCGTACAGCAAATTTACCTTCGGGGAATGCTAACTGTAGAATTTGATGAGGAATCAAATGAGCCCATCTGCGAGGCTCTACGACTTTCGATTCAAAATGTAGCCGATTGAACCACATAATTTTTCATATCTGTACGGATTTTGTCCGATTTCAAGGACATTTGACACATCATTTTTCAAATCTGTACGGTTTTTGTCAAATATCTCGGAAACGGAAGCTCGTACAGCAAATTTACCTTTGGGGAATGCTAACTGTAGAATTTGATGAGGAGTAGAATGAGCCCATCTGCGAGGCTCTACGACTTTCGATTCAAAACTTATAGCCGTTTGAACCACATAATTTTTCATATCTGTACGGTTTTTGTCAAATATCTCGCAAACGGAAGCTCGTACAGCAAATTTACCTTCGGGGAATGCTAACTGTAGAATTTGATGAGGAATCGAATGAGCCCATCTGCGAGGCTCTACGACTTTCGATTCAAAATGTAGCCGATTGAACCACATAATTTTTCATATCTGTACGGATTTTGTCCGATTTCAAGGACATTTGACACATCATTTTTCAAATCTGTACGGTTTTTGTCAAATATCTCGGAAACGGAAGCTCGTACAGCAAATTTACCTTTGGGGAATGCTAACTGTAGAATTTGATGAGGAGTAGAATGAGCCCATCTGCGAGGCTCTACGACTTTCGATTCAAAACTTATAGCCGTTTGAACCACATAATTTTTCATATCTGTACGGTTTTTGTCAAATATCTCGGAAACGGAAGCTCGTACAGCAAATTTACCTTCGGGGAATGCTAACTGTAGAATTTGATGAGGAGTAGAATGAGCCCATCTGCGAGGCTCTACGACTTTCGATTCAAAACTTATAGCCATTTGAACCACATAATTTTTCATATCTGTACGGTTTTTGTCAAATATCTCGGAAACGGAAGCTCGTACAGCAAATTTACCTTCGGGGAATGCTAACTGTAGAATTTGATGAGGAATCGAATGAGCCCATCTGCGAGGCTCTACGACTTTCGATTCAAAATGTAGCCGATTGAACCACATAATTTTTCATATCTGTACGGTTTTTGTCCGATTTCAAGGACATTTGACACATCATTTTTCAAATCTGTACGTTTTTGTCAAATATCTCGGAAACGGAAGCTCGTACAGCAAATTTACCTTTGGGGAATGCTAACTGTAGAATTTGATGAGGAGTAGAATGAGCCCATCTGCGAGGCTCTACGACTTTCGATTCAAAACGTAGCCGATTGAACCACATAATTTTTCATATCTGTACGGTTTTTGTCCGATTTCAAGGACATTTGACACATCATTTTTCAAATCTGTACGGTTTTTGTCAAATATCTCGGAAACGGAAGCTCGTACAGCAAATTTACCTTTGGGGAATGCTAACTGTAGAATTTGATGAGGAGTAGAATGAGCCCATCTGCGAGGCTCTACGACTTTCGATTCAAAACTTATAGCCATTTGAACCACATAATTTTTCATATCTGTACGGTTTTTGTCAAATATCTCGGAAACGGAAGCTCGTACAGCAAATTTACCTTCGGGGAATGCTAACTGTAGAATTTGATGAGGAATCGAATGAGCCCATCTGCGAGGCTCTACGACTTTCGATTCAAAATGTAGCCGATTGAACCACATAATTTTTCATATCTGTACGGTTTTTGTCCGATTTCAAGGACATTTGACACATCATTTTTCAAATCTGTACGGTTTTTGTCAAATATCTCGGAAACGGAAGCTCGTACAGCAAATTTACCTTTGGGGAATGCTAACTGTAGAATTTGATGAGGAGTAGAATGAGCCCATCTGCGAGGCTCTACGACTTTCGATTCAAAACTTATAGCCATTTGAACCACATAATTTTTCATATCTGTACGGTTTTTGTCAAATATCTCGGAAACGGAAGCTCGTACAGCAAATTTACCTTCGGGGAATGCTAACTGTAGAATTTGATGAGGAATCGAATGAGCCCATCTGCGAGGCTCTACGACTTTCGATTCAAAATGTAGCCGATTGAACCACATAATTTTTCATATCTGTACGGTTTTTGTCCGATTTCAAGGACATTTGACACATCATTTTTCAAATCTGTACGGTTTTTGTCAAATATCTCGGAAACGGAAGCTCGTACAGCAAATTTACCTTCGGGGAATGCTAACTGTAGAATTTGATGAGGAATCGAATGAGCCCATCTGCGAGGCTCTACGACTTTCGATTCAAAATGTAGCCGATTGAACCACATAATTTTTCATATCTGTACGGTTTTTGTCCGATTTCAAGGACATTTGACACATCATTTTTCAAATCTGTACGGTTTTTGTCAAATATCTCGGAAACGGAAGCTCGTACAGCAAATTTACCTTTGGGGAATGCTAACTGTAGAATTTGATGAGGAGTAGAATGAGCCCATCTGCGAGGCTCTACGACTTTCGATTCAAAACTTATAGCCGTTTGAACCACATAATTTTTCATATCTGTACGGTTTTTGTCAAATATCTCGCAAACGGAAGCTCGTACAGCAAATTTACCTTCGGGGAATGCTAACTGTAGAATTTGATGAGGAATCGAATGAGCCCATCTGCGAGGCTCTACGACTTTCGATTCAAAATGTAGCCGATTGAACCACATAATTTTTCATATCTGTACGGATTTTGTCCGATTTCAAGGACATTTGACACATCATTTTTCAAATCTGTACGGTTTTTGTCAAATATCTCGGAAACGGAAGCTCGTACAGCAAATTTACCTTTGGGGAATGCTAACTGTAGAATTTGATGAGGAGTAGAATGAGCCCATCTGCGAGGCTCTACGACTTTCGATTCAAAACTTATAGCCGTTTGAACCACATAATTTTTCATATCTGTACGGTTTTTGTCAAATATCTCGGAAACGGAAGCTCGTACAGCAAATTTACCTTCGGGGAATGCTAACTGTAGAATTTGATGAGGAATCGAATGAGCCCATCTGCGAGGCTCTACGACTTTCGATTCAAAATGTAGCCGATTGAACCACATAATTTTTCATATCTGTACGGATTTTGTCCGATTTCAAGGACATTTGACACATCATTTTTCAAATCTGTACGGTTTTTGTCAAATATCTCGGAAACGGAAGCTCGTACAGCAAATTTACCTTTGGGGAATGCTAACTGTAGAATTTGATGAGGAGTAGAATGAGCCCATCTGCGAGGCTCTACGACTTTCGATTCAAAACTTATAGCCGTTTGAACCACATAATTTTTCATATCTGTACGGTTTTTGTCCGATTTCAAGGACATTTGACACATCATTTTTCAAATCTGTACAGTTTTTGTCAAATATCTCGGAAACGGAAGCTCGTACAGCAAATTTACCTTTGGGGAATGCTAACTGTAGAATTTGATGAGGAGTAGAATGAGCCCATCTGCGAGGCTCTACGACTTTCGATTCAAAACTTATAGCCGTTTGAACCACATAATTTTTCATATCTGTACGTTTTTTGTCAAATATCTCGGAAACGGAAGCTCGTACAGCAAATTTACCTTCGGGGAATGCTAACTGTAGAATTTGATGAGGAATCGAATGAGCCCATCTGCGAGGCTCTACGACTTTCGATTCAAAATGTAGCCGATTGAACCACATAATTTTTCATATCTGTACGGATTTTGTCCGATTTCAAGGACATTTGACACATCATTTTTCAAATCTGTACGGTTTTTGTCAAATATCTCGGAAACGGAAGCTCGTACAGCAAATTTACCTTTGGGGAATGCTAACTGTAGAATTTGATGAGGAGTAGAATGAGCCCATCTGCGAGGCTCTACGACTTTCGATTCAAAACTTATAGCCGTTTGAACCACATAATTTTTCATATCTGTACGGTTTTTGTCAAATATCTCGGAAACGGAAGCTCGTACAGCAAATTTACCTTCGGGGAATGCTAACTGTAGAATTTGATGAGGAATCGAATGAACCCATCTGCGAGGCTCTACGACTTTCGATTCAAAATGTAGCCGATTGAACCACATAATTTTTCATATCTGTACGGTTTTTGTCCGATTTCAAGGACATTTGACACATCATTTTTCAAATCTGTACGGTTTTTGTCAAATATCTCGGAAACGGAAGCTCGTACAGCAAATTTACCTTTGGGGAATGCTAACTGTAGAATTTGATGAGGAGTAGAATGAGCCCATCTGCGAGGCTCTACGACTTTCGATTCAAAACTTATAGCCATTTGAACCACATAATTTTTCATATCTGTACGGTTTTTGTCAAATATCTCGGAAACGGAAGCTCGTACAGCAAATTTACCTTCGGGGAATGCTAACTGTAGAATTTGATGAGGAATCGAATGAGCCCATCTGCGAGGCTCTACGACTTTCGATTCAAAATGTAGCCGATTGAACCACATAATTTTTCATATCTGTACGGTTTTTGTCCGATTTCAAGGACATTTGACACATCATTTTTCAAATCTGTACGGTTTTTGTCAAATATCTCGGAAACGGAAGCTCGTACAGCAAATTTACCTTTGGGGAATGCTAACTGTAGAATTTGATGAGGAGTAGAATGAGCCCATCTGCGAGGCTCTACGACTTTCGATTCAAAACTTATAGCCGTTTGAACCACATAATTTTTCATATCTGTACGGTTTTTGTCAAATATCTCGGAAACGGAAGCTCGTACAGCAAATTTACCTTCGGGGAATGCTAACTGTAGAATTTGATGAGGAATCGAATGAGCCCATCTGCGAGGCTCTACGACTTTCGATTCAAAATGTAGCCGATTGAACCACATAATTTTTCATATCTGTACGGTTTTTGTCCGATTTCAAGGACATTTGACACATCATTTTTCAAATCTGTACGGTTTTTGTCAAATATCTCGGAAACGGAAGCTCGTACAGCAAATTTACCTTTGGGGAATGCTAACTGTAGAATTTGATGAGGAGTAGAATGAGCCCATCTGCGAGGCTCTACGACTTTCGATTCAAAACTTATAGCCGTTTGAACCACATAATTTTTCATATCTGTACGGTTTTTGTCAAATATCTCGCAAACGGAAGCTCGTACAGCAAATTTACCTTCGGGGAATGCTAACTGTAGAATTTGATGAGGAATCGAATGAGCCCATCTGCGAGGCTCTACGACTTTCGATTCAAAATGTAGCCGATTGAACCACATAATTTTTCATATCTGTACGGATTTTGTCCGATTTCAAGGACATTTGACACATCATTTTTCAAATCTGTACGGTTTTTGTCAAATATCTCGGAAACGGAAGCTCGTACAGCAAATTTACCTTTGGGGAATGCTAACTGTAGAATTTGATGAGGAGTAGAATGAGCCCATCTGCGAGGCTCTACGACTTTCGATTCAAAACTTATAGCCGTTTGAACCACATAATTTTTCATATCTGTACGGTTTTTGTCAAATATCTCGGAAACGGAAGCTCGTACAGCAAATTTACCTTCGGGGAATGCTAACTGTAGAATTTGATGAGGAATCGAATGAGCCCATCTGCGAGGCTCTACGACTTTCGATTCAAAATGTAGCCGATTGAACCACATAATTTTTCATATCTGTACGGATTTTGTCCGATTTCAAGGACATTTGACACATCATTTTTCAAATCTGTACGGTTTTTGTCAAATATCTCGGAAACGGAAGCTCGTACAGCAAATTTACCTTTGGGGAATGCTAACTGTAGAATTTGATGAGGAGTAGAATGAGCCCATCTGCGAGGCTCTACGACTTTCGATTCAAAACTTATAGCCGTTTGAACCACATAATTTTTCATATCTGTACGGTTTTTGTCCGATTTCAAGGACATTTGACACATCATTTTTCAAATCTGTACAGTTTTTGTCAAATATCTCGGAAACGGAAGCTCGTACAGCAAATTTACCTTTGGGGAATGCTAACTGTAGAATTTGATGAGGAGTAGAATGAGCCCATCTGCGAGGCTCTACGACTTTCGATTCAAAACTTATAGCCGTTTGAACCACATAATTTTTCATATCTGTACGTTTTTTGTCAAATATCTCGGAAACGGAAGCTCGTACAGCAAATTTACCTTCGGGGAATGCTAACTGTAGAATTTGATGAGGAATCGAATGAGCCCATCTGCGAGGCTCTACGACTTTCGATTCAAAATGTAGCCGATTGAACCACATAATTTTTCATATCTGTACGGATTTTGTCCGATTTCAAGGACATTTGACACATCATTTTTCAAATCTGTACGGTTTTTGTCAAATATCTCGGAAACGGAAGCTCGTACAGCAAATTTACCTTTGGGGAATGCTAACTGTAGAATTTGATGAGGAGTAGAATGAGCCCATCTGCGAGGCTCTACGACTTTCGATTCAAAACTTATAGCCGTTTGAACCACATAATTTTTCATATCTGTACGGTTTTTGTCAAATATCTCGGAAACGGAAGCTCGTACAGCAAATTTACCTTCGGGGAATGCTAACTGTAGAATTTGATGAGGAATCGAATGAGCCCATCTGCGAGGCTCTACGACTTTCGATTCAAAATGTAGCCGATTGAACCACATAATTTTTCATATCTGTACGGTTTTTGTCCGATTTCAAGGACATTTGACACATCATTTTTCAAATCTGTACGGTTTTTGTCAAATATCTCGGAAACGGAAGCTCGTACAGCAAATTTACCTTTGGGGAATGCTAACTGTAGAATTTGATGAGGAGTAGAATGAGCCCATCTGCGAGGCTCTACGACTTTCGATTCAAAACTTATAGCCGTTTGAACCACATAATTTTTCATATCTGTACGGTTTTTGTCAAATATCTCGGAAACGGAAGCTCGTACAGCAAATTTACCTTCGGGGAATGCTAACTGTAGAATTTGATGAGGAATCGAATGAGCCCATCTGCGAGGCTCTACGACTTTCGATTCAAAATGTAGCCGATTGAACCACATAATTTTTCATATCTGTACGGATTTTGTCCGATTTCAAGGACATTTGACACATCATTTTTCAAATCTGTACGGTTTTTGTCAAATATCTCGGAAACGGAAGCTCGTACAGCAAATTTACCTTTGGGGAATGCTAACTGTAGAATTTGATGAGGAGTAGAATGAGCCCATCTGCGAGGCTCTACGACTTTCGATTCAAAACTTATAGCCGTTTGAACCACATAATTTTTCATATCTGTACGGTTTTTGTCCGATTTCAAGGACATTTGACACATCATTTTTCAAATCTGTACAGTTTTTGTCAAATATCTCGGAAACGGAAGCTCGTACAGCAAATTTACCTTTGGGGAATGCTAACTGTAGAATTTGATGAGGAGTAGAATGAGCCCATCTGCGAGGCTCTACGACTTTCGATTCAAAACTTATAGCCGTTTGAACCACATAATTTTTCATATCTGTACGGTTTTTGTCAAATATCTCGGAAACGGAAGCTCGTACAGCAAATTTACCTTCGGGGAATGCTAACTGTAGAATTTGATGAGGAATCGAATGAGCCCATCTGCGAGGCTCTACGACTTTCGATTCAAAATGTAGCCGATTGAACCACATAATTTTTCATATCTGTACGGATTTTGTCCGATTTCAAGGACATTTGACACATCATTTTTCAAATCTGTACGGTTTTTGTCAAATATCTCGGAAACGGAAGCTCGTACAGCAAATTTACCTTTGGGGAATGCTAACTGTAGAATTTGATGAGGAGTAGAATGAGCCCATCTGCGAGGCTCTACGACTTTCGATTCAAAATGTAGCCGATTGAACCACATAATTTTTCATATCTGTACGGATTTTGTCCGATTTCAAGGACATTTGACACATCATTTTTCAAATCTGTACGGTTTTTGTCAAATATCTCGGAAACGGAAGCTCGTACAGCAAATTTACCTTTGGGGAATGCTAACTGTAGAATTTGATGAGGAGTAGAATGAGCCCATCTGCGAGGCTCTACGACTTTCGATTCAAAACTTATAGCCGTTTGAACCACATAATTTTTCATATCTGTACGGTTTTTGTCCGATTTCAAGGACATTTGACACATCATTTTTCAAATCTGTACAGTTTTTGTCAAATATCTCGGAAACGGAAGCTCGTACAGCAAATTTACCGGGGAATGCTAACTGTAGAATTTGATGAGGAGTAGAATGAGCCCATCTGCGAGGCTCTACGACTTTCGATTCAAAACTTATAGCCGTTTGAACCACATAATTTTTCATATCTGTACGTTTTTTGTCAAATATCTCGGAAACGGAAGCTCGTACAGCAAATTTACCTTCGGGGAATGCTAACTGTAGAATTTGATGAGGAATCGAATGAGCCCATCTGCGAGGCTCTACGACTTTCGATTCAAAATGTAGCCGATTGAACCACATAATTTTTCATATCTGTACGGATTTTGTCCGATTTCAAGGACATTTGACACATCATTTTTCAAATCTGTACGGTTTTTGTCAAATATCTCGGAAACGGAAGCTCGTACAGCAAATTTACCTTTGGGGAATGCTAACTGTAGAATTTGATGAGGAGTAGAATGAGCCCATCTGCGAGGCTCTACGACTTTCGATTCAAAACTTATAGCCGTTTGAACCACATAATTTTTCATATCTGTACGGTTTTTGTCAAATATCTCGGAAACGGAAGCTCGTACAGCAAATTTACCTTCGGGGAATGCTAACTGTAGAATTTGATGAGGAGTAGAATGAGCCCATCTGCGAGGCTCTACGACTTTCGATTCAAAACTTATAGCCATTTGAACCACATAATTTTTCATATCTGTACGGTTTTTGTCAAATATCTCGGAAACGGAAGCTCGTACAGCAAATTTACCTTCGGGGAATGCTAACTGTAGAATTTGATGAGGAATCGAATGAGCCCATCTGCGAGGCTCTACGACTTTCGATTCAAAATGTAGCCGATTGAACCACATAATTTTTCATATCTGTACGGTTTTTGTCCGATTTCAAGGACATTTGACACATCATTTTTCAAATCTGTACGGTTTTTGTCAAATATCTCGGAAACGGAAGCTCGTACAGCAAATTTACCTTTGGGGAATGCTAACTGTAGAATTTGATGAGGAGTAGAATGAGCCCATCTGCGAGGCTCTACGACTTTCGATTCAAAACTTATAGCCATTTGAACCACATAATTTTTCATATCTGTACGGTTTTTGTCAAATATCTCGGAAACGGAAGCTCGTACAGCAAATTTACCTTCGGGGAATGCTAACTGTAGAATTTGATGAGGAATCGAATGAAACCCATCTGCGAGGCTCTACGACTTTCGATTCAAAATGTAGCCGATTGAACCACATAATTTTTCATATCTGTACGGTTTTTGTCCGATTTCAAGGACATTTGACACATCATTTTTCAAATCTGTACGGTTTTTGTCAAATATCTCGGAAACGGAAGCTCGTACAGCTTATTTACCTTTGGGGAATGCTAACTGTAGAATTTGATGAGGAGTAGAATGAGCCCATCTGCGAGGCTCTACGACTTTCGATTCAAAACTTATAGCCGTTTGAACCACATAATTTTTCATATCTGTACGGTTTTTGTCAAATATCTCGGAAACGGAAGCTCGTACAGCAAATTTACCTTCGGGGAATGCTAACTGTAGAATTTGATGAGGAATCGAATGAGCCCATCTGCGAGGCTCTACGACTTTCGATTCAAAATGTAGCCGATTGAACCACATAATTTTTCATATCTGTACGGTTTTTGTCCGATTTCAAGGACATTTGACACATCATTTTTCAAATCTGTACGGTTTTTGTCAAATATCTCGGAAACGGAAGCTCGTACAGCAAATTTACCTTTGGGGAATGCTAACTGTAGAATTTGATGAGGAGTAGAATGAGCCCATCTGCGAGGCTCTACGACTTTCGATTCAAAACTTATAGCCGTTTGAACCACATAATTTTTCATATCTGTACGGTTTTTGTCAAATATCTCGGAAACGGAAGCTCGTACAGCAAATTTACCTTCGGGGAATGCTAACTGTAGAATTTGATGAGGAATCGAATGAGCCCATCTGCGAGGCTCTACGACTTTCGATTCAAAATGTAGCCGATTGAACCACATAATTTTTCATATCTGTACGGATTTTGTCCGATTTCAAGGACATTTGACACATCATTTTTCAAATCTGTACGGTTTTTGTCAAATATCTCGGAAACGGAAGCTCGTACAGCAAATTTACCTTTGGGGAATGCTAACTGTAGAATTTGATGAGGAGTAGAATGAGCCCATCTGCGAGGCTCTACGACTTTCGATTCAAAACTTATAGCCGTTTGAACCACATAATTTTTCATATCTGTACGGTTTTTGTCCGATTTCAAGGACATTTGACACATCATTTTTCAAATCTGTACGGTTTTTGTCAAATATCTCGGAAACGGAAGCTCGTACAGCAAATTTACCTTCGGGGAATGCTAACTGTAGAATTTGATGAGGAATCGAATGAGCCCATCTGCGAGGCTCTACGACTTTCGATTCAAAATGTAGCCGATTGAACCACATAATTTTTCATATCTGTACGGATTTTGTCCGATTTCAAGGACATTTGACACATCATTTTTCAAATCTGTACGGTTTTTGTCAAATATCTCGGAAACGGAAGCTCGTACAGCAAATTTACCTTTGGGGAATGCTAACTGTAGAATTTGATGAGGAGTAGAATGAGCCCATCTGCGAGGCTCTACGACTTTCGATTCAAAACTTATAGCCGTTTGAACCACATAATTTTTCATATCTGTACGGTTTTTGTCAAATATCTCAGAAACGGAAGCTCGTACAGCAAATTTACCTTCGGGGAATGCTAACTGTAGAATTTGATGAGGAGTAGAATGAGCCCATCTGCGAGGCTCTACGACTTTCGATTCAAAACTTATAGCCATTTGAACCACATAATTTTTCATATCTGTACGGTTTTTGTCAAATATCTCGGAAACGGAAGCTCGTACAGCAAATTTACCTTCGGGGAATGCTAACTGTAGAATTTGATGAGGAATCGAATGAGCCCATCTGCGAGGCTCTACGACTTTCGATTCAAAATGTAGCCGATTGAACCACATAATTTTTCATATCTGTACGGTTTTTGTCCGATTTCAAGGACATTTGACACATCATTTTTCAAATCTGTACGTTTTTGTCAAATATCTCGGAAACGGAAGCTCGTACAGCAAATTTACCTTTGGGGAATGCTAACTGTAGAATTTGATGAGGAGTAGAATGAGCCCATCTGCGAGGCTCTACGACTTTCGATTCAAAACTTATAGCCGTTTGAACCACATAATTTTTCATATCTGTACGGTTTTTGTCAAATATCTCGGAAACGGAAGCTCGTACAGCAAATTTACCTTCGGGGAATGCTAACTGTAGAATTTGATGAGGAATCGAATGAACCCATCTGCGAGGCTCTACGACTTTCGATTCAAAATGTAGCCGATTGAACCACATAATTTTTCATATCTGTACGGTTTTTGTCCGATTTCAAGGACATTTGACACATCATTTTTCAAATCTGTACGGTTTTTGTCAAATATCTCGGAAACGGAAGCTCGTACAGCAAATTTACCTTTGGGGAATGCTAACTGTAGAATTTGATGAGGAGTAGAATGAGCCCATCTGCGAGGCTCTACGACTTTCGATTCAAAACTTATAGCCATTTGAACCACATAATTTTTCATATCTGTACGGTTTTTGTCAAATATCTCGGAAACGGAAGCTCGTACAGCAAATTTACCTTCGGGGAATGCTAACTGTAGAATTTGATGAGGAATCGAATGAGCCCATCTGCGAGGCTCTACGACTTTCGATTCAAAATGTAGCCGATTGAACCACATAATTTTTCATATCTGTACGGTTTTTGTCCGATTTCAAGGACATTTGACACATCATTTTTCAAATCTGTACGGTTTTTGTCAAATATCTCGGAAACGGAAGCTCGTACAGCAAATTTACCTTTGGGGAATGCTAACTGTAGAATTTGATGAGGAGTAGAATGAGCCCATCTGCGAGGCTCTACGACTTTCGATTCAAAACTTATAGCCATTTGAACCACATAATTTTTCATATCTGTACGGTTTTTGTCAAATATCTCGGAAACGGAAGCTCGTACAGCAAATTTACCTTCGGGGAATGCTAACTGTAGAATTTGATGAGGAATCGAATGAGCCCATCTGCGAGGCTCTACGACTTTCGATTCAAAATGTAGCCGATTGAACCACATAATTTTTCATATCTGTACGGTTTTTGTCCGATTTCAAGGACATTTGACACATCATTTTTCAAATCTGTACGGTTTTTGTCAAATATCTCGGAAACGGAAGCTCGTACAGCAAATTTACCTTTGGGGAATGCTAACTGTAGAATTTGATGAGGAGTAGAATGAGCCCATCTGCGAGGCTCTACGACTTTCGATTCAAAACTTATAGCCGTTTGAACCACATAATTTTTCATATCTGTACGGTTTTTGTCAAATATCTCGGAAACGGAAGCTCGTACAGCAAATTTACCTTCGGGGAATGCTAACTGTAGAATTTGATGAGGAATCGAATGAGCCCATCTGCGAGGCTCTACGACTTTCGATTCAAAATGTAGCCGATTGAACCACATAATTTTTCATATCTGTACGGTTTTTGTCCGATTTCAAGGACATTTGACACATCATTTTTCAAATCTGTACGGTTTTTGTCAAATATCTCGGAAACGGAAGCTCGTACAGCAAATTTACCTTTGGGGAATGCTAACTGTAGAATTTGATGAGGAGTAGAATGAGCCCATCTGCGAGGCTCTACGACTTTCGATTCAAAACTTATAGCCGTTTGAACCACATAATTTTTCATATCTGTACGGTTTTTGTCAAATATCTCGGAAACGGAAGCTCGTACAGCAAATTTACCTTCGGGGAATGCTAACTGTAGAATTTGATGAGGAATCGAATGAGCCCATCTGCGAGGCTCTACGACTTTCGATTCAAAATGTAGCCGATTGAACCACATAATTTTTCATATCTGTACGGATTTTGTCCGATTTCAAGGACATTTGACACATCATTTTTCAAATCTGTACGGTTTTTGTCAAATATCTCGGAAACGGAAGCTCGTACAGCAAATTTACCTTTGGGGAATGCTAACTGTAGAATTTGATGAGGAGTAGAATGAGCCCATCTGCGAGGCTCTACGACTTTCGATTCAAAACTTATAGCCGTTTGAACCACATAATTTTTCATATCTGTACGGTTTTTGTCCGATTTCAAGGACATTTGACACATCATTTTTCAAATCTGTACGGTTTTTGTCAAATATCTCGGAAACGGAAGCTCGTACAGCAAATTTACCTTCGGGGAATGCTAACTGTAGAATTTGATGAGGAATCGAATGAGCCCATCTGCGAGGCTCTACGACTTTCGATTCAAAATGTAGCCGATTGAACCACATAATTTTTCATATCTGTACGGATTTTGTCCGATTTCAAGGACATTTGACACATCATTTTTCAAATCTGTACGGTTTTTGTCAAATATCTCGGAAACGGAAGCTCGTACAGCAAATTTACCTTTGGGGAATGCTAACTGTAGAATTTGATGAGGAGTAGAATGAGCCCATCTGCGAGGCTCTACGACTTTCGATTCAAAACTTATAGCCGTTTGAACCACATAATTTTTCATATCTGTACGGTTTTTGTCAAATATCTCAGAAACGGAAGCTCGTACAGCAAATTTACCTTCGGGGAATGCTAACTGTAGAATTTGATGAGGAGTAGAATGAGCCCATCTGCGAGGCTCTACGACTTTCGATTCAAAACTTATAGCCATTTGAACCACATAATTTTTCATATCTGTACGGTTTTTGTCAAATATCTCGGAAACGGAAGCTCGTACAGCAAATTTACCTTCGGGGAATGCTAACTGTAGAATTTGATGAGGAATCGAATGAGCCCATCTGCGAGGCTCTACGACTTTCGATTCAAAATGTAGCCGATTGAACCACATAATTTTTCATATCTGTACGGTTTTTGTCCGATTTCAAGGACATTTGACACATCATTTTTCAAATCTGTACGTTTTTGTCAAATATCTCGGAAACGGAAGCTCGTACAGCAAATTTACCTTTGGGGAATGCTAACTGTAGAATTTGATGAGGAGTAGAATGAGCCCATCTGCGAGGCTCTACGACTTTCGATTCAAAACTTATAGCCGTTTGAACCACATAATTTTTCATATCTGTACGGTTTTTGTCAAATATCTCGGAAACGGAAGCTCGTACAGCAAATTTACCTTCGGGGAATGCTAACTGTAGAATTTGATGAGGAATCGAATGAACCCATCTGCGAGGCTCTACGACTTTCGATTCAAAATGTAGCCGATTGAACCACATAATTTTTCATATCTGTACGGTTTTTGTCCGATTTCAAGGACATTTGACACATCATTTTTCAAATCTGTACGGTTTTTGTCAAATATCTCGGAAACGGAAGCTCGTACAGCAAATTTACCTTTGGGGAATGCTAACTGTAGAATTTGATGAGGAGTAGAATGAGCCCATCTGCGAGGCTCTACGACTTTCGATTCAAAACTTATAGCCATTTGAACCACATAATTTTTCATATCTGTACGGTTTTTGTCAAATATCTCGGAAACGGAAGCTCGTACAGCAAATTTACCTTCGGGGAATGCTAACTGTAGAATTTGATGAGGAATCGAATGAGCCCATCTGCGAGGCTCTACGACTTTCGATTCAAAATGTAGCCGATTGAACCACATAATTTTTCATATCTGTACGGTTTTTGTCCGATTTCAAGGACATTTGACACATCATTTTTCAAATCTGTACGGTTTTTGTCAAATATCTCGGAAACGGAAGCTCGTACAGCAAATTTACCTTTGGGGAATGCTAACTGTAGAATTTGATGAGGAGTAGAATGAGCCCATCTGCGAGGCTCTACGACTTTCGATTCAAAACTTATAGCCATTTGAACCACATAATTTTTCATATCTGTACGGTTTTTGTCAAATATCTCGGAAACGGAAGCTCGTACAGCAAATTTACCTTCGGGGAATGCTAACTGTAGAATTTGATGAGGAATCGAATGAGCCCATCTGCGAGGCTCTACGACTTTCGATTCAAAATGTAGCCGATTGAACCACATAATTTTTCATATCTGTACGGTTTTTGTCCGATTTCAAGGACATTTGACACATCATTTTTCAAATCTGTACGGTTTTTGTCAAATATCTCGGAAACGGAAGCTCGTACAGCAAATTTACCTTTGGGGAATGCTAACTGTAGAATTTGATGAGGAGTAGAATGAGCCCATCTGCGAGGCTCTACGACTTTCGATTCAAAACTTATAGCCGTTTGAACCACATAATTTTTCATATCTGTACGGTTTTTGTCAAATATCTCGGAAACGGAAGCTCGTACAGCAAATTTACCTTCGGGGAATGCTAACTGTAGAATTTGATGAGGAATCGAATGAGCCCATCTGCGAGGCTCTACGACTTTCGATTCAAAATGTAGCCGATTGAACCACATAATTTTTCATATCTGTACGGTTTTTGTCCGATTTCAAGGACATTTGACACATCATTTTTCAAATCTGTACGGTTTTTGTCAAATATCTCGGAAACGGAAGCTCGTACAGCAAATTTACCTTTGGGGAATGCTAACTGTAGAATTTGATGAGGAGTAGAATGAGCCCATCTGCGAGGCTCTACGACTTTCGATTCAAAACTTATAGCCGTTTGAACCACATAATTTTTCATATCTGTACGGTTTTTGTCAAATATCTCGGAAACGGAAGCTCGTACAGCAAATTTACCTTCGGGGAATGCTAACTGTAGAATTTGATGAGGAATCGAATGAGCCCATCTGCGAGGCTCTACGACTTTCGATTCAAAATGTAGCCGATTGAACCACATAATTTTTCATATCTGTACGGATTTTGTCCGATTTCAAGGACATTTGACACATCATTTTTCAAATCTGTACGGTTTTTGTCAAATATCTCGGAAACGGAAGCTCGTACAGCAAATTTACCTTTGGGGAATGCTAACTGTAGAATTTGATGAGGAGTAGAATGAGCCCATCTGCGAGGCTCTACGACTTTCGATTCAAAACTTATAGCCGTTTGAACCACATAATTTTTCATATCTGTACGGTTTTTGTCCGATTTCAAGGACATTTGACACATCATTTTTCAAATCTGTACAGTTTTTGTCAAATATCTCGGAAACGGAAGCTCGTACAGCAAATTTACCTTTGGGGAATGCTAACTGTAGAATTTGATGAGGAGTAGAATGAGCCCATCTGCGAGGCTCTACGACTTTCGATTCAAAACTTATAGCCGTTTGAACCACATAATTTTTCATATCTGTACGGTTTTTGTCAAATATCTCGGAAACGGAAGCTCGTACAGCAAATTTACCTTCGGGGAATGCTAACTGTAGAATTTGATGAGGAATCGAATGAGCCCATCTGCGAGGCTCTACGACTTTCGATTCAAAATGTAGCCGATTGAACCACATAATTTTTCATATCTGTACGGATTTTGTCCGATTTCAAGGACATTTGACACATCATTTTTCAAATCTGTACAGTTTTTGTCAAATATCTCGGAAACGGAAGCTCGTACAGCAAATTTACCTTTGGGGAATGCTAACTGTAGAATTTGATGAGGAGTAGAATGAGCCCATCTGCGAGGCTCTACGACTTTCGATTCAAAACTTATAGCCGTTTGAACCACATAATTTTTCATATCTGTACGTTTTTTGTCAAATATCTCGGAAACGGAAGCTCGTACAGCAAATTTACCTTCGGGGAATGCTAACTGTAGAATTTGATGAGGAGTAGAATGAGCCCATCTGCGAGGCTCTACGACTTTCGATTCAAAACTTATAGCCGTTTGAACCACATAATTTTTCATATCTGTACGGTTTTTGTCAAATATCTCGGAAACGGAAGCTCGTACAGCAAATTTACCTTCGGGGAATGCTAACTGTAGAATTTGATGAGGAATCGAATGAGCCCATCTGCGAGGCTCTACGACTTTCGATTCAAAATGTAGCCGATTGAACCACATAATTTTTCATATCTGTACGGATTTTGTCCGATTTCAAGGACATTTGACACATCATTTTTCAAATCTGTACGGTTTTTGTCAAATATCTCGGAAACGGAAGCTCGTACAGCAAATTTACCTTTGGGGAATGCTAACTGTAGAATTTGATGAGGAGTAGAATGAGCCCATCTGCGAGGCTCTACGACTTTCGATTCAAAACTTATAGCCGTTTGAACCACATAATTTTTCATATCTGTACGGTTTTTGTCAAATATCTCGCAAACGGAAGCTCGTACAGCAAATTTACCTTCGGGGAATGCTAACTGTAGAATTTGATGAGGAATCGAATGAGCCCATCTGCGAGGCTCTACGACTTTCGATTCAAAATGTAGCCGATTGAACCACATAATTTTTCATATCTGTACGGATTTTGTCCGATTTCAAGGACATTTGACACATCATTTTTCAAATCTGTACGGTTTTTGTCAAATATCTCGGAAACGGAAGCTCGTACAGCAAATTTACCTTCGGGGAATGCTAACTGTAGAATTTGATGAGGAGTAGAATGAGCCCATCTGCGAGGCTCTACGACTTTCGATTCAAAACTTATAGCCATTTGAACCACATAATTTTTCATATCTGTACGGTTTTTGTCAAATATCTCGGAAACGGAAGCTCGTACAGCAAATTTACCTTCGGGGAATGCTAACTGTAGAATTTGATGAGGAATCGAATGAGCCCATCTGCGAGGCTCTACGACTTTCGATTCAAAATGTAGCCGATTGAACCACATAATTTTTCATATCTGTACGGTTTTTGTCCGATTTCAAGGACATTTGACACATCATTTTTCAAATCTGTACGGTTTTTGTCAAATATCTCGGAAACGGAAGCTCGTACAGCAAATTTACCTTTGGGGAATGCTAACTGTAGAATTTGATGAGGAGTAGAATGAGCCCATCTGCGAGGCTCTACGACTTTCGATTCAAAACTTATAGCCGTTTGAACCACATAATTTTTCATATCTGTACGGTTTTTGTCAAATATCTCGGAAACGGAAGCCCGTACAGCAAATTTACCTTCGGGGAATGCTAACTGTAGAATTTGATGAGGAATCGAATGAGCCCATCTGCGAGGCTCTACGACTTTCGATTCAAAATGTAGCCGATTGAACCACATAATTTTTCATATCTGTACGGTTTTTGTCCGATTTCAAGGACATTTGACACATCATTTTTCAAATCTGTACGGTTTTTGTCAAATATCTCGGAAACGGAAGCTCGTACAGCAAATTTACCTTTGGGGAATGCTAACTGTAGAATTTGATGAGGAGTAGAATGAGCCCATCTGCGAGGCTCTACGACTTTCGATTCAAAACTTATAGCCGTTTGAACCACATAATTTTTCATATCTGTACGGTTTTTGTCAAATATCTCGGAAACGGAAGCTCGTACAGCAAATTTACCTTCGGGGAATGCTAACTGTAGAATTTGATGAGGAATCGAATGAGCCCATCTGCGAGGCTCTACGACTTTCGATTGAAAATGTAGCCGATTGAACCACATAATTTTTCATATCTGTACGGATTTTGTCCGATTTCAAGGACATTTGACACATCATTTTTCAAATCTGTACGGTTTTTGTCAAATATCTCGGAAACGGAAGCTCGTACAGCAAATTTACCTTTGGGGAATGCTAACTGTAGAATTTGATGAGGAGTAGAATGAGCCCATCTGCGAGGCTCTACGACTTTCGATTCAAAACTTATAGCCGTTTGAACCACATAATTTTTCATATCTGTACGGTTTTTGTCCGATTTCAAGGACATTTGACACATCATTTTTCAAATCTGTACAGTTTTTGTCAAATATCTCGGAAACGGAAGCTCGTACAGCAAATTTACCTTTGGGGAATGCTAACTGTAGAATTTGATGAGGAGTAGAATGAGCCCATCTGCGAGGCTCTACGACTTTCGATTCAAAACTTATAGCCGTTTGAACCACATAATTTTTCATATCTGTACGGTTTTTGTCAAATATCTCGGAAACGGAAGCTCGTACAGCAAATTTACCTTCGGGGAATGCTAACTGTAGAATTTGATGAGGAATCGAATGAGCCCATCTGCGAGGCTCTACGACTTTCGATTCAAAATGTAGCCGATTGAACCACATAATTTTTCATATCTGTACGGATTTTGTCCGATTTCAAGGACATTTGACACATCATTTTTCAAATCTGTACGGTTTTTGTCAAATATCTCGGAAACGGAAGCTCGTACAGCAAATTTACCTTTGGGGAATGCTAACTGTAGAATTTGATGAGGAGTAGAATGAGCCCATCTGCGAGGCTCTACGACTTTCGATTCAAAATGTAGCCGATTGAACCACATAATTTTTCATATCTGTACGGATTTTGTCCGATTTCAAGGACATTTGACACATCATTTTTCAAATCTGTACGGTTTTTGTCAAATATCTCGGAAACGGAAGCTCGTACAGCAAATTTACCTTTGGGGAATGCTAACTGTAGAATTTGATGAGGAGTAGAATGAGCCCATCTGCGAGGCTCTACGACTTTCGATTCAAAACTTATAGCCGTTTGAACCACATAATTTTTCATATCTGTACGGTTTTTGTCAAATATCTCGGAAACGGAAGCTCGTACAGCAAATTTACCTTTGGGGAATGCTAACTGTAGAATTTGATGAGGAGTAGAATGAGCCCATCTGCGAGGCTCTACGACTTTCGATTCAAAATGTAGCCGATTGAACCACATAATTTTTCATATCTGTACGGATTTTGTCCGATTTCAAGGACATTTGACACATCATTTTTCAAATCTGTACGGTTTTTGTCAAATATCTCGGAAACGGAAGCTCGTACAGCAAATTTACCTTTGGGGAATGCTAACTGTAGAATTTGATGAGGAGTAGAATGAGCCCATCTGCGAGGCTCTACGACTTTCGATTCAAAACTTATAGCCGTTTGAACCACATAATTTTTCATATCTGTACGGTTTTTGTCCGATTTCAAGGACATTTGACACATCATTTTTCAAATCTGTACAGTTTTTGTCAAATATCTCGGAAACGGAAGCTCGTACAGCAAATTTACCTTTGGGGAATGCTAACTGTAGAATTTGATGAGGAGTAGAATGAGCCCATCTGCGAGGCTCTACGACTTTCGATTCAAAACTTATAGCCGTTTGAACCACATAATTTTTCATATCTGTACGTTTTTTGTCAAATATCTCGGAAACGGAAGCTCGTACAGCAAATTTACCTTCGGGGAATGCTAACTGTAGAATTTGATGAGGAATCGAATGAGCCCATCTGCGAGGCTCTACGACTTTCGATTCAAAATGTAGCCGATTGAACCACATAATTTTTCATATCTGTACGGTTTTTGTCCGATTTCAAGGACATTTGACACATCATTTTTCAAATCTGTACGGTTTTTGTCAAATATCTCGGAAACGGAAGCTCGTACAGCAAATTTACCTTTGGGGAATGCTAACTGTAGAATTTGATGAGGAGTAGAATGAGCCCATCTGCGAGGCTCTACGACTTTCGATTCAAAAGTTATAGCCGTTTGAACCACATCATTTTCATATCTGTACGGTTTTTGTCCGATTTCAAGGACATTTGACACATCATTTTTCATATCTGTACGGTTTTTGTCAAATATCTCGGAAACGGAAGCTCGTACAGCAAATTTATCTGCTTAGGGGACTGCTAACTGTAGAATTTGATGAGGAATCGAATGAGCCCATCTGCGAGGCTCTACGACTTTCGATTCAAAAGTTATAGCCTTTTGAGCCACATCATTTTTCTTATCTGTTTGGTTTTTGTCAAATATCTCGGAAACCGAAGCTCGTACAGCAAATTTACCTGCATAGGGGACTGCTAACTGTAGAATTTGATGAGGAATCGAATGAGCCCATCTGCGAGGCTCTACGACTTTCGATTCAAAAGTTATAGCCTTTTGAGCCTGTGAGTTGCCATCACTGCTAGTCCTCTAATCAACCAGTATCAACACATCATTTATATGACAACTTGGTTAAACAAAGCTCAGAGAGCAATATGTACTCTATTCTGTCTTCAATTGGGGGTGTTTTTGTCAAAGAATGAATACAGAATAATTGTAGAAAATTCTTACTCTAAAGTTTATCCCCATTATGGACTTACTTGTTTTCTCTATGTCAGTGTGTCAGATCCAGAAGTCACTAGCTACTCTGATGAGATGGAATGGATCACTGACTGTTTAAGTGTCTGCGTCAGCAACGTCTACTATGACATCATAAAAGCAATGGGAGATGTAACGTGGCGAGGCGCCCTCTAGTGGTTTTGATAAGTTAACATGATACGGTTTTTGTCAAATATCTCGGAAGCGGAAGCTCGTACAGCAAATTTATCTGCATAGGGGACTGCTAACTGTAGAATTTGATGAGGAGTAGAATGAGCCCATCTGCGAGAATCTACGACTTTCGATTCAAAACTTATAGCCATTTGAACCACATAATTTTTCATATCTGTACGGTTTTTGTCAAATATCTCGGAAACGGAAGCTCGTACAGCAAATTTACCTTCGGGGAATGCTAACTGTAGAATTTGATGAGGAATCGAATGAGCCCATCTGCGAGGCTCTACGACTTTCGATTCAAAATGTAGCCGATTGAACCACATAATTTTTCATATCTGTACGGTTTTTGTCCGATTTCAAGGACATTTGACACATCATTTTTCAAATCTGTACGGTTTTTGTCAAATATCTCGGAAACGGAAGCTCGTACAGCAAATTTACCTTTGGGGAATGCTAACTGTAGAATTTGATGAGGAGTAGAATGAGCCCATCTGCGAGGCTCTACGACTTTCGATTCAAAACTTATAGCCGTTTGAACCACATAATTTTTCATATCTGTACGGTTTTTGTCAAATATCTCGGAAACGGAAGCTCGTACAGCAAATTTACCTTCGGGGAATGCTAACTGTAGAATTTGATGAGGAATCGAATGAGCCCATCTGCGAGGCTCTACGACTTTCGATTCAAAATGTAGCCGATTGAACCACATAATTTTTCATATCTGTACGGTTTTTGTCCGATTTCAAGGACATTTGACACATCATTTTTCAAATCTGTACGGTTTTTGTCAAATATCTCGGAAACGGAAGCTCGTACAGCAAATTTACCTTTGGGGAATGCTAACTGTAGAATTTGATGAGGAGTAGAATGAGCCCATCTGCGAGGCTCTACGACTTTCGATTCAAAAGTTATAGCCGTTTGAACCACATCATTTTCATATCTGTACGGTTTTTGTCCGATTTCAAGGACATTTGACACATCATTTTTCATATCTGTACGGTTTTTGTCAAATATCTCGGAAACGGAAGCTCGTACAGCAAATTTACCTGCATAGGGGACTGCTAACTGTAGAATTTGATGAGGAATCGAATGAGCCCATCTGCGAGGCTCTACGACTTTCGATTCAAAAGTTATAGCCGTTTGAGCCACATCATTTTTCATATCTGTACGGTTTTTGTCAAATATCTCGGAAACGGAAGCTCGTACAGCAAATTTATCTGCTTAGGGGACTGCTAACTGTAGAATTTGATGAGGAATCGAATGAGCCCATCTGCGAGGCTCTACGACTTTCGATTCAAAAGTTATAGCCTTTTGAGCCACATCATTTTTCTTATCTGTTTGGTTTTTGTCAAATATCTCGGAAACCGAAGCTCGTACAGCAAATTTACCTGCGTTGGGGACTGCTAACTGTAGAATTTGATGAGGAATCGAATGAGCCCATCTGCGAGGCTCTACGACTTTCGATTCAAAATGTAGCCGATTGAACCACATAATTTTTCATATCTGTACGGTTTTTGTCCGATTTCAAGGACATTTGACACATCATTTTTCAAATCTGTACGGTTTTTGTCAAATATCTCGGAAACGGAAGCTCGTACAGCAAATTTACCTTTGGGGAATGCTAACTGTAGAATTTGATGAGGAGTAGAATGAGCCCATCTG
The DNA here is from genome assembly GCF_949987555.1 of Borostomias antarcticus. NCBI lineage: Eukaryota > Metazoa > Chordata > Actinopteri > Stomiiformes > Stomiidae > Borostomias > Borostomias antarcticus. Next base: position 551,093 of record NW_028176001.1, read on the forward strand.
CGAGGCTCTACGACTTTCGATTCAAAACTTATAGCCGTTTGAACCACATAATTTTTCATATCTGTACGGTTTTTGTCCGATTTCAAGGACATTTGACACATCATTTTTCAAATCTGTACAGTTTTTGTCAAATATCTCGGAAACGGAAGCTCGTACAGCAAATTTACCTTTGGGGAATGCTAACTGTAGAATTTGATGAGGAGTAGAATGAGCCCATCTGCGAGGCTCTACGACTTTCGATTCAAAACTTATAGCCGTTTGAACCACATAATTTTTCATATCTGTACGTTTTTTGTCAAATATCTCGGAAACGGAAGCTCGTACAGCAAATTTACCTTCGGGGAATGCTAACTGTAGAATTTGATGAGGAATCGAATGAGCCCATCTGCGAGGCTCTACGACTTTCGATTCAAAATGTAGCCGATTGAACCACATAATTTTTCATATCTGTACGGTTTTTGTCCGATTTCAAGGACATTTGACACATCATTTTTCAAATCTGTACGGTTTTTGTCAAATATCTCGGAAACGGAAGCTCGTACAGCAAATTTACCTTTGGGGAATGCTAACTGTAGAATTTGATGAGGAGTAGAATGAGCCCATCTGCGAGGCTCTACGACTTTCGATTCAAAAGTTATAGCCGTTTGAACCACATCATTTTCATATCTGTACGGTTTTTGTCCGATTTCAAGGACATTTGACACATCATTTTTCATATCTGTACGGTTTTTGTCAAATATCTCGGAAACGGAAGCTCGTACAGCAAATTTACCTGCATAGGGGACTGCTAACTGTAGAATTTGATGAGGAATCGAATGAGCCCATCTGCGAGGCTCTACGACTTTCGATTCAAAAGTTATAGCCGTTTGAGCCACATCATTTTTCATATCTGTACGGTTTTTGTCAAATATCTCGGAAACGGAAGCTCGTACAGCAAATTTATCTGCTTAGGGGACTGCTAACTGTAGAATTTGATGAGGAATCGAATGAGCCCATCTGCGAGGCTCTACGACTTTCGATTCAAAAGTTATAGCCTTTTGAGCCACATCATTTTTCTTATCTGTTTGGTTTTTGTCAAATATCTCGGAAACCGAAGCTCGTACAGCAAATTTACCTGCATAGGGGACTGCTAACTGTAGAATTTGATGAGGAATCGAATGAGCCCATCTGCGAGGCTCTACGACTTTCGATTCAAAAGTTATAGCCTTTTGAGCCTGTGAGTTGCCATCACTGCTAGTCCTCTAATCAACCAGTATCAACACATCATTTATATGACAACTTGGTTAAACAAAGCTCAGAGAGCAATATGTACTCTATTCTGTCTTCAATTGGGGGTGTTTTTGTCAAAGAATGAATACAGAATAATTGTAGAAAATTCTTACTCTAAAGTTTATCCCCATTATGGACTTACTTGTTTTCTCTATGTCAGTGTGTCAGATCCAGAAGTCACTAGCTACTCTGATGAGATGGAATGGATCACTGACTGTTTAAGTGTCTGCGTCAGCAACGTCTACTATGACATCATAAAAGCAATGGGAGATGTAACGTGGCGAGGCGCCCTCTAGTGGTTTTGATAAGTTAACATGATACGGTTTTTGTCAAATATCTCGGAAGCGGAAGCTCGTACAGCAAATTTATCTGCATAGGGGACTGCTAACTGTAGAATTTGATGAGGAGTAGAATGAGCCCATCTGCGAGGCTCTACGACTTTCGATTCAAAACTTATAGCCATTTGAACCACATAATTTTTCATATCTGTACGGTTTTTGTCAAATATCTCGGAAACGGAAGCTCGTACAGCAAATTTACCTTCGGGGAATGCTAACTGTAGAATTTGATGAGGAATCGAATGAGCCCATCTGCGAGGCTCTACGACTTTCGATTCAAAATGTAGCCGATTGAACCACATAATTTTTCATATCTGTACGGTTTTTGTCCGATTTCAAGGACATTTGACACATCATTTTTCAAATCTGTACGGTTTTTGTCAAATATCTCGGAAACGGAAGCTCGTACAGCAAATTTACCTTTGGGGAATGCTAACTGTAGAATTTGATGAGGAGTAGAATGAGCCCATCTGCGAGGCTCTACGACTTTCGATTCAAAACTTATAGCCGTTTGAACCACATAATTTTTCATATCTGTACGGTTTTTGTCAAATATCTCGGAAACGGAAGCTCGTACAGCAAATTTACCTTTGGGGAATGCTAACTGTAGAATTTGATGAGGAGTAGAATGAGCCCATCTGCGAGGCTCTACGACTTTCGATTCAAAACTTATAGCCGTTTGAACCACATAATTTTTCATATCTGTACGGTTTTTGTCAAATATCTCGGAAACGGAAGCTCGTACAGCAAATTTACCTTCGGGGAATGCTAACTGTAGAATTTGATGAGGAATCGAATGAGCCCATCTGCGAGGCTCTACGACTTTCGATTCAAAATGTAGCCGATTGAACCACATAATTTTTCATATCTGTACGGTTTTTGTCCGATTTCAAGGACATTTGACACATCATTTTTCAAATCTGTACGGTTTTTGTCAAATATCTCGGAAACGGAAGCTCGTACAGCAAATTTACCTTTGGGGAATGCTAACTGTAGAATTTGATGAGGAGTAGAATGAGCCCATCTGCGAGGCTCTACGACTTTCGATTCAAAAGTTATAGCCGTTTGAACCACATCATTTTCATATCTGTACGGTTTTTGTCCGATTTCAAGGACATTTGACACATCATTTTTCATATCTGTACGGTTTTTGTCAAATATCTCGGAAACGGAAGCTCGTACAGCAAATTTACCTGCATAGGGGACTGCTAACTGTAGAATTTGATGAGGAATCGAATGAGCCCATCTGCGAGGCTCTACGACTTTCGATTCAAAAGTTATAGCCGTTTGAGCCACATCATTTTTCATATCTGTACGGTTTTTGTCAAATATCTCGGAAACGGAAGCTCGTACAGCAAATTTATCTGCTTAGGGGACTGCTAACTGTAGAATTTGATGAGGAATCGAATGAGCCCATCTGCGAGGCTCTACGACTTTCGATTCAAAAGTTATAGCCTTTTGAGCCACATCATTTTTCTTATCTGTTTGGTTTTTGTCAAATATCTCGGAAACCGAAGCTCGTACAGCAAATTTACCTGCGTTGGGGACTGCTAACTGTAGAATTTGATGAGGAATCGAATGAGCCCATCTGCGAGGCTCTACGACTTTCGATTCAAAAGTTATAGCCTTTTGAGCCTGTGAGTTGCCATCACTGCTAGTCCTCTAATCAACCAGTATCAACACATCATTTATATGACAACTTGGTTAAACAAAGCTCAGAGAGCAATATGTACTCTATTCTGTCTTCAATTGGGGGTGTTTTTGTCAAAGAATGAATACAGAATAATTGTAGAAAATTCTTACTCTAAAGTTTATCCCCATTATGGACTTACTTGTTTTCTCTATGTCAGTGTGTCAGATCCAGAAGTCACTAGCTACTCTGATGAGATGGAATGGATCACTGACTGTTTAAGTGTCTGCGTCAGCAACGTCTACTATGACATCATAAAAGCAATGGGAGATGTAACGTGGCGAGGCGCCCTCTAGTGGTTTTGATAAGTTAACATGATACGGTTTTTGTCAAATATCTCGGAAGCGGAAGCTCGTACAGCAAATTTATCTGCATAGGGGACTGCTAACTGTAGAATTTGATGAGGAGTAGAATGAGCCCATCTGCGAGGCTCTACGACTTTCGATTCAAAACTTATAGCCATTTGAACCACATAATTTTTCATATCTGTACGGTTTTTGTCAAATATCTCGGAAACGGAAGCTCGTACAGCAAATTTACCTTCGGGGAATGCTAACTGTAGAATTTGATGAGGAATCGAATGAGCCCATCTGCGAGGCTCTACGACTTTCGATTCAAAATGTAGCCGATTGAACCACATAATTTTTCATATCTGTACGGTTTTTGTCCGATTTCAAGGACATTTGACACATCATTTTTCAAATCTGTACGGTTTTTGTCAAATATCTCGGAAACGGAAGCTCGTACAGCAAATTTACCTTTGGGGAATGCTAACTGTAGAATTTGATGAGGAGTAGAATGAGCCCATCTGCGAGGCTCTACGACTTTCGATTCAAAACTTATAGCCGTTTGAACCACATAATTTTTCATATCTGTACGGTTTTTGTCAAATATCTCGGAAACGGAAGCTCGTACAGCAAATTTACCTTTGGGGAATGCTAACTGTAGAATTTGATGAGGAGTAGAATGAGCCCATCTGCGAGGCTCTACGACTTTCGATTCAAAACTTATAGCCGTTTGAACCACATAATTTTTCATATCTGTACGGTTTTTGTCCGATTTCAAGGACATTTGACACATCATTTTTCAAATCTGTACAGTTGTTGTCAAATATCTCGGAAACGGAAGCTCGTACAGCAAATTTACCTTTGGGGAATGCTAACTGTAGAATTTGATGAGGAGTAGAATGAGCCCATCTGCGAGGCTCTACGACTTTCGATTCAAAACTTATAGCCGTTTGAACCACATAATTTTTCATATCTGTACGGTTTTTGTCAAATATCTCGGAAACGGAAGCTCGTACAGCAAATTTACCTTCGGGGAATGCTAACTGTAGAATTTGATGAGGAATCGAATGAGCCCATCTGCGAGGCTCTACGACTTTCGATTCAAAATGTAGCCGATTGAACCACATAATTTTTCATATCTGTACGGTTTTTGTCCGATTTCAAGGACATTTGACACATCATTTTTCAAATCTGTACGGTTTTTGTCAAATATCTCGGAAACGGAAGCTCGTACAGCAAATTTACCTTTGGGGAATGCTAACTGTAGAATTTGATGAGGAGTAGAATGAGCCCATCTGCGAGGCTCTACGACTTTCGATTCAAAACTTATAGCCGTTTGAACCACATAATTTTTCATATCTGTACGGTTTTTGTCCGATTTCAAGGACATTTGACACATCATTTTTCAAATCTGTACGGTTTTTGTCAAATATCTCGGAAACGGAAGCTCGTACAGCAAATTTACCTTTGGGGAATGCTAACTGTAGAATTTGATGAGGAGTAGAATGAGCCCATCTGCGAGGCTCTACGACTTTCGATTCAAAACTTATAGCCGTTTGAACCACATAATTTTTCATATCTGTACGGTTTTTGTCCGATTTCAAGGACATTTGACACATCATTTTTCAAATCTGTACAGTTTTTGTCAAATATCTCGGAAACGGAAGCTCGTACAGCAAATTTACCTTTGGGGAATGCTAACTGTAGAATTTGATGAGGAGTAGAATGAGCCCATCTGCGAGGCTCTACGACTTTCGATTCAAAACTTATAGCCGTTTGAACCACATAATTTTTCATATCTGTACGGTTTTTGTCAAATATCTCGGAAACGGAAGCTCGTACAGCAAATTTACCTTCGGGGAATGCTAACTGTAGAATTTGATGAGGAATCGAATGAGCCCATCTGCGAGGCTCTACGACTTTCGATTCAAAAGTTATAGCCTTTTGAGCCACATCATTTTTCTTATCTGTTTGGTTTTTGTCAAATATCTCGGAAACCGAAGCTCGTACAGCAAATTTACCTGCATAGGGGACTGCTAACTGTAGAATTTGATGAGGAATCGAATGAGCCCATCTGCGAGGCTCTACGACTTTCGATTCAAAAGTTATAGCCTTTTGAGCCTGTGAGTTGCCATCACTGCTAGTCCTCTAATCAACCAGTATCAACACATCATTTATATGACAACTTGGTTAAACAAAGCTCAGAGAGCAATATGTACTCTATTCTGTCTTCAATTGGGGGTGTTTTTGTCAAAGAATGAATACAGAATAATTGTAGAAAATTCTTACTCTAAAGTTTATCCCCATTATGGACTTACTTGTTTTCTCTAAGTCAGTGTGTCAGATCCAGAAGTCACTAGCTACTCTGATGAGATGGAATGGATCACTGACTGTTTAAGTGTCTGCGTCAGCAACGTCTACTATGACATCATAAAAGCAATGGGAGATGTAACGTGGCGAGGCGCCCTCTAGTGGTTTTGATAAGTTAACATGATACGGTTTTTGTCAAATATCTCGGAAGCGGAAGCTCGTACAGCAAATTTATCTGCATAGGGGACTGCTAACTGTAGAATTTGATGAGGAGTAGAATGAGCCCATCTGCGAGGCTCTACGACTTTCGATTCAAAACTTATAGCCATTTGAACCACATAATTTTTCATATCTGTACGGTTTTTGTCAAATATCTCGGAAACGGAAGCTCGTACAGCAAATTTACCTTCGGGGAATGCTAACTGTAGAATTTGATGAGGAATCGAATGAGCCCATCTGCGAGGCTCTACGACTTTCGATTCAAAATGTAGCCGATTGAACCACATAATTTTTCATATCTGTACGGTTTTTGTCCGATTTCAAGGACATTTGACACATCATTTTTCAAATCTGTACGGTTTTTGTCAAATATCTCGGAAACGGAAGCTCGTACAGCAAATTTACCTTTGGGGAATGCTAACTGTAGAATTTGATGAGGAGTAGAATGAGCCCATCTGCGAGGCTCTACGACTTTCGATTCAAAACTTATAGCCGTTTGAACCACATAATTTTTCATATCTGTACGGTTTTTGTCAAATATCTCGGAAACGGAAGCTCGTACAGCAAATTTACCTTTGGGGAATGCTAACTGTAGAATTTGATGAGGAGTAGAATGAGCCCATCTGCGAGGCTCTACGACTTTCGATTCAAAACTTATAGCCGTTTGAACCACATAATTTTTCATATCTGTACGGTTTTTGTCCGATTTCAAGGACATTTGACACATCATTTTTCAAATCTGTACAGTTTTTGTCAAATATCTCGGAAACGGAAGCTCGTACAGCAAATTTACCTTTGGGGAATGCTAACTGTAGAATTTGATGAGGAGTAGAATGAGCCCATCTGCGAGGCTCTACGACTTTCGATTCAAAACTTATAGCCGTTTGAACCACATAATTTTTCATATCTGTACGGTTTTTGTCAAATATCTCGGAAACGGAAGCTCGTACAGCAAATTTACCTTCGGGGAATGCTAACTGTAGAATTTGATGAGGAATCGAATGAGCCCATCTGCGAGGCTCTACGACTTTCGATTCAAAATGTAGCCGATTGAACCACATAATTTTTCATATCTGTACGGTTTTTGTCCGATTTCAAGGACATTTGACACATCATTTTTCAAATCTGTACGGTTTTTGTCAAATATCTCGGAAACGGAAGCTCGTACAGCAAATTTACCTTTGGGGAATGCTAACTGTAGAATTTGATGAGGAGTAGAATGAGCCCATCTGCGAGGCTCTACGACTTTCGATTCAAAACTTATAGCCGTTTGAACCACATAATTTTTCATATCTGTACGGTTTTTGTCCGATTTCAAGGACATTTGACACATCATTTTTCAAATCTGTACAGTTTTTGTCAAATATCTCGGAAACGGAAGCTCGTACAGCAAATTTACCTTTGGGGAATGCTAACTGTAGAATTTGATGAGGAGTGAATGAGCCCATCTGCGAGGCTCTACGACTTTCGATTCAAAATGTAGCCGATTGAACCACATAATTTTTCATATCTGTACGGTTTTTGTCCGATTTCAAGGACATTTGACACATCATTTTTCAAATCTGTACGGTTTTTGTCAAATATCTCGGAAACGGAAGCTCGTACAGCAAATTTACCTGCACAGGGGAATGCTAACTGTAGAATTTGATGAGGAGTAGAATGAGCCCATCTGCGAGGCTCTACGACTTTCGATGCAAAAGTTATAGCCGTTTGAACCACATAATTTTTCATATCTGTACGGTTTTTGTCAAATATCTCGGAAACGGAAGCTCGTACAGCAAATTTACCTTCGGGGAATGCTAACTGTAGAATTTGATGAGGAATCGAATGAGCCCATCTGCGAGGCTCTACGACTTTCGATTCAAAATGTAGCCGATTGAACCACATAATTTTTCATATCTGTACGGTTTTTGTCCGATTTCAAGGACATTTGACACATCATTTTTCAAATCTGTACGGTTTTTGTCAAATATCTCGGAAACGGAAGCTCGTACAGCAAATTTACCTTTGGGGAATGCTAACTGTAGAATTTGATGAGGAGTAGAATGAGCCCATCTGCGAGGCTCTACGACTTTCGATTCAAAAGTTATAGCCGTTTGAACCACATCATTTTCATATCTGTACGGTTTTTGTCCGATTTCAAGGACATTTGACACATCATTTTTCATATCTGTACGGTTTTTGTCAAATATCTCGGAAACGGAAGCTCGTACAGCAAATTTACCTGCATATGGGACTGCTAACTGTAGAATTTGATGAGGAATCGAATGAGCCCATCTGCGAGGCTCTACGACTTTCGATTCAAAATGTAGCCGATTGAACCACATAATTTTTCATATCTGTACGGTTTTTGTCCGATTTCAAGGACATTTGACACATCATTTTTCAAATCTGTACGGTTTTTGTCAAATATCTCGGAAACGGAAGCTCGTACAGCAAATTTACCTTTGGGGAATGCTAACTGTAGAATTTGATGAGGAGTGAATGAGCCCATCTGCGAGGCTCTACGACTTTCGATTCAAAATGTAGCCGATTGAACCACATAATTTTTCATATCTGTACGGTTTTTGTCCGATTTCAAGGACATTTGACACATCATTTTTCAAATCTGTACGGTTTTTGTCAAATATCTCGGAAACGGAAGCTCGTACAGCAAATTTACCTGCACAGGGGAATGCTAACTGTAGAATTTGATGAGGAGTAGAATGAGCCCATCTGCGAGGCTCTACGACTTTCGATGCAAAAGTTATAGCCGTTTGAACCACATAATTTTTCATATCTGTACGGTTTTTGTCAAATATCTCGGAAACGGAAGCTCGTACAGCAAATTTACCTTCGGGGAATGCTAACTGTAGAATTTGATGAGGAATCGAATGAGCCCATCTGCGAGGCTCTACGACTTTCGATTCAAAATGTAGCCGATTGAACCACATAATTTTTCATATCTGTACGGTTTTTGTCCGATTTCAAGGACATTTGACACATCATTTTTCAAATCTGTACGGTTTTTGTCAAATATCTCGGAAACGGAAGCTCGTACAGCAAATTTACCTTTGGGGAATGCTAACTGTAGAATTTGATGAGGAGTAGAATGAGCCCATCTGCGAGGCTCTACGACTTTCGATTCAAAAGTTATAGCCGTTTGAACCACATCATTTTCATATCTGTACGGTTTTTGTCCGATTTCAAGGACATTTGACACATCATTTTTCATATCTGTACGGTTTTTGTCAAATATCTCGGAAACGGAAGCTCGTACAGCAAATTTACCTTCGGGGAATGCTAACTGTAGAATTTGATGAGGAATCGAATGAGCCCATCTGCGAGGCTCTACGACTTTCGATTCAAAATGTAGCCGATTGAACCACATAATTTTTCATATCTGTACGGTTTTTGTCCGATTTCAAGGACATTTGACACATCATTTTTCAAATCTGTACGGTTTTTGTCAAATATCTCGGAAACGGAAGCTCGTACAGCAAATTTACCTTTGGGGAATGCTAACTGTAGAATTTGATGAGGAGTAGAATGAGCCCATCTGCGAGGCTCTACGACTTTCGATTCAAAACTTATAGCCGTTTGAACCACATAATTTTTCATATCTGTACGTTTTTTGTCAAATATCTCGGAAACGGAAGCTCGTACAGCAAATTTACCTTTGGGGAATGCTAACTGTAGAATTTGATGAGGAATCGAATGAGCCCATCTGCGAGGCTCTACGACTTTCGATTCAAAATGTAGCCGATTGAACCACATAATTTTTCATATCTGTACGGTTTTTGTCCGATTTCAAGGACATTTGACACATCATTTTTCAAATCTGTACGGTTTTTGTCAAATATCTCGGAAACGGAAGCTCGTACAGCAAATTTACCTTTGGGGAATGCTAACTGTAGAATTTGATGAGGAGTGAATGAGCCCATCTGCGAGGCTCTACGACTTTCGATTCAAAATGTAGCCGATTGAACCACATAATTTTTCATATCTGTACGGTTTTTGTCCGATTTCAAGGACATTTGACACATCATTTTTCAAATCTGTACGGTTTTTGTCAAATATCTCGGAAACGGAAGCTCGTACAGCAAATTTACCTGCACAGGGGAATGCTAACTGTAGAATTTGATGAGGAGTAGAATGAGCCCATCTGCGAGGCTCTACGACTTTCGATGCAAAAGTTATAGCCGTTTGAACCACATAATTTTTCATATCTGTACGGTTTTTGTCAAATATCTCGGAAACGGAAGCTCGTACAGCAAATTTACCTTCGGGGAATGCTAACTGTAGAATTTGATGAGGAATCGAATGAGCCCATCTGCGAGGCTCTACGACTTTCGATTCAAAATGTAGCCGATTGAACCACATAATTTTTCATATCTGTACGGTTTTTGTCCGATTTCAAGGACATTTGACACATCATTTTTCAAATCTGTACGGTTTTTGTCAAATATCTCGGAAACGGAAGCTCGTACAGCAAATTTACCTTTGGGGAATGCTAACTGTAGAATTTGATAAGGAGTAGAATGAGCCCATCTGCGAGGCTCTACGACTTTCGATTCAAAAGTTATAGCCGTTTGAACCACATCATTTTCATATCTGTACGGTTTTTGTCCGATTTCAAGGACATTTGACACATCATTTTTCATATCTGTACGGTTTTTGTCAAATATCTCGGAAACGGAAGCTCGTACAGCAAATTTACCTGCATAGGGGACTGCTAACTGTAGAATTTGATGAGGAATCGAATGAGCCCATCTGCGAGGCTCTACGACTTTCGATTCAAAATGTAGCCGATTGAACCACATAATTTTTCATATCTGTACGGTTTTTGTCAAATATCTCGGAAACGGAAGCTCGTACAGCAAATTTACCTTCGGGGAATGCTAACTGTAGAATTTGATGAGGAATCGAATGAGCCCATCTGCGAGGCTCTACGACTTTCGATTCAAAATGTAGCCGATTGAACCACATAATTTTTCATATCTGTACGGTTTTTGTCCGATTTCAAGGACATTTGACACATAATTTTTCATATCTGTACGGTTTTTGTCAAATATCTCGGAAACGGAAGCTCGTACAGCAAATTTACCTTCGGGGAATGCTAACTGTAGAATTTGATGAGGAATCGAATGAGCCCATCTGCGAGGCTCTACGACTTTCGATTCAAAATGTAGCCGATTGAACCACATAATTTTTCATATCTGTACGGTTTTTGTCCGATTTCAAGGACATTTGACACATCATTTTTCAAATCTGTACGGTTTTTGTCAAATATCTCGGAAACGGAAGCTCGTACAGCAAATTTACCTTTGGGGAATGCTAACTGTAGAATTTGATGAGGAGTAGAATGAGCCCATCTGCGAGGCTCTACGACTTTCGATTCAAAACTTATAGCCGTTTGAACCACATAATTTTTCATATCTGTACGGTTTTTGTCAAATATCTCGGAAACGGAAGCTCGTACAGCAAATTTACCTTCGGGGAATGCTAACTGTAGAATTTGATGAGGAATCGAATGAGCCCATCTGCGAGGCTCTACGACTTTCGATTCAAAATGTAGCCGATTGAACCACATAATTTTTCATATCTGTACGGTTTTTGTCCGATTTCAAGGACATTTGACACATAATTTTTCATATCTGTACGGTTTTTGTCAAATATCTCGGAAACGGAAGCTCGTACAGCAAATTTACCTTCGGGGAATGCTAACTGTAGAATTTGATGAGGAATCGAATGAGCCCATCTGCGAGGCTCTACGACTTTCGATTCAAAATGTAGCCGATTGAACCACATAATTTTTCATATCTGTTCTGTTTTTGTCCGATTTCAAGGACATTTGACACATCATTTTTCAAATCTGTACGGTTTTTGTCAAATATCTCGGAAACGGAAGCTCGTACAGCAAATTTACCTTTGGGGAATGCTAACTGTAGAATTTGATGAGGAATCGAATGAGCCCATCTGCGAGGCTCTACGACTTTCGATTCAAAATGTAGCCGATTGAACCACATAATTTTTCATATCTGTACGGTTTTTGTCCGATTTCAAGGACATTTGACACATCATTTTTCAAATCTGTACGGTTTTTGTCAAATATCTCGGAAACGGAAGCTCGTACAGCAAATTTACCTTTGGGGAATGCTAACTGTAGAATTTGATGAGGAGTAGAATGAGCCCATCTGCGAGGCTCTACGACTTTCGATTCAAAACTTATAGCCGTTTGAACCACATAATTTTTCATATCTGTACGGTTTTTGTCAAATATCTCGGAAACGGAAGCTCGTACAGCAAATTTACCTTCGGGGAATGCTAACTGTAGAATTTGATGAGGAATCGAATGAGCCCATCTGCGAGGCTCTACGACTTTCGATTCAAAATGTAGCCGATTGAACCACATAATTTTTCATATCTGTACGGTTTTTGTCCGATTTCAAGGACATTTGACACATCATTTTTCAAATCTGTACGGTTTTTGTCAAATATCTTGGAAACGGAAGCTCGTACAGCAAATTTACCTTTGGGGAATGCTAACTGTAGAATTTGATGAGGAATCGAATGAGCCCATCTGCGAGGCTCTACGACTTTCGATTCAAAATGTAGCCGATTGAACCACATAATTTTTCATATCTGTACGGTTTTTGTCCGATTTCAAGGACATTTGACACATCATTTTTCAAATCTGTACGGTTTTTGTCAAATATCTCGGAAACGGAAGCTCGTACAGCAAATTTACCTTTGGGGAATGCTAACTGTAGAATTTGATGAGGAGTAGAATGAGCCCATCTGCGAGGCTCTACGACTTTCGATTCAAAACTTATAGCCGTTTGAACCACATAATTTTTCATATCTGTACGGTTTTTGTCAAATATCTCGGAAACGGAAGCTCGTACAGCAAATTTACCTTCGGGGAATGCTAACTGTAGAATTTGATGAGGAATCGAATGAGCCCATCTGCGAGGCTCTACGACTTTCGATTCAAAATGTAGCCGATTGAACCACATAATTTTTCATATCTGTACGGTTTTTGTCCGATTTCAAGGACATTTGACACATCATTTTTCAAATCTGTACGGTTTTTGTCAAATATCTCGGAAACGGAAGCTCGTACAGCAAATTTACCTTTGGGGAATGCTAACTGTAGAATTTGATGAGGACTAGAATGAGCCCATCTGCGAGGCTCTACGACTTTCGATTCAAAACTTATAGCCGTTTGAACCACATAATTTTTCATATCTGTACGGTTTTTGTCAAATATCTCGGAAACGGAAGCTCGTACAGCAAATTTACCTTCGGGGAATGCTAACTGTAGAATTTGATGAGGAATCGAATGAGCCCATCTGCGAGGCTCTACGACTTTCGATTCAAAATGTAGCCGATTGAACCACATAATTTTTCATATCTGTACGGTTTTTGTCCGATTTCAAGGACATTTGACACATCATTTTTCAAATCTGTACGGTTTTTGTCAAATATCTCGGAAACGGAAGCTCGTACAGCAAATTTACCTTTGGGGAATGCTAACTGTAGAATTTGATGAGGAGTAGAATGAGCCCATCTGCGAGGCTCTACGACTTTCGATTCAAAACTTATAGCCGTTTGAACCACATAATTTTTCATATCTGTACGGTTTTTGTCAAATATCTCGGAAACGGAAGCTCGTACAGCAAATTTACCTTCGGGGAATGCTAACTGTAGAATTTGATGAGGAATCGAATGAGCCCATCTGCGAGGCTCTACGACTTTCGATTCAAAATGTAGCCGATTGAACCACATAATTTTTCATATCTGTACGGTTTTTGTCCGATTTCAAGGACATTTGACACATCATTTTTCAAATCTGTACGGTTTTTGACAAATATCTCGGAAACGGAAGCTCGTACAGCAAATTTACCTTTGGGGAATGCTAACTGTAGAATTTGATGAGGAATCGAATGAGCCCATCTGTGAGGCTCTACGACTTTCGATTCAAAATGTAGCCGATTGAACCACATAATTTTTCATATCTGTACGGTTTTTGTCCGATTTCAAGGACATTTGACACATCATTTTTCAAATCTGTACGGTTTTTGTCAAATATCTCGGAAACGGAAGCTCGTACAGCAAATTTACCTTTGGGGAATGCTAACTGTAGAATTTGATGAGGAGTAGAATGAGCCCATCTGCGAGGCTCTACGACTTTCGATTCAAAACTTATAGCCGTTTGAACCACATAATTTTTCATATCTGTACGGTTTTTGTCAAATATCTCGGAAACGGAAGCTCGTACAGCAAATTTACCTTCGGGGAATGCTAACTGTAGAATTTGATGAGGAATCGAATGAGCCCATCTGCGAGGCTCTACGACTTTCGATTCAAAATGTAGCCGATTGAACCACATAATTTTTCATATCTGTACGGTTTTTGTCCGATTTCAAGGACATTTGACACATCATTTTTCAAATCTGTACGGTTTTTGTCAAATATCTCGGAAACGGAAGCTCGTACAGCAAATTTACCTTTGGGGAATGCTAACTGTAGAATTTGATGAGGAGTAGAATGAGCCCATCTGCGAGGCTCTACGACTTTCGATTCAAAACTTATAGCCGTTTGAACCACATAATTTTTCATATCTGTACGGTTTTTGTCAAATATCTCGGAAACGGAAGCTCGTACAGCAAATTTACCTTCGGGGAATGCTAACTGTAGAATTTGATGAGGAATCGAATGAGCCCATCTGCGAGGCTCTACGACTTTCGATTCAAAATGTAGCCGATTGAACCACATAATTTTTCATATCTGTACGGTTTTTGTCCGATTTCAAGGACATTTGACACATCATTTTTCAAATCTGTACGGTTTTTGTCAAATATCTTGGAAACGGAAGCTCGTACAGCAAATTTACCTTTGGGGAATGCTAACTGTAGAATTTGATGAGGAATCGAATGAGCCCATCTGCGAGGCTCTACGACTTTCGATTCAAAATGTAGCCGATTGAACCACATAATTTTTCATATCTGTACGGTTTTTGTCCGATTTCAAGGACATTTGACACATCATTTTTCAAATCTGTACGGTTTTTGTCAAATATCTCGGAAACGGAAGCTCGTACAGCAAATTTACCTTCGGGGAATGCTAACTGTAGAATTTGATGAGGAATCGAATGAGCCCATCTGCGAGGCTCTACGACTTTCGATTCAAAATGTAGCCGATTGAACCACATAATTTTTCATATCTGTACGGTTTTTGTCCGATTTCAAGGACATTTGACACATCATTTTTCAAATCTGTACGGTTTTTGTCAAATATCTCGGAAACGGAAGCTCGTACAGCAAATTTACCTTTGGGGAATGCTAACTGTAGAATTTGATGAGGAGTAGAATGAGCCCATCTGCGAGGCTCTACGACTTTCGATTCAAAACTTATAGCCGTTTGAACCACATAATTTTTCATATCTGTACGGTTTTTGTCAAATATCTCGGAAACGGAAGCTCGTACAGCAAATTTACCTTCGGGGAATGCTAACTGTAGAATTTGATGAGGAATCGAATGAGCCCATCTGCGAGGCTCTACGACTTTCGATTCAAAATGTAGCCGATTGAACCACATAATTTTTCATATCTGTACGGATTTTGTCCGATTTCAAGGACATTTGACACATCATTTTTCAAATCTGTACGGTTTTTGTCAAATATCTCGGAAACGGAAGCTCGTACAGCAAATTTACCTTTGGGGAGTGCTAACTGTAGAATTTGATGAGGAGTAGAATGAGCCCATCTGCGAGGCTCTACGACTTTCGATTCAAAACTTATAGCCGTTTGAACCACATAATTTTTCATATCTGTACGGTTTTTGTCAAATATCTCGGAAACGGAAGCTCGTACAGCAAATTTACCTTCGGGGAATGCTAACTGTAGAATTTGATGAGGAATCGAATGAGCCCATCTGCAAGGCTCTACGACTTTCGATTCAAAATGTAGCCGATTGAACCACATAATTTTTCATATCTGTACGGTTTTTGTCCGATTTCAAGGACATTTGACACATCATTTTTCAAATCTGTACGGTTTTTGTCAAATATCTTGGAAACGGAAGCTCGTACAGCAAATTTACCTTTGGGGAATGCTAACTGTAGAATTTGATGAGGAATCGAATGAGCCCATCTGCGAGGCTCTACGACTTTCGATTCAAAATGTAGCCGATTAAACCACATAATTTTTCATATCTGTACGGTTTTTGTCCGATTTCAAGGACATTTGACACATCATTTTTCAAATCTGTACGGTTTTTGTCAAATATCTCGGAAACGGAAGCTCGTACAGCAAATTTACCTTTGGGGAATGCTAACTGTAGAATTTGATGAGGAGTAGAATGAGCCCATCTGCGAGGCTCTACGACTTTCGATTCAAAACTTATAGCCGTTTGAACCACATAATTTTTCATATCTGTACGGTTTTTGTCAAATATCTCGGAAACGGAAGCTCGTACAGCAAATTTACCTTCGGGGAATGCTAACTGTAGAATTTGATGAGGAATCGAATGAGCCCATCTGCGAGGCTCTACGACTTTCGATTCAAAATGTAGCCGATTGAACCACATAATTTTTCATATCTGTACGGTTTTTGTCCGATTTCAAGGACATTTGACACATCATTTTTCAAATCTGTACGGTTTTTGTCAAATATCTCGGAAACGGAAGCTCGTACAGCAAATTTACCTTTGGGGAATGCTAACTGTAGAATTTGATGAGGACTAGAATGAGCCCATCTGCGAGGCTCTACGACTTTCGATTCAAAACTTATAGCCGTTTGAACCACATAATTTTTCATATCTGTACGGTTTTTGTCAAATATCTCGGAAACGGAAGCTCGTACAGCAAATTTACCTTCGGGGAATGCTAACTGTAGAATTTGATGAGGAATCGAATGAGCCCATCTGCGAGGCTCTACGACTTTCGATTCAAAATGTAGCCGATTGAACCACATAATTTTTCATATCTGTACGGTTTTTGTCCGATTTCAAGGACATTTGACACATCATTTTTCAAATCTGTACGGTTTTTGTCAAATATCTCGGAAACGGAAGCTCGTACAGCAAATTTACCTTTGGGGAATGCTAACTGTAGAATTTGATGAGGAGTAGAATGAGCCCATCTGCGAGGCTCTACGACTTTCGATTCAAAACTTATAGCCGTTTGAACCACATAATTTTTCATATCTGTACGGTTTTTGTCAAATATCTCGGAAACGGAAGCTCGTACAGCAAATTTACCTTCGGGGAATGCTAACTGTAGAATTTGATGAGGAATCGAATGAGCCCATCTGCGAGGCTCTACGACTTTCGATTCAAAATGTAGCCGATTGAACCACATAATTTTTCATATCTGTACGGTTTTTGTCCGATTTCAAGGACATTTGACACATCATTTTTCAAATCTGTACGGTTTTTGACAAATATCTCGGAAACGGAAGCTCGTACAGCAAATTTACCTTTGGGGAATGCTAACTGTAGAATTTGATGAGGAATCGAATGAGCCCATCTGTGAGGCTCTACGACTTTCGATTCAAAATGTAGCCGATTGAACCACATAATTTTTCATATCTGTACGGTTTTTGTCCGATTTCAAGGACATTTGACACATCATTTTTCAAATCTGTACGGTTTTTGTCAAATATCTCGGAAACGGAAGCTCGTACAGCAAATTTACCTTTGGGGAATGCTAACTGTAGAATTTGATGAGGAGTAGAATGAGCCCATCTGCGAGGCTCTACGACTTTCGATTCAAAACTTATAGCCGTTTGAACCACATAATTTTTCATATCTGTACGGTTTTTGTCAAATATCTCGGAAACGGAAGCTCGTACAGCAAATTTACCTTCGGGGAATGCTAACTGTAGAATTTGATGAGGAATCGAATGAGCCCATCTGCGAGGCTCTACGACTTTCGATTCAAAATGTAGCCGATTGAACCACATAATTTTTCATATCTGTACGGTTTTTGTCCGATTTCAAGGACATTTGACACATCATTTTTCAAATCTGTACGGTTTTTGTCAAATATCTCGGAAACGGAAGCTCGTACAGCAAATTTACCTTTGGGGAATGCTAACTGTAGAATTTGATGAGGAGTAGAATGAGCCCATCTGCGAGGCTCTACGACTTTCGATTCAAAACTTATAGCCGTTTGAACCACATAATTTTTCATATCTGTACGGTTTTTGTCAAATATCTCGGAAACGGAAGCTCGTACAGCAAATTTACCTTCGGGGAATGCTAACTGTAGAATTTGATGAGGAATCGAATGAGCCCATCTGCGAGGCTCTACGACTTTCGATTCAAAATGTAGCCGATTGAACCACATAATTTTTCATATCTGTACGGTTTTTGTCCGATTTCAAGGACATTTGACACATCATTTTTCAAATCTGTACGGTTTTTGTCAAATATCTTGGAAACGGAAGCTCGTACAGCAAATTTACCTTTGGGGAATGCTAACTGTAGAATTTGATGAGGAATCGAATGAGCCCATCTGCGAGGCTCTACGACTTTCGATTCAAAATGTAGCCGATTGAACCACATAATTTTTCATATCTGTACGGTTTTTGTCCGATTTCAAGGACATTTGACACATCATTTTTCAAATCTGTACGGTTTTTGTCAAATATCTCGGAAACGGAAGCTCGTACAGCAAATTTACCTTCGGGGAATGCTAACTGTAGAATTTGATGAGGAATCGAATGAGCCCATCTGCGAGGCTCTACGACTTTCGATTCAAAATGTAGCCGATTGAACCACATAATTTTTCATATCTGTACGGTTTTTGTCCGATTTCAAGGACATTTGACACATCATTTTTCAAATCTGTACGGTTTTTGTCAAATATCTCGGAAACGGAAGCTCGTACAGCAAATTTACCTTTGGGGAATGCTAACTGTAGAATTTGATGAGGAGTAGAATGAGCCCATCTGCGAGGCTCTACGACTTTCGATTCAAAACTTATAGCCGTTTGAACCACATAATTTTTCATATCTGTACGGTTTTTGTCAAATATCTCGGAAACGGAAGCTCGTACAGCAAATTTACCTTCGGGGAATGCTAACTGTAGAATTTGATGAGGAATCGAATGAGCCCATCTGCGAGGCTCTACGACTTTCGATTCAAAATGTAGCCGATTGAACCACATAATTTTTCATATCTGTACGGATTTTGTCCGATTTCAAGGACATTTGACACATCATTTTTCAAATCTGTACGGTTTTTGTCAAATATCTCGGAAACGGAAGCTCGTACAGCAAATTTACCTTTGGGGAGTGCTAACTGTAGAATTTGATGAGGAGTAGAATGAGCCCATCTGCGAGGCTCTACGACTTTCGATTCAAAACTTATAGCCGTTTGAACCACATAATTTTTCATATCTGTACGGTTTTTGTCAAATATCTCGGAAACGGAAGCTCGTACAGCAAATTTACCTTCGGGGAATGCTAACTGTAGAATTTGATGAGGAATCGAATGAGCCCATCTGCAAGGCTCTACGACTTTCGATTCAAAATGTAGCCGATTGAACCACATAATTTTTCATATCTGTACGGTTTTTGTCCGATTTCAAGGACATTTGACACATCATTTTTCAAATCTGTACGGTTTTTGTCAAATATCTTGGAAACGGAAGCTCGTACAGCAAATTTACCTTTGGGGAATGCTAACTGTAGAATTTGATGAGGAATCGAATGAGCCCATCTGCGAGGCTCTACGACTTTCGATTCAAAATGTAGCCGATTAAACCACATAATTTTTCATATCTGTACGGTTTTTGTCCGATTTCAAGGACATTTGACACATCATTTTTCAAATCTGTACGGTTTTTGTCAAATATCTCGGAAACGGAAGCTCGTACAGCAAATTTACCTTTGGGGAATGCTAACTGTAGAATTTGATGAGGAGTAGAATGAGCCCATCTGCGAGGCTCTACGACTTTCGATTCAAAACTTATAGCCGTTTGAACCACATAATTTTTCATATCTGTACGGTTTTTGTCAAATATCTCGGAAACGGAAGCTCGTACAGCAAATTTACCTTCGGGGAATGCTAACTGTAGAATTTGATGAGGAATCGAATGAGCCCATCTGCGAGGCTCTACGACTTTCGATTCAAAATGTAGCCGATTGAACCACATAATTTTTCATATCTGTACGGTTTTTGTCCGATTTCAAGGACATTTGACACATCATTTTTCAAATCTGTACGGTTTTTGTCAAATATCTCGGAAACGGAAGCTCGTACAGCAAATTTACCTTTGGGGAATGCTAACTGTAGAATTTGATGAGGAGTAGAATGAGCCCATCTGCGAGGCTCTACGACTTTCGATTCAAAACTTATAGCCGTTTGAACCACATAATTTTTCATATCTGTACGGTTTTTGTCAAATATCTCGGAAACGGAAGCTCGTACAGCAAATTTACCTTCGGGGAATGCTAACTGTAGAATTTGATGAGGAATCGAATGAGCCCATCTGCGAGGCTCTACGACTTTCGATTCAAAATGTAGCCGATTGAACCACATAATTTTTCATATCTGTACGGATTTTGTCCGATTTCAAGGACATTTGACACATCATTTTTCAAATCTGTACAGTTTTTGTCAAATATCTCGGAAACGGAAGCTCGTACAGCAAATTTACCTTTGGGGAATGCTAACTGTAGAATTTGATGAGGAGTAGAATGAGCCCATCTGCGAGGCTCTACGACTTTCGATTCAAAACTTATAGCCGTTTGAACCACATAATTTTTCATATCTGTACGTTTTTTGTCAAATATCTCGGAAACGGAAGCTCGTACAGCAAATTTACCTTCGGGGAATGCTAACTGTAGAATTTGATGAGGAATCGAATGAGCCCATCTGCGAGGCTCTACGACTTTCGATTCAAAATCTAGCCGATTGAACCACATAATTTTTCATATCTGTACGGTTTTTGTCCGATTTCAAGGACATTTGACACATCATTTTTCAAATCTGTACGGTTTTTGTCAAATATCTCGGAAACGGAAGCTCGTACAGCAAATTTACCTTTGGGGAATGCTAACTGTAGAATTTGATGAGGAGTGAATGAGCCCATCTGCGAGGCTCTACGACTTTCGATTCAAAATGTAGCCGATTGAACCACATAATTTTTCATATCTGTACGGTTTTTGTCCGATTTCAAGGACATTTGACACATCATTTTTCAAATCTGTACGGTTTTTGTCAAATATCTCGGAAACGGAAGCTCGTACAGCAAATTTACCTGCACATGGGAATGCTAACTGTAGAATTTGATGAGGAGTAGAATGAGCCCATCTGCGAGGCTCTACGACTTTCGATTCAAAACTTATAGCCGTTTGAACCACATAATTTTTCATATCTGTACGGTTTTTGTCAAATATCTCGGAAACGGAAGCTCGTACAGCAAATTTACCTTCGGGGAATGCTAACTGTAGAATTTGATGAGGAATCGAATGAGCCCATCTGCGAGGCTCTACGACTTTCGATTCAAAATGTAGCCGATTGAACCACATAATTTTTCATATCTATACGGTTTTTGTCCGATTTCAAGGACATTTGACACATCATTTTTCAAATCTGTACGGTTTTTGTCAAATATCTTGGAAACGGAAGCTCGTACATCAAATTTACCTTTGGGGAATGCTAACTGTAGAATTTGATGAGGAATCGAATGAGCCCATCTGCGAGGCTCTACGACTTTCGATTCAAAATGTAGCCGATTAAACCACATAATTTTTCATATCTGTACGGTTTTTGTCCGATTTCAAGGACATTTGACACATCATTTTTCAAATCTGTACGGTTTTTGTCAAATATCTCGGAAACGGAAGCTCGTACAGCAAATTTACCTTTGGGGAATGCTAACTGTAGAATTTGATGAGGAGTAGAATGAGCCCATCTGCGAGGCTCTACGACTTTCGATTCAAAATGTAGCCGATTAAACCACATAATTTTTCATATCTGTACGGTTTTTGTCCGATTTCAAGGACATTTGACACATCATTTTTCAAATCTGTACGGTTTTTGTCAAATATCTCGGAAACGGAAGCTCGTACAGCAAATTTACCTTTGGGGAATGCTAACTGTAGAATTTGATGAGGAGTAGAATGAGCCCATCTGCGAGGCTCTACGACTTTCGATTCAAAACTTATAGCCGTTTGAACCACATAATTTTTCATATCTGTACGGTTTTTGTCAAATATCTCGGAAACGGAAGCTCGTACAGCAAATTTACCTTCGGGGAATGCTAACTGTAGAATTTGATGAGGAATCGAATGAGCCCATCTGCGAGGCTCTACGACTTTCGATTCAAAATGTAGCCGATTGAACCACATAATTTTTCATATCTGTACGGATTTTGTCCGATTTCAAGGACATTTGACACATCATTTTTCAAATCTGTACGGTTTTTGTCAAATATCTCGGAAACGGAAGCTCGTACAGCAAATTTACCTTTGGGGAGTGCTAACTGTAGAATTTGATGAGGAGTAGAATGAGCCCATCTGCGAGGCTCTACGACTTTCGATTCAAAACTTATAGCCGTTTGAACCACATAATTTTTCATATCTGTACGGTTTTTGTCAAATATCTCGGAAACGGAAGCTCGTACAGCAAATTTACCTTCGGGGAATGCTAACTGTAGAATTTGATGAGGAATCGAATGAGCCCATCTGCGAGGCTCTACGACTTTCGATTCAAAATGTAGCCGATTGAACCACATAATTTTTCATATCTGTACGGTTTTTGTCCGATTTCAAGGACATTTGACACATCATTTTTCAAATCTGTACGGTTTTTGTCAAATATCTTGGAAACGGAAGCTCGTACAGCAAATTTACCTTTGGGGAATGCTAACTGTAGAATTTGATGAGGAATCGAATGAGCCCATCTGCGAGGCTCTACGACTTTCGATTCAAAATGTAGCCGATTGAACCACATAATTTTTCATATCTGTACGGTTTTTGTCCGATTTCAAGGACATTTGACACATCATTTTTCAAATCTGTACGGTTTTTGTCAAATATCTCGGAAACGGAAGCTCGTACAGCAAATTTACCTGCACATGGGAATGCTAACTGTAGAATTTGATGAGGAGTAGAATGAGCCCATCTGCGAGGCTCTACGACTTTCGATTCAAAACTTATAGCCGTTTGAACCACATAATTTTTCATATCTGTACGGTTTTTGTCAAATATCTCGGAAACGGAAGCTCGTACAGCAAATTTACCTTCGGGGAATGCTAACTGTAGAATTTGATGAGGAATCGAATGAGCCCATCTGCGAGGCTCTACGACTTTCGATTCAAAATGTAGCCGATTGAACCACATAATTTTTCATATCTATACGGTTTTTGTCCGATTTCAAGGACATTTGACACATCATTTTTCAAATCTGTACGGTTTTTGTCAAATATCTTGGAAACGGAAGCTCGTACATCAAATTTACCTTTGGGGAATGCTAACTGTAGAATTTGATGAGGAATCGAATGAGCCCATCTGCGAGGCTCTACGACTTTCGATTCAAAATGTAGCCGATTAAACCACATAATTTTTCATATCTGTACGGTTTTTGTCCGATTTCAAGGACATTTGACACATCATTTTTCAAATCTGTACGGTTTTTGTCAAATATCTCGGAAACGGAAGCTCGTACAGCAAATTTACCTTTGGGGAATGCTAACTGTAGAATTTGATGAGGAGTAGAATGAGCCCATCTGCGAGGCTCTACGACTTTCGATTCAAAATGTAGCCGATTAAACCACATAATTTTTCATATCTGTACGGTTTTTGTCCGATTTCAAGGACATTTGACACATCATTTTTCAAATCTGTACGGTTTTTGTCAAATATCTCGGAAACGGAAGCTCGTACAGCAAATTTACCTTTGGGGAATGCTAACTGTAGAATTTGATGAGGAGTAGAATGAGCCCATCTGCGAGGCTCTACGACTTTCGATTCAAAACTTATAGCCGTTTGAACCACATAATTTTTCATATCTGTACGGTTTTTGTCAAATATCTCGGAAACGGAAGCTCGTACAGCAAATTTACCTTCGGGGAATGCTAACTGTAGAATTTGATGAGGAATCGAATGAGCCCATCTGCGAGGCTCTACGACTTTCGATTCAAAATGTAGCCGATTGAACCACATAATTTTTCATATCTGTACGGATTTTGTCCGATTTCAAGGACATTTGACACATCATTTTTCAAATCTGTACGGTTTTTGTCAAATATCTCGGAAACGGAAGCTCGTACAGCAAATTTACCTTTGGGGAGTGCTAACTGTAGAATTTGATGAGGAGTAGAATGAGCCCATCTGCGAGGCTCTACGACTTTCGATTCAAAACTTATAGCCGTTTGAACCACATAATTTTTCATATCTGTACGGTTTTTGTCAAATATCTCGGAAACGGAAGCTCGTACAGCAAATTTACCTTCGGGGAATGCTAACTGTAGAATTTGATGAGGAATCGAATGAGCCCATCTGCGAGGCTCTACGACTTTCGATTCAAAATGTAGCCGATTGAACCACATAATTTTTCATATCTGTACGGTTTTTGTCCGATTTCAAGGACATTTGACACATCATTTTTCAAATCTGTACGGTTTTTGTCAAATATCTTGGAAACGGAAGCTCGTACAGCAAATTTACCTTTGGGGAATGCTAACTGTAGAATTTGATGAGGAATCGAATGAGCCCATCTGCGAGGCTCTACGACTTTCGATTCAAAATGTAGCCGATTAAACCACATAATTTTTCATATCTGTACGGTTTTTGTCCGATTTCAAGGACATTTGACACATCATTTTTCAAATCTGTACGGTTTTTGTCAAATATCTCGGAAACGGAAGCTCGTACAGCAAATTTACCTTTGGGGAATGCTAACTGTAGAATTTGATGAGGAGTAGAATGAGCCCATCTGCGAGGCTCTACGACTTTCGATTCAAAACTTATAGCCGTTTGAACCACATAATTTTTCATATCTGTACGGTTTTTGTCAAATATCTCGGAAACGGAAGCTCGTACAGCAAATTTACCTTCGGGGAATGCTAACTGTAGAATTTGATGAGGAATCGAATGAGCCCATCTGCGAGGCTCTACGACTTTCGATTCAAAATGTAGCCGATTGAACCACATAATTTTTCATATCTGTACGGTTTTTGTCCGATTTCAAGGACATTTGACACATCATTTTTAAAATCTGTACGGTTTTTGTCAAATATCTCGGAAACGGAAGCTCGTACAGCAAATTTACCTTTGGGGAATGCTAACTGTAGAATTTGATGAGGAGTAGAATGAGCCCATCTGCGAGGCTCTACGACTTTCGATTCAAAACTTATAGCCGTTTGAACCACATAATTTTTCATATCTGTACGGTTTTTGTCAAATATCTCGGAAACGGAAGCTCGTACAGCAAATTTACCTTCGGGGAATGCTAACTGTAGAATTTGATGAGGAATCGAATGAGCCCATCTGCGAGGCTCTACGACTTTCGATTCAAAATGTAGCCGATTGAACCACATAATTTTTCATATCTGTACGGATTTTGTCCGATTTCAAGGACATTTGACACATCATTTTTCAAATCTGTACGGCTTTTGTCAAATATCTCGGAAACGGAAGCTCGTACAGCAAATTTACCTTTGGGGAATGCTAACTGTAGAATTTGATGAGGAGTAGAATGAGCCCATCTGCGAGCCTCTACGACTTTCGATTCAAAACTTATAGCCGTTTGAACCACATAATTTTTCATATCTGTACGGTTTTTGTCAAATATCTCGCAAACGGAAGCTCGTACAGCAAATTTACCTTCGGGGAATGCTAACTGTAGAATTTGATGAGGAATCGAATGAGCCCATCTGCGAGGCTCTACGACTTTCGATTCAAAATGTAGCCGATTGAACCACATAATTTTTCATATCTGTACGGATTTTGTCCGATTTCAAGGACATTTGACACATCATTTTTCAAATCTGTACAGTTTTTGTCAAATATCTCGGAAACGGAAGCTCGTACAGCAAATTTACCTTTGGGGAATGCTAACTGTAGAATTTGATGAGGAGTAGAATGAGCCCATCTGCGAGGCTCTACGACTTTCGATTCAAAACTTATAGCCGTTTGAACCACATAATTTTTCATATCTGTACGTTTTTTGTCAAATATCTCGGAAACGGAAGCTCGTACAGCAAATTTACCTTCGGGGAATGCTAACTGTAGAATTTGATGAGGAATCGAATGAGCCCATCTGCGAGGCTCTACGACTTTCGATTCAAAATCTAGCCGATTGAACCACATAATTTTTCATATCTGTACGGTTTTTGTCCGATTTCAAGGACATTTGACACATCATTTTTCAAATCTGTACGGTTTTTGTCAAATATCTCGGAAACGGAAGCTCGTACAGCAAATTTACCTTTGGGGAATGCTAACTGTAAAATTTGATGAGGAGTGAATGAGCCCATCTGCGAGGCTCTACGACTTTCGATTCAAAATGTAGCCGATTGAACCACATAATTTTTCATATCTGTACGGTTTTTGTCCGATTTCAAGGACATTTGACACATCATTTTTCAAATCTGTACGGTTTTTGTCAAATATCTCGGAAACGGAAGCTCGTACAGCAAATTTACCTGCACATGGGAATGCTAACTGTAGAATTTGATGAGGAGTAGAATGAGCCCATCTGCGAGGCTCTACGACTTTCGATTCAAAACTTATAGCCGTTTGAACCACATAATTTTTCATATCTGTACGGTTTTTGTCAAATATCTCGGAAACGGAAGCTCGTACAGCAAATTTGCCTTCGGGGAATGCTAACTGTAGAATTTGATGAGGAATCGAATGAGCCCATCTGCGAGGCTCTACGACTTTCGATTCAAAATGTAGCCGATTGAACCACATAATTTTTCATATCTGTACGGTTTTTGTCCGATTTCAAGGACATTTGACACATCATTTTTCAAATCTGTACGGTTTTTGTCAAATATCTTGGAAACGGAAGCTCGTACAGCAAATTTACCTTTGGGGAATGCTAACTGTAGAATTTGATGAGGAATCGAATGAGCCCATCTGCGAGGCTCTACGACTTTCGATTCAAAATGTAGCCGATTGAACCACATAATTTTTCATATCTGTACGGTTTTTGTCCGATTTCAAGGACATTTGACACATCATTTTTCAAATCTGTACGGTTTTTGTCAAATATCTCGGAAACGGAAGCTCGTACAGCAAATTTACCTTTGGGGAATGCTAACTGTAGAATTTGATGAGGAGTAGAATGAGCCCATCTGCGAGGCTCTACGACTTTCGATTCAAAACTTATAGCCGTTTGAACCACATAATTTTTCATATCTGTACGGTTTTTGTCAAATATCTCGGAAACGGAAGCTCGTACAGCAAATTTACCTTCGGGGAATGCTAACTGTAGAATTTGATGAGGAATCGAATGAGCCCATCTGCGAGGCTCTACGACTTTCGATTCAAAATGTAGCCGATTGAACCACATAATTTTTCATATCTGTACGGTTTTTGTCCGATTTCAAGGACATTTGACACATCATTTTTCAAATCTGTACGGTTTTTGTCAAATATCTCGGAAACGGAAGCTCGTACAGCAAATTTACCTTTGGGGAATGCTAACTGTAGAATTTGATGAGGAGTAGAATGAGCCCATCTGCGAGGCTCTACGACTTTCGATTCAAAACTTATAGCCGTTTGAACCACATAATTTTTCATATCTGTACGGTTTTTGTCAAATATCTCGGAAACGGAAGCTCGTACAGCAAATTTACCTTCGGGGAATGCTAACTGTAGAATTTGATGAGGAATCGAATGAGCCCATCTGCGAGGCTCTACGACTTTCGATTCAAAATGTAGCCGATTGAACCACATAATTTTTCATATCTGTACGGATTTTGTCCGATTTCAAGGACATTTGACACATCATTTTTCAAATCTGTACGGTTTTTGTCAAATATCTCGGAAACGGAAGCTCGTACAGCAAATTTACCTTTGGGGAATGCTAACTGTAGAATTTGATGAGGAGTAGAATGAGCCCATCTGCGAGGCTCTACGACTTTCGATTCAAAACTTATAGCCGTGTGAACCACATAATTTTTCATATCTGTACGGTTTTTGTCCGATTTCAAGGACATTTGACACATCATTTTTCAAATCTGTACAGTTTTTGTCAAATATCTCGGAAACGGAAGCTCGTACAGCAAATTTACCTTTGGGGAATGCTAACTGTAGAATTTGATGAGGAATCGAATGAGCCCATCTGCGAGGCTCTACGACTTTCGATTCAAAATGTAGCCGATTAAACCACATAATTTTTCATATCTGTACGGTTTTTGTCCGATTTCAAGGACATTTGACACATCATTTTTCAAATCTGTACGGTTTTTGTCAAATATCTCGGAAACGGAAGCTCGTACAGCAAATTTACCTTTGGGGAATGCTAACTGTAGAATTTGATGAGGAGTAGAATGAGCCCATCTGCGAGGCTCTACGACTTTCGATTCAAAACTTATAGCCGTTTGAACCACATAATTTTTCATATCTGTACGGTTTTTGTCAAATATCTCGGAAACGGAAGCTCGTACAGCAAATTTACCTTCGGGGAATGCTAACTGTAGAATTTGATGAGGAATCGAATGAGCCCATCTGCGAGGCTCTACGACTTTCGATTCAAAATGTAGCCGATTGAACCACATAATTTTTCATATCTGTACGGTTTTTGTCCGATTTCAAGGACATTTGACACATCATTTTTCAAATCTGTACGGTTTTTGTCAAATATCTCGGAAACGGAAGCTCGTACAGCAAATTTACCTTTGGGGAATGCTAACTGTAGAATTTGATGAGGAGTAGAATGAGCCCATCTGCGAGGCTCTACGACTTTCGATTCAAAACTTATAGCCGTTTGAACCACATAATTTTTCATATCTGTACGGTTTTTGTCAAATATCTCGGAAACGGAAGCTCGTACAGCAAATTTACCTTCGGGGAATGCTAACTGTAGAATTTGATGAGGAATCGAATGAGCCCATCTGCGAGGCTCTACGACTTTCGATTCAAAATGTAGCCGATTGAACCACATAATTTTTCATATCTGTACGGATTTTGTCCGATTTCAAGGACATTTGACACATCATTTTTCAAATCTGTACGGCTTTTGTCAAATATCTCGGAAACGGAAGCTCGTACAGCAAATTTACCTTTGGGGAATGCTAACTGTAGAATTTGATGAGGAGTAGAATGAGCCCATCTGCGAGCCTCTACGACTTTCGATTCAAAACTTATAGCCGTTTGAACCACATAATTTTTCATATCTGTACGGTTTTTGTCAAATATCTCGCAAACGGAAGCTCGTACAGCAAATTTACCTTCGGGGAATGCTAACTGTAGAATTTGATGAGGAATCGAATGAGCCCATCTGCGAGGCTCTACGACTTTCGATTCAAAATGTAGCCGATTGAACCACATAATTTTTCATATCTGTACGGATTTTGTCCGATTTCAAGGACATTTGACACATCATTTTTCAAATCTGTACAGTTTTTGTCAAATATCTCGGAAACGGAAGCTCGTACAGCAAATTTACCTTTGGGGAATGCTAACTGTAGAATTTGATGAGGAGTAGAATGAGCCCATCTGCGAGGCTCTACGACTTTCGATTCAAAACTTATAGCCGTTTGAACCACATAATTTTTCATATCTGTACGTTTTTTGTCAAATATCTCGGAAACGGAAGCTCGTACAGCAAATTTACCTTCGGGGAATGCCAACTGTAGAATTTGATGAGGAATCGAATGAGCCCATCTGCGAGGCTCTACGACTTTCGATTCAAAATCTAGCCGATTGAACCACATAATTTTTCATATCTGTACGGTTTTTGTCCGATTTCAAGGACATTTGACACATCATTTTTCAAATCTGTACGGTTTTTGTCAAATATCTCGGAAACGGAAGCTCGTACAGCAAATTTACCTGCACATGGGAATGCTAACTGTAGAATTTGATGAGGAGTAGAATGAGCCCATCTGCGAGGCTCTACGACTTTCGATTCAAAACTTATAGCCGTTTGAACCACATAATTTTTCATATCTGTACGGTTTTTGTCAAATATCTCGGAAACGGAAGCTCGTACAGCAAATTTACCTTCGGGGAATGCTAACTGTAGAATTTGATGAGGAATCGAATGAGCCCATCTGCGAGGCTCTACGACTTTCGATTCAAAATGTAGCCGATTGAACCACATAATTTTTCATATCTGTACGGTTTTTGTCCGATTTCAAGGACATTTGACACATCATTTTTCAAATCTGTACGGTTTTTGTCAAATATCTTGGAAACGGAAGCTCGTACAGCAAATTTACCTTTGGGGAATGCTAACTGTAGAATTTGATGAGGAATCGAATGAGCCCATCTGCGAGGCTCTACGACTTTCGATTCAAAATGTAGCCGATTGAACCACATAATTTTTCATATCTGTACGGTTTTTGTCCGATTTCAAGGACATTTGACACATCATTTTTCAAATCTGTACGGTTTTTGTCAAATATCTCGGAAACGGAAGCTCGTACAGCAAATTTACCTTTGGGGAATGCTAACTGTAGAATTTGATGAGGAGTAGAATGAGCCCATCTGCGAGCCTCTACGACTTTCGATTCAAAACTTATAGCCGTTTGAACCACATAATTTTTCATATCTGTACGGTTTTTGTCAAATATCTCGCAAACGGAAGCTCGTACAGCAAATTTACCTTCGGGGAATGCTAACTGTAGAATTTGATGAGGAATCGAATGAGCCCATCTGCGAGGCTCTACGACTTTCGATTCAAAATGTAGCCGATTGAACCACATAATTTTTCATATCTGTACGGATTTTGTCCGATTTCAAGGACATTTGACACATCATTTTTCAAATCTGTACAGTTTTTGTCAAATATCTCGGAAACGGAAGCTCGTACAGCAAATTTACCTTTGGGGAATGCTAACTGTAGAATTTGATGAGGAGTAGAATGAGCCCATCTGCGAGGCTCTACGACTTTCGATTCAAAACTTATAGCCGTTTGAACCACATAATTTTTCATATCTGTACGGTTTTTGTCCGATTTCAAGGACATTTGACACATCATTTTTCAAATCTGTACGGTTTTTGTCAAATATCTCGGAAACGGAAGCTCGTACAGCAAATTTACCTTTGGGGAATGCTAACTGTAGAATTTGATGAGGAGTGAATGAGCCCATCTGCGAGGCTCTACGACTTTCGATTCAAAATGTAGCCGATTGAACCACATAATTTTTCATATCTGTACGGTTTTTGTCCGATTTCAAGGACATTTGACACATCATTTTTCAAATCTGTACGGTTTTTGTCAAATATCTCGGAAACGGAAGCTCGTACAGCAAATTTACCTGCACATGGGAATGCTAACTGTAGAATTTGATGAGGAGTAGAATGAGCCCATCTGCGAGGCTCTACGACTTTCGATTCAAAACTTATAGCCGTTTGAACCACATAATTTTTCATATCTGTACGGTTTTTGTCAAATATCTCGGAAACGGAAGCTCGTACAGCAAATTTACCTTCGGGGAATGCTAACTGTAGAATTTGATGAGGAATCGAATGAGCCCATCTGCGAGGCTCTACGACTTTCGATTCAAAATGTAGCCGATTGAACCACATAATTTTTCATATCTGTACGGTTTTTGTCCGATTTCAAGGACATTTGACACATCATTTTTCAAATCTGTACGGTTTTTGTCAAATATCTTGGAAACGGAAGCTCGTACAGCAAATTTACCTTTGGGGAATGCTAACTGTAGAATTTGATGAGGAATCGAATGAGCCCATCTGCGAGGCTCTACGACTTTCGATTCAAAATGTAGCCGATTGAACCACATAATTTTTCATATCTGTACGGTTTTTGTCCGATTTCAAGGACATTTGACACATCATTTTTCAAATCTGTACGGTTTTTGTCAAATATCTCGGAAACGGAAGCTCGTACAGCAAATTTACCTTTGGGGAATGCTAACTGTAGAATTTGATGAGGAGTAGAATGAGCCCATCTGCGAGGCTCTACGACTTTCGATTCAAAACTTATAGCCGTTTGAACCACATAATTTTTCATATCTGTACGGTTTTTGTCAAATATCTCGGAAACGGAAGCTCGTACAGCAAATTTACCTTCGGGGAATGCTAACTGTAGAATTTGATGAGGAATCGAATGAGCCCATCTGCGAGGCTCTACGACTTTCGATTCAAAATGTAGCCGATTGAACCACATAATTTTTCATATCTGTACGGTTTTTGTCCGATTTCAAGGACATTTGACACATCATTTTTCAAATCTGTACGGTTTTTGTCAAATATCTCGGAAACGGAAGCTCGTACAGCAAATTTACCTTTGGGGAATGCTAACTGTAGAATTTGATGAGGAGTAGAATGAGCCCATCTGCGAGGCTCTACGACTTTCGATTCAAAACTTATAGCCGTTTGAACCACATAATTTTTCATATCTGTACGGTTTTTGTCAAATATCTCGGAAACGGAAGCTCGTACAGCAAATTTACCTTCGGGGAATGCTAACTGTAGAATTTGATGAGGAATCGAATGAGCCCATCTGCGAGGCTCTACGACTTTCGATTCAAAATGTAGCCGATTGAACCACATAATTTTTCATATCTGTACGGATTTTGTCCGATTTCAAGGACATTTGACACATCATTTTTCAAATCTGTACGGTTTTTGTCAAATATCTCGGAAACGGAAGCTCGTACAGCAAATTTACCTTTGGGGAATGCTAACTGTAGAATTTGATGAGGAGTAGAATGAGCCCATCTGCGAGGCTCTACGACTTTCGATTCAAAACTTATAGCCGTTTGAACCACATAATTTTTCATATCTGTACGGTTTTTGTCCGATTTCAAGGACATTTGACACATCATTTTTCAAATCTGTACAGTTTTTGTCAAATATCTCGGAAACGGAAGCTCGTACAGCAAATTTACCTTTGGGGAATGCTAACTGTAGAATTTGATGAGGAGTAGAATGAGCCCATCTGCGAGGCTCTACGACTTTCGATTCAAAACTTATAGCCGTTTGAACCACATAATTTTTCATATCTGTACGGTTTTTGTCAAATATCTCGGAAACGGAAGCTCGTACAGCAAATTTACCTTCGGGGAATGCTAACTGTAGAATTTGATGAGGAATCGAATGAGCCCATCTGCGAGGCTCTACGACTTTCGATTCAAAATGTAGCCGATTGAACCACATAATTTTTCATATCTGTACGGATTTTGTCCGATTTCAAGGACATTTGACACATCATTTTTCAAATCTGTACGGTTTTTGTCAAATATCTCGGAAACGGAAGTTCGTACAGCAAATTTACCTTTGGGGAATGCTAACTGTAGAATTTGATGAGGAGTAGAATGAGCCCATCTGCGAGGCTCTACGACTTTCGATTCAAAACTTATAGCCGTTTGAACCACATAATTTTTCATATCTGTACGGTTTTTGTCCGATTTCAAGGACATTTGACACATCATTTTTCAAATCTGTACAGTTTTTGTCAAATATCTCGGAAACGGAAGCTCGTACAGCAAATTTACCTTTGGGGAATGCTAACTGTAGAATTTGATGAGGAGTAGAATGAGCCCATCTGCGAGGCTCTACGACTTTCGATTCAAAACTTATAGCCGTTTGAACCACATAATTTTTCATATCTGTACGTTTTTTGTCAAATATCTCGGAAACGGAAGCTCGTACAGCAAATTTACCTTCGGGGAATGCTAACTGTAGAATTTGATGAGGAATCGAATGAGCCCATCTGCGAGGCTCTACGACTTTCGATTCAAAATGTAGCCGATTGAACCACATAATTTTTCATATCTGTACGGTTTTTGTCCGATTTCAAGGACATTTGACACATCATTTTTCAAATCTGTACGGTTTTTGTCAAATATCTCGGAAACGGAAGCTCGTACAGCAAATTTACCTTTGGGGAATGCTAACTGTAGAATTTGATGAGGAGTGAATGAGCCCATCTGCGAGGCTCTACGACTTTCGATTCAAAATGTAGCCGATTGAACCACATAATTTTTCATATCTGTACGGTTTTTGTCCGATTTCAAGGACATTTGACACATCATTTTTCAAATCTGTACGGTTTTTGTCAAATATCTCGGAAACGGAAGCTCGTACAGCAAATTTACCTTTGGGGAATGCTAACTGTAGAATTTGATGAGGAGTAGAATGAGCCCATCTGCGAGGCTCTACGACTTTCGATTCAAAAGTTATAGCCGTTTGAACCACATCATTTTCATATCTGTACGGTTTTTGTCCGATTTCAAGGACATTTGACACATCATTTTTCATATCTGTACGGTTTTTGTCAAATATCTCGGAAACGGAAGCTCGTACAGCAAATTTACCTGCATAGGGGACTGCTAACTGTAGAATTTGATGAGGAATCGAATGAGCCCATCTGCGAGGCTCTACGACTTTCGATTCAAAAGTTATAGCCGTTTGAGCCACATCATTTTTCATATCTGTACGGTTTTTGTCAAATATCTCGGAAACGGAAGCTCGTACAGCAAATTTATCTGCTTAGGGGACTGCTAACTGTAGAATTTGATGAGGAATCGAATGAGCCCATCTGCGAGGCTCTACGACTTTCGATTCAAAAGTTATAGCCTTTTGAGCCACATCATTTTTCTTATCTGTTTGGTTTTTGTCAAATATCTCGGAAACCGAAGCTCGTACAGCAAATTTACCTGCATAGGGGACTGCTAACTGTAGAATTTGATGAGGAATCGAATGAGCCCATCTGCGAGGCTCTACGACTTTCGATTCAAAAGTTATAGCCTTTTGAGCCTGTGAGTTGCCATCACTGCTAGTCCTCTAATCAACCAGTATCAACACATCATTTATATGACAACTTGGTTAAACAAAGCTCAGAGAGCAATATGTACTCTATTCTGTCTTCAATTGGGGGTGTTTTTGTCAAAGAATGAATACAGAATAATTGTAGAAAATTCTTACTCTAAAGTTTATCCCCATTATGGACTTACTTGTTTTCTCTAAGTCAGTGTGTCAGATCCAGAAGTCACTAGCTACTCTGATGAGATGGAATGGATCACTGACTGTTTAAGTGTCTGCGTCAGCAACGTCTACTATGACATCATAAAAGCAATGGGAGATGTAACGTGGCGAGGCGCCCTCTAGTGGTTTTGATAAGTTAACATGATACGGTTTTTGTCAAATATCTCGGAAGCGGAAGCTCGTACAGCAAATTTATCTGCATAGGGGACTGCTAACTGTAGAATTTGATGAGGAGTAGAATGAGCCCATCTGCGAGGCTCTACGACTTTCGATTCAAAACTTATAGCCATTTGAACCACATAATTTTTCATATCTGTACGGTTTTTGTCAAATATCTCGGAAACGGAAGCTCGTACAGCAAATTTACCTTCGGGGAATGCTAACTGTAGAATTTGATGAGGAATCGAATGAGCCCATCTGCGAGGCTCTACGACTTTCGATTCAAAACTTATAGCCGTTTGAACCACATAATTTTTCATATCTGTACGGTTTTTGTCAAATATCTCGGAAACGGAAGCTCGTACAGCAAATTTACCTTCAGGGAATGCTAACTGTAGAATTTGATGAGGAATCGAATGAGCCCATCTGCGAGGCTCTACGACTTTCGATTCAAAATGTAGCCGATTGAACCACATAATTTTTCATATCTGTACGGTTTTTGTCCGATTTCAAGGACATTTGACACATCATTTTTCAAATCTGTACGGTTTTTGTCAAATATCTCGGAAACGGAAGCTCGTACAGCAAATTTACCTTTGGGGAATGCTAACTGTAGAATTTGATGAGGAGTAGAATGAGCCCATCTGCGAGGCTCTACGACTTTCGATTCAAAACTTATAGCCGTTTGAACCACATAATTTTTCATATCTGTACGGGTTTTGTCAAATATCTCGGAAACGGAAGCTCGTACAGCAAATTTACCTTCGGGGAATGCTAACTGTAGAATTTGATGAGGAATCGAATGAGCCCATCTGCGAGGCTCTACGACTTTCGATTCAAAATGTAGCCGATTGAACCACATAATTTTTCATATCTGTACGGATTTTGTCCGATTTCAAGGACATTTGACACATCATTTTTCAAATCTGTACGGTTTTTGTCAAATATCTCGGAAACGGAAGCTCGTACAGCAAATTTACCTTTGGGGAATGCTAACTGTAGAATTTGATGAGGAGTAGAATGAGCCCATCTGCGAGGCTCTACGACTTTCGATTCAAAACTTATAGCCGTTTGAACCACATAATTTTTCATATCTGTACGGTTTTTGTCCGATTTCAAGGACATTTGACACATCATTTTTCAAATCTGTACAGTTTTTGTCAAATATCTCGGAAACGGAAGCTCGTACAGCAAATTTACCTTTGGGGAATGCTAACTGTAGAATTTGATTAGCCGTTTGAACCACATAATTTTTCATATCTGTACGTTTTTTGTCAAATATCTCGGAAACGGAAGCTCGTACAGCAAATTTACCTTTGGGGAATGCTAACTGTAGAATTTGATGAGGAATCGAATGAGCCCATCTGCGAGGCTCTACGACTTTCGATTCAAAATGTAGCCGATTGAACCACATAATTTTTCATATCTGTACGGGTTTTGTCCGATTTCAAGGACATTTGACACATCATTTTTCAAATCTGTACGGTTTTTGTCAAATATCTCGGAAACGGAAGCTCGTACAGCAAATTTACCTTTGGGGAATGCTAACTGTAGAATTTGATGAGGAGTAGAATGAGCCCATCTGCGAGGCTCTACGACTTTCGATTCAAAACTTATAGCCGTTTGAACCACATAATTTTTCATATCTGTACGGTTTTTGTCCGATTTCAAGGACATTTGACACATCATTTTTCAAATCTGTACAGTTTTTGTCAAATATCTCGGAAACGGAAGCTCGTACAGCAAATTTACCTTTAGGGAATGCTAACTGTAGAATTTGATGAGGAGTAGAATGAGCCCATCTGCGAGGCTCTACGACTTTCGATTCAAAACTTATAGCCGTTTGAACCACATAATTTTTCATATCTGTACGTTTTTTGTCAAATATCTCGGAAACGGAAGCTCGTACAGCAAATTTACCTTTGGGGAATGCTAACTGTAGAATTTGATGAGGAATCGAATGAGCCCATCTGCGAGGCTCTACGACTTTCGATTCAAAATGTAGCCGATTGAACCACATAATTTTTCATATCTGTACGGTTTTTGTCCGATTTCAAGGACATTTGACACATCATTTTTCAAATCTGTACGGTTTTTGTCAAATATCTCGGAAACGGAAGCTCGTACAGCAAATTTACCTTTGGGGAATGCTAACTGTAGAATTTGATGAGGAGTAGAATGAGCCCATCTGCGAGGCTCTACGACTTTCGATTCAAAACTTATAGCCGTTTGAACCACATAATTTTTCATATCTGTACGGTTTTTGTCCGATTTCAAGGACATTTGACACATCATTTTTCAAATCTGTACAGTTTTTGTCAAATATCTCGGAAACGGAAGCTCGTACAGCAAATTTACCTTTGGGGAATGCTAACTGTAGAATTTGATGAGGAGTAGAATGAGCCCATCTGCGAGGCTCTACGACTTTCGATTCAAAACTTATAGCCGTTTGAACCACATAATTTTTCATATCTGTACGTTTTTTGTCAAATATCTCGGAAACGGAAGCTCGTACAGCAAATTTACCTTTGGGGAATGCTAACTGTAGAATTTGATGAGGAATCGAATGAGCCCATCTGCGAGGCTCTACGACTTTCGATTCAAAATGTAGCCGATTGAACCACATAATTTTTCATATCTGTACGGTTTTTGTCCGATTTCAAGGACATTTGACACATCATTTTTCAAATCTGTACGGTTTTTGTCAAATATCTCGGAAACGGAAGCTCGTACAGCAAATTTACCTTTGGGGAATGCTAACTGTAGAATTTGATGAGGAGTGAATGAGCCCATCTGCGAGGCTCTACGACTTTCGATTCAAAATGTAGCCGATTGAACCACATAATTTTTCATATCTGTACGGATTTTGTCCGATTTCAAGGACATTTGACACATCATTTTTCAAATCTGTACGGTTTTTGTCAAATATCTCGGAAACGGAAGCTCGTACAGCAAATTTACCTTTGGGGAATGCTAACTGTAGAATTTGATGAGGAGTAGAATGAGCCCATCTGCGAGGCTCTACGACTTTCGATTCAAAACTTATAGCCGTTTGAACCACATAATTTTTCATATCTGTACGGTTTTTGTCCGATTTCAAGGACATTTGACACATCATTTTTCAAATCTGTACAGTTTTTGTCAAATATCTCGGAAACGGAAGCTCGTACAGCAAATTTACCTTTGGGGAATGCTAACTGTAGAATTTGATGAGGAGTAGAATGAGCCCATCTGCGAGGCTCTACGACTTTCGATTCAAAACTTATAGCCGTTTGAACCACATAATTTTTCATATCTGTACGGTTTTTGTCAAATATCTCGGAAACGGAAGCTCGTACAGCAAATTTACCTTCGGGGAATGCTAACTGTAGAATTTGATGAGGAATCGAATGAGCCCATCTGCGAGGCTCTACGACTTTCGATTCAAAATGTAGCCGATTGAACCACATAATTTTTCATATCTGTACGGGTTTTGTCCGATTTCAAGGACATTTGACACATCATTTTTCAAATCTGTACGGTTTTTGTCAAATATCTCGGAAACGGAAGCTCGTACAGCAAATTTACCTTTGGGGAATGCTAACTGTAGAATTTGATGAGGAGTAGAATGAGCCCATCTGCGAGGCTCTACGACTTTCGATTCAAAACTTATAGCCGTTTGAACCACATAATTTTTCATATCTGTACGGTTTTTGTCCGATTTCAAGGACATTTGACACATCATTTTTCAAATCTGTACAGTTTTTGTCAAATATCTCGGAAACGGAAGCTCGTACAGCAAATTTACCTTTGGGGAATGCTAACTGTAGAATTTGATGAGGAGTAGAATGAGCCCATCTGCGAGGCTCTACGACTTTCGATTCAAAACTTATAGCCGTTTGAACCACATAATTTTTCATATCTGTACGTTTTTTGTCAAATATCTCGGAAACGGAAGCTCGTACAGCAAATTTACCTTTGGGGAATGCTAACTGTAGAATTTGATGAGGAATCGAATGAGCCCATCTGCGAGGCTCTACGACTTTCGATTCAAAATGTAGCCGATTGAACCACATAATTTTTCATATCTGTACGGTTTTTGTCCGATTTCAAGGACATTTGACACATCATTTTTCAAATCTGTACGGTTTTTGTCAAATATCTCGGAAACGGAAGCTCGTACAGCAAATTTACCTTTGGGGAATGCTAACTGTAGAATTTGATGAGGAGTAGAATGAGCCCATCTGCGAGGCTCTACGACTTTCGATTCAAAACTTATAGCCGTTTGAACCACATAATTTTTCATATCTGTACGGTTTTTGTCCGATTTCAAGGACATTTGACACATCATTTTTCAAATCTGTACAGTTTTTGTCAAATATCTCGGAAACGGAAGCTCGTACAGCAAATTTACCTTTGGGGAATGCTAACTGTAGAATTTGATGAGGAGTAGAATGAGCCCATCTGCGAGGCTCTACGACTTTCGATTCAAAACTTATAGCCGTTTGAACCACATAATTTTTCATATCTGTACGTTTTTTGTCAAATATCTCGGAAACGGAAGCTCGTACAGCAAATTTACCTTTGGGGAATGCTAACTGTAGAATTTGATGAGGAATCGAATGAGCCCATCTGCGAGGCTCTACGACTTTCGATTCAAAATGTAGCCGATTGAACCACATAATTTTTCATATCTGTACGGTTTTTGTCCGATTTCAAGGACATTTGACACATCATTTTTCAAATCTGTACGGTTTTTGTCAAATATCTCGGAAACGGAAGCTCGTACAGCAAATTTACCTTTGGGGAATGCTAACTGTAGAATTTGATGAGGAGTGAATGAGCCCATCTGCGAGGCTCTACGACTTTCGATTCAAAATGTAGCCGATTGAACCACATAATTTTTCATATCTGTACGGTTTTTGTCCGATTTCAAGGACATTTGACACATCATTTTTCAAATCTGTACGGTTTTTGTCAAATATCTCGGAAACGGAAGCTCGTACAGCAAATTTACCTGCACAGGGGAATGCTAACTGTAGAATTTGATGAGGAGTAGAATGAGCCCATCTGCGAGGCTCTACGACTTTCGATGCAAAAGTTATAGCCGTTTGAACCACATAATTTTTCATATCTGTACGGTTTTTGTCAAATATCTCGGAAACGGAAGCTCGTACAGCAAATTTACCTTCGGGGAATGCTAACTGTAGAATTTGATGAGGAATCGAATGAGCCCATCTGCGAGGCTCTACGACTTTTGATTCAAAATGTAGCCGATTGAACCACATAATTTTTCATATCTGTACGGTTTTTGTCCGAGTTCAAGGACATTTGACACATCATTTTTCAAATCTGTACGGTTTTTGTCAAATATCTCGGAAACGGAAGCTCGTACAGCAAATTTACCTTTGGGGAATGCTAACTGTAGAATTTGATGAGGAGTAGAATGAGCCCATCTGCGAGGCTCTACGACTTTCGATTCAAAAGTTATAGCCGTTTGAACCACATCATTTTCATATCTGTACGGTTTTTGTCCGATTTCAAGGACATTTGACACATCATTTTTCATATCTGTACGGTTTTTGTCAAATATCTCGGAAACGGAAGCTCGTACAGCAAATTTACCTGCATAGGGGACTGCTAACTGTAGAATTTGATGAGGAATCGAATGAGCCCATCTGCGAGGCTCTACGACTTTCGATTCAAAAGTTATAGCCGTTTGAACCACATCATTTTCATATCTGTACG
Organism: Borostomias antarcticus; assembly: GCF_949987555.1. NCBI lineage: Eukaryota > Metazoa > Chordata > Actinopteri > Stomiiformes > Stomiidae > Borostomias > Borostomias antarcticus. The sequence continues at coordinate 592,224 of NW_028176001.1, forward strand.
GTTTTTGTCCGATTTCAAGGACATTTGACACATCATTTTTCATATCTGTACGGTTTTTGTCAAATATCTCGGAAACGGAAGCTCGTACAGCAAATTTACCTGCATAGGGGACTGCTACCTGTAGAATTTGATGAGGAATCGAATGAGCCCATCTGCGAGGCTCTACGACTTTCGATTCAAAAGTTATAGCCGTTTGAGCCACATCATTTTTCATATCTGTTTGGTTTTTGTCAAATATCTCGGAAACCGAAGCTCGTACAGCAAATTTACCTGCGTAGGGGACTGCTAACTGTAGAATTTGATGAGGAATCGAATGAGCCCATCTGCGAGGCTCTACGACTTTCGATTCAAAAGTTATAGCCTTTTGAGCCTGTGAGTTGCCATCACTGCTAGTCCTCTAATCAACCAGTATCAACACATCATTTATATGACAACTTGGTTAAACAAAGCTCAGAGAGCAATATGTACTCTATTCTGTCTTCAATTGGGGGTGTTTTTGTCAAAGAATGAATACAGAATAATTGTAGAAAATTCTTACTCTAAAGTTTATCCCCATTATGGACTTACTTGTTTTCTCTAAGTCAGTGTGTCAGATCCAGAAGTCACTAGCTACTCTGATGAGGTGGAATGGATCACTGACTGTTTAAGTGTCTGCGTCAGCAACGTCTACTATGACATCATAAAAGCAATGGGAGATGTAACGTGGCGAGGCGCCCTCTAGTGGTTTTGATAAGTTAACATGATACGGTTTTTGTCAAATATCTCGGAAACGGAAGCTCGTACAGCAAATTTATCTGCATAGGGGACTGCTAACTGTAAAATTTGATGAGGAATCGAATGAGCCCATCTGCGAGGCTCTACGACTTTCGATTCAAAAGTTATAGCCGTTTGAGCCACATCATTTTTCATATCTGTACGGTTTTTGTCAAATATCTCGGAAACGGAAGCTCGTACAGCAAATTTATCTGCATAGGGGACTGCTAACTGTAAAATTTGATGAGGAATCGAATGAGCCCATCTGCGAGGCTCTACGACTTTCGATTCAAAAGTTATAGCCGTTTGAGCCACATCATTTTTCATATCTGTTTGGTTTTTGTCAAATATCTCGGAAACCGAAGCTCGTACAGCAAATTTACCTGCGTGGGGGACTGCTAACTGTAGAATTTGATGAGGAATCGAATGAGCCCATCTGCGAGGCTCTACGACTTTCGATTCAAAAGTTATAGCCTTTTGAGCCTGTGAGTTGCCATCACTGCTAGTCCTCTAATCAACCAGTATCAACACATCATTTATATGACAACTTGGTTAAACAAAGCTCAGAGAGCAATATGTACTCTATTCTGTCTTCAATTGGGGGTGTTTTTGTCAAAGAATGAATACAGAATAATTGTAGAAAATTCTTACTCTAAAGTTTATCCCCATTATGGACTTACTTGTTTTCTCTAAGTCAGTGTGTCAGATCCAGAAGTCACTAGCTACTCTGATGAGGTGGAATGGATCACTGACTGTTTAAGTGTCTGCGTCAGCAACGTCTACTATGACATCATAAAAGCAATGGGAGATGTAACGTGGCGAGGCGCCCTCTAGTGGTTTTGATAAGTTAACATGATACGGTTTTTGTCAAATATCTCGGAAACGGAAGCTCGTACAGCAAATTTATCTGCATAGGGGACTGCTAACTGTAGAATTTGATGAGGAATCGAATGAGCCCATCTGCGAGGCTCTACGACTTTCGATTCAAAAGTTATAGCCGTTTGAGCCACATCATTTTTCATATCTGTACGGTTTTTGTCAAATATCTCGGAAACGGAAGCTCGTACAGCAAATTTATCTGCATTGGGGACTGCTAACTGTAGAATTTGATGAGGAATCGAATGAGCCCATCTGCGAGGCTCTACGACTTTCGATTCAAAAGTTATAGCCTTTTGAGCCACATCATTTTTCTTATCTGTTTGGTTTTTGTCAAATATCTCGGAAACCGAAGCTCGTACAGCAAATTTACCTGCGTAGGGGACTGCTAACTGTAGAATTTGATGAGGAATCGAATGAGCCCATCTGCGAGGCTCTACGACTTTCGATTCAAAAGTTATAGCCTTTTGAGCCTGTGAGTTGCCATCACTGCTAGTCCTCTAATCAACCAGTATCAACACATCATTTATATGACAACTTGGTTAAACAAAGCTCAGAGAGCAATATGTACTCTATTCTGTCTTCAATTGGGGGAGTTTTTGTCAAAGAATGAATACAGAATAATTGTAGAAAATTCTTACTCTAAAGTTTATCCCCATTATGGACTTACTTGTTTTCTCTAAGTCAGTGTGTCAGATCCAGAAGTCACTAGCTACTCTGATGAGGTGGAATGGATCACTGACTGTTTAAGTGTCTGCGTCAGCAACGTCTACTATGACATCATAAAAGCAATGGGAGATGTAACGTGGCGAGGCGCCCTCTAGTGGTTTTGATAAGTTAACATGATACGGTTTTTGTCAAATATCTCGGAAACGGAAGCTCGTACAGCAAATTTATCTGCGTAGGGGACTGCTAACTGTAGAATTTGATGAGGAATCGAATGAGCCCATCTGCGAGGCTCTACGACTTTCGATTCAAAAGTTATAGCCGTTTAAGCCACATCATTTTTCATATCTGTACGGTTTTTGTCAAATATCTCGGAAACGGAAGCTCGTACAGCAAATTTACCTGCATAGGGGACTGCTAACTGTAAAATTTGATGAGGAATCGAATGAGCCCATCTGCGAGGCTCTACGACTTTCGATTCAAAAGTTATAGCCGTTTGAGCCACATCATTTTTCATATCTGTTTGGTTTTTGTCAAATATCTCGGAAACCGAAGCTCGTACAGCAAATTTACCTGCATGGGGGACTGCTAACTGTAGAATTTGATGAGGAATCGAATGAGCCCATCTGCGAGGCTCTACGACTTTCGATTCAAAAGTTATAGCCTTTTGAGCCTGTGAGTTGCCATCACTGCTAGTCCTCTAATCAACCAGTATCAACACATCATTTATATGACAACTTGGTTAAACAAAGCTCAGAGAGCAATATGTACTCTATTCTGTCTTCAATTGGGGGTGTTTTTGTCAAAGAATGAATACAGAATAATTGTAGAAAATTCTTACTCTAAAGTTTATCCCCATTATGGACTTACTTGTTTTCTCTAAGTCAGTGTGTCAGATCCAGAAGTCACTAGCTACTCTGATGAGGTGGAATGGATCACTGACTGTTTAAGTGTCTGCGTCAGCAACGTCTACTATGACATCATAAAAGCAATGGGAGATGTAACGTGGCGAGGCGCCCTCTAGTGGTTTTGATAAGTTAACATGATACGGTTTTTTTCAAATATCTCGGAAACGGAAGCTCGTACAGCAAATTTATCTGCGTAGGGGACTGCTAACTGTAGAATTTGATGAGGAATCGAATGAGCCCATCTGCGAGGCTCTACGACTTTCGATTCAAAAGTTATAGCCGTTTGAGCCACATCATTTTTCATATCTGTTTGCTTTTTGTCAAATATCTCGGAAACCGAAGCTCGTACAGCAAATTTACCTGCCTAGGGGACTGCTAACTGTAGAATTTGATGAGGAATCGAATGAGCCCATCTGCGAGGCTCTACGACTTTCGATTCAAAAGTTATAGCCGTTTGAACCACATCATTTTCATATCTGTACAGTTTTTGTCCGATTTCAAGGACATTTGACACATCATTTTTCATATCTGTACGGTTTTTGTCAAATATCTCGGAAACGGAAGCTCGTACAGCAAATTTATCTGCATAGGGGACTGCTAACTGTAGAATTTGATGAGGAATCGAATGAGCCCATCTGCGAGGCTCTACGACTTTCGATTCAAAAGTTATAGCCGTTTGAGCCACATCATTTTTCATATCTGTTTGGTTTTTGTCAAATATCTCGGAAACCGAAGCTCGTACAGCAAATGTATCTGCATAGGGGACTGCTAACTGTAGAATTTGATGAGGAATCGAATGAGCCCATCTGCGAGGCTCTACGACTTTCGATTCAAAAGTTATAGCCTTTTGAGCCACATCATTTTTCTTATCTGTTTGGTTTTTGTCAAATATCTCGGAAACGGAAGCTCGTACAGCAAATTTATCTGCGTAGGGGACTGCTAACTGTAGAATTTGATGAGGAATCGAATGAGCCCATCTGCGAGGCTCTACGACTTTCGATTCAAAAGTTATAGCCGTTTGAGCCACATCATTTTCATATCTGTACAGTTTTTGTCCGATTTCAAGGACATTTGACACATCATTTTTCATATCTGTACGGTTTTTGTCAAATATCTCGGAAACGGAAGCTCGTACAGCAAATTTATCTGCATAGGGGACTGCTAACTGTAGAATTTGATGAGGAATCGAATGAGCCCATCTGCGAGGCTCTACGACTTTCGATTCAAAAGTTATAGCCGTTTGAGCCACATCATTTTTCATATCTGTTTGGTTTTTGTCAAATATCTCGGAAACCGAAGCTCGTACAGCAAATTTACCTGCATAGGGGACTGCTAACTGTAGAATTTGATGAGGAATCGAATGAGCCCATCTGCGAGGCTCTACGACTTTCGATTCAAAAGTTATAGCCTTTTGAGCCTGTGAGTTGCCATCACTGCTAGTCCTCTAATCAACCAGTATCAACACATCATTTATATGACAACTTGGTTAAACAAAGCTCAGAGAGCAATATGTACTCTATTCTGTCTTCAATTGGGGGTGTTTTTGTCAAAGAATGAATACAGAATAATTGTAGAAAATTCTTACTCTAAAGTTTATCCCCATTATGGACTTACTTGTTTTCTCTAAGTCAGTGTGTCAGATCCAGAAGTCACTAGCTACTCTGATGAGGTGGAATGGATCACTGACTGTTTAAGTGTCTGCGTCAGCAACGTCTACTATGACATCATAAAAGCAATGGGAGATGTAACGTGGCGAGGCGCCCTCTAGTGGTTTTGATAAGTTAACATGATACGGTTTTTGTCAAATATCTCGGAAACGGAAGCTCGTACAGCAAATTTATCTGCGTAGGGGACTGCTAACTGTAGAATTTGATGAGGAATCGAATGAGCCCATCTGCGAGGCTCTACGACTTTCGATTCAAAAGTTATAGCCGTTTGAGCCACATCATTTTTCATATCTGTACGGTTTTTGTCAAATATCTCGGAAACGGAAGCTCGTACAGCAAATTTATCTGCATAGGGGACTGCTAACTGTAGAATTTGATGAGGAATCGAATGAGCCCATCTGCGAGGCTCTACGACTTTCGATTCAAAAGTTATAGCCTTTTGAGCCACATCATTTTTCTTATCTGTTTGGTTTTTGTCAAATATCTCGGAAACCGAAGCTCGTACAGCAAATTTACCTGCATAGGGGACTGCTAACTGTAGAATTTGATGAGGAATCGAATGAGCCCATCTGCGAGGCTCTACGACTTTCGATTCAAAAGTTATAGCCTTTTGAGCCTGTGAGTTGCCATCACTGCTAGTCCTCTAATCAACCAGTATCAACACATCATTTATATGACAACTTGGTTAAACAAAGCTCAGAGAGCAATATGTACTCTATTCTGTCTTCAATTGGGGGTGTTTTTGTCAAAGAATGAATACAGAATAATTGTAGAAAATTCTTACTCTAAAGTTTATCCCCATTATGGACTTACTTGTTTTCTCTAAGTCAGTGTGTCAGATCCAGAAGTCACTAGCTACTCTGATGAGGTGGAATGGATCACTGACTGTTTAAGTGTCTGCGTCAGCAACGTCTACTATGACATCATAAAAGCAATGGGAGATGTAACGTGGCGAGGCGCCCTCTAGTGGTTTTGATAAGTTAACATGATACGGTTTTTGTCAAATATCTCGGAAACGGAAGCTCGTACAGCAAATTTATCTGCGTAGGGGACTGCTAACTGTAGAATTTGATGAGGAATCGAATGAGCCCATCTGCGAGGCTCTACGACTTTCGATTCAAAAGTTATAGCCTTTTGAGCCTGTGAGTTGCCATCACTGCTAGTCCTCTAATCAACCAGTATCAACACATCATTTATATGACAACTTGGTTAAACAAAGCTCAGAGAGCAATATGTACTCTATTCTGTCTTCAATTGGGGGTGTTTTTGTCAAAGAATGAATACAGAATAATTGTAGAAAATTCTTACTCTAAAGTTTATCCCCATTATGGACTTACTTGTTTTCTCTAAGTCAGTGTGTCAGATCCAGAAGTCACTAGCTACTCTGATGAGATGGAATGGATCACTGACTGTTTAAGTGTCTGCGTCAGCAACGTCTACTATGACATCATAAAAGCAATGGGAGATGTAACGTGGCGAGGCGCCCTCTAGTGGTTTTGATAAGTTAACATGATACGGTTTTTGTCAAATATCTCGGAAACGGAAGCTCGTACAGCAAATTTATCTGCATAGGGGACTGCTAACTGTAGAATTTGATGAGGAATCGAATGAGCCCATCTGCGAGGCTCTACGACTTTCGATTCAAAAGTTATAGCCGTTTGAACCACATCATTTTCATATCTGTACGGTTTTTGTCCGATTTCAAGGACATTTGACACATCATTTTTCATATCTGTACGGTTTTTGTCAAATATCTCGGAAACGGAAGCTCGTACAGCAAATTTACCTGCATAGGGGACTGCTAACTGTAGAATTTGATGAGGAATCGAATGAGCCCATCTGCGAGGCTCTACGACTTTCGATTCAAAAGTTATAGCCGTTTGAACCACATCATTTTCATATCTGTACGGTTTTTGTCCGATTTCAAGGACATTTGACACATCATTTTTCATATCTGTACGGTTTTTGTCAAATATCTCGGAAACGGAAGCTCGTACAGCAAATTTACCTGCATAGGGGACTGCTAACTGTAAAATTTGATGAGGAATCGAATGAGCCCATCTGCGAGGCTCTACGACTTTCGATTCAAAAGTTATAGCCGTTTGAGCCACATCATTTTTCATATCTGTTTGGTTTTTGTCAAATATCTCGGAAACCGAAGCTCGTACAGCAAATTTACCTGCGTTGGGGACTGCTAACTGTAGAATTTGATGAGGAATCGAATGAGCCCATCTGCGAGGCTCTACGACTTTCGATTCAAAAGTTATAGCCTTTTGAGCCTGTGAGTTGCCATCACTGCTAGTCCTCTAATCAACCAGTATCAACACATCATTTATATGACAACTTGGTTAAACAAAGCTCAGAGAGCAATATGTACTCTATTCTGTCTTCAATTGGGGGTGTTTTTGTCAAAGAATGAATACAGAATAATTGTAGAAAATTCTTACTCTAAAGTTTATCCCCATTATGGACTTACTTGTTTTCTCTAAGTCAGTGTGTCAGATCCAGAAGTCACTAGCTACTCTGATGAGGTGGAATGGATCACTGACTGTTTAAGTGTCTGCGTCAGCAACGTCTACTATGACATCATAAAAGCAATGGGAGATGTAACGTGGCGAGGCGCCCTCTAGTGGTTTTGATAAGTTAACATGATACGGTTTTTTTCAAATATCTCGGAAACGGAAGCTCGTACAGCAAATTTATCTGCATAGGGGACTGCTAACTGTAGAATTTGATGAGGAATCGAATGAGCCCATCTGCGAGGCTCTACGACTTTCGATTCAAAAGTTATAGCCGTTTGAACCACATCATTTTCATATCTGTACGGTTTTTGTCCGATTTCAAGGACATTTGACACATCATTTTTCATATCTGTACGGTTTTTGTCAAATATCTCGGAAACGGAAGCTCGTACAGCAAATTTATCTGCGTAGGGGACTGCTAACTGTAGAATTTGATGAGGAATCGAATGAGCCCATCTGCGAGGCTCTACGACTTTCGATTCAAAAGTTATAGCCGTTTGAGCCACATCATTTTTCATATCTGTTTGCTTTTTGTCAAATATCTCGGAAACCGAAGCTCGTACAGCAAATTTACCTGCCTAGGGGACTGCTAACTGTAGAATTTGATGAGGAATCGAATGAGCCCATCTGCGAGGCTCTACGACTTTCGATTCAAAAGTTATAGCCGTTTGAACCACATCATTTTCATATCTGTACAGTTTTTGTCCGATTTCAAGGACATTTGACACATCATTTTTCATATCTGTACGGTTTTTGTCAAATATCTCGGAAACGGAAGCTCGTACAGCAAATTTATCTGCATAGGGGACTGCTAACTGTAGAATTTGATGAGGAATCGAATGAGCCCATCTGCGAGGCTCTACGACTTTCGATTCAAAAGTTATAGCCGTTTGAGCCACATCATTTTTCATATCTGTTTGGTTTTTGTCAAATATCTCGGAAACCGAAGCTCGTACAGCAAATGTATCTGCATAGGGGACTGCTAACTGTAGAATTTGATGAGGAATCGAATGAGCCCATCTGCGAGGCTCTACGACTTTCGATTCAAAGGTTATAGCCTTTTGAGCCACATCATTTTTCTTATCTGTTTGGTTTTTGTCAAATATCTCGGAAACGGAAGCTCGTACAGCAAATTTATCTGCGTAGGGGACTGCTAACTGTAGAATTTGATGAGGAATCGAATGAGCCCATCTGCGAGGCTCTACGACTTTCGATTCAAAAGTTATAGCCGTTTGAGCCACATCATTTTCATATCTGTACAGTTTTTGTCCGATTTCAAGGACATTTGACACATCATTTTTCATATCTGTACGGTTTTTGTCAAATATCTCGGAAACGGAAGCTCGTACAGCAAATTTATCTGCATAGGGGACTGCTAACTGTAGAATTTGATGAGGAATCGAATGAGCCCATCTGCGAGGCTCTACGACTTTCGATTCAAAAGTTATAGCCGTTTGAGCCACATCATTTTTCATATCTGTTTGGTTTTTGTCAAATATCTCGGAAACCGAAGCTCGTACAGCAAATTTACCTGCATAGGGGACTGCTAACTGTAGAATTTGATGAGGAATCGAATGAGCCCATCTGCGAGGCTCTACGACTTTCGATTCAAAAGTTATAGCCTTTTGAGCCTGTGAGTTGCCATCACTGCTAGTCCTCTAATCAACCAGTATCAACACATCATTTATATGACAACTTGGTTAAACAAAGCTCAGAGAGCAATATGTACTCTATTCTGTCTTCAATTGGGGGTGTTTTTGTCAAAGAATGAATACAGAATAATTGTAGAAAATTCTTACTCTAAAGTTTATCCCCATTATGGACTTACTTGTTTTCTCTAAGTCAGTGTGTCAGATCCAGAAGTCACTAGCTACTCTGATGAGGTGGAATGGATCACTGACTGTTTAAGTGTCTGCGTCAGCAACGTCTACTATGACATCATAAAAGCAATGGGAGATGTAACGTGGCGAGGCGCCCTCTAGTGGTTTTGATAAGTTAACATGATACGGTTTTTGTCAAATATCTCGGAAACGGAAGCTCGTACAGCAAATTTATCTGCGTAGGGGACTGCTAACTGTAGAATTTGATGAGGAATCGAATGAGCCCATCTGCGAGGCTCTACGACTTTCGATTCAAAAGTTATAGCCGTTTGAGCCACATCATTTTTCATATCTGTACGGTTTTTGTCAAATATCTCGGAAACGGAAGCTCGTACAGCAAATTTATCTGCATAGGGGACTGCTAACTGTAGAATTTGATGAGGAATCGAATGAGCCCATCTGCGAGGCTCTACGACTTTCGATTCAAAAGTTATAGCCTTTTGAGCCACATCATTTTTCTTATCTGTTTGGTTTTTGTCAAATATCTCGGAAACCGAAGCTCGTACAGCAAATTTACCTGCATAGGGGACTGCTAACTGTAGAATTTGATGAGGAATCGAATGAGCCCATCTGCGAGGCTCTACGACTTTCGATTCAAAAGTTATAGCCTTTTGAGCCTGTGAGTTGCCATCACTGCTAGTCCTCTAATCAACCAGTATCAACACATCATTTATATGACAACTTGGTTAAACAAAGCTCAGAGAGCAATATGTACTCTATTCTGTCTTCAATTGGGGGTGTTTTTGTCAAAGAATGAATACAGAATAATTGTAGAAAATTCTTACTCTAAAGTTTATCCCCATTATGGACTTACTTGTTTTCTCTAAGTCAGTGTGTCAGATCCAGAAGTCACTAGCTACTCTGATGAGATGGAATGGATCACTGACTGTTTAAGTGTCTGCGTCAGCAACGTCTACTATGACATCATAAAAGCAATGGGAGATGTAACGTGGCGAGGCGCCCTCTAGTGGTTTTGATAAGTTAACATGATACGGTTTTTGTCAAATATCTCGGAAACGGAAGCTCGTACAGCAAATTTATCTGCATAGGGGACTGCTAACTGTAGAATTTGATGAGGAATCGAATGAGCCCATCTGCGAGGCTCTACGACTTTCGATTCAAAAGTTATAGCCGTTTGAACCACATCATTTTCATATCTGTACGGTTTTTGTCCGATTTCAAGGACATTTGACACATCATTTTTCATATCTGTACGGTTTTTGTCAAATATCTCGGAAACGGAAGCTCGTACAGCAAATTTACCTGCATAGGGGACTGCTAACTGTAGAATTTGATGAGGAATCGAATGAGCCCATCTGCGAGGCTCTACGACTTTCGATTCAAAAGTTATAGCCGTTTGAACCACATCATTTTCATATCTGTACGGTTTTTGTCCGATTTCAAGGACATTTGACACATCATTTTTCATATCTGTACGGTTTTTGTCAAATATCTCGGAAACGGAAGCTCGTACAGCAAATTTACCTGCATAGGGGACTGCTAACTGTAAAATTTGATGAGGAATCGAATGAGCCCATCTGCGAGGCTCTACGACTTTCGATTCAAAAGTTATAGCCGTTTGAGCCACATCATTTTTCATATCTGTTTGGTTTTTGTCAAATATCTCGGAAACCGAAGCTCGTACAGCAAATTTACCTGCGTTGGGGACTGCTAACTGTAGAATTTGATGAGGAATCGAATGAGCCCATCTGCGAGGCTCTACGACTTTCGATTCAAAAGTTATAGCCTTTTGAGCCTGTGAGTTGCCATCACTGCTAGTCCTCTAATCAACCAGTATCAACACATCATTTATATGACAACTTGGTTAAACAAAGCTCAGAGAGCAATATGTACTCTATTCTGTCTTCAATTGGGGGTGTTTTTGTCAAAGAATGAATACAGAATAATTGTAGAAAATTCTTACTCTAAAGTTTATCCCCATTATGGACTTACTTGTTTTCTCTAAGTCAGTGTGTCAGATCCAGAAGTCACTAGCTACTCTGATGAGGTGGAATGGATCACTGACTGTTTAAGTGTCTGCGTCAGCAACGTCTACTATGACATCATAAAAGCAATGGGAGATGTAACGTGGCGAGGCGCCCTCTAGTGGTTTTGATAAGTTAACATGATACGGTTTTTTTCAAATATCTCGGAAACGGAAGCTCGTACAGCAAATTTATCTGCATAGGGGACTGCTAACTGTAGAATTTGATGAGGAATCGAATGAGCCCATCTGCGAGGCTCTACGACTTTCGATTCAAAAGTTATAGCCGTTTGAACCACATCATTTTCATATCTGTACGGTTTTTGTCCGATTTCAAGGACATTTGACACATCATTTTTCATATCTGTACGGTTTTTGTCAAATATCTCGGAAACGGAAGCTCGTACAGCAAATTTATCTGCGTAGGGGACTGCTAACTGTAGAATTTGATGAGGAATCGAATGAGCCCATCTGCGAGGCTCTACGACTTTCGATTCAAAAGTTATAGCCGTTTGAGCCACATCATTTTTCATATCTGTTTGCTTTTTGTCAAATATCTCGGAAACCGAAGCTCGTACAGCAAATTTACCTGCCTAGGGGACTGCTAACTGTAGAATTTGATGAGGAATCGAATGAGCCCATCTGCGAGGCTCTACGACTTTCGATTCAAAAGTTATAGCCGTTTGAACCACATCATTTTCATATCTGTACAGTTTTTGTCCGATTTCAAGGACATTTGACACATAATTTTTCATATCTGTACGGTTTTTGTCAAATATCTCGGAAACGGAAGCTCGTACAGCAAATTTATCTGCATAGGGGACTGCTAACTGTAGAATTTGATGAGGAATCGAATGAGCCCATCTGCGAGGCTCTACGACTTTCGATTCAAAAGTTATAGCCGTTTGAGCCACATCATTTTTCATATCTGTTTGGTTTTTGTCAAATATCTCGGAAACCGAAGCTCGTACAGCAAATTTATCTGCATAGGGGACTGCTAACTGTAGAATTTGATGAGGAATCGAATGAGCCCATCTGCGAGGCTCTACGACTTTCGATTCAAAAGTTATAGCCGTTTGAACCACATCATTTTCATATCTGTACAGTTTTTGTCCGATTTCAAGGACATTTGACACATCATTTTTCATATCTGTACGGTTTTTGTCAAATATCTCGGAAACGGAAGCTCGTACAGCAAATTTATCTGCATTGGGGACTGCTAACTGTAGAATTTGATGAGGAATCGAATGAGCCCATCTGCGAGGCTCTACGACTTTCGATTCAAAAGTTATAGCCGTTTGAGCCACATCATTTTTCATATCTGTTTGTTTTTTGTCAAATATCTCGGAAACCGAAGCTCGTACAGCAAATTTATCTGCATAGGGGACTGCTAACTGTAGAATTTGATGAGGAATCGAATGAGCCCATCTGCGAGGCTCTACGACTTTCGATTCAAAAGTTATAGCCGTTTGAACCACATCATTTTCATATCTGTACGGTTTTTGTCCGATTTCAAGGACATTTGACACATCATTTTTCATATCTGTACGGTTTTTGTCAAATATCTCGGAAACGGAAGCTCGTACAGCAAATTTACCTGCATAGGGGACTGCTAACTGTAAAATTTGATGAGGAATCGAATGAGCCCATCTGCGAGGCTCTACGACTTTCGATTCAAAAGTTATAGCCGTTTGAGCCACATCATTTTTCATATCTGTTTGGTTTTTGTCAAATATCTCGGAAACCGAAGCTCGTACAGCAAATTTACCTGCGTTGGGGACTGCTAACTGTAGAATTTGATGAGGAATCGAATGAGCCCATCTGCGAGGCTCTACGACTTTCGATTCAAAAGTTATAGCCTTTTGAGCCTGTGAGTTGCCATCACTGCTAGTCCTCTAATCAACCAGTATCAACACATCATTTATATGACAACTTGGTTAAACAAAGCTCAGAGAGCAATATGTACTCTATTCTGTCTTCAATTGGGGGTGTTTTTGTCAAAGAATGAATACAGAATAATTGTAGAAAATTCTTACTCTAAAGTTTATCCCCATTATGGACTTACTTGTTTTCTCTAAGTCAGTGTGTCAGATCCAGAAGTCACTAGCTACTCTGATGAGGTGGAATGGATCACTGACTGTTTAAGTGTCTGCGTCAGCAACGTCTACTATGACATCATAAAAGCAATGGGAGATGTAACGTGGCGAGGCGCCCTCTAGTGGTTTTGATAAGTTAACATGATACGGTTTTTTTCAAATATCTCGGAAACGGAAGCTCGTACAGCAAATTTATCTGCATAGGGGACTGCTAACTGTAGAATTTGATGAGGAATCGAATGAGCCCATCTGCGAGGCTCTACGACTTTCGATTCAAAAGTTATAGCCGTTTGAACCACATCATTTTCATATCTGTACGGTTTTTGTCCGATTTCAAGGACATTTGACACATCATTTTTCATATCTGTACGGTTTTTGTCAAATATCTCGGAAACGGAAGCTCGTACAGCAAATTTATCTGCGTAGGGGACTGCTAACTGTAGAATTTGATGAGGAATCGAATGAGCCCATCTGCGAGGCTCTACGACTTTCGATTCAAAAGTTATAGCCGTTTGAGCCACATCATTTTTCATATCTGTTTGCTTTTTGTCAAATATCTCGGAAACCGAAGCTCGTACAGCAAATTTACCTGCCTAGGGGACTGCTAACTGTAGAATTTGATGAGGAATCGAATGAGCCCATCTGCGAGGCTCTACGACTTTCGATTCAAAAGTTATAGCCGTTTGAACCACATCATTTTCATATCTGTACAGTTTTTGTCCGATTTCAAGGACATTTGACACATAATTTTTCATATCTGTACGGTTTTTGTCAAATATCTCGGAAACGGAAGCTCGTACAGCAAATTTATCTGCATAGGGGACTGCTAACTGTAGAATTTGATGAGGAATCGAATGAGCCCATCTGCGAGGCTCTACGACTTTCGATTCAAAAGTTATAGCCGTTTGAACCACATCATTTTCATATCTGTACAGTTTTTGTCCGATTTCAAGGACATTTGACACATCATTTTTCATATCTGTACGGTTTTTGTCAAATATCTCGGAAACGGAAGCTCGTACAGCAAATTTATCTGCATTGGGGACTGCTAACTGTAGAATTTGATGAGGAATCGAATGAGCCCATCTGCGAGGCTCTACGACTTTCGATTCAAAAGTTATAGCCTTTTGAGCCTGTGAGTTGCCATCACTGCTAGTCCTCTAATCAACCAGTATCAACACATCATTTATATGACAACTTGGTTAAACAAAGCTCAGAGAGCAATATGTACTCTATTCTGTCTTCAATTGGGGGTGTTTTTGTCAAAGAATGAATACAGAATAATTGTAGAAAATTCTTACTCTAAAGTTTATCCCCATTATGGACTTACTTGTTTTCTCTAAGTCAGTGTGTCAGATCCAGAAGTCACTAGCTACTCTGATGAGGTGGAATGGATCACTGACTGTTTAAGTGTCTGCGTCAGCAACGTCTACTATGACATCATAAAAGCAATGGGAGATGTAACGTGGCGAGGCGCCCTCTAGTGGTTTTGATAAGTTAACATGATACGGTTTTTTTCAAATATCTCGGAAACGGAAGCTCGTACAGCAAATTTATCTGCGTAGGGGACTGCTAACTGTAGAATTTGATGAGGAATCGAATGAGCCCATCTGCGAGGCTCTACGACTTTCGATTCAAAAGTTATAGCCGTTTGAGCCACATCATTTTCATATCTGTACAGTTTTTGTCCGATTTCAAGGACATTTGACACATCATTTTTCATATCTGTACGGTTTTTGTCAAATATCTCGGAAACGGTAGCTCGTACAGCAAATTTATCTGCATAGGGGACTGCTAACTGTAGAATTTGATGAGGAATCGAATGAGCCCATCTGCGAGGCTCTACGACTTTCGATTCAAAAGTTATAGCCGTTTGAGCCACATCATTTTTCATATCTGTTTGTTTTTTGTCAAATATCTCGGAAACCGAAGCTCGTACAGCAAATTTATCTGCATAGGGGACTGCTAACTGTAGAATTTGATGAGGAATCGAATGAGCCCATCTGCGAGGCTCTACGACTTTCGATTCAAAAGTTATAGCCTTTTGAGCCTGTGAGTTGCCATCACTGCTAGTCCTCTAATCAACCAGTATCAACACATCATTTATATGACAACTTGGTTAAACAAAGCTCAGAGAGCAATATGTACTCTATTCTGTCTTCAATTGGGGGTGTTTTTGTCAAAGAATGAATACAGAATAATTGTAGAAAATTCTTACTCTAAAGTTTATCCCCATTATGGACTTACTTGTTTTCTCTAAGTCAGTGTGTCAGATCCAGAAGTCACTAGCTACTCTGATGAGGTGGAATGGATCACTGACTGTTTAAGTGTCTGCGTCAGCAACGTCTACTATGACATCATAAAAGCAATGGGAGATGTAACGTGGCGAGGCGCCCTCTAGTGGTTTTGATAAGTTAACATGATACGGTTTTTTTCAAATATCTCGGAAACGGAAGCTCGTACAGCAAATTTATCTGCGTAGGGGACTGCTAACTGTAGAATTTGATGAGGAATCGAATGAGCCCATCTGCGAGGCTCTACGACTTTCGATTCAAAAGTTATAGCCGTTTGAGCCACATCATTTTTCATATCTGTACGGTTTTTGTCAAATATCTCGGAAACGGAAGCTCGTACAGCAAATTTATCTGCATAGGGGACTGCTAACTGTAGAATTTGATGAGGAATCGAATGAGCCCATCTGCGAGGCTCTACGACTTTCGATTCAAAAGTTATAGCCTTTTGAGCCACATCATTTTTCTTATCTGTTTGGTTTTTGTCAAATATCTCGGAAACCGAAGCTCGTACAGCAAATTTACCTGCATAGGGGACTGCTAACTGTAGAATTTGATGAGGAATCGAATGAGCCCATCTGCGAGGCTCTACGACTTTCGATTCAAAAGTTATAGCCGTTTGAACCACATCATTTTCATATCTGTACGGTTTTTGTCCGATTTCAAGGACATTTGACACATCATTTTTCATATCTGTACGTTTTTTGTCAAATATCTCGGAAACGGAAGCTCGTACAGCAAATTTATCTGCATAGGGGACTGCTAACTGTAGAATTTGATGAGGAATCGAATGAGCCCATCTGCGAGGCTCTACGACTTTCGATTCAAAAGTTATAGCCGTTTGAGCCACATCATTTTTCATATCTGTTTGGTTTTTGTCAAATATCTCGGAAACCGAAGCTCGTACAGCAAATTTATCTGTGTAGGGGACTGCTAACTGTAGAATTTGATGAGGAATCGAATGAGCCCATCTGCGAGGCTCTACGACTTTCGATTCAAAAGTTATAGCCGTTTGAGCCACATCATTTTTCATATCTGTTTGCTTTTTGTCAAATATCTCGGAAACCGAAGCTCGTACAGCAAATTTACCTGCCTAGGGGACTGCTAACTGTAGAATTTGATGAGGAATCGAATGAGCCCATCTGCGAGGCTCTACGACTTTCGATTCAAAAGTTATAGCCGTTTGAACCACATCATTTTCATATCTGTACAGTTTTTGTCCGATTTCAAGGACATTTGACACATAATTTTTCATATCTGTACGGTTTTTGTCAAATATCTCGGAAACGGAAGCTCGTACAGCAAATTTATCTGCATAGGGGACTGCTAACTGTAGAATTTGATGAGGAATCGAATGAGCCCATCTGCGAGGCTCTACGACTTTCGATTCAAAAGTTATAGCCGTTTGAGCCACATCATTTTTCATATCTGTTTGGTTTTTGTCAAATATCTCGGAAACCGAAGCTCGTACAGCAAATTTATCTGCATAGGGGACTGCTAACTGTAGAATTTGATGAGGAATCGAATGAGCCCATCTGCGAGGCTCTACGACTTTCGATTCAAAAGTTATAGCCGTTTGAACCACATCATTTTCATATCTGTACAGTTTTTGTCCGATTTCAAGGACATTTGACACATCATTTTTCATATCTGTACGGTTTTTGTCAAATATCTCGGAAACGGAAGCTCGTACAGCAAATTTATCTGCATTGGGGACTGCTAACTGTAGAATTTGATGAGGAATCGAATGAGCCCATCTGCGAGGCTCTACGACTTTCGATTCAAAAGTTATAGCCGTTTGAGCCACATCATTTTTCATATCTGTTTGTTTTTTGTCAAATATCTCGGAAACCGAAGCTCGTACAGCAAATTTATCTGCATAGGGGACTGCTAACTGTAGAATTTGATGAGGAATCGAATGAGCCCATCTGCGAGGCTCTACGACTTTCGATTCAAAAGTTATAGCCGTTTGAACCACATCATTTTCATATCTGTACGGTTTTTGTCCGATTTCAAGGACATTTGACACATCATTTTTCATATCTGTACGGTTTTTGTCAAATATCTCGGAAACGGAAGCTCGTACAGCAAATTTACCTGCATAGGGGACTGCTAACTGTAAAATTTGATGAGGAATCGAATGAGCCCATCTGCGAGGCTCTACGACTTTCGATTCAAAAGTTATAGCCGTTTGAGCCACATCATTTTTCATATCTGTTTGGTTTTTGTCAAATATCTCGGAAACCGAAGCTCGTACAGCAAATTTACCTGCGTTGGGGACTGCTAACTGTAGAATTTGATGAGGAATCGAATGAGCCCATCTGCGAGGCTCTACGACTTTCGATTCAAAAGTTATAGCCTTTTGAGCCTGTGAGTTGCCATCACTGCTAGTCCTCTAATCAACCAGTATCAACACATCATTTATATGACAACTTGGTTAAACAAAGCTCAGAGAGCAATATGTACTCTATTCTGTCTTCAATTGGGGGTGTTTTTGTCAAAGAATGAATACAGAATAATTGTAGAAAATTCTTACTCTAAAGTTTATCCCCATTATGGACTTACTTGTTTTCTCTAAGTCAGTGTGTCAGATCCAGAAGTCACTAGCTACTCTGATGAGGTGGAATGGATCACTGACTGTTTAAGTGTCTGCGTCAGCAACGTCTACTATGACATCATAAAAGCAATGGGAGATGTAACGTGGCGAGGCGCCCTCTAGTGGTTTTGATAAGTTAACATGATACGGTTTTTTTCAAATATCTCGGAAACGGAAGCTCGTACAGCAAATTTATCTGCATAGGGGACTGCTAACTGTAGAATTTGATGAGGAATCGAATGAGCCCATCTGCGAGGCTCTACGACTTTCGATTCAAAAGTTATAGCCGTTTGAACCACATCATTTTCATATCTGTACGGTTTTTGTCCGATTTCAAGGACATTTGACACATCATTTTTCATATCTGTACGGTTTTTGTCAAATATCTCGGAAACGGAAGCTCGTACAGCAAATTTATCTGCGTAGGGGACTGCTAACTGTAGAATTTGATGAGGAATCGAATGAGCCCATCTGCGAGGCTCTACGACTTTCGATTCAAAAGTTATAGCCGTTTGAGCCACATCATTTTTCATATCTGTTTGCTTTTTGTCAAATATCTCGGAAACCGAAGCTCGTACAGCAAATTTACCTGCCTAGGGGACTGCTAACTGTAGAATTTGATGAGGAATCGAATGAGCCCATCTGCGAGGCTCTACGACTTTCGATTCAAAAGTTATAGCCGTTTGAACCACATCATTTTCATATCTGTACAGTTTTTGTCCGATTTCAAGGACATTTGACACATAATTTTTCATATCTGTACGGTTTTTGTCAAATATCTCGGAAACGGAAGCTCGTACAGCAAATTTATCTGCATAGGGGACTGCTAACTGTAGAATTTGATGAGGAATCGAATGAGCCCATCTGCGAGGCTCTACGACTTTCGATTCAAAAGTTATAGCCGTTTGAACCACATCATTTTCATATCTGTACAGTTTTTGTCCGATTTCAAGGACATTTGACACATCATTTTTCATATCTGTACGGTTTTTGTCAAATATCTCGGAAACGGAAGCTCGTACAGCAAATTTATCTGCATTGGGGACTGCTAACTGTAGAATTTGATGAGGAATCGAATGAGCCCATCTGCGAGGCTCTACGACTTTCGATTCAAAAGTTATAGCCTTTTGAGCCTGTGAGTTGCCATCACTGCTAGTCCTCTAATCAACCAGTATCAACACATCATTTATATGACAACTTGGTTAAACAAAGCTCAGAGAGCAATATGTACTCTATTCTGTCTTCAATTGGGGGTGTTTTTGTCAAAGAATGAATACAGAATAATTGTAGAAAATTCTTACTCTAAAGTTTATCCCCATTATGGACTTACTTGTTTTCTCTAAGTCAGTGTGTCAGATCCAGAAGTCACTAGCTACTCTGATGAGGTGGAATGGATCACTGACTGTTTAAGTGTCTGCGTCAGCAACGTCTACTATGACATCATAAAAGCAATGGGAGATGTAACGTGGCGAGGCGCCCTCTAGTGGTTTTGATAAGTTAACATGATACGGTTTTTTTCAAATATCTCGGAAACGGAAGCTCGTACAGCAAATTTATCTGCGTAGGGGACTGCTAACTGTAGAATTTGATGAGGAATCGAATGAGCCCATCTGCGAGGCTCTACGACTTTCGATTCAAAAGTTATAGCCGTTTGAGCCACATCATTTTCATATCTGTACAGTTTTTGTCCGATTTCAAGGACATTTGACACATCATTTTTCATATCTGTACGGTTTTTGTCAAATATCTCGGAAACGGTAGCTCGTACAGCAAATTTATCTGCATAGGGGACTGCTAACTGTAGAATTTGATGAGGAATCGAATGAGCCCATCTGCGAGGCTCTACGACTTTCGATTCAAAAGTTATAGCCGTTTGAGCCACATCATTTTTCATATCTGTTTGTTTTTTGTCAAATATCTCGGAAACCGAAGCTCGTACAGCAAATTTATCTGCATAGGGGACTGCTAACTGTAGAATTTGATGAGGAATCGAATGAGCCCATCTGCGAGGCTCTACGACTTTCGATTCAAAAGTTATAGCCTTTTGAGCCTGTGAGTTGCAATCACTGCTAGTCCTCTAATCAACCAGTATCAACACATCATTTATATGACAACTTGGTTAAACAAAGCTCAGAGAGCAATATGTACTCTATTCTGTCTTCAATTGGGGGTGTTTTTGTCAAAGAATGAATACAGAATAATTGTAGAAAATTCTTACTCTAAAGTTTATCCCCATTATGGACTTACTTGTTTTCTCTAAGTCAGTGTGTCAGATCCAGAAGTCACTAGCTACTCTGATGAGGTGGAATGGATCACTGACTGTTTAAGTGTCTGCGTCAGCAACGTCTACTATGACATCATAAAAGCAATGGGAGATGTAACGTGGCGAGGCGCCCTCTAGTGGTTTTGATAAGTTAACATGATACGGTTTTTTTCAAATATCTCGGAAACGGAAGCTCGTACAGCAAATTTATCTGCGTAGGGGACTGCTAACTGTAGAATTTGATGAGGAATCGAATGAGCCCATCTGCGAGGCTCTACGACTTTCGATTCAAAAGTTATAGCCGTTTGAGCCACATCATTTTTCATATCTGTACGGTTTTTGTCAAATATCTCGGAAACGGAAGCTCGTACAGCAAATTTATCTGCATAGGGGACTGCTAACTGTAGAATTTGATGAGGAATCGAATGAGCCCATCTGCGAGGCTCTACGACTTTCGATTCAAAAGTTATAGCCTTTTGAGCCACATCATTTTTCTTATCTGTTTGGTTTTTGTCAAATATCTCGGAAACCGAAGCTCGTACAGCAAATTTACCTGCATAGGGGACTGCTAACTGTAGAATTTGATGAGGAATCGAATGAGCCCATCTGCGAGGCTCTACGACTTTCGATTCAAAAGTTATAGCCGTTTGAACCACATCATTTTCATATCTGTACGGTTTTTGTCCGATTTCAAGGACATTTGACACATCATTTTTCATATCTGTACGTTTTTTGTCAAATATCTCGGAAACGGAAGCTCGTACAGCAAATTTATCTGCATAGGGGACTGCTAACTGTAGAATTTGATGAGGAATCGAATGAGCCCATCTGCGAGGCTCTACGACTTTCGATTCAAAAGTTATAGCCGTTTGAGCCACATCATTTTTCATATCTGTTTGGTTTTTGTCAAATATCTCGGAAACCGAAGCTCGTACAGCAAATTTATCTGCGTAGGGGACTGCTAACTGTAGAATTTGATGAGGAATCGAATGAGCCCATCTGCGAGGCTCTACGACTTTCGATTCAAAAGTTATAGCCGTTTGAGCCACATCATTTTTCATATCTGTTTGCTTTTTGTCAAATATCTCGGAAACCGAAGCTCGTACAGCAAATTTACCTGCCTAGGGGACTGCTAACTGTAGAATTTGATGAGGAATCGAATGAGCCCATCTGCGAGGCTCTACGACTTTCGATTCAAAAGTTATAGCCGTTTGAACCACATCATTTTCATATCTGTACAGTTTTTGTCCGATTTCAAGGACATTTGACACATAATTTTTCATATCTGTACGGTTTTTGTCAAATATCTCGGAAACGGAAGCTCGTACAGCAAATTTATCTGCATAGGGGACTGCTAACTGTAGAATTTGATGAGGAATCGAATGAGCCCATCTGCGAGGCTCTACGACTTTCGATTCAAAAGTTATAGCCGTTTGAGCCACATCATTTTTCATATCTGTTTGGTTTTTGTCAAATATCTCGGAAACCGAAGCTCGTACAGCAAATTTATCTGCATAGGGGACTGCTAACTGTAGAATTTGATGAGGAATCGAATGAGCCCATCTGCGAGGCTCTACGACTTTCGATTCAAAAGTTATAGCCGTTTGAACCACATCATTTTCATATCTGTACAGTTTTTGTCCGATTTCAAGGACATTTGACACATCATTTTTCATATCTGTACGGTTTTTGTCAAATATCTCGGAAACGGAAGCTCGTACAGCAAATTTATCTGCATTGGGGACTGCTAACTGTAGAATTTGATGAGGAATCGAATGAGCCCATCTGCGAGGCTCTACGACTTTCGATTCAAAAGTTATAGCCGTTTGAGCCACATCATTTTTCATATCTGTTTGTTTTTTGTCAAATATCTCGGAAACCGAAGCTCGTACAGCAAATTTATCTGCATAGGGGACTGCTAACTGTAGAATTTGATGAGGAATCGAATGAGCCCATCTGCGAGGCTCTACGACTTTCGATTCAAAAGTTATAGCCGTTTGAACCACATCATTTTCATATCTGTACGGTTTTTGTCCGATTTCAAGGACATTTGACACATCATTTTTCATATCTGTACGGTTTTTGTCAAATATCTCGGAAACGGAAGCTCGTACAGCAAATTTACCTGCATAGGGGACTGCTAACTGTAAAATTTGATGAGGAATCGAATGAGCCCATCTGCGAGGCTCTACGACTTTCGATTCAAAAGTTATAGCCGTTTGAGCCACATCATTTTTCATATCTGTTTGGTTTTTGTCAAATATCTCGGAAACCGAAGCTCGTACAGCAAATTTACCTGCGTTGGGGACTGCTAACTGTAGAATTTGATGAGGAATCGAATGAGCCCATCTGCGAGGCTCTACGACTTTCGATTCAAAAGTTATAGCCTTTTGAGCCTGTGAGTTGCCATCACTGCTAGTCCTCTAATCAACCAGTATCAACACATCATTTATATGACAACTTGGTTAAACAAAGCTCAGAGAGCAATATGTACTCTATTCTGTCTTCAATTGGGGGTGTTTTTGTCAAAGAATGAATACAGAATAATTGTAGAAAATTCTTACTCTAAAGTTTATCCCCATTATGGACTTACTTGTTTTCTCTAAGTCAGTGTGTCAGATCCAGAAGTCACTAGCTACTCTGATGAGGTGGAATGGATCACTGACTGTTTAAGTGTCTGCGTCAGCAACGTCTACTATGACATCATAAAAGCAATGGGAGATGTAACGTGGCGAGGCGCCCTCTAGTGGTTTTGATAAGTTAACATGATACGGTTTTTTTCAAATATCTCGGAAACGGAAGCTCGTACAGCAAATTTATCTGCATAGGGGACTGCTAACTGTAGAATTTGATGAGGAATCGAATGAGCCCATCTGCGAGGCTCTACGACTTTCGATTCAAAAGTTATAGCCGTTTGAACCACATCATTTTCATATCTGTACGGTTTTTGTCCGATTTCAAGGACATTTGACACATCATTTTTCATATCTGTACGGTTTTTGTCAAATATCTCGGAAACGGAAGCTCGTACAGCAAATTTATCTGCGTAGGGGACTGCTAACTGTAGAATTTGATGAGGAATCGAATGAGCCCATCTGCGAGGCTCTACGACTTTCGATTCAAAAGTTATAGCCGTTTGAGCCACATCATTTTTCATATCTGTTTGCTTTTTGTCAAATATCTCGGAAACCGAAGCTCGTACAGCAAATTTACCTGCCTAGGGGACTGCTAACTGTAGAATTTGATGAGGAATCGAATGAGCCCATCTGCGAGGCTCTACGACTTTCGATTCAAAAGTTATAGCCGTTTGAACCACATCATTTTCATATCTGTACAGTTTTTGTCCGATTTCAAGGACATTTGACACATAATTTTTCATATCTGTACGGTTTTTGTCAAATATCTCGGAAACGGAAGCTCGTACAGCAAATTTATCTGCATAGGGGACTGCTAACTGTAGAATTTGATGAGGAATCGAATGAGCCCATCTGCGAGGCTCTACGACTTTCGATTCAAAAGTTATAGCCGTTTGAACCACATCATTTTCATATCTGTACAGTTTTTGTCCGATTTCAAGGACATTTGACACATCATTTTTCATATCTGTACGGTTTTTGTCAAATATCTCGGAAACGGAAGCTCGTACAGCAAATTTATCTGCATTGGGGACTGCTAACTGTAGAATTTGATGAGGAATCGAATGAGCCCATCTGCGAGGCTCTACGACTTTCGATTCAAAAGTTATAGCCTTTTGAGCCTGTGAGTTGCCATCACTGCTAGTCCTCTAATCAACCAGTATCAACACATCATTTATATGACAACTTGGTTAAACAAAGCTCAGAGAGCAATATGTACTCTATTCTGTCTTCAATTGGGGGTGTTTTTGTCAAAGAATGAATACAGAATAATTGTAGAAAATTCTTACTCTAAAGTTTATCCCCATTATGGACTTACTTGTTTTCTCTAAGTCAGTGTGTCAGATCCAGAAGTCACTAGCTACTCTGATGAGGTGGAATGGATCACTGACTGTTTAAGTGTCTGCGTCAGCAACGTCTACTATGACATCATAAAAGCAATGGGAGATGTAACGTGGCGAGGCGCCCTCTAGTGGTTTTGATAAGTTAACATGATACGGTTTTTTTCAAATATCTCGGAAACGGAAGCTCGTACAGCAAATTTATCTGCGTAGGGGACTGCTAACTGTAGAATTTGATGAGGAATCGAATGAGCCCATCTGCGAGGCTCTACGACTTTCGATTCAAAAGTTATAGCCGTTTGAGCCACATCATTTTCATATCTGTACAGTTTTTGTCCGATTTCAAGGACATTTGACACATCATTTTTCATATCTGTACGGTTTTTGTCAAATATCTCGGAAACGGTAGCTCGTACAGCAAATTTATCTGCATAGGGGACTGCTAACTGTAGAATTTGATGAGGAATCGAATGAGCCCATCTGCGAGGCTCTACGACTTTCGATTCAAAAGTTATAGCCGTTTGAGCCACATCATTTTTCATATCTGTTTGTTTTTTGTCAAATATCTCGGAAACCGAAGCTCGTACAGCAAATTTATCTGCATAGGGGACTGCTAACTGTAGAATTTGATGAGGAATCGAATGAGCCCATCTGCGAGGCTCTACGACTTTCGATTCAAAAGTTATAGCCTTTTGAGCCTGTGAGTTGCCATCACTGCTAGTCCTCTAATCAACCAGTATCAACACATCATTTATATGACAACTTGGTTAAACAAAGCTCAGAGAGCAATATGTACTCTATTCTGTCTTCAATTGGGGGTGTTTTTGTCAAAGAATGAATACAGAATAATTGTAGAAAATTCTTACTCTAAAGTTTATCCCCATTATGGACTTACTTGTTTTCTCTAAGTCAGTGTGTCAGATCCAGAAGTCACTAGCTACTCTGATGAGGTGGAATGGATCACTGACTGTTTAAGTGTCTGCGTCAGCAACGTCTACTATGACATCATAAAAGCAATGGGAGATGTAACGTGGCGAGGCGCCCTCTAGTGGTTTTGATAAGTTAACATGATACGGTTTTTTTCAAATATCTCGGAAACGGAAGCTCGTACAGCAAATTTATCTGCGTAGGGGACTGCTAACTGTAGAATTTGATGAGGAATCGAATGAGCCCATCTGCGAGGCTCTACGACTTTCGATTCAAAAGTTATAGCCGTTTGAGCCACATCATTTTCATATCTGTACAGTTTTTGTCCGATTTCAAGGACATTTGACACATCATTTTTCATATCTGTACGGTTTTTGTCAAATATCTCGGAAACGGAAGCTCGTACAGCAAATTTATCTGCATAGGGGACTGCTAACTGTAGAATTTGATGAGGAATCGAATGAGCCCATCTGCGAGGCTCTACGACTTTCGATTCAAAAGTTATAGCCGTTTGAGCCACATCATTTTTCATATCTGTTTGGTTTTTGTCAAATATCTCGGAAACCGAAGCTCGTACAGCAAATTTACCTGCATAGGGGACTGCTAACTGTAGAATTTGATGAGGAATCGAATGAGCCCATCTGCGAGGCTCTACGACTTTCGATTCAAAAGTTATAGCCTTTTGAGCCTGTGAGTTGCCATCACTGCTAGTCCTCTAATCAACCAGTATCAACACATCATTTATATGACAACTTGGTTAAACAAAGCTCAGAGAGCAATATGTACTCTATTCTGTCTTCAATTGGGGGTGTTTTTGTCAAAGAATGAATACAGAATAATTGTAGAAAATTCTTACTCTAAAGTTTATCCCCATTATGGACTTACTTGTTTTCTCTAAGTCAGTGTGTCAGATCCAGAAGTCACTAGCTACTCTGATGAGGTGGAATGGATCACTGACTGTTTAAGTGTCTGCGTCAGCAACGTCTACTATGACATCATAAAAGCAATGGGAGATGTAACGTGGCGAGGCGCCCTCTAGTGGTTTTGATAAGTTAACATGATACGGTTTTTGTCAAATATCTCGGAAACGGAAGCTCGTACAGCAAATTTATCTGCATAGGGGACTGCTAACTGTAGAATTTGATGAGGAATCGAATGAGCCCATCTGCGAGGCTCTACGACTTTCGATTCAAAAGTTATAGCCGTTTGAACCACATCATTTTCATATCTGTACGGTTTTTGTCCGATTTCAAGGACATTTGACACATCATTTTTCATATCTGTACGGTTTTTGTCAAATATCTCGGAAACGGAAGCTCGTACAGCAAATTTACCTGCATAGGGGACTGCTAACTGTAGAATTTGATGAGGAATCGAATGAGCCCATCTGCGAGGCTCTACGACTTTCGATTCAAAAGTTATAGCCGTTTGAGCCTGTGAGTTGCCATCACTGCTAGTCCTCTAATCAACCAGTATCAACACATCATTTATATGACAACTTGGTTAAACAAAGCTCAGAGAGCAATATGTACTCTATTCTGTCTTCAATTGGGGGTGTTTTTGTCAAAGAATGAATACAGAATAATTGTAGAAAATTCTTACTCTAAAGTTTATCCCCATTATGGACTTACTTGTTTTCTCTAAGTCAGTGTGTCAGATCCAGAAGTCACTAGCTACTCTGATGAGGTGGAATGGATCACTGACTGTTTAAGTGTCTGCGTCAGCAACGTCTACTATGACATCATAAAAGCAATGGGAGATGTAACGTGGCGAGGCGCCCTCTAGTGGTTTTGATAAGTTAACATGATACGGTTTTTGTCAAATATCTCGGAAACGGAAGCTCGTACAGCAAATTTATCTGCATAGGGGACTGCTAACTGTAGAATTTGATGAGGAATCGAATGAGCCCATCTGCGAGGCTCTACGACTTTCGATTCAAAAGTTATAGCCGTTTGAACCACATCATTTTCATATCTGTACGGTTTTTGTCCGATTTCAAGGACATTTGACACATCATTTTTCATATCTGTACGGTTTTTGTCAAATATCTCGGAAACGGAAGCTCGTACAGCAAATTTACCTGCATAGGGGACTGCTAACTGTAGAATTTGATGAGGAATCGAATGAGCCCATCTGCGAGGCTCTACGACTTTCGATTCAAAAGTTATAGCCGTTTGAGCCACATCATTTTTCATATCTGTTTGTTTTTTGTCAAATATCTCGGAAACCGAAGCTCGTACAGCAAATTTACCTGCATTGGGGACTGCTAACTGTAGAATTTGATGAGGAATCGAATGAGCCCATCTGCGAGGCTCTACGACTTTCGATTCAAAAGTTATAGCCGTTTGAACCACATCATTTTCATATCTGTACGGTTTTTGTCCGATTTCAAGGACATTTGACACATCATTTTTCATATCTGTACGGTTTTTGTCAAATATCTCGGAAACGGAAGCTCGTACAGCAAATTTACCTGCATAGGGGACTGCTAACTGTAGAATTTGATGAGGAATCGAATGAGCCCATCTGCGAGGCTCTACGACTTTCGATTCAAAAGTTATAGCCTTTTGAGCCTGTGAGTTGCCATCACTGCTAGTCCTCTAATCAACCAGTATCAACACATCATTTATATGACAACTTGGTTAAACAAAGCTCAGAGAGCAATATGTACTCTATTCTGTCTTCAATTGGGGGTGTTTTTGTCAAAGAATGAATACAGAATAATTGTAGAAAATTCTTACTCTAAAGTTTATCCCCATTATGGACTTACTTGTTTTCTCTAAGTCAGTGTGTCAGATCCAGAAGTCACTAGCTACTCTGATGAGGTGGAATGGATCACTGACTGTTTAAGTGTCTGCGTCAGCAACGTCTACTATGACATCATAAAAGCAATGGGAGATGTAACGTGGCGAGGCGCCCTCTAGTGGTTTTGATAAGTTAACATGATACGGTTTTTGTCAAATATCTCGGAAACGGAAGCTCGTACAGCAAATTTATCTGCATAGGGGACTGCTAACTGTAGAATTTGATGAGGAATCGAATGAGCCCATCTGCGAGGCTCTACGACTTTCGATTCAAAAGTTATAGCCTTTTGAGCCTGTGAGTTGCCATCACTGCTAGTCCTCTAATCAACCAGTATCAACACATCATTTATATGACAACTTGGTTAAACAAAGCTCAGAGAGCAATATGTACTCTATTCTGTCTTCAATTGGGGGTGTTTTTGTCAAAGAATGAATACAGAATAATTGTAGAAAATTCTTACTCTAAAGTTTATCCCCATTATGGACTTACTTGTTTTCTCTAAGTCAGTGTGTCAGATCCAGAAGTCACTAGCTACTCTGATGAGGTGGAATGGATCACTGACTGTTTAAGTGTCTGCGTCAGCAACGTCTACTATGACATCATAAAAGCAATGGGAGATGTAACGTGGCGAGGCGCCCTCTAGTGGTTTTGATAAGTTAACATGATACGGTTTTTGTCAAATATCTCGGAAACGGAAGCTCGTACAGCAAATTTATCTGCATAGGGGACTGCTAACTGTAGAATTTGATGAGGAATCGAATGAGCCCATCTGCGAGGCTCTACGACTTTCGATTCAAAAGTTATAGCCGTTTGAACCACATCATTTTCATATCTGTACGGTTTTTGTCCGATTTCAAGGACATTTGACACATCATTTTTCATATCTGTACGGTTTTTGTCAAATATCTCGGAAACGGAAGCTCGTACAGCAAATTTACCTGCATAGGGGACTGCTAACTGTAGAATTTGATGAGGAATCGAATGAGCCCATCTGCGAGGCTCTACGACTTTCGATTCAAAAGTTATAGCCGTTTGAGCCACATCATTTTTCATATCTGTTTGGTTTTTGTCAAATATCTCGGAAACCGAAGCTCGTACAGCAAATTTACCTGCATAGGGGACTGCTAACTGTAGAATTTGATGAGGAATCGAATGAGCCCATCTGCGAGGCTCTACGACTTTCGATTCAAAAGTTATAGCCTTTTGAGCCTGTGAGTTGCCATCACTGCTAGTCCTCTAATCAACCAGTATCAACACATCATTTATATGACAACTTGGTTAAACAAAGCTCAGAGAGCAATATGTACTCTATTCTGTCTTCAATTGGGGGTGTTTTTGTCAAAGAATGAATACAGAATAATTGTAGAAAATTCTTACTCTAAAGTTTATCCCCATTATGGACTTACTTGTTTTCTCTAAGTCAGTGTGTCAGATCCAGAAGTCACTAGCTACTCTGATGAGGTGGAATGGATCACTGACTGTTTAAGTGTCTGCGTCAGCAACGTCTACTATGACATCATAAAAGCAATGGGAGATGTAACGTGGCGAGGCGCCCTCTAGTGGTTTTGATAAGTTAACATGATACGGTTTTTGTCAAATATCTCGGAAACGGAAGCTCGTACAGCAAATTTATCTGCATAGGGGACTGCTAACTGTAGAATTTGATGAGGAATCGAATGAGCCCATCTGCGAGGCTCTACGACTTTCGATTCAAAAGTTATAGCCGTTTGAGCCACATCATTTTTCATATCTGTTTGGTTTTTGTCAAATATCTCGGAAACCGAAGCTCGTACAGCAAATTTACCTGCATAGGGGACTGCTAACTGTAGAATTTGATGAGGAATCGAATGAGCCCATCTGCGAGGCTCTACGACTTTCGATTCAAAAGTTATAGCCGTTTGAACCACATAATTTTCATATCTGTACGGTTTTTGTCCGATTTCAAGGACATTTGACACATCATTTTTCATATCTGTACGGTTTTTGTCAAATATCTCGGAAACGGAAGCTCGTACAGCAAATTTATCTGCATAGGGGACTGCTAACTGTAGAATTTGATGAGGAATCGAATGAGCCCATCTGCGAGGCTCTACGACTTTCGATTCAAAAGTTATAGCCGTTTGAACCACATCATTTTCATATCTGTACGGTTTTTGTCCGATTTCAAGGACATTTGAC
Source organism: Borostomias antarcticus (assembly GCF_949987555.1). Lineage (NCBI taxonomy): Eukaryota > Metazoa > Chordata > Actinopteri > Stomiiformes > Stomiidae > Borostomias > Borostomias antarcticus. The sequence continues at coordinate 622,612 of NW_028176001.1, forward strand.
ACATCATTTTTCATATCTGTACGTTTTTTGTCAAATATCTCGGAAACGGAAGCTCGTACAGCAAATTTATCTGCATAGGGGACTGCTAACTGTAGAATTTGATGAGGAATCGAATGAGCCCATCTGCGAGGCTCTACGACTTTCGATTCAAAAGTTATAGCCGTTTGAGCCACATCATTTTTCATATCTGTTTGGTTTTTGTCAAATATCTCGGAAACCGAAGCTCGTACAGCAAATTTACCTGCATAGGGGACTGCTAACTGTAGAATTTGATGAGGAATCGAATGAGCCCATCTGCGAGGCTCTACGACTTTCGATTCAAAAGTTATAGCCTTTTGAGCCTGTGAGTTGCCATCACTGCTAGTCCTCTAATCAACCAGTATCAACACATCATTTATATGACAACTTGGTTAAACAAAGCTCAGAGAGCAATATGTACTCTATTCTGTCTTCAATTGGGGGTGTTTTTGTCAAAGAATGAATACAGAATAATTGTAGAAAATTCTTACTCTAAAGTTTATCCCCATTATGGACTTACTTGTTTTCTCTAAGTCAGTGTGTCAGATCCAGAAGTCACTAGCTACTCTGATGAGGTGGAATGGATCACTGACTGTTTAAGTGTCTGCGTCAGCAACGTCTACTATGACATCATAAAAGCAATGGGAGATGTAACGTGGCGAGGCGCCCTCTAGTGGTTTTGATAAGTTAACATGATACGGTTTTTGTCAAATATCTCGGAAACGGAAGCTCGTACAGCAAATTTATCTGCATAGGGGACTGCTAACTGTAGAATTTGATGAGGAATCGAATGAGCCCATCTGCGAGGCTCTACGACTTTCGATTCAAAAGTTATAGCCGTTTGAGCCACATCATTTTTCATATCTGTACGGTTTTTGTCAAATATCTCGGAAACGGAAGCTCGTACAGCAAATTTATCTGCATAGGGGACTGCTAACTGTAGAATTTGATGAGGAATCGAATGAGCCCATCTGCGAGGCTCTACGACTTTCGATTCAAAAGTTATAGCCGTTTGAACCACATCATTTTCATATCTGTACGGTTTTTGTCCGATTTCAAGGACATTTGACACATCATTTTTCATATCTGTACGGTTTTTGTCAAATATCTCGGAAACGGAAGCTCGTACAGCAAATTTATCTGCATAGGGGACTGCTAACTGTAGAATTTGATGAGGAATCGAATGAGCCCATCTGCGAGGCTCTACGACTTTCGATTCAAAAGTTATAGCCGTTTGAACCACATCATTTTCATATCTGTACGGTTTTTGTCCGATTTCAAGGACATTTGACACATCATTTTTCATATCTGTACGGTTTTTGTCAAATATCTCGGAAACGGAAGCTCGTACAGCAAATTTATCTGCATAGGGGACTGCTAACTGTAGAATTTGATGAGGAATCGAATGAGCCCATCTGCGAGGCTCTACGACTTTCGATTCAAAAGTTATAGCCGTTTGAACCACATCATTTTCATATCTGTACGGTTTTTGTCCGATTTCAAGGACATTTGACACATCATTTTTCATATCTGTACGGTTTTTGTCAAATATCTCGGAAACGGAAGCTCGTACAGCAAATTTACCTGCATAGGGGACTGCTAACTGTAGAATTTGATGAGGAATCGAATGAGCCCATCTGCGAGGCTCTACGACTTTCGATTCAAAAGTTATAGCCGTTTGAGCCACATCATTTTTCATTTCTGTTTGGTTTTTGTCAAATATCTCGGAAACCGAAGCTCGTACAGCAAATTTACCTGCATAGGGGACTGCTAACTGTAGAATTTGATGAGGAATCGAATGAGCCCATCTGCGAGGCTCTACGACTTTCGATTCAAAAGTTATAGCCTTTTGAGCCTGTGAGTTGCCATCACTGCTAGTCCTCTAATCAACCAGTATCAACACATCATTTATATGACAACTTGGTTAAACAAAGCTCAGAGAGCAATATGTACTCTATTCTGTCTTCAATTGGGGGTGTTTTTGTCAAAGAATGAATACAGAATAATTGTAGAAAATTCTTACTCTAAAGTTTATCCCCATTATGGACTTACTTGTTTTCTCTAAGTCAGTGTGTCAGATCCAGAAGTCACTAGCTACTCTGATGAGGTGGAATGGATCACTGACTGTTTAAGTGTCTGCGTCAGCAACGTCTACTATGACATCATAAAAGCAATGGGAGATGTAACGTGGCGAGGCGCCCTCTAGTGGTTTTGATAAGTTAACATGATACGGTTTTTGTCAAATATCTCGGAAACGGAAGCTCGTACAGCAAATTTATCTGCATAGGGGACTGCTAACTGTAGAATTTGATGAGGAATCGAATGAGCCCATCTGCGAGGCTCTACGACTTTCGATTCAAAAGTTATAGCCGTTTGAGCCACATCATTTTTCATATCTGTACGGTTTTTGTCAAATATCTCGGAAACGGAAGCTCGTACAGCAAATTTATCTGCATAGGGGACTGCTAACTGTAGAATTTGATGAGGAATCGAATGAGCCCATCTGCGAGGCTCTACGACTTTCGATTCAAAAGTTATAGCCGTTTGAACCACATCATTTTCATATCTGTACGGTTTTTGTCCGATTTCAAGGACATTTGACACATCATTTTTCATATCTGTACGGTTTTTGTCAAATATCTCGGAAACGGAAGCTCGTACAGCAAATTTACCTGCATAGGGGACTGCTAACTGTAGAATTTGATGAGGAATCGAATGAGCCCATCTGCGAGGCTCTACGACTTTCGATTCAAAAGTTATAGCCGTTTGAGCCACATCATTTTTCATATCTGTTTGGTTTTTGTCAAATATCTCGGAAACCGAAGCTCGTACAGCAAATTTACCTGCATAGGGGACTGCTAACTGTAGAATTTGATGAGGAATCGAATGAGCCCATCTGCGAGGCTCTACGACTTTCGATTCAAAAGTTATAGCCTTTTGAGCCTGTGAGTTGCCATCACTGCTAGTCCTCTAATCAACCAGTATCAACACATCATTTATATGACAACTTGGTTAAACAAAGCTCAGAGAGCAATATGTACTCTATTCTGTCTTCAATTGGGGGTGTTTTTGTCAAAGAATGAATACAGAATAATTGTAGAAAATTCTTACTCTAAAGTTTATCCCCATTATGGACTTACTTGTTTTCTCTAAGTCAGTGTGTCAGATCCAGAAGTCACTAGCTACTCTGATGAGGTGGAATGGATCACTGACTGTTTAAGTGTCTGCGTCAGCAACGTCTACTATGACATCATAAAAGCAATGGGAGATGTAACGTGGCGAGGCGCCCTCTAGTGGTTTTGATAAGTTAACATGATACGGTTTTTGTCAAATATCTCGGAAACGGAAGCTCGTACAGCAAATTTATCTGCATAGGGGACTGCTAACTGTAGAATTTGATGAGGAATCGAATGAGCCCATCTGCGAGGCTCTACGACTTTCGATTCAAAAGTTATAGCCGTTTGAGCCACATCATTTTTCATATCTGTTTGGTTTTTGTCAAATATCTCGGAAACCGAAGCTCGTACAGCAAATTTACCTGCATAGGGGACTGCTAACTGTAGAATTTGATGAGGAATCGAATGAGCCCATCTGCGAGGCTCTACGACTTTCGATTCAAAAGTTATAGCCTTTTGAGCCTGTGAGTTGCCATCACTGCTAGTCCTCTAATCAACCAGTATCAACACATCATTTATATGACAACTTGGTTAAACAAAGCTCAGAGAGCAATATGTACTCTATTCTGTCTTCAATTGGGGGTGTTTTTGTCAAAGAATGAATACAGAATAATTGTAGAAAATTCTTACTCTAAAGTTTATCCCCATTATGGACTTACTTGTTTTCTCTAAGTCAGTGTGTCAGATCCAGAAGTCACTAGCTACTCTGATGAGGTGGAATGGATCACTGACTGTTTAAGTGTCTGCGTCAGCAACATCTACTATGACATCATAAAAGCAATGGGAGATGTAACGTGGCGAGGCGCCCTCTAGTGGTTTTGATAAGTTAACATGATACGGTTTTTGTCAAATATCTCGGAAACGGAAGCTCGTACAGCAAATTTATCTGCATAGGGGACTGCTAACTGTAGAATTTGATGAGGAATCGAATGAGCCCATCTGCGAGGCTCTACGACTTTCGATTCAAAAGTTATAGCCGTTTGAGCCACATCATTTTTCATATCTGTTTGGTTTTTGTCAAATATCTCGGAAACCGAAGCTCGTACAGCAAATTTACCTGCATAGGGGACTGCTAACTGTAGAATTTGATGAGGAATCGAATGAGCCCATCTGCGAGGCTCTACGACTTTCGATTCAAAAGTTATAGCCGTTTGAACCACATCATTTTCATATCTGTACGGTTTTTGTCCGATTTCAAGGACATTTGACACATCATTTTTCATATCTGTACGGCTTTTGTCAAATATCTCGGAAACGGAAGCTCGTACAGCAAATTTATCTGCATAGGGGACTGCTAACTGTAGAATTTGATGAGGAATCGAATGAGCCCATCTGCGAGGCTCTACGACTTTCGATTCAAAAGTTATAGCCGTTTGAACCACATCATTTTCATATCTGTACGGTTTTTGTCCGATTTCAAGGACATTTGACACATCATTTTTCATATCTGTACGGTTTTTGTCAAATATCTCGGAAACGGAAGCTCGTACAGCAAATTTATCTGCATAGGGGACTGCTAACTGTAGAATTTGATGAGGAATCGAATGAGCCCATCTGCGAGGCTCTACGACTTTCGATTCAAAAGTTATAGCCTTTTGAGCTACATCATTTTTCTTATCTGTTTGGTTTTTGTCAAATATCTCGGAAACGGAAGCTCGTACAGCAAATTTATCTGAATAGGGGACTGCTAACTGTAGAATTTGATGAGGAATCGAATGAGCCCATCTGCGAGGCTCTACGACTTTCGATTCAAAAGTTATAGCCGTTTGAGCCACATCATTTTTCATATCTGTTTGGTTTTTGTCAAATATCTCGGAAACCGAAGCTCGTACAGCAAATTTACCTGCATAGGGGACTGCTAACTGTAGAATTTGATGAGGAATCGAATGAGCCCATCTGCGAGGCTCTACGACTTTCGATTCAAAAGTTATAGCCGTTTGAACCACATCATTTTCATATCTGTACGGTTTTTGTCCGATTTCAAGGACATTTGACACATCATTTTTCATATCTGTACGGCTTTTGTCAAATATCTCGGAAAACGGAAGCTCGTACAGCAAATTTATCTGCATAGGGGACTGCTAACTGTAGAATTTGATGAGGAATCGAATGAGCCCATCTGCGAGGCTCTACGACTTTCGATTCAAAAGTTATAGCCTTTTGAGCCTGTGAGTTGCCATCACTGCTAGTCCTCTAATCAACCAGTATCAACACATCATTTATATGACAACTTGGTTAAACAAAGCTCAGAGAGCAATATGTACTCTATTCTGTCTTCAATTGGGGGTGTTTTTGTCAAAGAATGAATACAGAATAATTGTAGAAAATTCTTACTCTAAAGTTTATCCCCATTATGGACTTACTTGTTTTCTCTAAGTCAGTGTGTCAGATCCAGAAGTCACTAGCTACTCTGATGAGGTGGAATGGATCACTGACTGTTTAAGTGTCTGCGTCAGCAACGTCTACTATGACATCATAAAAGCAATGGGAGATGTAACGTGGCGAGGCGCCCTCTAGTGGTTTTGATAAGTTAACATGATACGGTTTTTGTCAAATATCTCGGAAACGGAAGCTCGTACAGCAAATTTATCTGCATAGGGGACTGCTAACTGTAGAATTTGATGAGGAATCGAATGAGCCCATCTGCGAGGCTCTACGACTTTCGATTCAAAAGTTATAGCCGTTTGAGCCACATCATTTTTCATATCTGTTTGGTTTTTGTCAAATATCTCGGAAACCGAAGCTCGTACAGCAAATTTACCTGCATAGGGGACTGCTAACTGTAGAATTTGATGAGGAATCGAATGAGCCCATCTGCGAGGCTCTACGACTTTCGATTCAAAAGTTATAGCCGTTTGAACCACATCATTTTCATATCTGTACGGTTTTTGTCCGATTTCAAGGACATTTGACACATCATTTTTCATATCTGTACGGCTTTTGTCAAATATCTCGGAAAACGGAAGCTCGTACAGCAAATTTATCTGCATAGGGGACTGCTAACTGTAGAATTTGATGAGGAATCGAATGAGCCCATCTGCGAGGCTCTACGACTTTCGATTCAAAAGTTATAGCCGTTTGAACCACATCATTTTCATATCTGTACGGTTTTTGTCCGATTTCAAGGACATTTGACACATCATTTTTCATATCTGTACGGTTTTTGTCAAATATCTCGGAAACGGAAGCTCGTACAGCAAATTTATCTGCATAGGGGACTGCTAACTGTAGAATTTGATGAGGAATCGAATGAGCCCATCTGCGAGGCTCTACGACTTTCGATTCAAAAGTTATAGCCGTTTGAGCCACATCATTTTTCATATCTGTTTGGTTTTTGTCAAATATCTCGGAAACCGAAGCTCGTACAGCAAATTTACCTGCATAGGGGACTGCTAACTGTAGAATTTGATGAGGAATCGAATGAGCCCATCTGCGAGGCTCTACGACTTTCGATTCAAAAGTTATAGCCGTTTGAACCACATCATTTTCATATCTGTACGGTTTTTGTCCGATTTCAAGGACATTTGACACATCATTTTTCATATCTGTACGGTTTTTGTCAAATATCTCGGAAACGGAAGCTCGTACAGCAAATTTATCTGCATAGGGGACTGCTAACTGTAGAATTTGATGAGGAATCGAATGAGCCCATCTGCGAGGCTCTACGACTTTCGATTCAAAAGGTATAGCCGTTTGAACCACATCATTTTCATATCTGTACGGTTTTTGTCCGATTTCAAGGACATTTGACACATCATTTTTCATATCTGTACGGTTTTTGTCAAATATCTCGGAAACGGAAGCTCGTACAGCAAATTTATCTGCATAGGGGACTGCTAACTGTAGAATTTGATGAGGAATCGAATGAGCCCATCTGCGAGGCTCTACGACTTTCGATTCAAAAGTTATAGCCGTTTGAACCACATCATTTTCATATCTGTACGGTTTTTGTCCGATTTCAAGGACATTTGACACATCATTTTTCATATCTGTACGGTTTTTGTCAAATATCTCGGAAACGGAAGCTCGTACAGCAAATTTATCTGCATAGGGGACTGCTAACTGTAGAATTTGATGAGGAATCGAATGAGCCCATCTGCGAGGCTCTACGACTTTCGATTCAAAAGTTATAGCCTTTTGAGCTACATCATTTTTCTTATCTGTTTGGTTTTTGTCAAATATCTCGGAAACGGAAGCTCGTACAGCAAATTTATCTGAATAGGGGACTGCTAACTGTAGAATTTGATGAGGAATCGAATGAGCCCATCTGCGAGGCTCTACGACTTTCGATTCAAAAGTTATAGCCGTTTGAGCCACATCATTTTTCATATCTGTTTGGTTTTTGTCAAATATCTCGGAAACCGAAGCTCGTACAGCAAATTTACCTGCATAGGGGACTGCTAACTGTAGAATTTGATGAGGAATCGAATGAGCCCATCTGCGAGGCTCTACGACTTTCGATTCAAAAGTTATAGCCGTTTGAACCACATCATTTTCATATCTGTACGGTTTTTGTCCGATTTCAAGGACATTTGACACATCATTTTTCATATCTGTACGGTTTTTGTCAAATATCTCGGAAACGGAAGCTCGTACAGCAAATTTATCTGCATAGGGGACTGCTAACTGTAGAATTTGATGAGGAATCGAATGAGCCCATCTGCGAGGCTCTACGACTTTCGATTCAAAAGGTATAGCCGTTTGAACCACATCATTTTCATATCTGTACGGTTTTTGTCCGATTTCAAGGACATTTGACACATCATTTTTCATATCTGTACGGTTTTTGTCAAATATCTCGGAAACGGAAGCTCGTACAGCAAATTTATCTGCATAGGGGACTGCTAACTGTAGAATTTGATGAGGAATCGAATGAGCCCATCTGCGAGGCTCTACGACTTTCGATTCAAAAGTTATAGCCGTTTGAACCACATCATTTTCATATCTGTACGGTTTTTGTCCGATTTCAAGGACATTTGACACATCATTTTTCATATCTGTACGGTTTTTGTCAAATATCTCGGAAACGGAAGCTCGTACAGCAAATTTATCTGCATAGGGGACTGCTAACTGTAGAATTTGATGAGGAATCGAATGAGCCCATCTGCGAGGCTCTACGACTTTCGATTCAAAAGTTATAGCCTTTTGAGCTACATCATTTTTCTTATCTGTTTGGTTTTTGTCAAATATCTCGGAAACGGAAGCTCGTACAGCAAATTTATCTGAATAGGGGACTGCTAACTGTAGAATTTGATGAGGAATCGAATGAGCCCATCTGCGAGGCTCTACGACTTTCGATTCAAAAGTTATAGCCGTTTGAGCCACATCATTTTTCATATCTGTTTGGTTTTTGTCAAATATCTCGGAAACCGAAGCTCGTACAGCAAATTTACCTGCATAGGGGACTGCTAACTGTAGAATTTGATGAGGAATCGAATGAGCCCATCTGCGAGGCTCTACGACTTTCGATTCAAAAGTTATAGCCGTTTGAACCACATCATTTTCATATCTGTACGGTTTTTGTCCGATTTCAAGGACATTTGACACATCATTTTTCATATCTGTACGGCTTTTGTCAAATATCTCGGAAAACGGAAGCTCGTACAGCAAATTTATCTGCATAGGGGACTGCTAACTGTAGAATTTGATGAGGAATCGAATGAGCCCATCTGCGAGGCTCTACGACTTTCGATTCAAAAGTTATAGCCTTTTGAGCCTGTGAGTTGCCATCACTGCTAGTCCTCTAATCAACCAGTATCAACACATCATTTATATGACAACTTGGTTAAACAAAGCTCAGAGAGCAATATGTACTCTATTCTGTCTTCAATTGGGGGTGTTTTTGTCAAAGAATGAATACAGAATAATTGTAGAAAATTCTTACTCTAAAGTTTATCCCCATTATGGACTTACTTGTTTTCTCTAAGTCAGTGTGTCAGATCCAGAAGTCACTAGCTACTCTGATGAGGTGGAATGGATCACTGACTGTTTAAGTGTCTGCGTCAGCAACGTCTACTATGACATCATAAAAGCAATGGGAGATGTAACGTGGCGAGGCGCCCTCTAGTGGTTTTGATAAGTTAACATGATACGGTTTTTGTCAAATATCTCGGAAACGGAAGCTCGTACAGCAAATTTATCTGCATAGGGGACTGCTAACTGTAGAATTTGATGAGGAATCGAATGAGCCCATCTGCGAGGCTCTACGACTTTCGATTCAAAAGTTATAGCCGTTTGAGCCACATCATTTTTCATATCTGTTTGGTTTTTGTCAAATATCTCGGAAACCGAAGCTCGTACAGCAAATTTACCTGCATAGGGGACTGCTAACTGTAGAATTTGATGAGGAATCGAATGAGCCCATCTGCGAGGCTCTACGACTTTCGATTCAAAAGTTATAGCCGTTTGAACCACATCATTTTCATATCTGTACGGTTTTTGTCCGATTTCAAGGACATTTGACACATCATTTTTCATATCTGTACGGCTTTTGTCAAATATCTCGGAAAACGGAAGCTCGTACAGCAAATTTATCTGCATAGGGGACTGCTAACTGTAGAATTTGATGAGGAATCGAATGAGCCCATCTGCGAGGCTCTACGACTTTCGATTCAAAAGTTATAGCCGTTTGAACCACATCATTTTCATATCTGTACGGTTTTTGTCCGATTTCAAGGACATTTGACACATCATTTTTCATATCTGTACGGTTTTTGTCAAATATCTCGGAAACGGAAGCTCGTACAGCAAATTTATCTGCATAGGGGACTGCTAACTGTAGAATTTGATGAGGAATCGAATGAGCCCATCTGCGAGGCTCTACGACTTTCGATTCAAAAGGTATAGCCGTTTGAACCACATCATTTTCATATCTGTACGGTTTTTGTCCGATTTCAAGGACATTTGACACATCATTTTTCATATCTGTACGGTTTTTGTCAAATATCTCGGAAACGGAAGCTCGTACAGCAAATTTATCTGCATAGGGGACTGCTAACTGTAGAATTTGATGAGGAATCGAATGAGCCCATCTGCGAGGCTCTACGACTTTCGATTCAAAAGTTATAGCCGTTTGAACCACATCATTTTCATATCTGTACGGTTTTTGTCCGATTTCAAGGACATTTGACACATCATTTTTCATATCTGTACGGTTTTTGTCAAATATCTCGGAAACGGAAGCTCGTACAGCAAATTTACCTGCATAGGGGACTGCTAACTGTAGAATTTGATGAGGAATCGAATGAGCCCATCTGCGAGGCTCTACGACTTTCGATTCAAAAGTTATAGCCGTTTGAGCCACATCATTTTTCATATCTGTTTGGTTTTTGTCAAATATCTCGGAAACCGAAGCTCGTACAGCAAATTTACCTGCGTAGGGGACTGCTAACTGTAGAATTTGATGAGGAATCGAATGAGCCCATCTGCGAGGCTCTACGACTTTCGATTCAAAAGTTATAGCCGTTTGAGCCACATCATTTTTCATATCTGTACGGTTTTTGTCAAATATCTCGGAAACGGAAGCTCGTACAGCAAATTTATCTGCATAGGGGACTACTAACTGTAGAATTTGATGAGGAATCGAATGAGCCCATCTGCGAGGCTCTACGACTTTCGATTCAAAAGTTATAGCCGTTTGAACCACATCATTTTCATATCTGTACGGTTTTTGTCCGATTTCAAGGACATTTGACACATCATTTTTCATATCTGTACGGTTTTTGTCAAATATCTCGGAAACGGAAGCTCGTACAGCAAATTTATCTGCATAGGGGACTGCTAACTGTAGAATTTGATGAGGAATCGAATGAGCCCATCTGCGAGGCTCTACGACTTTCGATTCAAAAGTTATAGCCTTTTGAGCTACATCATTTTTCTTATCTGTTTGGTTTTTGTCAAATATCTCGGAAACGGAAGCTCGTACAGCAAATTTATCTGAATAGGGGACTGCTAACTGTAGAATTTGATGAGGAATCGAATGAGCCCATCTGCGAGGCTCTACGACTTTCGATTCAAAAGTTATAGCCTTTTGAGCTACATCATTTTTCTTATCTGTTTGGTTTTTGTCAAATATCTCGGAAACGGAAGCTCGTACAGCAAATTTATCTGAATAGGGGACTGCTAACTGTAGAATTTGATGAGGAATCGAATGAGCCCATCTGCGAGGCTCTACGACTTTCGATTCAAAAGTTATAGCCGTTTGAGCCACATCATTTTTCATATCTGTTTGGTTTTTGTCAAATATCTCGGAAACCGAAGCTCGTACAGCAAATTTACCTGCATAGGGGACTGCTAACTGTAGAATTTGATGAGGAATCGAATGAGCCCATCTGCGAGGCTCTACGACTTTCGATTCAAAAGTTATAGCCGTTTGAACCACATCATTTTCATATCTGTACGGTTTTTGTCCGATTTCAAGGACATTTGACACATCATTTTTCATATCTGTACGGCTTTTGTCAAATATCTCGGAAAACGGAAGCTCGTACAGCAAATTTATCTGCATAGGGGACTGCTAACTGTAGAATTTGATGAGGAATCGAATGAGCCCATCTGCGAGGCTCTACGACTTTCGATTCAAAAGTTATAGCCTTTTGAGCCTGTGAGTTGCCATCACTGCTAGTCCTCTAATCAACCAGTATCAACACATCATTTATATGACAACTTGGTTAAACAAAGCTCAGAGAGCAATATGTACTCTATTCTGTCTTCAATTGGGGGTGTTTTTGTCAAAGAATGAATACAGAATAATTGTAGAAAATTCTTACTCTAAAGTTTATCCCCATTATGGACTTACTTGTTTTCTCTAAGTCAGTGTGTCAGATCCAGAAGTCACTAGCTACTCTGATGAGGTGGAATGGATCACTGACTGTTTAAGTGTCTGCGTCAGCAACGTCTACTATGACATCATAAAAGCAATGGGAGATGTAACGTGGCGAGGCGCCCTCTAGTGGTTTTGATAAGTTAACATGATACGGTTTTTGTCAAATATCTCGGAAACGGAAGCTCGTACAGCAAATTTATCTGCATAGGGGACTGCTAACTGTAGAATTTGATGAGGAATCGAATGAGCCCATCTGCGAGGCTCTACGACTTTCGATTCAAAAGTTATAGCCGTTTGAGCCACATCATTTTTCATATCTGTTTGGTTTTTGTCAAATATCTCGGAAACCGAAGCTCGTACAGCAAATTTACCTGCATAGGGGACTGCTAACTGTAGAATTTGATGAGGAATCGAATGAGCCCATCTGCGAGGCTCTACGACTTTCGATTCAAAAGTTATAGCCGTTTGAACCACATCATTTTCATATCTGTACGGTTTTTGTCCGATTTCAAGGACATTTGACACATCATTTTTCATATCTGTACGGCTTTTGTCAAATATCTCGGAAAACGGAAGCTCGTACAGCAAATTTATCTGCATAGGGGACTGCTAACTGTAGAATTTGATGAGGAATCGAATGAGCCCATCTGCGAGGCTCTACGACTTTCGATTCAAAAGTTATAGCCGTTTGAACCACATCATTTTCATATCTGTACGGTTTTTGTCCGATTTCAAGGACATTTGACACATCATTTTTCATATCTGTACGGTTTTTGTCAAATATCTCGGAAACGGAAGCTCGTACAGCAAATTTATCTGCATAGGGGACTGCTAACTGTAGAATTTGATGAGGAATCGAATGAGCCCATCTGCGAGGCTCTACGACTTTCGATTCAAAAGTTATAGCCGTTTGAGCCACATCATTTTTCATATCTGTTTGGTTTTTGTCAAATATCTCGGAAACCGAAGCTCGTACAGCAAATTTACCTGCATAGGGGACTGCTAACTGTAGAATTTGATGAGGAATCGAATGAGCCCATCTGCGAGGCTCTACGACTTTCGATTCAAAAGTTATAGCCGTTTGAACCACATCATTTTCATATCTGTACGGTTTTTGTCCGATTTCAAGGACATTTGACACATCATTTTTCATATCTGTACGGTTTTTGTCAAATATCTCGGAAACGGAAGCTCGTACAGCAAATTTATCTGCATAGGGGACTGCTAACTGTAGAATTTGATGAGGAATCGAATGAGCCCATCTGCGAGGCTCTACGACTTTCGATTCAAAAGGTATAGCCGTTTGAACCACATCATTTTCATATCTGTACGGTTTTTGTCCGATTTCAAGGACATTTGACACATCATTTTTCATATCTGTACGGTTTTTGTCAAATATCTCGGAAACGGAAGCTCGTACAGCAAATTTATCTGCATAGGGGACTGCTAACTGTAGAATTTGATGAGGAATCGAATGAGCCCATCTGCGAGGCTCTACGACTTTCGATTCAAAAGTTATAGCCGTTTGAACCACATCATTTTCATATCTGTACGGTTTTTGTCCGATTTCAAGGACATTTGACACATCATTTTTCATATCTGTACGGTTTTTGTCAAATATCTCGGAAACGGAAGCTCGTACAGCAAATTTACCTGCATAGGGGACTGCTAACTGTAGAATTTGATGAGGAATCGAATGAGCCCATCTGCGAGGCTCTACGACTTTCGATTCAAAAGTTATAGCCGTTTGAGCCACATCATTTTTCATATCTGTTTGGTTTTTGTCAAATATCTCGGAAACCGAAGCTCGTACAGCAAATTTACCTGCGTAGGGGACTGCTAACTGTAGAATTTGATGAGGAATCGAATGAGCCCATCTGCGAGGCTCTACGACTTTCGATTCAAAAGTTATAGCCGTTTGAGCCACATCATTTTTCATATCTGTACGGTTTTTGTCAAATATCTCGGAAACGGAAGCTCGTACAGCAAATTTATCTGCATAGGGGACTACTAACTGTAGAATTTGATGAGGAATCGAATGAGCCCATCTGCGAGGCTCTACGACTTTCGATTCAAAAGTTATAGCCGTTTGAACCACATCATTTTCATATCTGTACGGTTTTTGTCCGATTTCAAGGACATTTGACACATCATTTTTCATATCTGTACGGTTTTTGTCAAATATCTCGGAAACGGAAGCTCGTACAGCAAATTTATCTGCATAGGGGACTGCTAACTGTAGAATTTGATGAGGAATCGAATGAGCCCATCTGCGAGGCTCTACGACTTTCGATTCAAAAGTTATAGCCGTTTGAGCCACATCATTTTTCATATCTGTTTGGTTTTTGTCAAATATCTCGGAAACCGAAGCTCGTACAGCAAATTTACCTGCATAGGGGACTGCTAACTGTAGAATTTGATGAGGAATCGAATGAGCCCATCTGCGAGGCTCTACGACTTTCGATTCAAAAGTTATAGCCTTTTGAGCCTGTGAGTTGCCATCACTGCTAGTCCTCTAATCAACCAGTATCAACACATCATTTATATGACAACTTGGTTAAACAAAGCTCAGAGAGCAATATGTACTCTATTCTGTCTTCAATTGGGGGTGTTTTTGTCAAAGAATGAATACAGAATAATTGTAGAAAATTCTTACTCTAAAGTTTATCCCCATTATGGACTTACTTGTTTTCTCTAAGTCAGTGTGTCAGATCCAGAAGTCACTAGCTACTCTGATGAGGTGGAATGGATCACTGACTGTTTAAGTGTCTGCGTCAGCAACGTCTACTATGACATCATAAAAGCAATGGGAGATGTAAAGTGGCGAGGCGCCCTCTAGTGGTTTTGATAAGTTAACATGATACGGTTTTTGTCAAATATCTCGGAAACGGAAGCTCGTACAGCAAATTTATCTGCATAGGGGACTGCTAACTGTAGAATTTGATGAGGAATCGAATGAGCCCATCTGCGAGGCTCTACGACTTTCGATTCAAAAGTTATAGCCGTTTGAGCCACATCATTTTTCATATCTGTTTGGTTTTTGTCAAATATCTCGGAAACCGAAGCTCGTACAGCAAATGTACCTGCATAGGGGACTGCTAACTGTAGAATTTGATGAGGAATCGAATGAGCCCATCTGCGAGGCTCTACGACTTTCGATTCAAAAGTTATAGCCGTTTGAGCCACATCATTTTTCATATCTGTTTGGTTTTTGTCAAATATCTCGGAAACCGAAGCTCGTACAGCAAATTTACCTGCATAGGGGACTGCTAACTGTAGAATTTGATGAGGAATCGAATGAGCCCATCTGCGAGGCTCTACGACTTTCGATTCAAAAGTTATAGCCGTTTGAACCACATCATTTTCATATCTGTACGGTTTTTGTCCGATTTCAAGGACATTTGACACATCATTTTTCATATCTGTACGGTTTTTGTCAAATATCTCGGAAACGGAAGCTCGTACAGCAAATTTATCTGCATAGGGGACTGCTAACTGTAGAATTTGATGAGGAATCGAATGAGCCCATCTGCGAGGCTCTACGACTTTCGATTCAAAAGTTATAGCCGTTTGAGCCACATCATTTTTCATATCTGTTTGGTTTTTGTCAAATATCTCGGAAACCGAAGCTCGTACAGCAAATTTACCTGCATAGGGGACTGCTAACTGTAGAATTTGATGAGGAATCGAATGAGCCCATCTGCGAGGCTCTACGACTTTCGATTCAAAAGTTATAGCCTTTTGAGCCTGTGAGTTGCCATCACTGCTAGTCCTCTAATCAACCAGTATCAACACATCATTTATATGACAACTTGGTTAAACAAAGCTCAGAGAGCAATATGTACTCTATTCTGTCTTCAATTGGGGGTGTTTTTGTCAAAGAATGAATACAGAATAATTGTAGAAAATTCTTACTCTAAAGTTTATCCCCATTATGGACTTACTTGTTTTCTCTAAGTCAGTGTGTCAGATCCAGAAGTCACTAGCTACTCTGATGAGGTGGAATGGATCACTGACTGTTTAAGTGTCTGCGTCAGCAACGTCTACTATGACATCATAAAAGCAATGGGAGATGTAACGTGGCGAGGCGCCCTCTAGTGGTTTTGATAAGTTAACATGATACGGTTTTTGTCAAATATCTCGGAAACGGAAGCTCGTACAGCAAATTTATCTGCATAGGGGACTGCTAACTGTAGAATTTGATGAGGAATCGAATGAGCCCATCTGCGAGGCTCTACGACTTTCGATTCAAAAGTTATAGCCGTTTGAACCACATCATTTTCATATCTGTACGGTTTTTGTCCGATTTCAAGGACATTTGACACATCATTTTTCATATCTGTACGGTTTTTGTCAAATATCTCGGAAACGGAAGCTCGTACAGCAAATTTACCTGCATAGAGGACTGCTAACTGTAGAATTTGATGAGGAATCGAATGAGCCCATCTGCGAGGCTCTACGACTTTCGATTCAAAAGTTATAGCCATTTGAGCCACATCATTTTTCATATCTGTTTGGTTTTTGTCAAATATCTCGGAAACCGAAGCTCGTACAGCAAATGTACCTGCATAGGGGACTGCTAACTGTAGAATTTGATGAGGAATCGAATGAGCCCATCTGCGAGGCTCTACGACTTTCGATTCAAAAGTTATAGCCGTTTGAACCACATCATTTTCATATCTGTACGGTTTTTGTCCGATTTCAAGGACATTTGACACATCATTTTTCATATCTGTACGGTTTTTGTCAAATATCTCGGAAACGGAAGCTCGTACAGCAAATTTACCTGCATAGGGGACTGCTAACTGTAGAATTTGATGAGGAATCGAATGAGCCCATCTGCGAGGCTCTACGACTTTCGATTCAAAAGTTATAGCCGTTTGAGCCACATCATTTTTCATATCTGTTTGGTTTTTGTCAAATATCTCGGAAACCGAAGCTCGTACAGCAAATTTACCTGCATAGGGGACTGCTAACTGTAGAATTTGATGAGGAATCGAATGAGCCCATCTGCGAGGCTCTACGACTTTCGATTCAAAAGTTATAGCCTTTTGAACCACATCATTTTCATATCTGTACGGTTTTTGTCCGATTTCAAGGACATTTGACACATCATTTTTCATATCTGTACGGTTTTTGTCAAATATCTCGGAAACGGAAGCTCGTACAGCAAATTTATCTGCATAGGGGACTGCTAACTGTAGAATTTGATGAGGAATCGAATGAGCCCATCTGCGAGGCTCTACGACTTTCGATTCAAAAGTTATAGCCGTTTGAGCCACATCATTTTTCATATCTGTTTGGTTTTTGTCAAATATCTCGGAAACCGAAGCTCGTACAGCAAATGTACCTGCATAGGGGACTGCTAACTGTAGAATTTGATGAGGAATCGAATGAGCCCATCTGCGAGGCTCTACGACTTTCGATTCAAAAGTTATAGCCGTTTGAACCACATCATTTTCATATCTGTACGGTTTTTGTCCGATTTCAAGGACATTTGACACATCATTTTTCATATCTGTACGGTTTTTGTCAAATATCTCGGAAACGGAAGCTCGTACAGCAAATTTATCTGCAAAGGGGACTGCTAACTGTAGAATTTGATGAGGAATCGAATGAGCCCATCTGCGAGGCTCTACGACTTTCGATTCAAAAGTTATAGCCGTTTGAGCCACATCATTTTTCATATCTGTTTGGTTTTTGTCAAATATCTCGGAAACCGAAGCTCGTACAGCAAATGTACCTGCATAGGGGACTGCTAACTGTAGAATTTGATGAGGAATCGAATGAGCCCATCTGCGAGGCTCTACGACTTTCGATTCAAAAGTTATAGCCGTTTGAGCCACATCATTTTTCATATCTGTTTGGTTTTTGTCAAATATCTCGGAAACCGAAGCTCGTACAGCAAATTTACCTGCATAGGGGACTGCTAACTGTAGAATTTGATGAGGAATCGAATGAGCCCATCTGCGAGGCTCTACGACTTTCGATTCAAAAGTTATAGCCTTTTGAGCCTGTGAGTTGCCATCACTGCTAGTCCTCTAATCAACCAGTATCAACACATCATTTATATGACAACTTGGTTAAACAAAGCTCAGAGAGCAATATGTACTCTATTCTGTCTTCAATTGGGGGTGTTTTTGTCAAAGAATGAATACAGAATAATTGTAGAAAATTCTTACTCTAAAGTTTATCCCCATTATGGACTTACTTGTTTTCTCTAAGTCAGTGTGTCAGATCCAGAAGTCACTAGCTACTCTGATGAGATGGAATGGATCACTGACTGTTTAAGTGTCTGCGTCAGCAACGTCTACTATGACATCATAAAAGCAATGGGAGATGTAACGTGGCGAGGCGCCCTCTAGTGGTTTTGATAAGTTAACATGATACGGTTTTTGTCAAATATCTCGGAAACGGAAGCTCGTACAGCAAATTTATCTGCATAGGGGACTGCTAACTGTAGAATTTGATGAGGAATCGAATGAGCCCATCTGCGAGGCTCTACGACTTTCGATTCAAAAGTTATAGCCGTTTGAACCACATCATTTTCATATCTGTACGGTTTTTGTCCGATTTCAAGGACATTTGACACATCATTTTTCATATCTGTACGGTTTTTGTCAAATATCTCGGAAACGGAAGCTCGTACAGCAAATTTATCTGCATAGGGGACTGCTAACTGTAGAATTTGATGAGGAATCGAATGAGCCCATCTGCGAGGCTCTACGACTTTCGATTCAAAAGTTATAGCCTTTTGAGCCTGTGAGTTGCCATCACTGCTAGTCCTCTAATCAACCAGTATCAACACATCATTTATATGACAACTTGGTTAAACAAAGCTCAGAGAGCAATATGTACTCTATTCTGTCTTCAATTGGGGGTGTTTTTGTCAAAGAATGAATACAGAATAATTGTAGAAAATTCTTACTCTAAAGTTTATCCCCATTATGGACTTACTTGTTTTCTCTAAGTCAGTGTGTCAGATCCAGAAGTCACTAGCTACTCTGATGAGATGGAATGGATCACTGACTGTTTAAGTGTCTGCGTCAGCAACGTCTACTATGACATCATAAAAGCAATGGGAGATGTAACGTGGCGAGGCGCCCTCTAGTGGTTTTGATAAGTTAACATGATACGGTTTTTGTCAAATATCTCGGAAACGGAAGCTCGTACAGCAAATTTATCTGCATAGGGGACTGCTAACTGTAGAATTTGATGAGGAATCAAATGAGCCCATCTGCGAGGCTCTACGACTTTCGATTCAAAAGTTATAGCCGTTTGAACCACATCATTTTCATATCTGTACGGTTTTTGTCCGATTTCAAGGACATTTGACACATCATTTTTCATATCTGTACGGTTTTTGTCAAATATCTCGGAAACGGAAGCTCGTACAGCAAATTTACCTGCATAGGGGACTGCTAACTGTAGAATTTGATGAGGAATCGAATGAGCCCATCTGCGAGGCTCTACGACTTTCGATTCAAAAGTTATAGCCGTTTGAGCCACATCATTTTTCATATCTGTTTGGTTTTTGTCAAATATCTCGGAAACCGAAGCTCGTACAGCAAATTTACCTGCATAGGGGACTGCTAACTGTAGAATTTGATGAGGAATCGAATGAGCCCATCTGCGAGGCTCTACGACTTTCGATTCAAAAGTTATAGCCGTTTGAGCCACATCATTTTTCATATCTGTACGGTTTTTGTCCGATTTCAAGGACATTTCACACATCATTTTTCATATCTGTACGGTTTTTGTCAAATATCTCGGAAACGGAAGCTCGTACAGCAAATTTATCTGCATAGGGGACTGCTAACTGTAGAATTTGATGAGGAATCGAATGAGCCCATCTGCGAGGCTCTACGACTTTCGATTCAAAAGTTATAGCCGTTTGAGCCACATCATTTTTCATATCTGTTTGGTTTTTGTCAAATATCTCGGAAACCGAAGCTCGTACAGCAAATTTACCTGCGTAGGGGACTGCTAACTGTAGAATTTGATGAGGAATCGAATGAGCCCATCTGCGAGGCTCTACGACTTTCGATTCAAAAGTTATAGCCTTTTGAGCCTGTGAGTTGCCATCACTGCTAGTCCTCTAATCAACCAGTATCAACACATCATTTATATGACAACTTGGTTAAACAAAGCTCAGAGAGCAATATGTACTCTATTCTGTCTTCAATTGGGGGTGTTTTTGTCAAAGAATGAATACAGAATAATTGTAGAAAATTCTTACTCTAAAGTTTATCCCCATTATGGACTTACTTGTTTTCTCTAAGTCAGTGTGTCAGATCCAGAAGTCACTAGCTACTCTGATGAGGTGGAATGGATCACTGACTGTTTAAGTGTCTGCGTCAGCAACGTCTACTATGACATCATAAAAGCAATGGGAGATGTAACGTGGCGAGGCGCCCTCTAGTGGTTTTGATAAGTTAACATGATACGGTTTTTGTCAAATATCTCGGAAACGGAAGCTCGTACAGCAAATTTATCTGCATAGGGGACTGCTAACTGTAGAATTTGATGAGGAATCGAATGAGCCCATCTGCGAGGCTCTACGACTTTCGATTCAAAAGTTATAGCCGTTTGAACCACATCATTTTCATATCTGTACGGTTTTTGTCCGATTTCAAGGACATTTGACACATCATTTTTCATATCTGTACGGTTTTTGTCAAATATCTCGGAAACGGAAGCTCGTACAGCAAATTTACCTGCGTAGGGGACTGCTAACTGTAGAATTTGATGAGGAATCGAATGAGCCCATCTGCGAGGCTCTACGACTTTCGATTCAAAAGTTATAGCCTTTTGAGCCACATCATTTTTCTTATCTGTTTGGTTTTTGTCAAATATCTCGGAAACCGAAGCTCGTACAGCAAATTTACCTGCATAGGGGACTGCTAACTGTAGAATTTGATGAGGAATCGAATGAGCCCATCTGCGAGGCTCTACGACTTTCGATTCAAAAGTTATAGCCTTTTGAGCCTGTGAGTTGCCATCACTGCTAGTCCTCTAATCAACCAGTATCAACACATCATTTATATGACAACTTGGTTAAACAAAGCTCAGAGAGCAATATGTACTCTATTCTGTCTTCAATTGGGGGTGTTTTTGTCAAAGAATGAATACAGAATAATTGTAGAAAATTCTTACTCTAAAGTTTATCCCCATTATGGACTTACTTGTTTTCTCTAAGTCAGTGTGTCAGATCCAGAAGTCACTAGCTACTCTGATGAGGTGGAATGGATCACTGACTGTTTAAGTGTCTGCGTCAGCAACGTCTACTATGACATCATAAAAGCAATGGGAGATGTAACGTGGCGAGGCGCCCTCTAGTGGTTTTGATAAGTTAACATGATACGGCTTTTGTCAAATATCTCGGAAACGGAAGCTCGTACAGCAAATTTATCTGCATAGGGGACTGCTAACTGTAGAATTTGATGAGGAATCGAATGAGCCCATCTGCGAGGCTCTACGACTTTCGATTCAAAAGTTATAGCCGTTTGAACCACATCATTTTCATATCTGTACGGTTTTTGTCCGATTTCAAGGACATTTGACACATCATTTTTCATATCTGTACGGTTTTTGTCAAATATCTCGGAAACGGAAGCTCGTACAGCAAATTTATCTGCATAGGGGACTGCTAACTGTAGAATTTGATGAGGAATCGAATGAGCCCATCTGCGAGGCTCTACGACTTTCGATTCAAAAGTTATAGCCTTTTGAGCCTGTGAGTTGCCATCACTGCTAGTCCTCTAATCAACCAGTATCAACACATCATTTATATGACAACTTGGTTAAACAAAGCTCAGAGAGCAATATGTACTCTATTCTGTCTT
The DNA here is from genome assembly GCF_949987555.1 of Borostomias antarcticus. Classification (NCBI taxonomy): domain Eukaryota; kingdom Metazoa; phylum Chordata; class Actinopteri; order Stomiiformes; family Stomiidae; genus Borostomias; species Borostomias antarcticus. The sequence continues at coordinate 644,475 of NW_028176001.1, forward strand.
CAATTGGGGGTGTTTTTGTCAAAGAATGAATACAGAATAATTGTAGAAAATTCTTACTCTAAAGTTTATCCCCATTATGGACTTACTTGTTTTCTCTAAGTCAGTGTGTCAGATCCAGAAGTCACTAGCTACTCTGATGAGGTGGAATGGATCACTGACTGTTTAAGTGTCTGCGTCAGCAACGTCTACTATGACATCATAAAAGCAATGGGAGATGTAACGTGGCGAGGCGCCCTCTAGTGGTTTTGATAAGTTAACATGATACGGCTTTTGTCAAATATCTCGGAAACGGAAGCTCGTACAGCAAATTTATCTGCATAGGGGACTGCTAACTGTAGAATTTGATGAGGAATCGAATGAGCCCATCTGCGAGGCTCTACGACTTTCGATTCAAAAGTTATAGCCGTTTGAACCACATCATTTTCATATCTGTACGGTTTTTGTCCGATTTCAAGGACATTTGACACATCATTTTTCATATCTGTACGGTTTTTGTCAAATATCTCGGAAACGGAAGCTCGTACAGCAAATTTATCTGCATAGGGGACTGCTAACTGTAGAATTTGATGAGGAATCGAATGAGCCCATCTGCGAGGCTCTACGACTTTCGATTCAAAAGTTATAGCCTTTTGAGCCTGTGAGTTGCCATCACTGCTAGTCCTCTAATCAACCAGTATCAACACATCATTTATATGACAACTTGGTTAAACAAAGCTCAGAGAGCAATATGTACTCTATTCTGTCTTCAATTGGGGGTGTTTTTGTCAAAGAATGAATACAGATTAATTGTAGAAAATTACTTACTCTAAAGTTTATCCCCATTATGGACTTACTTGTTTTCTCTAAGTCAGTGTGTCAGATCCAGAAGTCACTAGCTACTCTGATGAGATGGAATGGATCACTGACTGTTTAAGTGTCTGCGTCAGCAACGTCTACTATGACATCATAAAAGCAATGGGAGATGTAACGTGGCGAGGCGCCCTCTAGTGGTTTTGATAAGTTAACATGATACGGCTTTTGTCAAATATCTCGGAAACGGAAGCTCGTACAGCAAATTTATCTGCATAGGGGACTGCTAACTGTAGAATTTGATGAGGAATCGAATGAGCCCATCTGCGAGGCTCTACGACTTTCGATTCAAAAGTTATAGCCGTTTGAACCACATCATTTTCATATCTGTACGGTTTTTGTCCGATTTCAAGGACATTTGACACATCATTTTTCATATCTGTACGGTTTTTGTCAAATATCTCGGAAACGGAAGCTCGTACAGCAAATTTATCTGCATAGGGGACTGCTAACTGTAGAATTTGATGAGGAATCGAATGAGCCCATCTGCGAGGCTCTACGACTTTCGATTCAAAAGTTATAGCCTTTTGAGCCTGTGAGTTGCCATCACTGCTAGTCCTCTAATCAACCAGTATCAACACATCATTTATATGACAACTTGGTTAAACAAAGCTCAGAGAGCAATATGTACTCTATTCTGTCTTCAATTGGGGGTGTTTTTGTCAAAGAATGAATACAGAATAATTGTAGAAAATTCTTACTCTAAAGTTTATCCCCATTATGGACTTACTTGTTTTCTCTAAGTCAGTGTGTCAGATCCAGAAGTCACTAGCTACTCTGATGAGGTGGAATGGATCACTGACTGTTTAAGTGTCTGCGTCAGCAACGTCTACTATGACATCATAAAAGCAATGGGAGATGTAACGTGGCGAGGCGCCCTCTAGTGGTTTTGATAAGTTAACATGATACGGTTTTTGTCAAATATCTCGGAAACGGAAGCTCGTACAGCAAATTTATCTGCATAGGGGACTGCTAACTGTAGAATTTGATGAGGAATCGAATGAGCCCATCTGCGAGGCTCTACGACTTTCGATTCAAAAGTTATAGCCGTTTGAACCACATCATTTTCATATCTGTACGGTTTTTGTCCGATTTCAAGGACATTTGACACATCATTTTTCATATCTGTACGGTTTTTGTCAAATATCTCGGAAACGGAAGCTCGTACAGCAAATTTACCTGCATAGGGGACTGCTAACTGTAGAATTTGATGAGGAATCGAATGAGCCCATCTGCGAGGCTCTACGACTTTCGATTCAAAAGTTATAGCCTTTTGAGCCACATCATTTTTCTTATCTGTTTGGTTTTTGTCAAATATCTCGGAAACCGAAGCTCGTACAGCAAATTTACCTGCATAAGGGACTGCTAACTGTAGAATTTGATGAGGAATCGAATGAGCCCATCTGCGAGGCTCTACGACTTTCGATTCAAATGTTATAGCCTTTTGAGCCTGTGAGTTGCCATCACTGCTAGTCCTCTAATCAACCAGTATCAACACATCATTTATATGACAACTTGGTTAAACAAAGCTCAGAGAGCAATATGTACTCTATTCTGTCTTCAATTGGGGGTGTTTTTGTCAAAGAATGAATACAGAATAATTGTAGAAAATTCTTACTCTAAAGTTTATCCCCATTATGGACTTACTTGTTTTCTCTAAGTCAGTGTGTCAGATCCAGAAGTCACTAGCTACTCTGATGAGATGGAATGGATCACTGACTGTTTAAGTGTCTGCGTCAGCAACGTCTACTATGACATCATAAAAGCAATGGGAGATGTAACGTGGCGAGGCGCCCTCTAGTGGTTTTGATAAGTTAACATGATACGGCTTTTGTCAAATATCTCGGAAACGGAAGCTCGTACAGCAAATTCATCTGCATAGGGGACTGCTAACTGTAGAATTTGATGAGGAATCAAATGAGCCCATCTGCGAGGCTCTACGACTTTCGATTCAAAAGTTATAGCCGTTTGAACCACATCATTTTCATATCTGTACGGTTTTTGTCCGATTTCAAGGACATTTGACACATCATTTTTCATATCTGTACGGTTTTTGTCAAATATCTCGGAAACGGAAGCTCGTACAGCAAATTTATCTGCATAGGGGACTGCTAACTGTAGAATTTGATGAGGAATCGAATGAGCCCATCTGCGAGGCTCTACGACTTTCGATTCAAAAGTTATAGCCTTTTGAGCCTGTGAGTTGCCATCACTGCTAGTCCTCTAATCAACCAGTATCAACACATCATTTATATGACAACTTGGTTAAACAAAGCTCAGAGAGCAATATGTACTCTATTCTGTCTTCAATTGGGGGTGTTTTTGTCAAAGAATGAATACAGAATAATTGTAGAAAATTCTTACTCTAAAGTTTATCCCCATTATGGACTTACTTGTTTTCTCTAAGTCAGTGTGTCAGATCCAGAAGTCACTAGCTACTCTGATGAGATGGAATGGATCACTGACTGTTTAAGTGTCTGCGTCAGCAACGTCTACTATGACATCATAAAAGCAATGGGAGATGTAACGTGGCGAGGCGCCCTCTAGTGGTTTTGATAAGTTAACATGATACGGCTTTTGTCAAATATCTCGGAAACGGAAGCTCGTACAGCAAATTTATCTGCATAGGGGACTGCTAACTGTAGAATTTGATGAGGAATCGAATGAGCCCATCTGCGAGGCTCTACGACTTTCGATTCAAAAGTTATAGCCGTTTGAACCACATCATTTTCATATCTGTACGGTTTTTGTCCGATTTCAAGGACATTTGACACATCATTTTTCATATCTGTACGGTTTTTGTCAAATATCTCGGAAACGGAAGCTCGTACAGCAAATTTATCTGCATAGGGGACTGCTAACTGTAGAATTTGATGAGGAATCGAATGAGTCCATCTGCGAGGCTCTACGACTTTCGATTCAAAAGTTATAGCCTTTTGAGCCTGTGAGTTGCCATCACTGCTAGTCCTCTAATCAACCAGTATCAACACATCATTTATATGACAACTTGGTTAAACAAAGCTCAGAGAGCAATATGTACTCTATTCTGTCTTCAATTGGGGGTGTTTTTGTCAAAGAATGAATACAGAATAATTGTAGAAAATTCTTACTCTAAAGTTTATCCCCATTATGGACTTACTTGTTTTCTCTAAGTCAGTGTGTCAGATCCAGAAGTCACTAGCTACTCTGATGAGGTGGAATGGATCACTGACTGTTTAAGTGTCTGCGTCAGCAACGTCTACTATGACATCATAAAAGCAATGGGAGATGTAACGTGGCGAGGCGCCCTCTAGTGGTTTTGATAAGTTAACATGATACGGTTTTTGTCAAATATCTCGGAAACGGAAGCTCGTACAGCAAATTTATCTGCATAGGGGACTGCTAACTGTAGAATTTGATGAGGAATCGAATGAGCCCATCTGCGAGGCTCTACGACTTTCGATTCAAAAGTTATAGCCGTTTGAACCACATCATTTTCATATCTGTACGGTTTTTGTCCGATTTCAAGGACATTTGACACATAATTTTTCATATCTGTACGGTTTTTGTCAAATATCTCGGAAACGGAAGCTCGTACAGCAAATTTACCTGCATAGGGGACTGCTAACTGTAGAATTTGATGAGGAATCGAATGAGCCCATCTGCGAGGCTCTACGACTTTCGATTCAAATGTTATAGCCTTTTGAGCCTGTGAGTTGCCATCACTGCTAGTCCTCTAATCAACCAGTATCAACACATCATTTATATGACAACTTGGTTAAACAAAGCTCAGAGAGCAATATGTACTCTATTCTGTCTTCAATTGGGGGTGTTTTTGTCAAAGAATGAATACAGAATAATTGTAGAAAATTCTTACTCTAAAGTTTATCCCCATTATGGACTTACTTGTTTTCTCTAAGTCAGTGTGTCAGATCCAGAAGTCACTAGCTACTCTGATGAGGTGGAATGGATCACTGACTGTTTAAGTGTCTGCGTCAGCAACGTCTACTATGACATCATAAAAGCAATGGGAGATGTAACGTGGCGAGGCGCCCTCTAGTGGTTTTGATAAGTTAACATGATACGGCTTTTGTCAAATATCTCGGAAACGGAAGCTCGTACAGCAAATTTATCTGCATAGGGGACTGCTAACTGTAGAATTTGATGAGGAATCGAATGAGCCCATCTGCGAGGCTCTACGACTTTCGATTCAAAAGTTATAGCCTTTTGAGCCTGTGAGTTGCCATCACTGCTAGTCCTCTAATCAACCAGTATCAACACATCATTTATATGACAACTTGGTTAAACAAAGCTCAGAGAGCAATATGTACTCTATTCTGTCTTCAATTGGGGGTGTTTTTGTCAAAGAATGAATACAGAATAATTGTAGAAAATTCTTACTCTAAAGTTTATCCCCATTATGGACTTACTTGTTTTCTCTAAGTCAGTGTGTCAGATCCAGAAGTCACTAGCTACTCTGATGAGATGGAATGGATCACTGACTGTTTAAGTGTCTGCGTCAGCAACGTCTACTATGACATCATAAAAGCAATGGGAGATGTAACGTGGCGAGGCGCCCTCTAGTGGTTTTGATAAGTTAACATGATACGGTTTTTGTCAAATATCTCGGAAACGGAAGCTCGTACAGCAAATTTATCTGCATAGGGGACTGCTAACTGTAGAATTTGATGAGGAATCGAATGAGCCCATCTGCGAGGCTCTACGACTTTCGATTCAAAAGTTATAGCCGTTTGAACCACATCATTTTCATATCTGTACGGTTTTTGTCCGATTTCAAGGACATTTGACACATAATTTTTCATATCTGTACGGTTTTTGTCAAATATCTCGGAAACGGAAGCTCATACAGCAAATTTACCTGCATAGGGGACTGCTAACTGTAGAATTTGATGAGGAATCGAATGAGCCCATCTGCGAGGCTCTACGACTTTCGATTCAAAAGTTATAGCCTTTTGAGCCTGTGAGTTGCCATCACTGCTAGTCCTCTAATCAACCAGTATCAACACATCATTTATATGACAACTTGGTTAAACAAAGCTCAGAGAGCAATATGTACTCTATTCTGTCTTCAATTGGGGGTGTTTTTGTCAAAGAATGAATACAGAATAATTGTAGAAAATTCTTACTCTAAAGTTTATCCCCATTATGGACTTACTTGTTTTCTCTAAGTCAGTGTGTCAGATCCAGAAGTCACTAGCTACTCTGATGAGGTGGAATGGATCACTGACTGTTTAAGTGTCTGCGTCAGCAACGTCTACTATGACATCATAAAAGCAATGGGAGATGTAACGTGGCGAGGCGCCCTCTAGTGGTTTTGATAAGTTAACATGATACGGCTTTTGTCAAATATCTCGGAAACGGAAGCTCGTACAGCAAATTTATCTGCATAGGGGACTGCTAACTGTAGAATTTGATGAGGAATCGAATGAGCCCATCTGCGAGGCTCTACGACTTTCGATTCAAAAGTTATAGCCGTTTGAACCACATCATTTTCATATCTGTACGGTTTTTGTCCGATTTCAAGGACATTTGACACATCATTTTTCATATCTGTACGGTTTTTGTCAAATATCTCGGAAACGGAAGCTCGTACAGCAAATTTATCTGCATAGGGGACTGCTAACTGTAGAATTTGATGAGGAATCGAATGAGCCCATCTGCGAGGCTCTACGACTTTCGATTCAAAAGTTATAGCCTTTTGAGCCTGTGAGTTGCCATCACTGCTAGTCCTCTAATCAACCAGTATCAACACATCATTTATATGACAACTTGGTTAAACAAAGCTCAGAGAGCAATATGTACTCTATTCTGTCTTCAATTGGGGGTGTTTTTGTCAAAGAATGAATACAGATTAATTGTAGAAAATTACTTACTCTAAAGTTTATCCCCATTATGGACTTACTTGTTTTCTCTAAGTCAGTGTGTCAGATCCAGAAGTCACTAGCTACTCTGATGAGGTGGAATGGATCACTGACTGTTTAAGTGTCTGCGTCAGCAACGTCTACTATGACATCATAAAAGCAATGGGAGATGTAACGTGGCGAGGCGCCCTCTAGTGGTTTTGATAAGTTAACATGATACGGCTTTTGTCAAATATCTCGGAAACGGAAGCTCGTACAGCAAATTTATCTGCATAGGGGACTGCTAACTGTAGAATTTGATGAGGAATCGAATGAGCCCATCTGCGAGGCTCTACGACTTTCGATTCAAAAGTTATAGCCGTTTGAACCACATCATTTTCATATCTGTACGGTTTTTGTCCGATTTCAAGGACATTTGACACATCATTTTTCATATCTGTACGGTTTTTGTCAAATATCTCGGAAACGGAAGCTCGTACAGCAAATTTACCTGCATAGGGGACTGCTAACTGTAGAATTTGATGAGGAATCGAATGAGCCCATCTGCGAGGCTCTACGACTTTCGATTCAAAAGTTATAGCCTTTTGAGCCTGTGAGTTGCCATCACTGCTAGTCCTCTAATCAACCAGTATCAACACATCATTTATATGACAACTTGGTTAAACAAAGCTCAGAGAGCAATATGTACTCTATTCTGTCTTCAATTGGGGGTGTTTTTGTCAAAGAATGAATACAGAATAATTGTAGAAAATTCTTACTCTAAAGTTTATCCCCATTATGGACTTACTTGTTTTCTCTAAGTCAGTGTGTCAGATCCAGAAGTCACTAGCTACTCTGATGAGGTGGAATGGATCACTGACTGTTTAAGTGTCTGCGTCAGCAACGTCTACTATGACATCATAAAAGCAATGGGAGATGTAACGTGGCGAGGCGCCCTCTAGTGGTTTTGATAAGTTAACATGATACGGCTTTTGTCAAATATCTCGGAAACGGAAGCTCGTACAGCAAATTTATCTGCATAGGGGACTGCTAACTGTAGAATTTGATGAGGAATCGAATGAGCCCATCTGCGAGGCTCTACGACTTTCGATTCAAAAGTTATAGCCGTTTGAACCACATCATTTTCATATCTGTACGGTTTTTGTCCGATTTCAAGGACATTTGACACATCATTTTTCATATCTGTACGGTTTTTGTCAAATATCTCGGAAACGGAAGCTCGTACAGCAAATTTATCTGCATAGGGGACTGCTAACTGTAGAATTTGATGAGGAATCGAATGAGCCCATCTGCGAGGCTCTACGACTTTCGATTCAAAAGTTATAGCCTTTTGAGCCTGTGAGTTGCCATCACTGCTAGTCCTCTAATCAACCAGTATCAACACATCATTTATATGACAACTTGGTTAAACAAAGCTCAGAGAGCAATATGTACTCTATTCTGTCTTCAATTGGGGGTGTTTTTGTCAAAGAATGAATACAGATTAATTGTAGAAAATTACTTACTCTAAAGTTTATCCCCATTATGGACTTACTTGTTTTCTCTAAGTCAGTGTGTCAGATCCAGAAGTCACTAGCTACTCTGATGAGATGGAATGGATCACTGACTGTTTAAGTGTCTGCGTCAGCAACGTCTACTATGACATCATAAAAGCAATGGGAGATGTAACGTGGCGAGGCGCCCTCTAGTGGTTTTGATAAGTTAACATGATACGGCTTTTGTCAAATATCTCGGAAACGGAAGCTCGTACAGCAAATTTATCTGCATAGGGGACTGCTAACTGTAGAATTTGATGAGGAATCGAATGAGCCCATCTGCGAGGCTCTACGACTTTCGATTCAAAAGTTATAGCCGTTTGAACCACATCATTTTCATATCTGTACGGTTTTTGTCCGATTTCAAGGACATTTGACACATCATTTTTCATATCTGTACGGTTTTTGTCAAATATCTCGGAAACGGAAGCTCGTACAGCAAATTTATCTGCATAGGGGACTGCTAACTGTAGAATTTGATGAGGAATCGAATGAGCCCATCTGCGAGGCTCTACGACTTTCGATTCAAAAGTTATAGCCTTTTGAGCCTGTGAGTTGCCATCACTGCTAGTCCTCTAATCAACCAGTATCAACACATCATTTATATGACAACTTGGTTAAACAAAGCTCAGAGAGCAATATGTACTCTATTCTGTCTTCAATTGGGGGTGTTTTTGTCAAAGAATGAATACAGAATAATTGTAGAAAATTCTTACTCTAAAGTTTATCCCCATTATGGACTTACTTGTTTTCTCTAAGTCAGTGTGTCAGATCCAGAAGTCACTAGCTACTCTGATGAGGTGGAATGGATCACTGACTGTTTAAGTGTCTGCGTCAGCAACGTCTACTATGACATCATAAAAGCAATGGGAGATGTAACGTGGCGAGGCGCCCTCTAGTGGTTTTGATAAGTTAACATGATACGGTTTTTGTCAAATATCTCGGAAACGGAAGCTCGTACAGCAAATTTATCTGCATAGGGGACTGCTAACTGTAGAATTTGATGAGGAATCGAATGAGCCCATCTGCGAGGCTCTACGACTTTCGATTCAAAAGTTATAGCCGTTTGAACCACATCATTTTCATATCTGTACGGTTTTTGTCCGATTTCAAGGACATTTGACACATAATTTTTCATATCTGTACGGTTTTTGTCAAATATCTCGGAAACGGAAGCTCGTACAGCAAATTTACCTGCATAGGGGACTGCTAACTGTAGAATTTGATGAGGAATCGAATGAGCCCATCTGCGAGGCTCTACGACTTTCGATTCAAAAGTTATAGCCTTTTGAGCCACATCATTTTTCTTATCTGTTTGGTTTTTGTCAAATATCTCGGAAACCGAAGCTCGTACAGCAAATTTACCTGCATAGGGGACTGCTAACTGTAGAATTTGATGAGGAATCGAATGAGCCCATCTGCGAGGCTCTACGACTTTCGATTCAAAAGTTATAGCCTTTTGAGCCTGTGAGTTGCCATCACTGCTAGTCCTCTAATCAACCAGTATCAACACATCATTTATATGACAACTTGGTTAAACAAAGCTCAGAGAGCAATATGTACTCTATTCTGTCTTCAATTGGGGGTGTTTTTGTCAAAGAATGAATACAGAATAATTGTAGAAAATTCTTACTCTAAAGTTTATCCCCATTATGGACTTACTTGTTTTCTCTAAGTCAGTGTGTCAGATCCAGAAGTCACTAGCTACTCTGATGAGGTGGAATGGATCACTGACTGTTTAAGTGTCTGCGTCAGCAACGTCTACTATGACATCATAAAAGCAATGGGAGATGTAACGTGGCGAGGCGCCCTCTAGTGGTTTTGATAAGTTAACATGATACGGCTTTTGTCAAATATCTCGGAAACGGAAGCTCGTACAGCAAATTTATCTGCATAGGGGACTGCTAACTGTAGAATTTGATGAGGAATCGAATGAGCCCATCTGCGAGGCTCTACGACTTTCGATTCAAAAGTTATAGCCTTTTGAGCCTGTGAGTTGCCATCACTGCTAGTCCTCTAATCAACCAGTATCAACACATCATTTATATGACAACTTGGTTAAACAAAGCTCAGAGAGCAATATGTACTCTATTCTGTCTTCAATTGGGGGTGTTTTTGTCAAAGAATGAATACAGAATAATTGTAGAAAATTCTTACTCTAAAGTTTATCCCCATTATGGACTTACTTGTTTTCTCTAAGTCAGTGTGTCAGATCCAGAAGTCACTAGCTACTCTGATGAGGTGGAATGGATCACTGACTGTTTAAGTGTCTGCGTCAGCAACGTCTACTATGACATCATAAAAGCAATGGGAGATGTAACGTGGCGAGGCGCCCTCTAGTGGTTTTGATAAGTTAACATGATACGGTTTTTGTCAAATATCTCGGAAACGGAAGCTCGTACAGCAAATTTATCTGCATAGGGGACTGCTAACTGTAGAATTTGATGAGGAATCGAATGAGCCCATCTGCGAGGCTCTACGACTTTCGATTCAAAAGTTATAGCCGTTTGAACCACATCATTTTCATATCTGTACGGTTTTTGTCTGATTTCAAGGACATTTGACACATCATTTTTCATATCTGTACGGTTTTTGTCAAATATCTCGGAAACGGAAGCTCGTACAGCAAATTTACCTGCATAGGGGACTGCTAACTGTAGAATTTGATGAGGAATCGAATGAGCCCATCTGCGAGGCTCTACGACTTTCGATTCAAAAGTTATAGCCTTTTGAGCCACATCATTTTTCTTATCTGTTTGGTTTTTGTCAAATATCTCGGAAACCGAAGCTCGTACAGCAAATTTACCTGCATAGGGGACTGCTAACTGTAGAATTTGATGAGGAATCGAATGAGCCCATCTGCGAGGCTCTACGACTTTCGATTCAAAAGTTATAGCCTTTTGAGCCTGTGAGTTGCCATCACTGCTAGTCCTCTAATCAACCAGTATCAACACATCATTTATATGACAACTTGGTTAAACAAAGCTCAGAGAGCAATATGTACTCTATTCTGTCTTCAATTGGGGGTGTTTTTGTCAAAGAATGAATACAGAATAATTGTAGAAAATTCTTACTCTAAAGTTTATCCCCATTATGGACTTACTTGTTTTCTCTAAGTCAGTGTGTCAGATCCAGAAGTCACTAGCTACTCTGATGAGGTGGAATGGATCACTGACTGTTTAAGTGTCTGCGTCAGCAACGTCTACTATGACATCATAAAAGCAATGGGAGATGTAACGTGGCGAGGCGCCCTCTAGTGGTTTTGATAAGTTAACATGATACGGCTTTTGTCAAATATCTCGGAAACGGAAGCTCGTACAGCAAATTTATCTGCATAAGGGACTGCTAACTGTAGAATTTGATGAGGAATCGAATGAGCCCATCTGCAAGGCTCTACGACTTTCGATTCAAATGTTATAGCCTTTTGAGCCTGTGAGTTGCCATCACTGCTAGTCCTCTAATCAACCAGTATCAACACATCATTTATATGACAACTTGGTTAAACAAAGCTCAGAGCAATATGTACTCTATTCTGTCTTCAATTGGGGGTGTTTTTGTCAAAGAATGAATACAGAATAATTGTAGAAAATTCTTACTCTAAAGTTTATCCCCATTATGGACTTACTTGTTTTCTCTAAGTCAGTGTGTCAGATCCAGAAGTCACTAGCTACTCTGATGAGGTGGAATGGATCACTGACTGTTTAAGTGTCTGCGTCAGCAACGTCTACTATGACATCATAAAAGCAATGGGAGATGTAACGTGGCGAGGCGCCCTCTAGTGGTTTTGATAAGTTAACATGATACGGCTTTTGTCAAATATCTCGGAAACGGAAGCTCGTACAGCAAATTTATCTGCATAGGGGACTGCTAACTGTAGAATTTGATGAGGAATCGAATGAGCCCATCTGCGAGGCTCTACGACTTTCGATTCAAAAGTTATAGCCGTTTGAACCACATCATTTTCATATCTGTACGGTTTTTGTCCGATTTCAAGGACATTTGACACATCATTTTTCATATCTGTACGGTTTTTGTCAAATATCTCGGAAACGGAAGCTCGTACAGCAAATGTATCTGCATATGGGACTGCTAACTGTAGAATTTGATGAGGAATCGAATGAGCCCATCTGCGAGGCTCTACGACTTTCGATTCAAAAGTTATAGCCTTTTGAGCCTGTGAGTTGCCATCACTGCTAGTCCTCTAATCAACCAGTATCAACACATCATTTATATGACAACTTGGTTAAACAAAGCTCAGAGAGCAATATGTACTCTATTCTGTCTTCAATTGGGGGTGTTTTTGTCAAAGAATGAATACAGAATAATTGTAGAAAATTCTTACTCTAAAGTTTATCCCCATTATGGACTTACTTGTTTTCTCTAAGTCAGTGTGTCAGATCCAGAAGTCACTAGCTACTCTGATGAGGTGGAATGGATCACTGACTGTTTAAGTGTCTGCGTCAGCAACGTCTACTATGACATCATAAAAGCAATGGGAGATGTAACGTGGCGAGGCGCCCTCTAGTGGTTTTGATAAGTTAACATGATACGGCTTTTGTCAAATATCTCGGAAACGGAAGCTCGTACAGCAAATTTATCTGCATAGGGGACTGCTAACTGTAGAATTTGATGAGGAATCGAATGAGCCCATCTGCGAGGCTCTACGACTTTCGATTCAAAAGTTATAGCCGTTTGAACCACATCATTTTCATATCTGTACGGTTTTTGTCCGATTTCAAGGACATTTGACACATCATTTTTCATATCTGTACGGTTTTTGTCAAATATCTCGGAAACGGAAGCTCGTACAGCAAATTTATCTGCATAGGGGACTGCTAACTGTAGAATTTGATGAGGAATCGAATGAGCCCATCTGCGAGGCTCTACGACTTTCGATTCAAAAGTTATAGCCTTTTGAGCCTGTGAGTTGCCATCACTGCTAGTCCTCTAATCAACCAGTATCAACACATCATTTATATGACAACTTGGTTAAACAAAGCTCAGAGAGCAATATGTACTCTATTCTGTCTTCAATTGGGGGTGTTTTTGTCAAAGAATGAATACAGAATAATTGTAGAAAATTCTTACTCTAAAGTTTATCCCCATTATGGACTTACTTGTTTTCTCTAAGTCAGTGTGTCAGATCCAGAAGTCACTAGCTACTCTGATGAGGTGGAATGGATCACTGACTGTTTAAGTGTCTGCGTCAGCAACGTCTACTATGACATCATAAAAGCAATGGGAGATGTAACGTGGCGAGGCGCCCTCTAGTGGTTTTGATAAGTTAACATGATACGGTTTTTGTCAAATATCTCGGAAACGGAAGCTCGTACAGCAAATTTATCTGCATAGGGGACTGCTAACTGTAGAATTTGATGAGGAATCGAATGAGCCCATCTGCGAGGCTCTACGACTTTCGATTCAAAAGTTATAGCCGTTTGAACCACATCAATTTCATATCTGTACGGTTTTTGTCCGATTTCAAGGACATTTGACACATAATTTTTCATATCTGTACGGTTTTTGTCAAATATCTCGGAAACGGAAGCTCGTACAGCAAATTTACCTGCATAGGGGACTGCTAACTGTAGAATTTGATGAGGAATCGAATGAGCCCATCTGCGAGGCTCTACGACTTTCGATTCAAAAGTTATAGCCTTTTGAGCCACATCATTTTTCTTATCTGTTTGGTTTTTGTCAAATATCTCGGAAACCGAAGCTCGTACAGCAAATTTACCTGCATAGGGGACTGCTAACTGTAGAATTTGATGAGGAATCGAATGAGCCCATCTGCGAGGCTCTACGACTTTCGATTCAAAAGTTATAGCCTTTTGAGCCTGTGAGTTGCCATCACTGCTAGTCCTCTAATCAACCAGTATCAACACATCATTTATATGACAACTTGGTTAAACAAAGCTCAGAGAGCAATATGTACTCTATTCTGTCTTCAATTGGGGGTGTTTTTGTCAAAGAATGAATACAGAATAATTGTAGAAAATTCTTACTCTAAAGTTTATCCCCATTATGGACTTACTTGTTTTCTCTAAGTCAGTGTGTCAGATCCAGAAGTCACTAGCTACTCTGATGAGGTGGAATGGATCACTGACTGTTTAAGTGTCTGCGTCAGCAACGTCTACTATGACATCATAAAAGCAATGGGAGATGTAACGTGGCGAGGCGCCCTCTAGTGGTTTTGATAAGTTAACATGATACGGCTTTTGTCAAATATCTCGGAAACGGAAGCTCGTACAGCAAATTTATCTGCATAGGGGACTGCTAACTGTAGAATTTGATGAGGAATCGAATGAGCCCATCTGCGAGGCTCTACGACTTTCGATTCAAAAGTTATAGCCGTTTGAACCACATCATTTTCATATCTGTACGGTTTTTGTCCGATTTCAAGGACATTTGACACATCATTTTTCATATCTGTACGGTTTTTGTCAAATATCTCGGAAACGGAAGCTCGTACAGCAAATTTATCTGCATAGGGGACTGCTAACTGTAGAATTTGATGAGGAATCGAATGAGCCCATCTGCGAGGCTCTACGACTTTCGATTCAAAAGTTATAGCCTTTTGAGCCTGTGAGTTGCCATCACTGCTAGTCCTCTAATCAACCAGTATCAACACATCATTTATATGACAACTTGGTTAAACAAAGCTCAGAGAGCAATATGTACTCTATTCTGTCTTCAATTGGGGGTGTTTTTGTCAAAGAATGAATACAGAATAATTGTAGAAAATTCTTACTCTAAAGTTTATCCCCATTATGGACTTACTTGTTTTCTCTAAGTCAGTGTGTCAGATCCAGAAGTCACTAGCTACTCTGATGAGGTGGAATGGATCACTGACTGTTTAAGTGTCTGCGTCAGCAACGTCTACTATGACATCATAAAAGCAATGGGAGATGTAACGTGGCGAGGCGCCCTCTAGTGGTTTTGATAAGTTAACATGATACGGTTTTTGTCAAATATCTCGGAAACGGAAGCTCGTACAGCAAATTTATCTGCATAGGGGACTGCTAACTGTAGAATTTGATGAGGAATCGAATGAGCCCATCTGCGAGGCTCTACGACTTTCGATTCAAAAGTTATAGCCGTTTGAACCACATCATTTTCATATCTGTACGGTTTTTGTCCGATTTCAAGGACATTTGACACATAATTTTTCATATCTGTACGGTTTTTGTCAAATATCTCGGAAACGGAAGCTCGTACAGCAAATTTACCTGCATAGGGGACTGCTAACTGTAGAATTTGATGAGGAATCGAATGAGCCCATCTGCGAGGCTCTACGACTTTCGATTCAAAAGTTATAGCCTTTTGAGCCACATCATTTTTCTTATCTGTTTGGTTTTTGTCAAATATCTCGGAAACCGAAGCTCGTACAGCAAATTTACCTGCATAGGGGACTGCTAACTGTAGAATTTGATGAGGAATCGAATGAGCCCATCTGCGAGGCTCTACGACTTTCGATTCAAATGTTATAGCCTTTTGAGCCTGTGAGTTGCCATCACTGCTAGTCCTCTAATCAACCAGTATCAACACATCATTTATATGACAACTTGGTTAAACAAAGCTCAGAGAGCAATATGTACTCTATTCTGTCTTCAATTGGGGGTGTTTTTGTCAAAGAATGAATACAGAATAATTGTAGAAAATTCTTACTCTAAAGTTTATCCCCATTATGGACTTACTTGTTTTCTCTAAGTCAGTGTGTCAGATCCAGAAGTCACTAGCTACTCTGATGAGGTGGAATGGATCACTGACTGTTTAAGTGTCTGCGTCAGCAACGTCTACTATGACATCATAAAAGCAATGGGAGATGTAACGTGGCGAGGCGCCCTCTAGTGGTTTTGATAAGTTAACATGATACGGTTTTTGTCAAATATCTCGGAAACGGAAGCTCGTACAGCAAATTTATCTGCATAGGGGACTGCTAACTGTAGAATTTGATGAGGAATCGAATGAGCCCATCTGCGAGGCTCTACGACTTTCGATTCAAAAGTTATAGCCGTTTGAACCACATCATTTTCATATCTGTACGGTTTTTGTCCGATTTCAAGGACATTTGACACATAATTTTTCATATCTGTACGGTTTTTGTCAAATATCTCGGAAACGGAAGCTCGTACAGCAAATTTACCTGCATAGGGGACTGCTAACTGTAGAATTTGATGAGGAATCGAATGAGCCCATCTGCGAGGCTCTACGACTTTCGATTCAAAAGTTATAGCCTTTTGAGCCACATCATTTTTCTTATCTGTTTGGTTTTTGTCAAATATCTCGGAAACCGAAGCTCGTACAGCAAATTTACCTGCATAGGGGACTGCTAACTGTAGAATTTGATGAGGAATCGAATGAGCCCATCTGCGAGGCTCTACGACTTTCGATTCAAAAGTTATAGCCTTTTGAGCCTGTGAGTTGCCATCACTGCTAGTCCTCTAATCAACCAGTATCAACACATCATTTATATGACAACTTGGTTAAACAAAGCTCAGAGAGCAATATGTACTCTATTCTGTCTTCAATTGGGGGTGTTTTTGTCAAAGAATGAATACAGAATAATTGTAGAAAATTCTTACTCTAAAGTTTATCCCCATTATGGACTTACTTGTTTTCTCTAAGTCAGTGTGTCAGATCCAGAAGTCACTAGCTACTCTGATGAGGTGGAATGGATCACTGACTGTTTAAGTGTCTGCGTCAGCAACGTCTACTATGACATCATAAAAGCAATGGGAGATGTAACGTGGCGAGGCGCCCTCTAGTGGTTTTGATAAGTTAACATGATACGGCTTTTGTCAAATATCTCGGAAACGGAAGCTCGTACAGCAAATTTATCTGCATAGGGGACTGCTAACTGTAGAATTTGATGAGGAATCGAATGAGCCCATCTGCGAGGCTCTACGACTTTCGATTCAAAAGTTATAGCCGTTTGAACCACATCATTTTCATATCTGTACGGTTTTTGTCCGATTTCAAGGACATTTGACACATCATTTTTCATATCTGTACGGTTTTTGTCAAATATCTCGGAAACGGAAGCTCGTACAGCAAATTTATCTGCATAGGGGACTGCTAACTGTAGAATTTGATGAGGAATCGAATGAGCCCATCTGCGAGGCTCTACGACTTTCGATTCAAAAGTTATAGCCTTTTGAGCCTGTGAGTTGCCATCACTGCTAGTCCTCTAATCAACCAGTATCAACACATCATTTATATGACAACTTGGTTAAACAAAGCTCAGAGAGCAATATGTACTCTATTCTGTCTTCAATTGGGGGTGTTTTTGTCAAAGAATGAATACAGAATAATTGTAGAAAATTCTTACTCTAAAGTTTATCCCCATTATGGACTTACTTGTTTTCTCTAAGTCAGTGTGTCAGATCCAGAAGTCACTAGCTACTCTGATGAGGTGGAATGGATCACTGACTGTTTAAGTGTCTGCGTCAGCAACGTCTACTATGACATCATAAAAGCAATGGGAGATGTAACGTGGCGAGGCGCCCTCTAGTGGTTTTGATAAGTTAACATGATACGGTTTTTGTCAAATATCTCGGAAACGGAAGCTCGTACAGCAAATTTATCTGCATAGGGGACTGCTAACTGTAGAATTTGATGAGGAATCGAATGAGCCCATCTGCGAGGCTCTACGACTTTCGATTCAAAAGTTATAGCCGTTTGAACCACATCATTTTCATATCTGTACGGTTTTTGTCCGATTTCAAGGACATTTGACACATCATTTTTCATATCTGTACGGTTTTTGTCAAATATCTCGGAAACGGAAGCTCGTACAGCAAATTTACCTGCATAGGGGACTGCTAACTGTAGAATTTGATGAGGAATCGAATGAGCCCATCTGCGAGGCTCTACGACTTTCGATTCAAAAGTTATAGCCTTTTGAGCCACATCATTTTTCTTATCTGTTTGGTTTTTGTCAAATATCTCGGAAACCGAAGCTCGTACAGCAAATTTACCTGCATAGGGGACTGCTAACTGTAGAATTTGATGAGGAATCGAATGAGCCCATCTGCGAGGCTCTACGACTTTCGATTCAAAAGTTATAGCCTTTTGAGCCTGTGAGTTGCCATCACTGCTAGTCCTCTAATCAACCAGTATCAACACATCATTTATATGACAACTTGGTTAAACAAAGCTCAGAGAGCAATATGTACTCTATTCTGTCTTCAATTGGGGGTGTTTTTGTCAAAGAATGAATACAGAATAATTGTAGAAAATTCTTACTCTAAAGTTTATCCCCATTATGGACTTACTTGTTTTCTCTAAGTCAGTGTGTCAGATCCAGAAGTCACTAGCTACTCTGATGAGGTGGAATGGATCACTGACTGTTTAAGTGTCTGCGTCAGCAACGTCTACTATGACATCATAAAAGCAATGGGAGATGTAACGTGGCGAGGCGCCCTCTAGTGGTTTTGATAAGTTAACATGATACGGCTTTTGTCAAATATCTCGGAAACGGAAGCTCGTACAGCAAATTTATCTGCATAGGGGACTGCTAACTGTAGAATTTGATGAGGAATCGAATGAGCCCATCTGCGAGGCTCTACGACTTTCGATTCAAAAGTTATAGCCGTTTGAACCACATCATTTTCATATCTGTACGGTTTTTGTCCGATTTCAAGGACATTTGACACATCATTTTTCATATCTGTACGGTTTTTGTCAAATATCTCGGAAACGGAAGCTCGTACAGCAAATTTATCTGCATAGGGGACTGCTAACTGTAGAATTTGATGAGGAATCGAATGAGCCCATCTGCGAGGCTCTACGACTTTCGATTCAAAAGTTATAGCCTTTTGAGCCTGTGAGTTGCCATCACTGCTAGTCCTCTAATCAACCAGTATCAACACATCATTTATATGAAAACTTGGTTAAACAAAGCTCAGAGAGCAATATGTACTCTATTCTGTCTTCAATTGGGGGTGTTTTTGTCAAAGAATGAATACAGAATAATTGTAGAAAATTCTTACTCTAAAGTTTATCCCCATTATGGACTTACTTGTTTTCTCTAAGTCAGTGTGTCAGATCCAGAAGTCACTAGCTACTCTGATGAGGTGGAATGGATCACTGACTGTTTAAGTGTCTGCGTCAGCAACGTCTACTATGACATCATAAAAGCAATGGGAGATGTAACGTGGCGAGGCGCCCTCTAGTGGTTTTGATAAGTTAACATGATACGGCTTTTGTCAAATATCTCGGAAACGGAAGCTCGTACAGCAAATTTATCTGCATAGGGGACTGCTAACTGTAGAATTTGATGAGGAATCGAATGAGCCCATCTGCGAGGCTCTACGACTTTCGATTCAAAAGTTATAGCCGTTTGAACCACATCATTTTCATATCTGTACGGTTTTTGTCCGATTTCAAGGACATTTGACACATAATTTTTCATATCTGTACGGTTTTTGTCAAATATCTCGGAAACGGAAGCTCGTACAGCAAATTTACCTGCATAGGGGACTGCTAACTGTAGAATTTGATGAGGAATCGAATGAGCCCATCTGCGAGGCTCTACGACTTTCGATTCAAAAGTTATAGCCTTTTGAGCCACATCATTTTTCTTATCTGTTTGGTTTTTGTCAAATATCTCGGAAACCGAAGCTCGTACAGCAAATTTACCTGCATAGGGGACTGCTAACTGTAGAATTTGATGAGGAATCGAATGAGCCCATCTGCGAGGCTCTACGACTTTCGATTCAAATGTTATAGCCTTTTGAGCCTGTGAGTTGCCATCACTGCTAGTCCTCTAATCAACCAGTATCAACACATCATTTATATGACAACTTGGTTAAACAAAGCTCAGAGAGCAATATGTACTCTATTCTGTCTTCAATTGGGGGTGTTTTTGTCAAAGAATGAATACAGAATAATTGTAGAAAATTCTTACTCTAAAGTTTATCCCCATTATGGACTTACTTGTTTTCTCTAAGTCAGTGTGTCAGATCCAGAAGTCACTAGCTACTCTGATGAGGTGGAATGGATCACTGACTGTTTAAGTGTCTGCGTCAGCAACGTCTACTATGACATCATAAAAGCAATGGGAGATGTAACGTGGCGAGGCGCCCTCTAGTGGTTTTGATAAGTTAACATGATACGGCTTTTGTCAAATATCTCGGAAACGGAAGCTCGTACAGCAAATTTATCTGCATAAGGGACTGCTAACTGTAGAATTTGATGAGGAATCGAATGAGCCCATCTGCGAGGCTCTACGACTTTCGATTCAAAAGTTATAGCCTTTTGAGCCTGTGAGTTGCCATCACTGCTAGTCCTCTAATCAACCAGTATCAACACATCATTTATATGACAACTTGGTTAAACAAAGCTCAGAGAGCAATATGTACTCTATTCTGTCTTCAATTGGGGGTGTTTTTGTCAAAGAATGAATACAGAATAATTGTAGAAAATTCTTACTCTAAAGTTTATCCCCATTATGGACTTACTTGTTTTCTCTAAGTCAGTGTGTCAGATCCAGAAGTCACTAGCTACTCTGATGAGGTGGAATGGATCACTGACTGTTTAAGTGTCTGCGTCAGCAACGTCTACTATGACATCATAAAAGCAATGGGAGATGTAACGTGGCGAGGCGCCCTCTAGTGGTTTTGATAAGTTAACATGATACGGCTTTTGTCAAATATCTCGGAAACGGAAGCTCGTACAGCAAATTTATCTGCATAGGGGACTGCTAACTGTAGAATTTGATGAGGAATCGAATGAGCCCATCTGCGAGGCTCTACGACTTTCGATTCAAAAGTTATAGCCGTTTGAACCACATCATTTTCATATCTGTACGGTTTTTGTCCGATTTCAAGGACATTTGACACATCATTTTTCATATCTGTACGGTTTTTGTCAAATATCTCGGAAACGGAAGCTCGTACAGCAAATTTATCTGCATAGGGGACTGCTAACTGTAGAATTTGATGAGGAATCGAATGAGCCCATCTGCGAGGCTCTACGACTTTCGATTCAAAAGTTATAGCCTTTTGAGCCTGTGAGTTGCCATCACTGCTAGTCCTCTAATCAACCAGTATCAACACATCATTTATATGACAACTTGGTTAAACAAAGCTCAGAGAGCAATATGTACTCTATTCTGTCTTCAATTGGGGGTGTTTTTGTCAAAGAATGAATACAGAATAATTGTAGAAAATTCTTACTCTAAAGTTTATCCCCATTATGGACTTACTTGTTTTCTCTAAGTCAGTGTGTCAGATCCAGAAGTCACTAGCTACTCTGATGAGGTGGAATGGATCACTGACTGTTTAAGTGTCTGCGTCAGCAACGTCTACTATGACATCATAAAAGCAATGGGAGATGTAACGTGGCGAGGCGCCCTCTAGTGGTTTTGATAAGTTAACATGATACGGTTTTTGTCAAATATCTCGGAAACGGAAGCTCGTACAGCAAATTTATCTGCATAGGGGACTGCTAACTGTAGAATTTGATGAGGAATCGAATGAGCCCATCTGCGAGGCTCTACGACTTTCGATTCAAAAGTTATAGCCTTTTGAGCCACATCATTTTTCTTATCTGTTTGGTTTTTGTCAAATATCTCGGAAACCGAAGCTCGTACAGCAAATCTACCTGCATAGGGGACTGCTAACTGTAGAATTTGATGAGGAATCGAATGAGCCCATCTGCGAGGCTCTACGACTTTCGATTCAAAAGTTATAGCCGTTTGAACCACATCATTTTCATATCTGTACGGTTTTTGTCCGATTTCAAGGACATTTGACACATCATTTTTCATATCTGTACGGTTTTTGTCAAATATCTCGGAAACGGAAGCTCGTACAGCAAATTTATCTGCATAGGGGACTGCTAACTGTAGAATTTGATGAGGAATCGAATGAGCCCATCTGCGAGGCTCTACGACTTTCGATTCAAAAGTTATAGCCGTTTGAGCCACATCATTTTTCATATCTGTTTGGTTTTTGTCAAATATCTCGGAAACCGAAGCTCGTACAGCAAATTTACCTGCATAGGGGACTGCTAACTGTAGAATTTGATGAGGAATCGAATGAGCCCATCTGCGAGGCTCTACGACTTTCGATTCAAAAGTTATAGCCTTTTGAGCCTGTGAGTTGCCATCACTGCTAGTCCTCTAATCAACCAGTATCAACACATCATTTATATGACAACTTGGTTAAACAAAGCTCAGAGAGCAATATGTACTCTATTCTGTCTTCAATTGGGGGTGTTTTTGTCAAAGAATGAATACAGAATAATTGTAGAAAATTCTTACTCTAAAGTTTATCCCCATTATGGACTTACTTGTTTTCTCTAAGTCAGTGTGTCAGATCCAGAAGTCACTAGCTACTCTGATGAGGTGGAATGGATCACTGACTGTTTAAGTGTCTGCGTCAGCAACGTCTACTATGACATCATAAAAGCAATGGGAGATGTAACGTGGCGAGGCGCCCTCTAGTGGTTTTGATAAGTTAACATGATACGGTTTTTGTCAAATATCTCGGAAACGGAAGCTCGTACAGCAAATTTATCTGCATAGGGGACTGCTAACTGTAGAATTTGATGAGGAATCGAATGAGCCCATCTGCGAGGCTCTACGACTTTCGATTCAAAAGTTATAGCCGTTTGAACCACATCATTTTCATATCTGTACGGTTTTTGTCCGATTTCAAGGACATTTGACACATCATTTTTCATATCTGTACGGTTTTTGTCAAATATCTCGGAAACGGAAGCTCGTACAGCAAATTTATCTGCATAGGGGACTGCTAACTGTAGAATTTGATGAGGAATCGAATGAGCCCATCTGCGAGGCTCTACGACTTTCGATTCAAAAGTTATAGCCGTTTGAGCCACATCATTTTTCATATCTGTTTGGTTTTTGTCAAATATCTCGGAAACCGAAGCTCGTACAGCAAATTTACCTGCGTAGGGGACTGCTAACTGTAGAATTTGATGAGGAATCGAATGAGCCCATCTGCGAGGCTCTACGACTTTCGATTCAAAAGTTATAGCCTTTTGAGCCTGTGAGTTGCCATCACTGCTAGTCCTCTAATCAACCAGTATCAACACATCATTTATATGACAACTTGGTTAAACAAAGCTCAGAGAGCAATATGTACTCTATTCTGTCTTCAATTGGGGGTGTTTTTGTCAAAGAATGAATACAGAATAATTGTAGAAAATTCTTACTCTAAAGTTTATCCCCATTATGGACTTACTTGTTTTCTCTAAGTCAGTGTGTCAGATCCAGAAGTCACTAGCTACTCTGATGAGGTGGAATGGATCACTGACTGTTTAAGGGGAGACACCCCAGGTGAATAGGAAAAAAAAAATCCTTAATAGGTATCACCATCAAACTCCCCCAGTTTGTTAGGTACATTAAGGAGCATCTTTTTTGTATTACAAGTTTTCTGAAATCTTATGGATAAATATGCAAATTAGGCATTATATGCTCTAAATATGCGCTAATTTGCATAATTTCAGGAATCCATTTTTTTTAACTGGTTCAAGCCAGATTCAAAATTCTTGTTTCATTTTGTTCACATATCCCTATTCAAACTTTGTCCAAGGGGGATTTTTGATATCTCTTTTCTTCACTTCAGAAATCAGAAAATACTGTCAACAGTCATAAAAAGACCAATTTTCGCCATGTTTTAGGGATAAACTGTTATATAAATCAGGCTATGAATGAAATTTAAAAAATCCCCCTTGGACAAACTCTCAGAATATGGATTGGAACAAAACTGGAAAGTTAGGTGTATGTAGGTGCTACTCAAGTGGTGGTTTTGATGTCCCTAAGATGAGAAATAACTCATTTTGAGAAAACGGGCTTTGAAAATTTGTATTGTAAAAAACCATACATTTGCATTGTAAACCAATATTGACAAACACAATATCCAATCACATCATTAGTAACAACATTACACAACATCTGAAAACACATAGAAACAGAAAACTGAATAACACAGCATGTTGTGGATTCAGAATAGTCCAGGAGTAGACATTTTGTATAGAGAAGTAAGACCTGTTTGTTGGAAGGCCACTCACCACGTCAAGGTACAGCCCACGAGTGGGGTGTTAGTAAGACGAGACTAGAGACGAGACAATGTTAGTAGGGAAGAGAACATTCCCTTTTAGAAAGCTTGTATTATTTTGTTAAACAGATCATGGACAAAGATAGACACATTTGACGAGGACATGCATGAGAAAACAGATTATCTAGCTTTTTGTGTTTTTTTAAGCGTTTTACATGGAGATAACATGAATGAATGAATGAACATGAAGAGTAAGCTGATTCATAAATACACAGGACAAGATGTGGTAAACAATGCAGGGTAAACACCAATAGAAGCTAAATATAGATTGCCAAACAAACAAGTGATATAACCATCGTCAAAAGCAACACCATAGGAGACATCAGGCTACGCCGTCATAGGTCTGCAGAGTCACTCCTCAGATGGCACCACACTAGCTATCAACAAAACTGTTCTAGGCAGCTGGTTTGTAGAACCCACTCAGCTGCAGTCTACAAAACTATTCTAAGCAGCTAGTTTGTAGATCCCACTCAGCTGCAGTCCCCAAAACTGTCCTAAAACCACAATATGTTCCTGGTGCGCATGGGGTTGTCATCAGTGAAGCAGACTACCCCATATTGCCGCCTTCATGTTGTCCACTGAACGCTGGTTATTGAGAATTATTGTAATAATTCTCAATAACTGTAATAATTTTGTAACATTTTGCATTTATTGGCAGTCAGCTTACCTACCTCTGGGTCCACATCTGCATATGCCTGCCTAATCTGCTCTCTGCTTCTGTGCAAGGACTCCAGACCTCTCTCTATTTCAGCAACTGAAATTAAAACAGTTTATTTGGTCAGTTTATGGATGCATGTAGAAATGCCACAGGTAGAGAGAGGGAGACTACTGTGCATATGTAGGCTATAAGCTTCTGATATTGGCTAGAGAGAGAGAGAGAGAGAGAGAGAGAAAGAGGGAACACGTTTCAATAGCCTACCTGTCACCCTCTCTGTCATGTTTCTGATACGTTTTCAGATGAAGCCCTGGGATCCCTAACACTTTACTAATCTTTTGGAGAGCTGCATACCCCAACCCTAACTCGTGCGCTAAGAGGACCATCCTCACATTGACATCAAATGCAACATCATTCCTAGTTGTTGACACTTTTGCGATAGCCATTTCTCACAAAGACTGCACTCTAAGAGCAAAGTACTACAGAACCCACTATTCTGAGGATCTATGTTAATTTTAAGACCAGTCCCTGCACAATTAGGACAAATCAACCCAGTTATCAGCTCATTCAAACGCGCAACATCTCTCTGCTGCTCACTGGACATGCTAACGCTAGCCTCATCTCCCTGCTGCTCACTGGACATGCTAGCACCGGCTAATGACAACTTGCGCGAATAGGCACTTTATATCTCATAAATGTAAACCTTTCCATTTAGTTTCTCTTGTTTTCTGTTCAACCTTGCGGGCAAACACTGTTGTCATTGTTGCTTATTACGTTTAGAACGCTTTACAGACGGCATTGTTTGGATTAGATATCAGGAAATGGAAACGTGTCACATGACGCGCTGAACCAATCACGTTCTCAGAAATCAACAACAGCCAATGAGATTTCACGGTTAGCATCAAACCCGCCTTTGTATTTCCACGATTGGTTGCTGATACAAATGAAACTATCAGGTTTGGTTGCGATAACATCAGGCTAGAGAGAGAGATCTCTCTATCGATATATTACACCAGCGGATCCAAAAGACGGCCGCGCTGTGGTTCGTTGCGAAAAAATGCTAACTTTTGGTGATTTTAGGAAGAATCTACAGACGCAAACAGACTAAATGAAGTAAAATAAACATCTAAATGCGTATTTTTGATGTTTTATTTCCACTAGTATGAAAGAAGACATGTTATGGAAGCAAACTAGCACAAAATCTCAAATTTGACCAGGGCGTTGAAAAACGATGTTTTCACCTACCGTGTCTCCCCTTAAGTGTCTGCGTCAGCAACGTCTACTATGACATCATAAAAGCAATGGGAGATGTAACGTGGCGAGGCGCCCTCTAGTGGTTTTGATAAGTTAACATGATACGGTTTTTGTCAAATATCTCGGAAACGGAAGCTCGTACAGCAAATTTATCTGCATAGGGGACTGCTAACTGTAGAATTTGATGAGGAATCGAATGAGCCCATCTGCGAGGCTCTACGACTTTCGATTCAAAAGTTATAGCCGTTTGAACCACATCATTTTCATATCTGTACGGTTTTTGTCCGATTTCAAGGACATTTGACACATCATTTTTCATATCTGTACGGTTTTTGTCAAATATCTCGGAAACGGAAGCTCGTACAGCAAATGTATCTGCATAGGGGACTGCTAATTGTAGAATTTGATGAGGAATCGAATGAGCCCATCTGCGAGGCTCTACGACTTTCGATTCAAAAGTTATAGCCGTTTGAGCCACATCATTTTTCATATCTGTACGGTTTTTGTCAAATATCTCGGAAACGGAAGCTCGTACAGCAAATGTATCTGCATAGGGGACTGCTAACTGTAGAATTTGATGAGGAATCGAATGAGCCCATCTGCGAGGCTCTACGACTTTCGATTCAAAAGTTATAGCCTTTTGAGCCTGTGAGTTGCCATCACTGCTAGTCCTCTAATCAACCAGTATCAACACATCATTTATATGACAACTTGGTTAAACAAAGCTCAGAGAGCAATATGTACTCTATTCTGTCTTCAATTGGGGGTGTTTTTGTCAAAGAATGAATACAGAATAATTGTAGAAAATTCTTACTCTAAAGTTTATCCCCATTATGGACTTACTTGTTTTCTCTAAGTCAGTGTGTCAGATCCAGAAGTCACTAGCTACTCTGATGAGGTGGAATGGATCACTGACTGTTTAAGTGTTGTCCAGGAATTTACATCCAAACACCTTAAACCACACCTTAAACCCCCCAGTTTCAGTCTAATGTAAAACACCAACTCTCCCCCCTTTTGATATTGTAAACACACTCTGCATAGCTCTGCCTCGCTCTTTTGTCCAAGTCAGAAAGGCCACCTTCCTGCCCTGACTCAGACCTTTGTCTCTATTCAAAGCGAGTTTCATCCCACATTCCTTCTTTTCACTGTGTGATATCCGTCCCCTCACGATGACGCATAGACAACTCAGCCAATGAAATCCTAGAAAGACTTACCTGTGTTCTGACTGAATATAAGCCAGGCCAGAAGTGACTGACTTCACTTCTCTGACAAACCACCTTTGTTTGCGTTGTTCAGGAAGTCCTTGCGCAAGTATTTGATTTCATTCAATAAACCAGACTCAACCTTTTGAACGTATCTTGGTAAATCTTTGGACTAGACAAGTCTAAAATACGATCACAGTTTTGGCGACGCGGATGATCTGGGAGGACTACCTGCGTGTTGCCGGGATTCCAGTGGATAGGACTGATCGACAGACGTGTCGGTCCATATGGGCTTGGAAAATCAATTTTCTCTCTTGCGCCAGAGCGCTAGCCGAGATTATTTCCTCAGTTCTGCCACTGGATTCCTGAGGCTCACAGGTACGTTTAAACGAACCCTCTTGTGGTTCTGAGTTGTATTTGCCTTGATTTGGTTCAGTTGTGTTGGTCTGGATTGGTTGAAAACAGGAAACCCCAGCGTGGGTATTAAGTAAGTAACTATCCAAGGAGATGTGAACAGCAATATACATATTTATATCGTATTGTCGGTTTGACTTCGTCCTTGTTTAGGCTACCGGGGGTTCTCTTCAGAAGAGGTGTGTTTTGGGGTTGGGACTCGCTCCCTTACAGTTGATGTAGACTACAGTTTAGATTGTTTGTCGGCTCGGCTGTAGTTAAGAAGTGAAAGTGCACTTCTAGGATAACGTTTTGGGTTGCTTTAGCTCGATGTTCCAGAATTAGCACAGAAGGGAACCTATTGAAGTTCGCAGATAGTGCGATTTCCACAGGGTTGAAGTTCGCAGTGAGTGCGATTTCCACAGAATTGAAGTTCGCAGATAGTGCGATTCCCACAGGGTTGAAGTTCGCAGTGAGTGCGATTTCCAAATGGGTTGAAGTTCGCAGTGAGTGCGATTACCAGCTAATCTCCGGAGTGTCTGTTTTTGTCCCCGAACGGGGTTGTGTTGTGTTTGTCTAAGCGCTATTTTTCGCCGGCTCAGTGGGATTTTTGATTGCATTTTTGAGCCTCGGCTCTTGATTGTATGTTTGTTACGCGCGCCATGGATCCAGGTAAAGTATTGTTTTGTACCCTTTTTAGACTGTTAAAATTCTGCTAGATTCCCAGTAGGCTAGCTAACTGGTTGCCTAGGAGACGCCGGAAAACAACTCCCGGTGATCCGCCTTGAGCCAGAGGGAGAACAAAGAAATTCCTGACTGAGTGAGTACTAAGCGAATTTAATGTCTTAATGTGTGTTTCTTTCGAAATTGTATTCTTTCCCGCCGTGAGTTAACCATAAGGTTTCCTTTCGTTGCTGTTTTGGGGTTTTTTGGGCTGCGTCGTGATTATTTGGGATTTGTTTCTTTAAATTTCCCCGCGCTGCCAAAGACAACTTCCGGGTCATACATGCAACATTTTGGGATCACCACTAGGTGTCAATGTAACCCCGGCTAATAACATAGGGCTAGAGGAGGTCACAGGATTCTACTGCTAAACGTGTCTAGCCTGAGGAGATTGTTGCGCTGAAGCATTACTCTGCGAGCGTTTGTTGGCAGAATTTCGTTATGTGCTAAAGCATTTTCGATTTCTTACATCCACATCTGACATTTTTTAGTGTTAAATTTTTAGCTAAGATTCGGGCTCAGCTACAGGTGGTTGAGATGTCTAGGTTAAGGGAAAAGCCTGTTAATTCTGTAGACTGGTCTGTTTTTAAGATTTGGGAGAGAGTAGCACGAGAGCGGGTTTTTGGGTCAGGAAGGAAAGATAAGGAGATTCAGCAAACAGTCTCTCCGCCATTTCCCCAGCAGAATAACTCTGATTTAAAATTAGATCCCCCCTCGACTCGTTGCTCCGTGCTCACACCCAACCAGGCTGTTCTTTCCCCTTTTCATGCTCCCGCCATTAGCCACGCCCCTTCTCTCATTTCGCCCCTTTCTACGAGGTATAAGGAAGATTTGGCTAGAGCTATATCTGAGGCTAAGGTTAATTTGGAACAACTGCAAATGGCTAGAGATAGTCTGGAGGGACCGCAAATACACGCGCCTCTGATACGCT
Source organism: Borostomias antarcticus (assembly GCF_949987555.1). Taxonomy (NCBI): domain Eukaryota; kingdom Metazoa; phylum Chordata; class Actinopteri; order Stomiiformes; family Stomiidae; genus Borostomias; species Borostomias antarcticus. Next base: position 673,969 of record NW_028176001.1, read on the forward strand.
GCCCAAACCCTGTTCCTCGCCCTTCACAAATAAATTATGCAGCTGGTTATGCGGCCTGGACTCCAGAGATTACGGTTTACAGACCCTGGCGCTCTGATGAACTACGTGAAATAGCTAAAACCTTGCCCGATCCAACCAAAGACATTGACGAGTTTGGAAATCTTTTTAACAGTTTAGTTCGTATGTATGAGCCTCACGCAGAGGAAATCGCCATGATCATGAGACAGTGCCTTGGGCTAAAATGGGTGGATGTGAAACATCCGTTTGACATTGCATTGCCTTTTAATCATGCCGATTTTTCTGACCAAAACACTGCGCTGTTGAACAGAATCAAAACTCGATTCCCTAAAAAGATGGATTGGGACCGTATCACATATTGCAAACAAAATTCCGATCAACAGTTCGAGATATTTTGGGAACGACTAGAATCAGTTTTCGCAGCACACAGTGGCATGGACAAAGCGAACGCCGATTATAAAAAGATTTTGAAACAACAATTGATGAATAACTCTCTCTCCTCTTTGTCCGACCAAGTTAGGTTGATGTGCCACACCTGGGAATCGACTTCTCTCGAAGAAGTTGTTAATCATTTCCGCTATGCGGAGCGTCTTCGTGATCACATTGAAGAGAGGGAGTTGAAAGAAATGAAGCTAGGTGCAGCCAGATTACAAGCTGCTCAGTTACAACAGCTGGACAATCAGACTGCTGGTGCGAGGTGGAACCAACAACGACCACAGTGGCGACAGAGAAACAATAGGAAGCGTTCTGGTAGGGTTAGGCGAGGAAAAAGGTATAATCGAAGTGAAGATAGAGATGATTCATGCTTCCATTGTGGTCAGTATGGCCACTGGATTGAACGGTGTCACAGTTACCGCAAGCTGAATGAAAAGGAAGAGCCTCCGATTTGGGGTCGAGCGCCACCTGCTGGACTTCCCTTGAACAACCCATAAGGGTGATTTTAAACTAGCCAAGATAGAGAGTTTTTAATTTTTAAGGGAAATAAACAGGATAAAATAGATGTAGAGCGAACTCAAAAGTCTGACAGGGTTGAATAGGTGTTTGATTCAGGAGTTTTGTTTCAATAGTCAATGAATGGCCATAAGCTGTTCGTTTTATGCATTTCTACTGTATGAATTTTTCATTCATATAATGATAATGTGTTTTTTGAGGAGCTGGCATTAGGCCTTCTCCTCTGCTATTGAACCCAGTCTGTGTTTTGAGTCTTAATTTTCAGGTGCTATGGACCCTGGGCGGCAGGTCTTTGAGGAGCCTGGATCATGGGATCATGCCTTCCTGGGGACATTGGAACCTGCTGTTGGTCTGTTTTAACTGTTGTTTGTTTTGTCTCTCTTTCTGATATGTAGCTTAAGACATAAGGGTTGTGCATAATAGTGGGGGGAATAGATAAGGGTTGCTAGTGTCTTAATCTGAATGCAGCATCTCATAACCCAATTATATTTTTTAAATGGTTATGTTAAATATCTCATGTTTATAGTTTGAGGCACATTCATCGGGCCTGAGTGTTTTTTCTGAGTGGTTTTTTACAGACAACTGTCGTTCCGGGAGTGATGGGTGAATGCTGAACCAGGAGACGGGCACAGGACACCGGAGGTTACTGGCCTGTTTCCCTACAGATGGGCGATCTGGGGTTCGTGAGATGCAGACCAACGCCATGTCACCTACTCACTGTGAGCGACAGATAAGTATGAAACAGGAGCAGTGCCCAAATACTCTGTCCTCAAATGCAGAAGAGGGAGGTTTTAGATATACAAATTTTTAGCTATACAAATGAAGCTTTGATGGAGTTCTTTGATTAGTTAATTGTAAATGAAGCCAGTTCATTTTAGTGTCATTTTCTTTGCCTCATCTCTATTTTTTATCCTGACTTCAGGAAATTTTTGCTTTCACCCTTAGGGGGTGTTGTTTTGTTGAGACGAGAATATGGTTATTTTATTTTCATAAAATCGTGAGAGAAATGCTAGAGCCAAACCCAATTGCCTTGATCATGACTGGGGACTGGGCGTGTTGAAGTCATTCTAACGCTGCCCCTGATGTCACTGTAGGATACTGCAGACTGGCTCTAAATGACACTTGAACAGTCACCCTGTTTAAGTTTTCCTGACAAAATAACAACATTTTTCCCCAAAGCAGGAGCTTGCGCTTAACCATGTTTCTGAGTATCTCCTACAGACTGTTGAATAACCGTTCCTGACCAAAGAAGGGAACAGGGAGACCAGACCAGAGGACTCTCTTTTGCTCTTCTGTTTTGTCTCTGTTTGTCTCTCTCATCTGTGGATCCACAGACGGAGCACTTCATCAGCCTGTGCTGGAGGCGGGAGCGCCGAGGTGAGCCCTCCAGCAGCACGACCCGGGCCGGCCCTACGTGGAGCAGTACAGGGATGGACCGGGTTCAGTTCAAGAGCCTACATTTCTGACCTACAAGCATCTGCTCCACCTGCGAAGAAAAAGAAATGAAGGACTAAGTGCACATTTCCACCACCAAACTAACCTGTATCTAGGGCCTAATGACAAACCTGTACTACCTCGTTCATGTTTTCATTATGCTTTCAAACTAGCCCACGGGCCAGATCATGTTTCAAAAACAGGGATGGCGGAAGATGTTAACAGATGTCTCCAACAGAGTGAGGACCGCCATTTCCTGAGGCTAAGGAGGGGTTCCTGCATCACATCTCTCCTGGGGATTGGGTCCTAATCCACGACCACAGACGAAGGAGCTGGAACTCGCCGAGGTGGCTCGGGCCGTACCAGTTTCTACTCATCACGCAGACAGCGATCTGAGAGGACTTCGTTGGACCCATGCAAGCCATTGCCGACGGGTCCAAGCAGCAGAGGACGGTCCACCAAGGGATCGCAAACACCAGGAGATCAGAATGCAGCTGAACCAGAGGGCTCAGAGGCCAAAACCATGGGCCATCACACTGTCCTCTCCTCTGACGAGGAATCGGAGGAAAAATGACCTTGCTGGTCACCTCCTGACAAGATGCACCACACACGCACACACACCTGCACACACTAACATTGAACATAACTGATTTCGAACAACGCGACATTGAAGTTGCGATCTAGAAGAGAAGACGCCTTGCATTCCCCAATGACATTCTATTGCCCAAAAGAGAAGTGCCACCTAAATGACTGTTGGGATACACTGTGAACAAGAGTGACCTTGACAGTCACCGCCACACTCTCCCCTCCTCTGATGAGCAATCGGAGACTGACCTTGCCGGTCACCTCCTCACAAGAGTGAATGAACTTTGAAATAATCTGAAAAATATCATATTTGTTTACAAGAGTTGCAATGATTGAAACATGAGTTGATAAATAAGTTTGGGTTTTTCCTCTAAATTGACCAAGAGGTTTTTTGCCCCTCTTACACTGGTAACCATTTTATCTTTTTTTTGCCTTGTTAAATCAAGTTTGTTTTTTGGTGAATGGTTGTCCACTTTTAGACTATAAATAGTATATAATCATGTCATCTTTTTTATCTTGTTTCCTGTCAAATTTCTGAAACAAGGGGTTTTGGTGTGTGATTTTGCACGTTGAGAGAAAATAATTTAAAAAAAAAGAAAAAAAAGAGATTTTTTTTTTTTTTTTTTTTTTTCTCCACCTAGTGGAGAGATTATTTCCTTTCCACATGTATAGCATAGCTGACTGTTTACACTGTGTTTGGATTTTATATTTTATTTTTGTGTGCCTGTTCAGGCACAAATGAGGGATTGTCCAGGAATTTACATCCAAACACCTTAAACCACACCTTAAACCCCCCAGTTTCAGTCTAATGTAAAACACCAACTCTCCCCCCTTTTGATATTGTAAACACACTCTGCATAGCTCTGCCTCGCTCTTTTGTCCAAGTCAGAAAGGCCACCTTCCTGCCCTGACTCAGACCTTTGTCTCTATTCAAAGCGAGTTTCATCCCACATTCCTTCTTTTCACTGTGTGATATCCGTCCCCTCACGATGACGCATAGACAACTCAGCCAATGAAATCCTAGAAAGACTTACCTGTGTTCTGACTGAATATAAGCCAGGCCAGAAGTGACTGACTTCACTTCTCTGACAAACCACCTTTGTTTGCGTTGTTCAGGAAGTCCTTGCGCAAGTATTTGATTTCATTCAATAAACCAGACTCAACCTTTTGAACGTATCTGCTGCGTCAGCAACGTCTACTATGACATCATAAAAGCAATGGTAGATGTAACGTGGCGAGGCGCCCTCTAGTGGTTTTGATAAGTTAACATGATACGGTTTTTGTCAAATATCTCGGAAACGGAAGCTCGTACAGCAAATTTATCTGCATAGGGGACTGCTAACTGTAGAATTTGATGAGGAATCGAATGAGCCCATCTGCGAGGCTCTACGACTTTCGATTCAAAAGTTATAGCCGTTTGAACCACATCATTTTCATATCTGTACGGTTTTTGTCCGATTTCAAGGACATTTGACACATCATTTTTCATATCTGTACGGTTTTTGTCAAATATCTCGGAAACGGAAGCTCGTACAGCAAATGTATCTGCATAGGGGACTGCTAACTGTAGAATTTGATGAGGAATCGAATGAGCCCATCTGCGAGGCTCTACGACTTTCGATTCAAAAGTTATAGCCGTTTGAGCCACATCATTTTTCATATCTGTTTGGTTTTTGTCAAATATCTCGGAAACCGAAGCTCGTACAGCAAATTTACCTGCATAGGGGACTGCTAACTGTAGAATTTGATGAGGAATCGAATGAGCCCATCTGCGAGGCTCTACGACTTTCGATTCAAAAGTTATAGCCTTTTGAGCCTGTGAGTTGCCATCACTGCTAGTCCTCTAATCAACCAGTATCAACACATCATTTATATGACAACTTGGTTAAACAAAGCTCAGAGAGCAATATGTACTCTATTCTGTCTTCAATTGGGGGTGTTTTTGTCAAAGAATGAATACAGAATAATTGTAGAAAATTCTTACTCTAAAGTTTATCCCCATTATGGACTTACTTGTTTTCTCTAAGTCAGTGTGTCAGATCCAGAAGTCACTAGCTACTCTGATGAGGTGGAATGGATCACTGACTGTTTAAGTGTCTGCGTCAGCAACGTCTACTATGACATCATAAAAGCAATGGTAGATGTAACGTGGCGAGGCGCCCTCTAGTGGTTTTGATAAGTTAACATGATACGGTTTTTGTCAAATATCTCGGAAACGGAAGCTCGTACAGCAAATTTATCTGCGTAGGGGACTGCTAACTGTAGAATTTGATGAGGAATCGAATGAGCCCATCTGCGAGGCTCTACGACTTTCGATTCAAAAGTTATAGCCGTTTGAACCACATCATTTTCATATCTGTACGGTTTTTGTCCGATTTCAAGGACATTTGACACATCATTTTTCATATCTGTACGGTTTTTGTCAAATATCTCGGAAACGGAAGCTCGTACAGCAAATGTATCTGCATAGGGGACTGCTAACTGTAGAATTTGATGAGGAATCGAATGAGCCCATCTGCGAGGCTCTACGACTTTCGATTCAAAAGTTATAGCCTTTTGAGCCTGTGAGTTGCCATCACTGCTAGTCCTCTAATCAACCAGTATCAACACATCATTTATATGACAACTTGGTTAAACAAAGCTCAGAGAGCAATATGTACTCTATTCTGTCTTCAATTGGGGGTGTTTTTGTCAAAGAATGAATACAGAATAATTGTAGAAAATTCTTACTCTAAAGTTTATCCCCATTATGGACTTACTTGTTTTCTCTAAGTCAGTGTGTCAGATCCAGAAGTCACTAGCTACTCTGATGAGGTGGAATGGATCACTGACTGTTTAAGTGTCTGCGTCAGCAACGTCTACTATGACATCATAAAAGCAATGGTAGATGTAACGTGGCGAGGCGCCCTCTAGTGGTTTTGATAAGTTAACATGATACGGTTTTTGTCAAATATCTCGGAAACGGAAGCTCGTACAGCAAATTTATCTGCATAGGGGACTGCTAACTGTAGAATTTGATGAGGAATCGAATGAGCCCATCTGCGAGGCTCTACGACTTTCGATTCAAAAGTTATAGCCGTTTGAACCACATCATTTTCATATCTGTACGGTTTTTGTCCGATTTCAAGGACATTTGACACATCATTTTTCATATCTGTACGGTTTTTGTCAAATATCTCGGAAACGGAAGCTCGTACAGCAAATGTATCTGCATAGGGGACTGCTAACTGTAGAATTTGATGAGGAATCGAATGAGCCCATCTGCGAGGCTCTACGACTTTCGATTCAAAAGTTATAGCCTTTTGAGCCTGTGAGTTGCCATCACTGCTAGTCCTCTAATCAACCAGTATCAACACATCATTTATATGACAACTTGGTTAAACAAAGCTCAGAGAGCAATATGTACTCTATTCTGTCTTCAATTGGGGGTGTTTTTGTCAAAGAATGAATACAGAATAATTGTAGAAAATTCTTACTCTAAAGTTTATCCCCATTATGGACTTACTTGTTTTCTCTAAGTCAGTGTGTCAGATCCAGAAGTCACTAGCTACTCTGATGAGGTGGAATGGATCACTGACTGTTTAAGTGTCTGCGTCAGCAACGTCTACTATGACATCATAAAAGCAATGGTAGATGTAACGTGGCGAGGCGCCCTCTAGTGGTTTTGATAAGTTAACATGATACGGTTTTTGTCAAATATCTCGGAAACGGAAGCTCGTACAGCAAATTTATCTGCATAGGGGACTGCTAACTGTAGAATTTGATGAGGAATCGAATGAGCCCATCTGCGAGGCTCTACGACTTTCGATTCAAAAGTTATAGCCGTTTGAACCACATCATTTTCATATCTGTACGGTTTTTGTCCGATTTCAAGGACATTTGACACATCATTTTTCATATCTGTACGGTTTTTGTCAAATATCTCGGAAACGGAAGCTCGTACAGCAAATGTATCTGCATAGGGGACTGCTAACTGTAGAATTTGATGAGGAATCGAATGAGCCCATCTGCGAGGCTCTACGACTTTCGATTCAAAAGTTATAGCCGTTTGAGCCACATCATTTTTCATATCTGTTTGGTTTTTGTCAAATATCTCGGAAACCGAAGCTCGTACAGCAAATTTACCTGCATAGGGGACTGCTAACTGTAGAATTTGATGAGGAATCGAATGAGCCCATCTGCGAGGCTCTACGACTTTCGATTCAAATGTTATAGCCTTTTGAGCCTGTGAGTTGCCATCACTGCTAGTCCTCTAATCAACCAGTATCAACACATCATTTATATGACAACTTGGTTAAACAAAGCTCAGAGAGCAATATGTACTCTATTCTGTCTTCAATTGGGGGTGTTTTTGTCAAAGAATGAATACAGAATAATTGTAGAAAATTCTTACTCTAAAGTTTATCCCCATTATGGACTTACTTGTTTTCTCTAAGTCAGTGTGTCAGATCCAGAAGTCACTAGCTACTCTGATGAGGTGGAATGGATCACTGACTGTTTAAGTGTCTGCGTCAGCAACGTCTACTATGACATCATAAAAGCAATGGTAGATGTAACGTGGCGAGGCGCCCTCTAGTGGTTTTGATAAGTTAACATGATACGGTTTTTGTCAAATATCTCGGAAACGGAAGCTCGTACAGCAAATTTATCTGCATAGGGGACTGCTAACTGTAGAATTTGATGAGGAATCGAATGAGCCCATCTGCGAGGCTCTACGACTTTCGATTCAAAAGTTATAGCCGTTTGAACCACATCATTTTCATATCTGTACGGTTTTTGTCCGATTTCAAGGACATTTGACACATCATTTTTCATATCTGTACGGTTTTTGTCAAATATCTCGGAAACGGAAGCTCGTACAGCAAATTTATCTGCATAGGGGACTGCTAACTGTAGAATTTGATGAGGAATCGAATGAGCCCATCTGCGAGGCTCTACGACTTTCGATTCAAAAGTTATAGCCGTTTGAGCCACATCATTTTTCATATCTGTTTGGTTTTTGTCAAATATCTCGGAAACCGAAGCTCGTACAGCAAATTTACCTGCATAGGGGACTGCTAACTGTAGAATTTGATGAGGAATCGAATGAGCCCATCTGCGAGGCTCTACGACTTTCGATTCAAAAGTTATAGCCTTTTGAGCCTGTGAGTTGCCATCACTGCTAGTCCTCTAATCAACCAGTATCAACACATCATTTATATGACAACTTGGTTAAACAAAGCTCAGAGAGCAATATGTACTCTATTCTGTCTTCAATTGGGGGTGTTTTTGTCAAAGAATGAATACAGAATAATTGTAGAAAATTCTTACTCTAAAGTTTATCCCCATTATGGACTTACTTGTTTTCTCTAAGTCAGTGTGTCAGATCCAGAAGTCACTAGCTACTCTGATGAGGTGGAATGGATCACTGACTGTTTAAGTGTCTGCGTCAGCAACGTCTACTATGACATCATAAAAGCAATGGTAGATGTAACGTGGCGAGGCGCCCTCTAGTGGTTTTGATAAGTTAACATGATACGGTTTTTGTCAAATATCTCGGAAACGGAAGCTCGTACAGCAAATTTATCTGCATAGGGGACTGCTAACTGTAGAATTTGATGAGGAATCGAATGAGCCCATCTGCGAGGCTCTACGACTTTCGATTCAAAAGTTATAGCCGTTTGAACCACATCATTTTCATATCTGTACGGTTTTTGTCCGATTTCAAGGACATTTGACACATCATTTTTCATATCTGTACGGTTTTTGTCAAATATCTCGGAAACGGAAGCTCGTACAGCAAATTTATCTGCATAGGGGACTGCTAACTGTAGAATTTGATGAGGAATCGAATGAGCCCATCTGCGAGGCTCTACGACTTTCGATTCAAAAGTTATAGCCGTTTGAGCCACATCATTTTTCATATCTGTTTGGTTTTTGTCAAATATCTCGGAAACCGAAGCTCGTACAGCAAATTTACCTGCGTAGGGGACTGCTAACTGTAGAATTTGATGAGGAATCGAATGAGCCCATCTGCGAGGCTCTACGACTTTCGATTCAAAAGTTATAGCCTTTTGAGCCTGTGAGTTGCCATCACTGCTAGTCCTCTAATCAACCAGTATCAACACATCATTTATATGACAACTTGGTTAAACAAAGCTCAGAGAGCAATATGTACTCTATTCTGTCTTCAATTGGGGGTGTTTTTGTCAAAGAATGAATACAGAATAATTGTAGAAAATTCTTACTCTAAAGTTTATCCCCATTATGGACTTACTTGTTTTCTCTAAGTCAGTGTGTCAGATCCAGAAGTCACTAGCTACTCTGATGAGGTGGAATGGATCACTGACTGTTTAAGTGTCTGCGTCAGCAACGTCTACTATGACATCATAAAAGCAATGGGAGATGTAACGTGGCGAGGCGCCCTCTAGTGGTTTTGATAAGTTAACATGATACGGTTTTTGTCAAATATCTCGGAAACGGAAGCTCGTACAGCAAATTTATCTGCATAGGGGACTGCTAACTGTAGAATTTGATGAGGAATCGAATGAGCCCATCTGCGAGGCTCTACGACTTTCGATTCAAAAGTTATAGCCGTTTGAACCACATCATTTTCATATCTGTACGGTTTTTGTCCGATTTCAAGGACATTTGACACATCATTTTTCATATCTGTACGGTTTTTGTCAAATATCTCGGAAACGGAAGCTCGTACAGCAAATTTATCTGCATAGGGGACTGCTAACTGTAGAATTTGATGAGGAATCGAATGAGCCCATCTGCGAGGCTCTACGACTTTCGATTCAAAAGTTATAGCCGTTTGAACCACATCATTTTCATATCTGTACGGTTTTTGTCCGATTTCAAGGACATTTGACACATCATTTTTCATATCTGTACGGTTTTTGTCAAATATCTCGGAAACGGAAGCTCGTACAGCAAATTTATCTGCATAGGGGACTGCTAACTGTAGAATTTGATGAGGAATCGAATGAGCCCATCTGCGAGGCTCTACGACTTTCGATTAAAAAGTTATAGCCGTTTGAACCACATCATTTTCATATCTGTACGGTTTTTGTCCGATTTCAAGGACATTTGACACATCATTTTTCATATCTGTACGGTTTTTGTCAAATATCTCGGAAACGGAAGCTCGTACAGCAAATTTATCTGCATAGGGGACTGCTAACTGTAGAATTTGATGAGGAATCGAATGAGCCCATCTGCGAGGCTCTACGACTTTCGATTCAAAAGTTATAGCCGTTTGAACCACATCATTTTCATATCTGTACGGTTTTTGTCCGATTTCAAGGACATTTGACACATCATTTTTCATATCTGTACGGTTTTTGTCAAATATCTCGGAAACGGAAGCTCGTACAGCAAATGTATCTGCATAGGGGACTGCTAACTGTAGAATTTGATGAGGAATCGAATGAGCCCATCTGCGAGGCTCTACGACTTTCGATTCAAAAGTTATAGCCGTTTGAGCCACATCATTTTTCATATCTGTTTGGTTTTTGTCAAATATCTCGGAAACCGAAGCTCGTACAGCAAATTTACCTGCATAGGGGACTGCTAACTGTAGAATTTGATGAGGAATCGAATGAGCCCATCTGCGAGGCTCTACGACTTTCGATTCAAATGTTATAGCCTTTTGAGCCTGTGAGTTGCCATCACTGCTAGTCCTCTAATCAACCAGTATCAACACATCATTTATATGACAACTTGGTTAAACAAAGCTCAGAGAGCAATATGTACTCTATTCTGTCTTCAATTGGGGGTGTTTTTGTCAAAGAATGAATACAGAATAATTGTAGAAAATTCTTACTCTAAAGTTTATCCCCATTATGGACTTACTTGTTTTCTCTAAGTCAGTGTGTCAGATCCAGAAGTCACTAGCTACTCTGATGAGGTGGAATGGATCACTGACTGTTTAAGTGTCTGCGTCAGCAACGTCTACTATGACATCATAAAAGCAATGGTAGATGTAACGTGGCGAGGCGCCCTCTAGTGGTTTTGATAAGTTAACATGATACGGTTTTTGTCAAATATCTCGGAAACGGAAGCTCGTACAGCAAATTTATCTGCATAGGGGACTGCTAACTGTAGAATTTGATGAGGAATCGAATGAGCCCATCTGCGAGGCTCTACGACTTTCGATTCAAAAGTTATAGCCGTTTGAACCACATCATTTTCATATCTGTACGGTTTTTGTCCGATTTCAAGGACATTTGACACATCATTTTTCATATCTGTACGGTTTTTGTCAAATATCTCGGAAACGGAAGCTCGTACAGCAAATTTATCTGCATAGGGGACTGCTAACTGTAGAATTTGATGAGGAATCGAATGAGCCCATCTGCGAGGCTCTACGACTTTCGATTCAAAAGTTATAGCCGTTTGAGCCACATCATTTTTCATATCTGTTTGGTTTTTGTCAAATATCTCGGAAACCGAAGCTCGTACAGCAAATTTACCTGCGTAGGGGACTGCTAACTGTAGAATTTGATGAGGAATCGAATGAGCCCATCTGCGAGGCTCTACGACTTTCGATTCAAAAGTTATAGCCTTTTGAGCCTGTGAGTTGCCATCACTGCTAGTCCTCTAATCAACCAGTATCAACACATCATTTATATGACAACTTGGTTAAACAAAGCTCAGAGAGCAATATGTACTCTATTCTGTCTTCAATTGGGGGTGTTTTTGTCAAAGAATGAATACAGAATAATTGTAGAAAATTCTTACTCTAAAGTTTATCCCCATTATGGACTTACTTGTTTTCTCTAAGTCAGTGTGTCAGATCCAGAAGTCACTAGCTACTCTGATGAGGTGGAATGGATCACTGACTGTTTAAGTGTCTGCGTCAGCAACGTCTACTATGACATCATAAAAGCAATGGGAGATGTAACGTGGCGAGGCGCCCTCTAGTGGTTTTGATAAGTTAACATGATACGGTTTTTGTCAAATATCTCGGAAACGGAAGCTCGTACAGCAAATTTATCTGCATAGGGGACTGCTAACTGTAGAATTTGATGAGGAATCGAATGAGCCCATCTGCGAGGCTCTACGACTTTCGATTCAAAAGTTATAGCCGTTTGAACCACATCATTTTCATATCTGTACGGTTTTTGTCCGATTTCAAGGACATTTGACACATCATTTTTCATATCTGTACGGTTTTTGTCAAATATCTCGGAAACGGAAGCTCGTACAGCAAATTTATCTGCATAGGGGACTGCTAACTGTAGAATTTGATGAGGAATCGAATGAGCCCATCTGCGAGGCTCTACGACTTTCGATTCAAAAGTTATAGCCGTTTGAACCACATCATTTTCATATCTGTACGGTTTTTGTCCGATTTCAAGGACATTTGACACATCATTTTTCATATCTGTACGGTTTTTGTCAAATATCTCGGAAACGGAAGCTCGTACAGCAAATTTATCTGCATAGGGGACTGCTAACTGTAGAATTTGATGAGGAATCGAATGAGCCCATCTGCGAGGCTCTACGACTTTCGATTAAAAAGTTATAGCCGTTTGAACCACATCATTTTCATATCTGTACGGTTTTTGTCCGATTTCAAGGACATTTGACACATCATTTTTCATATCTGTACGGTTTTTGTCAAATATCTCGGAAACGGAAGCTCGTACAGCAAATTTATCTGCATAGGGGACTGCTAACTGTAGAATTTGATGAGGAATCGAATGAGCCCATCTGCGAGGCTCTACGACTTTCGATTCAAAAGTTATAGCCGTTTGAACCACATCATTTTCATATCTGTACGGTTTTTGTCCGATTTCAAGGACATTTGACACATCATTTTTCATATCTGTACGGTTTTTGTCAAATATCTCGGAAACGGAAGCTCGTACAGCAAATGTATCTGCATAGGGGACTGCTAACTGTAGAATTTGATGAGGAATCGAATGAGCCCATCTGCGAGGCTCTACGACTTTCGATTCAAAAGTTATAGCCGTTTGAGCCACATCATTTTTCATATCTGTTTGGTTTTTGTCAAATATCTCGGAAACCGAAGCTCGTACAGCAAATTTACCTGCATAGGGGACTGCTAACTGTAGAATTTGATGAGGAATCGAATGAGCCCATCTGCGAGGCTCTACGACTTTCGATTCAAATGTTATAGCCTTTTGAGCCTGTGAGTTGCCATCACTGCTAGTCCTCTAATCAACCAGTATCAACACATCATTTATATGACAACTTGGTTAAACAAAGCTCAGAGAGCAATATGTACTCTATTCTGTCTTCAATTGGGGGTGTTTTTGTCAAAGAATGAATACAGAATAATTGTAGAAAATTCTTACTCTAAAGTTTATCCCCATTATGGACTTACTTGTTTTCTCTAAGTCAGTGTGTCAGATCCAGAAGTCACTAGCTACTCTGATGAGGTGGAATGGATCACTGACTGTTTAAGTGTCTGCGTCAGCAACGTCTACTATGACATCATAAAAGCAATGGTAGATGTAACGTGGCGAGGCGCCCTCTAGTGGTTTTGATAAGTTAACATGATACGGTTTTTGTCAAATATCTCGGAAACGGAAGCTCGTACAGCAAATTTATCTGCATAGGGGACTGCTAACTGTAGAATTTGATGAGGAATCGAATGAGCCCATCTGCGAGGCTCTACGACTTTCGATTCAAAAGTTATAGCCGTTTGAACCACATCATTTTCATATCTGTACGGTTTTTGTCCGATTTCAAGGACATTTGACACATCATTTTTCATATCTGTACGGTTTTTGTCAAATATCTCGGAAACGGAAGCTCGTACAGCAAATTTATCTGCATAGGGGACTGCTAACTGTAGAATTTGATGAGGAATCGAATGAGCCCATCTGCGAGGCTCTACGACTTTCGATTCAAAAGTTATAGCCGTTTGAGCCACATCATTTTTCATATCTGTTTGGTTTTTGTCAAATATCTCGGAAACCGAAGCTCGTACAGCAAATTTACCTGCATAGGGGACTGCTAACTGTAGAATTTGATGAGGAATCGAATGAGCCCATCTGCGAGGCTCTACGACTTTCGATTCAAAAGTTATAGCCTTTTGAGCCTGTGAGTTGCCATCACTGCTAGTCCTCTAATCAACCAGTATCAACACATCATTTATATGACAACTTGGTTAAACAAAGCTCAGAGAGCAATATGTACTCTATTCTGTCTTCAATTGGGGGTGTTTTTGTCAAAGAATGAATACAGAATAATTGTAGAAAATTCTTACTCTAAAGTTTATCCCCATTATGGACTTACTTGTTTTCTCTAAGTCAGTGTGTCAGATCCAGAAGTCACTAGCTACTCTGATGAGGTGGAATGGATCACTGACTGTTTAAGTGTCTGCGTCAGCAACGTCTACTATGACATCATAAAAGCAATGGGAGATGTAACGTGGCGAGGCGCCCTCTAGTGGTTTTGATAAGTTAACATGATACGGTTTTTGTCAAATATCTCGGAAACGGAAGCTCGTACAGCAAATTTATCTGCATAGGGGACTGCTAACTGTAGAATTTGATGAGGAATCGAATGAGCCCATCTGCGAGGCTCTACGACTTTCGATTCAAAAGTTATAGCCGTTTGAACCACATCATTTTCATATCTGTACGGTTTTTGTCCGATTTCAAGGACATTTGACACATCATTTTTCATATCTGTACGGTTTTTGTCAAATATCTCGGAAACGGAAGCTCGTACAGCAAATTTATCTGCATAGGGGACTGCTAACTGTAGAATTTGATGAGGAATCGAATGAGCCCATCTGCGAGGCTCTACGACTTTCGATTCAAAAGTTATAGCCTTTTGAGCCTGTGAGTTGCCATCACTGCTAGTCCTCTAATCAACCAGTATCAACACATCATTTATATGACAACTTGGTTAAACAAAGCTCAGAGAGCAATATGTACTCTATTCTGTCTTCAATTGGGGGTGTTTTTGTCAAAGAATGAATACAGAATAATTGTAGAAAATTCTTACTCTAAAGTTTATCCCCATTATGGACTTACTTGTTTTCTCTAAGTCAGTGTGTCAGATCCAGAAGTCACTAGCTACTCTGATGAGGTGGAATGGATCACTGACTGTTTAAGTGTCTGCGTCAGCAACGTCTACTATGACATCATAAAAGCAATGGGAGATGTAACGTGGCGAGGCGCCCTCTAGTGGTTTTGATAAGTTAACATGATACGGTTTTTGTCAAATATCTCGGAAACGGAAGCTCGTACAGCAAATTTATCTGCATAGGGGACTGCTAACTGTAGAATTTGATGAGGAATCGAATGAGCCCATCTGCGAGGCTCTACGACTTTCGATTCAAAAGTTATAGCCGTTTGAACCACATCATTTTCATATCTGTACGGTTTTTGTCCGATTTCAAGGACATTTGACACATCATTTTTCATATCTGTACGGTTTTTGTCAAATATCTCGGAAACGGAAGCTCGTACAGCAAATTTATCTGCATAGGGGACTGCTAACTGTAGAATTTGATGAGGAATCGAATGAGCCCATCTGCGAGGCTCTACGACTTTCGATTCAAAAGTTATAGCCGTTTGAACCACATCATTTTCATATCTGTACGGTTTTTGTCCGATTTCAAGGACATTTGACACATCATTTTTCATATCTGTACGGTTTTTGTCAAATATCTCGGAAACGGAAGCTCGTACAGCAAATTTATCTGCATAGGGGACTGCTAACTGTAGAATTTGATGAGGAATCGAATGAGCCCATCTGCGAGGCTCTACGACTTTCGATTAAAAAGTTATAGCCGTTTGAACCACATCATTTTCATATCTGTACGTTTTTTGTCCGATTTCAAGGACATTTGACACATCATTTTTCATATCTGTACGGTTTTTGTCAAATATCTCGGAAACGGAAGCTCGTACAGCAAATTTATCTGCATAGGGGACTGCTAACTGTAGAATTTGATGAGGAATCGAATGAGCCCATCTGCGAGGCTCTACGACTTTCGATTCAAAAGTTATAGCCGTTTGAGCCACATCATTTTTCATATCTGTTTGGTTTTTGTCAAATATCTCGGAAACCGAAGCTCGTACAGCAAATTTACCTGCATAGGGGACTGCTAACTGTAGAATTTGATGAGGAATCGAATGAGCCCATCTGCGAGGCTCTACGACTTTCGATTCAAAAGTTATAGCCTTTTGAGCCTGTGAGTTGCCATCACTGCTAGTCCTCTAATCAACCAGTATCAACACATCATTTATATGACAACTTGGTTAAACAAAGCTCAGAGAGCAATATGTACTCTATTCTGTCTTCAATTGGGGGTGTTTTTGTCAAAGAATGAATACAGAATAATTGTAGAAAATTCTTACTCTAAAGTTTATCCCCATTATGGACTTACTTGTTTTCTCTAAGTCAGTGTGTCAGATCCAGAAGTCACTAGCTACTCTGATGAGGTGGAATGGATCACTGACTGTTTAAGTGTCTGCGTCAGCAACGTCTACTATGACATCATAAAAGCAATGGGAGATGTAACGTGGCGAGGCGCCCTCTAGTGGTTTTGATAAGTTAACATGATACGGTTTTTGTCAAATATCTCGGAAACGGAAGCTCGTACAGCAAATTTATCTGCATAGGGGACTGCTAACTGTAGAATTTGATGAGGAATCGAATGAGCCCATCTGCGAGGCTCTACGACTTTCGATTCAAAAGTTATAGCCGTTTGAACCACATCATTTTCATATCTGTACGGTTTTTGTCCGATTTCAAGGACATTTGACACATCATTTTTCATATCTGTACGGTTTTTGTCAAATATCTCGGAAACGGAAGCTCGTACAGCAAATTTACCTGCATAGGGGACTGCTAACTGTAGAATTTGATGAGGAATCGAATGAGCCCATCTGCGAGGCTCTACGACTTTCGATTCAAAAGTTATAGCCTTTTGAGCCTGTGAGTTGCCATCACTGCTAGTCCTCTAATCAACCAGTATCAACACATCATTTATATGACAACTTGGTTAAACAAAGCTCAGAGAGCAATATGTACTCTATTCTGTCTTCAATTGGGGGTGTTTTTGTCAAAGAATGAATACAGAATAATTGTAGAAAATTCTTACTCTAAAGTTTATCCCCATTATGGACTTACTTGTTTTCTCTAAGTCAGTGTGTCAGATCCAGAAGTCACTAGCTACTCTGATGAGGTGGAATGGATCACTGACTGTTTAAGTGTCTGCGTCAGCAACGTCTACTATGACATCATAAAAGCAATGGGAGATGTAACGTGGCGAGGCGCCCTCTAGTGGTTTTGATAAGTTAACATGATACGGTTTTTGTCAAATATCTCGGAAACGGAAGCTCGTACAGCAAATTTATCTGCATAGGGGACTGCTAACTGTAGAATTTGATGAGGAATCGAATGAGCCCATCTGCGAGGCTCTACGACTTTCGATTCAAAAGTTATAGCCGTTTGAGCCACATCATTTTTCATATCTGTACGGTTTTTGTCCGATTTCAAGGACATTTGACACATCATTTTTCATATCTGTACGGTTTTTGTCAAATATCTCGGAAACGGAAGCTCGTACAGCAAATTTATCTGCATAGGGGACTGCTAACTGTAGAATTTGATGAGGAATCGAATGAGCCCATCTGCGAGGCTCTACGACTTTCGATTCAAAAGTTATAGCCTTTTGAGCCACATCATCTTTCTTATCTGTTTGGTTTTTGTCAAATATCTCGGAAACCGAAGCTCGTACAGCAAATTTACCTGCATAGGGGACTGCTAACTGTAGAATTTGATGAGGAATCGAATGAGCCCATCTGCGAGGCTCTACGACTTTCGATTCAAAAGTTATAGCCTTTTGAGCCTGTGAGTTGCCATCACTGCTAGTCCTCTAATCAACCAGTATCAACACATCATTTATATGACAACTTGGTTAAACAAAGCTCAGAGAGCAATATGTACTCTATTCTGTCTTCAATTGGGGGTGTTTTTGTCAAAGAATGAATACAGAATAATTGTAGAAAATTCTTACTCTAAAGTTTATCCCCATTATGGACTTACTTGTTTTCTCTAAGTCAGTGTGTCAGATCCAGAAGTCACTAGCTACTCTGATGAGGTGGAATGGATCACTGACTGTTTAAGTGTCTGCGTCAGCAACGTCTACTATGACATCATAAAAGCAATGGGAGATGTAACGTGGCGAGGCGCCCTCTAGTGGTTTTGATAAGTTAACATGATACGGTTTTTGTCAAATATCTCGGAAACGGAAGCTCGTACAGCAAATTTATCTGCATAAGGGACTGCTAACTGTAGAATTTGATGAGGAATCGAATGAGCCCATCTGCGAGGCTCTACGACTTTCGATTCAAAAGTTATAGCCGTTTGAGCCACATCATTTTTCATATCTGTACGGTTTTTGTCAAATATCTCGGAAACGGAAGCTCGTACAGCAAATTTATCTGCGTAGGGGACTGCTAACTGTAGAATTTGATGAGGAATCGAATGAGCCCATCTGCGAGGCTCTACGACTTTCGATTCAAAAGTTATAGCCGTTTGAACCACATCATTTTCATATCTGTACGGTTTTTGTCCGATTTCAAGGACATTTGACACATCATTTTTCATATCTGTACGGTTTTTGTCAAATATCTCGGAAACGGAAGCTCGTACAGCAAATGTATCTGCATAGGGGACTGCTAACTGTAGAATTTGATGAGGAATCGAATGAGCCCATCTGCGAGGCTCTACGACTTTCGATTCAAAAGTTATAGCCTTTTGAGCCTGTGAGTTGCCATCACTGCTAGTCCTCTAATCAACCAGTATCAACACATCATTTATATGACAACTTGGTTAAACAAAGCTCAGAGAGCAATATGTACTCTATTCTGTCTTCAATTGGGGGTGTTTTTGTCAAAGAATGAATACAGAATAATTGTAGAAAATTCTTACTCTAAAGTTTATCCCCATTATGGACTTACTTGTTTTCTCTAAGTCAGTGTGTCAGATCCAGAAGTCACTAGCTACTCTGATGAGGTGGAATGGATCACTGACTGTTTAAGTGTCTGCGTCAGCAACGTCTACTATGACATCATAAAAGCAATGGTAGATGTAACGTGGCGAGGCGCCCTCTAGTGGTTTTGATAAGTTAACATGATACGGTTTTTGTCAAATATCTCGGAAACGGAAGCTCGTACAGCAAATTTATCTGCATAGGGGACTGCTAACTGTAGAATTTGATGAGGAATCGAATGAGCCCATCTGCGAGGCTCTACGACTTTCGATTCAAAAGTTATAGCCGTTTGAACCACATCATTTTCATATCTGTACGGTTTTTGTCCGATTTCAAGGACATTTGACACATCATTTTTCATATCTGTACGGTTTTTGTCAAATATCTCGGAAACGGAAGCTCGTACAGCAAATTTATCTGCATAGGGGACTGCTAACTGTAGAATTTGATGAGGAATCGAATGAGCCCATCTGCGAGGCTCTACGACTTTCGATTCAAAAGTTATAGCCGTTTGAGCCACATCATTTTTCATATCTGTTTGGTTTTTGTCAAATATCTCGGAAACCGAAGCTCGTACAGCAAATTTACCTGCATAGGGGACTGCTAACTGTAGAATTTGATGAGGAATCGAATGAGCCCATCTGCGAGGCTCTACGACTTTCGATTCAAAAGTTATAGCCTTTTGAGCCTGTGAGTTGCCATCACTGCTAGTCCTCTAATCAACCAGTATCAACACATCATTTATATGACAACTTGGTTAAACAAAGCTCAGAGAGCAATATGTACTCTATTCTGTCTTCAATTGGGGGTGTTTTTGTCAAAGAATGAATACAGAATAATTGTAGAAAATTCTTACTCTAAAGTTTATCCCCATTATGGACTTACTTGTTTTCTCTAAGTCAGTGTGTCAGATCCAGAAGTCACTAGCTACTCTGATGAGGTGGAATGGATCACTGACTGTTTAAGTGTCTGCGTCAGCAACGTCTACTATGACATCATAAAAGCAATGGGAGATGTAACGTGGCGAGGCGCCCTCTAGTGGTTTTGATAAGTTAACATGATACGGTTTTTGTCAAATATCTCGGAAACGGAAGCTCGTACAGCAAATTTATCTGCATAGGGGACTGCTAACTGTAGAATTTGATGAGGAATCGAATGAGCCCATCTGCGAGGCTCTACGACTTTCGATTCAAAAGTTATAGCCGTTTGAACCACATCATTTTCATATCTGTACGGTTTTTGTCCGATTTCAAGGACATTTGACACATCATTTTTCATATCTGTACGGTTTTTGTCAAATATCTCGGAAACGGAAGCTCGTACAGCAAATTTATCTGCATAGGGGACTGCTAACTGTAGAATTTGATGAGGAATCGAATGAGCCCATCTGCGAGGCTCTACGACTTTCGATTCAAAAGTTATAGCCGTTTGAGCCACATCATTTTTCATATCTGTTTGGTTTTTGTCAAATATCTCGGAAACCGAAGCTCGTACAGCAAATTTACCTGCATTAGGGACTGCTAACTGTAGAATTTGATGAGGAATCGAATGAGCCCATCTGCGAGGCTCTACGACTTTCGATTCAAAAGTTATAGCCTTTTGAGCCTGTGAGTTGCCATCACTGCTAGTCCTCTAATCAACCAGTATCAACACATCATTTATATGACAACTTGGTTAAACAAAGCTCAGAGAGCAATATGTACTCTATTCTGTCTTCAATTGGGGGTGTTTTTGTCAAAGAATGAATACAGAATAATTGTAGAAAATTCTTACTCTAAAGTTTATCCCCATTATGGACTTACTTGTTTTCTCTAAGTCAGTGTGTCAGATCCAGAAGTCACTAGCTACTCTGATGAGGTGGAATGGATCACTGACTGTTTAAGTGTCTGCGTCAGCAACGTCTACTATGACATCATAAAAGCAATGGGAGATGTAACGTGGCGAGGCGCCCTCTAGTGGTTTTGATAAGTTAACATGATACGGTTTTTGTCAAATATCTCGGAAACGGAAGCTCGTACAGCAAATTTATCTGCATAGGGGACTGCTAACTGTAGAATTTGATGAGGAATCGAATGAGCCCATCTGCGAGGCTCTACGACTTTCGATTCAAAAGTTATAGCCGTTTGAGCCACATCATTTTTCATATCTGTACGGTTTTTGTCAAATATCTCGGAAACGGAAGCTCGTACAGCAAATTTATCTGCATAGGGGACTGCTAACTGTAGAATTTGATGAGGAATCGAATGAGCCCATCTGCGAGGCTCTACGACTTTCGATTCAAAAGTTATAGCCTTTTGAGCCTGTGAGTTGCCATCACTGCTAGTCCTCTAATCAACCAGTATCAACACATCATTTATATGACAACTTGGTTAAACAAAGCTCAGAGAGCAATATGTACTCTATTCTGTCTTCAATTGGGGGTGTTTTTGTCAAAGAATGAATACAGAATAATTGTAGAAAATTCTTACTCTAAAGTTTATCCCCATTATGGACTTACTTGTTTTCTCTAAGTCAGTGTGTCAGATCCAGAAGTCACTAGCTACTCTGATGAGGTGGAATGGATCACTGACTGTTTAAGTGTCTGCGTCAGCAACGTCTACTATGACATCATAAAAGCAATGGTAGATGTAACGTGGCGAGGCGCCCTCTAGTGGTTTTGATAAGTTAACATGATACGGTTTTTGTCAAATATCTCGGAAACGGAAGCTCGTACAGCAAATTTATCTGCATAGGGGACTGCTAACTGTAGAATTTGATGAGGAATCGAATGAGCCCATCTGCGAGGCTCTACGACTTTCGATTCAAAAGTTATAGCCGTTTGAACCACATCATTTTCATATCTGTACGGTTTTTGTCCGATTTCAAGGACATTTGACACATCATTTTTCATATCTGTACGGTTTTTGTCAAATATCTCGGAAACGGAAGCTCGTACAGCAAATGTATCTGCATAGGGGACTGCTAACTGTAGAATTTGATGAGGAATCGAATGAGCCCATCTGCGAGGCTCTACGACTTTCGATTCAAAAGTTATAGCCTTTTGAGCCTGTGAGTTGCCATCACTGCTAGTCCTCTAATCAACCAGTATCAACACATCATTTATATGACAACTTGGTTAAACAAAGCTCAGAGAGCAATATGTACTCTATTCTGTCTTCAATTGGGGGTGTTTTTGTCAAAGAATGAATACAGAATAATTGTAGAAAATTCTTACTCTAAAGTTTATCCCCATTATGGACTTACTTGTTTTCTCTAAGTCAGTGTGTCAGATCCAGAAGTCACTAGCTACTCTGATGAGGTGGAATGGATCACTGACTGTTTAAGTGTCTGCGTCAGCAACGTCTACTATGACATCATAAAAGCAATGGTAGATGTAACGTGGCGAGGCGCCCTCTAGTGGTTTTGATAAGTTAACATGATACGGTTTTTGTCAAATATCTCGGAAACGGAAGCTCGTACAGCAAATTTATCTGCATAGGGGACTGCTAACTGTAGAATTTGATGAGGAATCGAATGAGCCCATCTGCGAGGCTCTACGACTTTCGATTCAAAAGTTATAGCCGTTTGAACCACATCATTTTCATATCTGTACGGTTTTTGTCCGATTTCAAGGACATTTGACACATCATTTTTCATATCTGTACGGTTTTTGTCAAATATCTCGGAAACGGAAGCTCGTACAGCAAATTTATCTGCATAGGGGACTGCTAACTGTAGAATTTGATGAGGAATCGAATGAGCCCATCTGCGAGGCTCTACGACTTTCGATTCAAAAGTTATAGCCGTTTGAGCCACATCATTTTTCATATCTGTTTGGTTTTTGTCAAATATCTCGGAAACCGAAGCTCGTACAGCAAATTTACCTGCATAGGGGACTGCTAACTGTAGAATTTGATGAGGAATCGAATGAGCCCATCTGCGAGGCTCTACGACTTTCGATTCAAAAGTTATAGCCTTTTGAGCCTGTGAGTTGCCATCACTGCTAGTCCTCTAATCAACCAGTATCAACACATCATTTATATGACAACTTGGTTAAACAAAGCTCAGAGAGCAATATGTACTCTATTCTGTCTTCAATTGGGGGTGTTTTTGTCAAAGAATGAATACAGAATAATTGTAGAAAATTCTTACTCTAAAGTTTATCCCCATTATGGACTTACTTGTTTTCTCTAAGTCAGTGTGTCAGATCCAGAAGTCACTAGCTACTCTGATGAGGTGGAATGGATCACTGACTGATTAAGTGTCTGCGTCAGCAACGTCTACTATGACATCATAAAAGCAATGGGAGATGTAACGTGGCGAGGCGCCCTCTAGTGGTTTTGATAAGTTAACATGATACGGTTTTTGTCAAATATCTCGGAAACGGAAGCTCGTACAGCAAATTTATCTGCATAGGGGACTGCTAACTGTAGAATTTGATGAGGAATCGAATGAGCCCATCTGCGAGGCTCTACGACTTTCGATTCAAAAGTTATAGCCGTTTGAACCACATCATTTTCATATCTGTACGGTTTTTGTCCGATTTCAAGGACATTTGACACATCATTTTTCATATCTGTACGGTTTTTGTCAAATATCTCGGAAACGGAAGCTCGTACAGCAAATTTATCTGCATAGGGGACTGCTAACTGTAGAATTTGATGAGGAATCGAATGAGCCCATCTGCGAGGCTCTACGACTTTCGATTCAAAAGTTATAGCCTTTTGAGCCTGTGAGTTGCCATCACTGCTAGTCCTCTAATCAACCAGTATCAACACATCATTTATATGACAACTTGGTTAAACAAAGCTCAGAGAGCAATATGTACTCTATTCTGTCTTCAATTGGGGGTGTTTTTGTCAAAGAATGAATACAGAATAATTGTAGAAAATTCTTACTCTAAAGTTTATCCCCATTATGGACTTACTTGTTTTCTCTAAGTCAGTGTGTCTGATCCAGAAGTCACTAGCTACTCTGATGAGGTGGAATGGATCACTGACTGTTTAAGTGTCTGCGTCAGCAACGTCTACTATGACATCATAAAAGCAATGGGAGATGTAACGTGGCGAGGCGCCCTCTAGTGGTTTTGATAAGTTAACATGATACGGTTTTTGTCAAATATCTCGGAAACGGAAGCTCGTACAGCAAATTTATCTGCATAGGGGACTGCTAACTGTAGAATTTGATGAGGAATCGAATGAGCCCATCTGCGAGGCTCTACGACTTTCGATTCAAAAGTTATAGCCGTTTGAGCCACATCATTTTTCATATCTGTACGTTTTTTGTCAAATATCTCGGAAACGGAAGCTCGTACAGCAAATTTATCTGCATAGGGGACTGCTAACTGTAGAATTTGATGAGGAATCGAATGAGCCCATCTGCGAGGCTCTACGACTTTCGATTCAAAAGTTATAGCCTTTTGAGCCTGTGAGTTGCCATCACTGCTAGTCCTCTAATCAACCAGTATCAACACATCATTTATATGACAACTTGGTTAAACAAAGCTCAGAGAGCAATATGTACTCTATTCTGTCTTCAATTGGGGGTGTTTTTGTCAAAGAATGAATACAGAATAATTGTAGAAAATTCTTACTCTAAAGTTTATCCCCATTATGGACTTACTTGTTTTCTCTAAGTCAGTGTGTCAGATCCAGAAGTCACTAGCTACTCTGATGAGGTGGAATGGATCACTGACTGTTTAAGTGTCTGCGTCAGCAACGTCTACTATGACATCATAAAAGCAATGGGAGATGTAACGTGGCGAGGCGCCCTCTAGTGGTTTTGATAAGTTAACATGATACGGTTTTTGTCAAATATCTCGGAAACGGAAGCTCGTACAGCAAATTTATCTGCATAGGGGACTGCTAACTGTAGAATTTGATGAGGAATCGAATGAGCCCATCTGCGAGGCTCTACGACTTTCGATTCAAAAGTTATAGCCTTTTGAGCCACATCATTTTTCTTATCTGTTTGGTTTTTGTCAAATATCTCGGAAACCGAAGCTCGTACAGCAAATTTACCTGCATAGGGGACTGCTAACTGTAGAATTTGATGAGGAATCGAATGAGCCCATCTGCGAGGCTCTACGACTTTCGATTCAAAAGTTATAGCCTTTTGAGCCTGTGAGTTGCCATCACTGCTAGTCCTCTAATCAACCAGTATCAACACATCATTTATATGACAACTTGGTTAAACAAAGCTCAGAGAGCAATATGTACTCTATTCTGTCTTCAATTGGGGGTGTTTTTGTCAAAGAATGAATACAGAATAATTGTAGAAAATTCTTACTCTAAAGTTTATCCCCATTATGGACTTACTTGTTTTCTCTAAGTCAGTGTGTCAGATCCAGAAGTCACTAGCTACTCTGATGAGGTGGAATGGATCACTGACTGTTTAAGTGTCTGCGTCAGCAACGTCTACTATGACATCATAAAAGCAATGGGAGATGTAACGTGGCGAGGCGCCCTCTAGTGGTTTTGATAAGTTAACATGATACGGTTTTTGTCAAATATCTCGGAAACGGAAGCTCGTACAGCAAATTTATCTGCATAGGGAACTGCTAACTGTAGAATTTGATGAGGAATCGAATGAGCCCATCTGCGAGGCTCTACGACTTTCGATTCAAAAGTTATAGCCGTTTGAGCCACATCATTTTTCATATCTGTACGGTTTTTGTCAAATATCTCGGAAACGGAAGCTCGTACAGCAAATTTATCTGCATAGGGGACTGCTAACTGTAGAATTTGATGAGGAATCGAATGAGCCCATCTGCGAGGCTCTACGACTTTCGATTCAAAAGTTATAGCCGTTTGAACCACATCATTTTCATATCTGTACGGTTTTTGTCCGATTTCAAGGACATTTGACACATCATTTTTCATATCTGTACGGTTTTTGTCAAATATCTCGGAAACGGAAGCTCGTACAGCAAATTTATCTGCATAGGGGACTGCTAACTGTAGAATTTGATGAGGAATCGAATGAGCCCATCTGCGAGGCTCTACGACTTTCGATTCAAAAGTTATAGCCGTTTGAACCACATCATTTTCATATCTGTACGGTTTTTGTCCGATTTCAAGGACATTTGACACATCATTTTTCATATCTGTACGGTTTTTGTCAAATATCTCGGAAACGGAAGCTCGTACAGCAAATTTATCTGCATAGGGGACTGCTAACTGTAGAATTTGATGAGGAATCGAATGAGCCCATCTGCGAGGCTCTACGACTTTCGATTCAAAAGTTATAGCCGTTTGAACCACATCATTTTCATATCTGTACGGTTTTTGTCCGATTTCAAGGACATTTGACACATCATTTTTCATATCTGTACGGTTTTTGTCAAATATCTCGGAAACGGAAGCTCGTACAGCAAATTTACCTGCATAGGGGACTGCTAACTGTAGAATTTGATGAGGAATCGAATGAGCCCATCTGCGAGGCTCTACGACTTTCGATTCAAAAGTTATAGCCGTTTGAGCCACATCATTTTTCATTTCTGTTTGGTTTTTGTCAAATATCTCGGAAACCGAAGCTCGTACAGCAAATTTACCTGCATAGGGGACTGCTAACTGTAGAATTTGATGAGGAATCGAATGAGCCCATCTGCGAGGCTCTACGACTTTCGATTCAAAAGTTATAGCCTTTTGAGCCTGTGAGTTGCCATCACTGCTAGTCCTCTAATCAACCAGTATCAACACATCATTTATATGACAACTTGGTTAAACAAAGCTCAGAGAGCAATATGTACTCTATTCTGTCTTCAATTGGGGGTGTTTTTGTCAAAGAATGAATACAGAATAATTGTAGAAAATTCTTACTCTAAAGTTTATCCCCATTATGGACTTACTTGTTTTCTCTAAGTCAGTGTGTCAGATCCAGAAGTCACTAGCTACTCTGATGAGGTGGAATGGATCACTGACTGTTTAAGTGTCTGCGTCAGCAACGTCTACTATGACATCATAAAAGCAATGGGAGATGTAACGTGGCGAGGCGCCCTCTAGTGGTTTTGATAAGTTAACATGATACGGTTTTTGTCAAATATCTCGGAAACGGAAGCTCGTACAGCAAATTTATCTGCATAGGGGACTGCTAACTGTAGAATTTGATGAGGAATCGAATGAGCCCATCTGCGAGGCTCTACGACTTTCGATTCAAAAGTTATAGCCGTTTGAGCCACATCATTTTTCATATCTGTACGGTTTTTGTCAAATATCTCGGAAACGGAAGCTCGTACAGCAAATTTATCTGCATAGGGGACTGCTAACTGTAGAATTTGATGAGGAATCGAATGAGCCCATCTGCGAGGCTCTACGACTTTCGATTCAAAAGTTATAGCCGTTTGAACCACATCATTTTCATATCTGTACGGTTTTTGTCCGATTTCAAGGACATTTGACACATCATTTTTCATATCTGTACGGTTTTTGTCAAATATCTCGGAAACGGAAGCTCGTACAGCAAATTTATCTGCATAGGGGACTGCTAACTGTAGAATTTGATGAGGAATCGAATGAGCCCATCTGCGAGGCTCTACGACTTTCGATTCAAAAGTTATAGCCGTTTGAACCACATCATTTTCATATCTGTACGGTTTTTGTCCGATTTCAAGGACATTTGACACATCATTTTTCATATCTGTACGGTTTTTGTCAAATATCTCGGAAACGGAAGCTCGTACAGCAAATTTATCTGCATAGGGGACTGCTAACTGTAGAATTTGATGAGGAATCGAATGAGCCCATCTGCGAGGCTCTACGACTTTCGATTCAAAAGTTATAGCCGTTTGAACCACATCATTTTCATATCTGTACGGTTTTTGTCCGATTTCAAGGACATTTGACACATCATTTTTCATATCTGTACGGTTTTTGTCAAATATCTCGGAAACGGAAGCTCGTACAGCAAATTTATCTGCATAGGGGACTGCTAACTGTAGAATTTGATGAGGAATCGAATGAGCCCATCTGCGAGGCTCTACGACTTTCGATTCAAAAGTTATAGCCTTTTGAGCCTGTGAGTTGCCATCACTGCTAGTCCTCTAATCAACCAGTATCAACACATCATTTATATGACAACTTGGTTAAACA